>NW_022631031.1:1587652-2187652 GCF_010015895.1 Lontra canadensis
AAAAAAAAAAAAAAAAAAAAAAAGAAAGGAGCTAATACCTAAATGTTTTGTGGCATTCTATACAATCACAATAGGTTGGTCACAAATTTGCATCCACACTTTCTGAGAAGCCCTAATCAATTACACACTTTGCAGAGCCCGTAAGGGAAAGGCAAGTTAATTTCTCAGGAAAAGCACAATTGTTCTTGATTAAAAAAAAAAAATCAGAAAAGCATTTCTTTCAAGAAGACTTCTAAAATGAAAAATGTGTAATATAGCAACACAATACTGTGTCCTTGCAATAGATACAAAGAGATAAGTCTTATGAAACTATAAGATATCAATTAATACATTCTGACAAGATCACTTCAAAGGCCAATTCAGCAAAACTCATTCACACTCAAAAGGATAGGGGGCAAGTGCTCCAACTACAATCTGCTAATCTATCTTAGTCCATGAGTGCATTTTAGGGAATGGGTGGACTGCACCTCTTTCAGGCAACTCATACATCAAAACTGCTTCTGAGTGATGCTTTTGACAGAATTCATGACCATACCTCCCCTTGGCATGTACTTGTACTGCACTTGCTAAGAAAGTAGCAACTTCATGTCTTAACAGAATTACGAGCTGATTGGATTAACATAGTAGTACTCACTTGCTCATGGCTTCCACTCCTGCTTTGGCAGAAGCACTTGGTACTACAAAACCTGACCCACTTTCAGCATAGATGGTTGTAATAGAAAGAAATACTGCTCCTGAAATTTGAAAAGGATATAGTAATTAACAATACAGCTAAGTCATTTCACGTCAGGAAAACATGATTTAAAAGAATGGGATCTGATTTAAGAGGACATAACAAAAATGTAGCATCTTTTAAACTTCAGTAGCCCTAAATTAATGAGAGAGTAATCTAATGGAATTGCTACATCTTGCTAGTAATCTTGCTGTCATGCAAGATGACCCAGTCTGTGCTTACTTGAAATTCTTATGGCAGGTGAGTCAGATGGTGACCCAAAACTCAGAGGCATGGCCACATAACCCCCTGAATAATCAGCTGGATGGGATTTCCATTAACTAAGCACCCACTTAAATAAGAATACATCAGGGACACTTGGGTGGCTCAGTTGGTTAAACATCTGCCTTGAGCTCAGGTCATGAACCCAGGGTCCTGGGACTGAGCCCCATGTCAGGCTCCCTGTTCATCAGAAAGCATGCTTCTCCCTCTCCCTCTGTTGCTCCCCTCACTTGTGTTCACTCACTCTCTCTGACAAATAAATAAATAAAAATCTTTAAAAACAATAAGAACAAATAGAATCAAAACTATATTAGCAAGGACTTGACTTCCAGTCCTGATGGACTTGCCCTCTCTCTGTAAATAGCAAGAAAACTGGGGGCGCCTGGGTGGCTCAGTCGGTTAGGCCACTGCCTTCAGCTCAGGTCATGATCTTGGGGTCCTGGGATCGAGCCCCGCATCAGGCTCTCTCTTCAGCAGGAAGCCTGCTTCCCCCTCTCTCTCTGCCTGCCTTTCTGCCTACTTGTGATCTCTGTCAAATAAATAAATAAAAAATCTTTAAAAAAAAAAGAAAAGAAAAGAAAACTGTGTAAGATACATAATTATATGATACAACTATTTTCAGATACTGTATAGCAAGCAGGGAAAGGCAATGACTCCTGAGAGAAGACAAATGAAATGAGCCCTAAGGTCACCCCAGATTTTTGCCTAAAGGTACTATATATATATATACACACACACACACACACACACACACACACACACACACACACAATATACTATACAATATACTATGGTGTATATGACAAATATTCACATTATACACACACACACACACACACACACATGAACTGTACACTAAACAGACTATGAAATAAGGAGGAGAAATACAAGTAAAACATGGCATTCTCACTGAGTTGAGGAAACAGATTTCAGAGTTTGGGGAGACTGAGGAAGTTGAAATTTGTGAGGAGAGTTCTCCCAAGGAGGGAAGGACACAGAGACAGAGTTCCATAAATCTGCATAGTATCTCCTCGAGTTTTGGCCAAAATCAAGCTATACATGTTTAGGGAGAGATTTCATTAGACCAGGCAAAGAACCGTCAGGGAGCTGTACGCTATGCAATTCCTAGAGCTCACATGGGCGGGGAGATAAGTGAGTTCTAGGCAGCTTCACTGAACATCCAGGATTTTCAGTGGAGAATTCAGGAAGGCCATGCCTTATTAGGAGAGTTAAATTCGCTCAAAAATAAAGGCTACTCTAGATGTACCCAAATAAAGCTAAAAATTAACACTGAAATGCTCGAGCTGATCTAATGACTTTTGCTAGACACCCTATTTTCCTATTTTACAGATGTTTAATCCTCAACCCAGAGCAGGAAAGTGACTTGGTCAAGGTCAGCAGCTGTACAACTAGTAAATAGTAGACTCGATATTCAGGCCCAGATATCTTTATACCATTCTACCTCTGTTGGTATGGGAACTAAAATTGTTTATTATTTTAGTTTTCATAACTTGGATTGAAACTAGATTTTAGAACATTTGAGTCTTCTGAAACTGGACATAATCTTACATTCTATTATTTTTAATGACAATGTGATTTTTTTAAAAGAAGATTTTATTTTTTCGGTAATCTCTACACCCAGCGTGGTGCTTGAACTTAACGGGGACATCAAGAGTCACATGCTCCACAGACTCTGCCTCTAGACTGTGACTTTTAGTGTTTCCTTGTTATTATTTTTTCCCATTTTGAAGTAATGAAGCCACCTGCAGCTTGCAATCTGTGATGACAGAGTTTGTTTCTCTTACAAAGGCCCCATCACCACGATTGGTGTGATCCCACACATCCACAAGTCTCTCTGATTGGAAAGGGGCAGCAGAGACCCTTAGAGCATTGTTTTAACCAATCCCCTTCCTCCCTGTCATTGCACTGTAACTGGGACAGAAGAAACAATGGGGACTGTGGAATTTTTGTAAGAGGCAGACAGAAAAGCATAGACAATTAGTGTGGGCATTTAAGAGACACTTATACATTCTTAGGCTCAAAGTTTGATAAAGTACCTTTCCATGTGGCAGCACTTAGTGTCAATTTGCTAGGTTTCTCTGTGTGTTTTATACAAAAATGGAATTGATAAACCATTTTCTAACAACAAAAAAAAAATGACAAGCTATTGCTCCCTTTCTTCATTTACTTGACCTCAATAAATACAGATTCATTTCTGCTTGTCTGCACTGGGATGTTAGAAATTTGTCATTTCCAAACCTCTTCTATAAGAAGGTATTCTAATTTAAAGAGTTGGCCTTGGGATACCTGGGTGGCTCAGTCAGTTAAGCGTCTGCCTGCGTCTTAGGTCATGATCCCAAGGTCCTGGGATCAAATCCTGCATCAGGCTCCTTGCTTAGTGGGGAGCCTTCTTCTCCCTCTGCCTGCTGCTCCCACTGCTTGCGCTCTTTCTTTCTCTCTGACAAATAAATAAAATCTTTTAAAAATAAAAACATTTAAAAATTAAAGAATTGGCCTTTCTGCAAAAAGAAAAATATATCAATAACTAACCCTGGGAATCTGAGAATTTTTTATATTCGAGTTTTTAGCACTACTGTTAATTTTTTTTTTTTTTTTAAGAATTACTCATTTATTTTAGAGAGTGTGCATGAGTGGGGCAGGGGCAGAAGCAGAGAGAGAGAAATGCTCAAGCAAACTCCACACTGAGCATGGAGCCCGACATGGGGCTTTGTCCCAGGATCATGACCTGAGCCAAAATCAAGAGTCAGAGAGTTAACCAGTTGAGACACCCAGGCACTCTACCACTGTTCATTCTTTAAAGTCCAGCTGTATTGTTCTACTCTGCAGCATTAACCCAATTAGGATAGTACAGTAGAATTTTACCACCTCCTTACACTCAAGGGCAGCGCTGTCTCATTCTAAGCAGTGGGCAACCCAGCTCTTCAAGGCTGTGAAAATAAAACCTAAAGGGAGAAAGAAGAGGACAGTATCTTTCATCTTCAGTTTCTGAATTATATAAAACGATTTAATTCTTCCTCTCCCACACCTGAATAAAATTTGTTAAATCTGAATCAGAAGTTAGAGCACTTTCTACTGCAGCATTTGCTTTATGTAAGTAAATATCACTTTTTAAAGTAGTTTTTATGGTTTTGCTCTAAGGGTGACACAGTTAGCATCTGCTGTCAATGTTCTGTAATTGTGTATATGGTTGTTCTATATCCCTCCTTTTCCACAGAGTGATTTTGGAAGCAAAGTATTTTCAGAACTCTGAAAGAGGAAGAGTTTGATATACAAAAGGAGTTACCATAATGATTAACCATTCTTATTTCTCATACTCTCAGAATGGCACTCCTGCCCCCCTTTTCACCCCTCATATTGGCCAGGATATGCTGAGTTTTGTTACTACTTTGGAAAATGCAGAGGGGAAGAGAGACTAAATATTTTTGGAGGAGGAATAAAATGTCTCTGAATATTCTTCAAATTATTTTTATTATCTTTCAAACTTGTATCCTTAAAATTTCTTAAGGTATGTACTGCTTTATAAAATATATAGTTTCATCCTTTTGCAAATATTAAACTTATAACATTTTTTAATGTAGCAGCTAAATAAGAAATAGAAAATTACTGATTTCTTGGCAGCTAAAGATTATTATTTTAAACTTTCATTTATTCATTCAATTTACTGAGAACCTATTATGTCCCAAGTATTGTCAATTATTGTAAGTTTGGTGTCTTTTTTAATATAGCTTTATACAGTGAGTTATTTTCAAAAGCAGTATGGAAAACAAAAAATTTAAATATTTACTGATACATTTACTGTTTCTGACAGCCATCATTCCATCTGAATATTTGAGTTTCTATTTAGTTCTATTTAGAACGTTTTTCAATATTTCTCGTAGGCACATCCGCTGGCACTGAATTCTTGCAGCTTTTGTTTGTCAGAAAATACTGCTTTTATTTTTAAGAATATTTTGCTGTGTACTGAACTCAGGGCTAATAGGTTTTTGTTTTTTTCCTCTTTCAGCACCTTCAAGATGCCATTTTACTGTTCTCTAACATTGTTTTCTGATGATGTCAGTGAATATTTTTATTAACTGTTTCCCTTACTTATGTTGTTCTCTGTTTCCTCTGATTGCTATTAAGATTTTCTCTTTTGGGTGCCTGGCTAGCTCAGTTGGTAGAACAGGTGATTCTTGATCTCAGGCTTATAATTTCAAGCCCCACTTTGGGTGTAGAGATTACTTAAAATAACATGTTGTTGAAAAAAGAAATTTTCTCTATTTATCATTGGTTTTGAGTGATTAATTATGATATGCCCTGGTATGGTTTTCTTTGTATTTATCCTGCTTAGGATTTGTTTAGCACCCTGGATTTACAGATTGTAGTCTTTGCCAAATATGGAAAATTTTCAGTCTTTGTTTCTCCAACTGATTTTTCTGCCCCTTCTGTCTTTATATTATCTTCATAATACATCAAAGTAAGATATATATATGGTTGCTACAAGAAATTTTAACAAATGAAGTTTAAATGTTCCATCAAACTAGCAAGATAACTCTAGCAAACAGTTATTTTAAAAAGGATATTAACACTACCCTAATAAAGTCCAACTGATGACCAGAAATGTTTTTAAACATTCTTTAAATGTCCCCACTATTCTAAGGAAGGCATGGACACAATACACAGAAAGATACTCATATGGTCCTACTATACTTTAAAATCTAAACAGCATTTAACTTGCACTCATACTACTGAAAGATAGGAAAGCCATATTCTACTCCTGCTCTATGATTCCTTGCTTGTCAAGCAAGGAGCACTGCTTCCATACTACTTGATTTTGTCAAAATGACTGGTCATCTTCTCTTCTAGTAGTGAAGCTGACAGACAAAACTGAAAGAAGTGTTAAATATGCCCTCAACTCCTCTTGTTTTTGTGGGTCTCAAAAATGTTTCATTTCATAAACAAAGCATCACCTTTGTGTTTAGTAATGAGTTAGGAATTCATGGAGAGAGGACTGGAGACAGGGCTGAAAGGGTTTGCACATGGGATATGAGTCGTGTATCTTGTTCGGTAAAAGCATTTCCAATCTTGATGGATTGGACAAGAAGAGTTACAACAGGAAGTAATAACAACATGCAGCATGTGTATTTTGAAATGCTAAGGTGTCTGTAATGGCCTTTGAAAGGGCTTCTCTCATTGAGTTGTGGAACTACAACTGGGCATGAAGATTCCGTGCGGCTTGGAGATAAACAGGGGGTGGTTATGGAAGGGATGAGATTGGACAGGCTGAGGGCACTGGATGATGGAGAGGGAAGGAAAAGGAACTGGCCAAGGACAGTATCAATGGATTAGAAATAAAAATATTTTAAAATTTATTTCTGTGTTTACAGTTCGCACACTAGTCTAAGACAGCAAGATCATGAAAAACCTTGGGTTTTCTGATCATTTATTAAAACTTAGCATATGAAAGGCAAAAAGTATTTTACTAGTTCAACGTATTCTACTATTTCTCCTATCTATTGGCCAAAAGGATGCTCTCTTTTCTTATTCTTTCTTCAGTTAGTGAATCGGTTCAATTTATTCTTCCTCTACACAAGGCTGCTGGTAAGATTACCTCAGGAATACTTCCAATGACATCCATCTAACCACAATTTCCTTTGGACACATTTCTTAGTTACTTTCCTCTTTCCCATCATTTTATATGATTAATCTGCCTAAACAGTGACCTTTAACTCCCTCCTTTTCCCCCATAAAGACTTCACATGGTTCAAGCTGTCCTGGACTGCTTCTGACTATTCCCAACGCTTAGACACCCACCAAATTCTTCATATTATCTAGGCTACCATATGTTTATTCACATGCATGAAGAAGCACATGTGCATTGGCAAGGCAATTTATATTTTTCATGAAGCTTTTGTAGCTATCAGTTTGTTTTATTACTAAACCTTGGAGAAGTAATTAATTATGCAATCTGTTTTACAGATGAGAAAGCTGAGTAAAGGTAAAAATATCTTGACTCCCTAAGTGTCCAAGTATCAGAGTAAACTAGATGACTATGACTTAAACTGAACTACAGTTCTTCTTTTTTCTCACTAGACTTTAAAAATATATCAATTGTAGGGGCACCTGGGTGACTCAGTCAGTTAAGCATCTGACTCTCAATGTTGGCTCAGGTCATTACCTCAGGGTCCTGAGACTGAGCCCTATGTAGGGCTCCCTGCTGAGCATGATTCTCTCTCTCCCTTTCCTTCCACCTGCCCTTCCCCCACCCCCCACAGCTTGTGTGCGCTATCTCTTTAAAAAAAAAAAAAAAAAGTCAATTGTCAATTTTGACAATGATAGTTGATGCTTATTAGGTATTTAACAAAACACAGTTTCTTAACTGTAGAACTGAGAATTTAAAACATCTACCTCATATATTAAAAAAAGACTAACTCTGAGCCACCTGTAACTATACAGGAATAAGGTAAGTCATATCTTAGAGTAATTGCAAACATTAAGTGAATTGATAAATCTTTAGCATTTAGAAAAAAACCCGATACAGAATAAGCACTCAATAAATGTTTGGTGTTTAAAAAAAGGAAGGAAAGATGGAAGGAGGAAAGGTGGGGGGAAAGAGAGAGGAAGAAAATTAAAATATTTCCTTATAAATAATGTTTTGTTTTTTGCTTGTTCAGTATTCTAACACCTGTTGGGTCATCTATCTTTATTTAATAATTAATTAGATAGATAATTAATAATTAATAGATAGGTTTATTTTTAATTAATTATTATTAATTAATAATTAATTAGATAAATTTATTTAATAAATAATTAGAAGTTGCAGTAATGACTACAGAATACTCATATGATCTCATGTGGGAGGAATTCTCGCTTCTTGGTATGAAGTAATCCACGTGTTACCTAAGCTAGTCCCAAATCAAGTATAATATCTGGGTAGTCTATCCTATAATAAAATTTAATAAAAATTTGTTTTATTGAAATAGAATACAAACATGTTTTTTAAAGACAACCATGGATAGGTGGCCAATATTTTCACCTGAATGTCAAGTCATTTAAGATTCTGATAAACAGCCAAATAGGATGTATATCATGCCGTGTTGAACGCTCTTCTAACATGTTTTTGACAGAGGCCTAAGAGACAGTTTCAGGTGTAGGTTAAACATGGTATCAATTTCAAAAGGCAGGGCTGTAGCCAGCACATCATATCATCTGTTCACAAAAAACTGAGCTGAGAATGGCAGAGCAGGTAGGGAAGAGGGAGCAACATCTGCATATAAATTCACCTCAAATATCTGGCTCATCCCCAAACTGAACCAGCACTGTCACAGCTCTAAGAAACGCAATTAAAAGTAATATCTGGAAGCTGAAAAAGTGAGCCTTATGAAAATTTTAGCAAAACAAAATCTAGCAATATACAAATAGACAATATATCATAGCAAGATTTTTATTCATAATGCAATGTTGGTTTGAAAATTCAAAAATTAATCAATGGAATTTACCATACTACCAGGTTTTTAAAAATTGGCATCTCAGTAAAGATAGAAGATTTGACCAATTTAATGCCTATTCATAATTTTTTTTTAAATTTTCAGTAAACGAGATACAGAAGCAAATTTCCTCAACTGATAAAGAGCATTTATGAAAACCTACAGGTAAACTCTTAATTAATGATGACTATATGAGTGCTTTGCTTCTGCTATCAAGAGGAAACATTTGCTTTCACCACTCCTATTCAACATTGTCCTATTTAACATTGGAGGTCCCAGATGGCAACTTAAGGCAAGAAAAGGAAATACAGATTAGAAAAGGAAGACATAAAAATTGTCTTTTTTCACAAACAATTATCGAATACAGAAAATCCTAAGGAGTCTACTGAAAAAGGTATAAGAACTATTAAGTAATTTTAGCAAGCTCACACAAAAAAGGCTAATATACAAAAAACAAACCCATTGTGTTTCTAAATACTAGAAGTAAAAAATTAAAAAAATTAAAATATCATTTAAAATAGCACCAAAAATATAAAATTATTTGGCAGAAATTTAACAAAATTTATATAAGACCTTACACACTGAAAATAGCAAAACATTGCTGACAGAAGTTAAAGACCTAAACAATTGGAAAGACACTCCATGCTGAAGGACTGAAAGATGATATTGTCAAAATGTGACTTCTCCCATTTATAATCTATAGATTTACCACAACCCTCTTCAAAATTTCAGTAGACTCTCTTGTTAAAATTATTGAATTCTAAATTTATAATGAAAATGCTATAAACAGGGGTGCCTGGGTGGCTCAGTCATTAAGCATCTTCTTTCGGCTCAGCTCGTGACTCACAATACCTAATGTCAAGCTAACATAAAGCTAAAGTAAGCTATATAGAATATATGTATGTATTATAAAGCTAGGTCATCAAATAATGATAGATGTATCAGTTGAACAGAATAGAGAGCTCAGAAATTGACCTACGTTTATATCACCAACTGATTTTCCATGAAAAGACCAAAGTATTTCACTGAGGAAAGGATGGGCAGTTGGAGGCAAAAAAATCACTTTGACTGTTATCTCATACCAAATGCAAACATTAAATCCAAATGGATAACTTACATGTAACAATGAAAACTATAAAAGTTCCAGAAGAAAACAATAGAGAAATTAATTATTACCTTGGGTTAAGGAAAGATCTCTTAGGACTCAAAAAGCATGAGTCATAAAAGAATAATTTCATTAAGTTGAACAACATCAAAATTAAAAATGTTTCATCTTCAAAAGACATTGTTAAGAACATGAAAGACAAATCATAGACTGAGAAAAGATATTTGCAAAACATGTATCTGATAAAAGATTTATATTCAGAATATGGAAAATAACTTTTCGATCCAATACCAAGAAGACAAACAACCTAACAAGAAAATCGACAAAAGATTAGAACAGACACTTCAAAGAATTTATACAACTGATGAATAATCACATGAAAAGATGCTCAACTTCATTAATCACTAGGGAAATATAAGGGGATATTACAAATGAGGGACCACTACACAAATTGAGGAAGGCTAAAATGTAATAGAACCAATCCGGTGTGGACTAGAATGTGACACAAATGCATCTTATAAATTGCTGTTGGGAATGCAAACTGCTAGAGCCAATTTGGAAAATAGTTGGGTAGGTTTGTCAAAATGTAGTTTCTTCTACTCACTAAAAGACAGTGATAAGGAAATGAAAAGACAAGCAGCAGATTGGGAGAAAATATTCCAAATACATACTATATCTGACAAAATATACAGTCCAGACTAAACAAATAATTTCTAAAAATCAGTAATAAAAAAGACAAACAACCGGATAAAAATAGATTAAAAACTAAGATAGTGGGGATGCCTGAGTAACTCAGTTGGTTAAGCATCCAACTCTTTTTTTTTTTTTTTAAGATTTTATTTATTTATTTGACAGAGAGAGATCACAAGTAGGCAGAGAGGCAGGCAGAGAGAGAGAGGAGGAAGCAGGCTCCCCACTGAGCAGAGAGCCAATGTGGGGCTCAATCCCAGAACTCTGGGATCACGACCTGAGCTGAAGGCAGAGGCTTTAACCCACTGAGCCACCCAGGCGCCCCAAGCATCCAACTCTTGATTTTGCCTCAGGTCATGGTCTCAGGGTCATGAGATTGAGACCCTTGTTGGCTCCACACTCAGCATGGAGTCTGCTTAAGATTCTCTCTCCTTCTGCCTCACCCTGCCCCTTTCTCATGCTTTCTCTCTCTCAAAAAATAATAATAGTTATTGTTATTATTATATATTTATAAAAATATATACATGTATATGTATATATAGTGAGGAGTAAGTAGAAGATAGCAAGAGGGAACCTTTGGTGGAGTGGAAATGTTCTATGTCTTGATTGGGGCAACGGTTACCTAAATGTGTAAGTTTAGCAAAGCTTCAATCTGAATATATAAAATCTGTGGATCTCACTATATATAAATTTTATCTCAATTTTAGCAAACTAAAATTAATACATTCAAGTTATATTATGCATTGATTTACTCTTTTCTTTAAGAACCTTATAATAATCTTGATTTCATACTGTTTGCATCCTGGTATATGAAAGTACTTTGTAAATTAAAAAGTACCATAGTGGTATAAAGTATTATTAGTGCTACCTCAATAAAGTATTTTTTATTAATTATTTTTATTAACATATAATGTATTATTTTCCCCAGGGGTACTGGTCTGTGAATCGTCAGGCTTACACACTTCAAAGCACTCACCATATCACATACCCTCCCCAATGCCCATAACCCAACCACCTTCACCATAACCCCTCTCTCCCCAGCGACCCTCAGTTTGTTTTGTGAGATTAAGAGTCTCTTATGGTTTGTCTCCCTCCCAATCCCATCTTGTTTCATTTTTTCCTTCCCTACCCCTCAAGCCCCCCACTCTGTCTCTCAAATTCCTCATATCAGGGAGATCATATGATATTTGTCTGATAAAGTTATTTCTTATATGTCCTGGGGCACCTGGATGCCTCAGTCAGTTAGGCATCCGACTTTTGATTTCAGCTTGGACCGTGATCCTGGGATTGAACCACAAGTCATGTTCCATGCTCCATAGGGAGTCTGCTTGACATTCTCTCCCTTCTTCTTCCTCCTCCCCTCCTCACCCATGCTCTCTCTCTCTTTCTCTAAAATAATAAATAAATAAATCTTTAAAAAAAAAAAAAAACTTACATGTCCTAAAATCATCTCTTGAGAGTTTTAAGAGATATCTCTTGTTTCTAGTGATCTAGGGTTTGATGGAAAAATATAGTATTTATCCTATCTTTTGTGGCTAGATTTAAATAAAACCCCATATTAGTCTCTCTTTTGATCTCTTCTCAATGCAAGTTCTCTGATTCTTCAATAAAATTAGGTCTTCTTTTTCATACTGTTTACATTGATACAAGACATCCTAGAGATGAACGGACCTCTGCATAATATTTTCAATATCCTTCCCAATAAGGATCAGCCACGTATTTATTGACTTTTGTGGTTATAAAAGCACATTGGGCTAATGTCTTTAAGAGTTTCCTAAATCTTTTATTTGTTCATAATTACTAATTTTTATCAATACTACTTAAAACATAGTTTAATAATGTCCTTCTAATTCTTAGCTTCTCTAGCTATGGCCACTGTTCTCTTCATCCTCAGCCATCTGCTATCCCCTCTCTGAGTATATGTCATCAACAATTCCTGCGAGCAAATGTCTATCTTTCGGTTGCGGGTATCCTTATCTTCTGTAGTCTGACTTCCCTTGATATCTTACCTTGACTGATTTCTTAAACTCCAGACCACCAAACATACTTCTGACCACATATTACCACAGATTGCCTGCCCCCTGAACTGACTTCTTTGACCTACTTCAGAAATCATTAGCACCTGAATTTCTTAACTCTTGCTCTAATACCAGAACAGATCTTGTGCACTACACTCTCCAGAGCCCAGTGGTATAGGTCCTTCAAACTCTGTCAGGTTATGGCATCAATAACTGACAGGAATCTTGGAAGAATAAAAACTGGCTTCCATTTTTTAAAAAGTCTTAGCTAATATGTTTTTAATGAAGCCCATAGAATTTTAATCCAATGTGATGAATAAAAATAGATCATATTCTGTTAAAATGAAAGACAATAATGAGAAAAGGGAGAGTCAGACAGAAATCAAGAGTCAGCAGAAGGAATAAAAAGAGAATGAGGCAGAGAAACACAAAGAGGAGAAGGACCAAGCAAAATAGGGAATCAAGAGTGAAGAGCTGACAGAGACAGAGAAAGAAATAGAGAAATAAGTAACAGATAAGGATAGAGAAAATCAGACAGTGACAGGCAGAGAGAGAAGAAAAACAGAGTCAAGGATCCTTGGACAAAAAGGAAGAGAGAAGAGCCCATTCTTCTCTGTCTCTCTTCCCAATCATCCATCTCTTCTGGAAAACAACAACAACAACAACAAAACCAACCACAAACAAACAAGCAAAAACCCACAAAATTACAAACAAACAAATCATGGAAACTCCAAATGGAATTAATATTCACTTTGCTGTAGTGGGAATGAGTGACCTGGGACTTCGATTTCAATGAGTACATGGAGAAAGGATGGAGGTTATACAGACACAGAAACATCTAGCACCTCTCTAATAGCCTTCTGCCTGTTCTATATCCTTTCTCCAGTTGGCTTGAGAATCATCCACACAGTAAAGAAGAAGAAATTGATAGGGCGCCTGGGTAGCTCACTCGGTTAAGCCTCTGCCTTCAGCTCAGGTCATGATATCAGGGTCCTGGGATCAGGTCCTGCATTGGGCTCCCAGCTCAGTGGAAAGTCTGCTTCTCTCTCTCCCTCTGTCTGCCGCTCCCCTTGCTTGTGCTCGCTAATAAATAAATAAAATCTTTTTTAAAAAATTTTAAAAAAAGAAGAAATTGAATCTAATGAGGCAAAAATTTCTGAACCAGAGGACGGAAACTGGCCAGCTCCATGCCTTCTCTTCTCCCCTCAAAACCCAAAGGACATCCTTCAAGGAAAACAAGGACTCTTCCTTCTTTTCCTTGCTCAGAATACTCTCCACCCTGAGAAATACCCACATCTTTCAAGTCTGAACCCATCCCACTTGTTCAGGGACAGAGTTTCATTCACCTCTATCATTTGGGCATATAGCACAGGACCTGCTACACAAACGTTATCAGTAAGTGTCCCTTAAATGAACAAATATACACTGATTCTAGACATATAAGTATATACACACAAACATATATATTTACACAAACATATATATATATATATGTATATTTACTGCTTATATTGCATGAACTTTTATAAGGTTTGTACACAGTACTAAACAAAAATGTTCTAGTCATTTCCCTCTAGATCTACTCTCAGCAGTGTTCTCAACCACACTGATGTCATCATCATCCAAACTATTCACTCAGCATAAACTCTCTCATCTAATCAGAAAGGCCTGTTGATTTTATCTCCTGTCTCCTAATTTATCCCTCACATCATGCAGCTACATGCCAAAAGAAAAGTTGGAATGGTCTCCCTACTCTTTTCTATCCCCCACATTGTTGCCAGTATCCTTTCCAATCAAGTCACATTCTTCATGAAACACCTTCAAGAGAAATCCGTAAGGAAATAACTCCCCATTTCCTTCAGAATTAAAATCCAACTTTCTACTTTGGTGTTGGGAACGTTCCCAGTTACACCCAACCCACCCAACAATAGTCATTTCCTACCATTCTCCCTCTGCATCTTTAACCACATCAAATTTGTCAACAATCCCTAAACCCTCATTTTTCTCTTCCATCAGGCCTCTTTCCATGGACATTTCCATTTACTCCCTATCTTCCTTCCACCCCCACTTCTCCATATCTAGATATGGGAAGACTCAGCTCAAATTGCATCTTGTTCCTCAACCTCATACTCATCCTTAGGGAGGGTTAGTCATTCCTGTCTCTGGGTTTCCAATATACATGAAATAAGTATTTATTATAGCTCATATCATAGCATGTGGTAATTATTTAAGTATCTTTCTTCTCCATTAGACCATGAGCTGTACAACTATTGACACTGCCTTATTGATGTTTGAAAATATCCCAGGACTTATCACACAGAACCTGTGTGCGGAACCTGATAAATACATGAAAAATTAATAAACATACCTTTCTGTGCTTTAATTAGTTGCTTTCCAATTTCTAGTGTCACATAGGCAGTACCATTTAGAACAATGTCAGTTATGGTCTTCCAAGCATTAGGAGAGAGTCTTTCGGTGGGAGAAATAAAATTCCCTGCCGCATTGTTTATCACAATCTAATAAATGAATAAGGCAAGTTACAGAAATTTTTAGATAAGGAATAACATTTTCCCTGAAAAGTTTTTACTTCTGAAACTTATTATTCCAAATAATACAATAAAGCTAAAACTGATAGTCTGCTATAAAATAATACTATCAGATTTGGTTTGGTTTTACTTTTTTTTGAGCCTGTGAAAATCTCCTGTGTTATTTACCAAATTTCAGAATCCTAATCCCTGTCAATAGTAGGGTAGAATCTATTACAAAAACAAATACAGATTAAGCATATCTACCATCTGTCTATACTATATTTCAAGGAATCTCAAAATGTCGTTCAATTTCTGGTGATATTTTGGCTTAATTTACCCAATGAAGTTCTTGGTTGATAACATGTTTCTTCACTATCAATAAAGATTCTACCTAGTTCTATTAGCAGATTCAATATTATTGGTCTGTCTGAAAATACCTTTAACTTAGAACATTGCTCTGAGACTACCAGAGGAAATGACTTCTTTCTGATACATGAACCAAAAAATAGCAAAATACTTATGCACATCTCAAGTCTTAAAAAGAAAAATTTGGAGTATCTTGTAGATTTCTTTACTTGAATCATTCTCCTCTACTGATAGAGATAATCAAAAGTTATTAGGAAAGGCAAAGAGCATGAATCATTTAAACTAGATATTGTGCTCTTGGATAACTGCTCTTCTTATTTCATGATCTTATTAAAGAAAATGAAATCAAGTTTGACTGCAAATGCATTTTTAAAGTATTTCCGAAAGGCAATGGTGTAGTTCACCTAATCTGTTCCCTGCTCTCACCAGAGCTGGATCTTTCCTAGGGACAGAAAATAGGTGCTTCTCAAAACAGCATTTTCTCACATCAGTATTTTATTTCCTTAGTGCATCCTCAGCACATCTTGGTGGATGTCATCAATGTCAAAGGCCCCATACTTTGGCCTCATCACCATTACACTTACATCAGGATGTCCTGCAACTCTGATCAATTCTGACACAGTGTTTTGCACCGTTTCAGGATTCCTCACATCACACTGAAGTGCATGAACCTGCAAAATATCAGAGAGAAAAAGGAATCCTCAATTTTTTAGACTTCTTAAACCAAAAACATGAATAAGTTACTTAAGCATGTTTTAATTCCTTAAATCTAAATTAAATAACTCTTTTTAATATACCTTATTTCCAGTTTGAGAAGAAATTTGTTCTGCAGTCTCTTTTAAAACATCAATCTTCCTAGAAATAAACACATGGTACTTCGCATGAGTTCTGAAATGACTTCATATTATTTTTTCTTTTTAATTCCATAAATTAAAAAACAAAGAGCATCTATAGCTTAAACAGAGGCAATCTTGACAAAATACAAAAGCTGTATCTACAAAAAATGTTTGAATGAATTCACTTTCTACAAGTTAAATTAGTACAATTTTTATATATCTAATACTCAATTACTGAATTATTTACTTTTAAACTAGTTGTTTTATATCTACACACATATTTAAACTTATTTCTAAAGTACAAAAATACTGATTCAAAGGGGTACATGCACCCTGATGTTTATAGCAGCATTATCAACATTAGCCAAATTATGGAAAGAGCCCAAATGTCCATCAACTGATGATGGATAAAGAAAATGCAGTGTGTGTATATACACACACACACACACACACACATATTTATGTGGATAAAGAATGGATATATATGGATAGATAGATATCTATATACATATATGAATGGATAAAGAAGGAGTGTCTTGATGGAATATTACTCAGCCATCAAAAAAGAATGAAATCTTACCATTTGCAGCAGTGTGGATGGAGCTAGAAAGTATTATGCTAAGGGAAATAAGTCAGTCAAAGAAAGACAAATACCATATGATTTCACTCATGTTGAATTTAAGCAACAAAACAGATTAATATAGGGGAGGGAAAAAAAAGAGAAAGGGAGGCAAATCATAAGAGACCCTTTACTACAGAGAACAAACTGAGGGTCACTGGAGGGGAAGTCGTTGGGGAATGGGCTAGATGGGTGATGGGTAGTAAATAGGGCACTTGTGATGAGCACTGGGTGTTATACGTAAGTGATGGATCACTAAATTTTACTCCACAAACTAATATTACGCTATATGTTAGCTAACTAGAATTTAAATGAAACTTGAAACATGACAAAAATAAAACAAATAAAATTATTTCACTAATTATAATAATTTCTGTTCCCTTGCTCATTATATCAAGAAAACACATTCATGATATAATGTAAACTTCTACTATATAAAATCTGTTATGTACAAAATTTATGTTAGATTTTAAACCGAATTTAAGAATATAAAAGCATCATATGTATTATTTCATACTCTTGAAAGAAACATGAAAAATAAACCATAAACATATATTATGTAGTATTACAAAGAAAATAATATGTTAGGGATGCCTGGGTGGCTCAGTGGGTTAAAGCCTCTGTCTTCGGCTCAGGTCATGATCCCAGGGTCCTGGGATCAAGCCCCACATCGGGCTCTCCGCTCCTCCTCTCTCTGCCTGCCTCTCTACCTGCTTGTGATCTCTGTCTGTCAAATAAATAAATAAAATCTTAAAAAAAAAAAAAAAAAGAAAAGAATATTTTAATATTTGTAAAAACATAATAGTATTTTTAAAAAATGTTCTTGCCAATTTGCATTAAAGGAAATATCTGAAAGAAATTCCTTTGGCCCTTTGTAATTTACATAATGACTTGTCATTCAGATTCTTATTCAGCCTATCTAAAAATCTGACACTGTTCAAAATAGGAAGAAGGTGTAGATTTTTTTGACCAGTCTCTGGTCTCTGAAGTTCTAGACTTACACAGTTACAGGATCCCAGGATAGGCCTAAATAAGAAATCCCATCTACAAGGCCTTATCCTTCCTACATTTATCACAATAGATGTTTTGAAACATCTGCCCGTCTTATAGAAAATGGAAGGATTATATCCAGTATCCTAATACAACGTTAATTATCCCTTGAAGCAGTAACTATAATCACTCCTACTGAAAGCAGCCTCAACACAGTGCTTTTTAACTTAAGCTTCAGGTACAAGAAAAAAAGTCTAACACTGAATTTGGGAAATGTATATACCATGAGTTCCATAATCAATCATTACTGATCTTCCTCAATCTTACAATGGGGTTATATCCCTGGTAAACCCATTGTAAGTGGAAAATACCATAATGTGAAAATGTATTTAATTATACCTAAGCTACTCAACATCATGGCTTCATCTGGCCTACCTTAAATTAGCCTACAGTTGGGCAAAATCATCTGACACAAAGCCTGCTTTATAATAAAGTGTTGAATCTCTCATGTCAACTTATTGAATACCGTACTGAAAGTGAAAAACAGAAGGGTTGTATGAGTACAAAATGACTGCGTTCTTGGTTGTTCCTCTCACAACTGAGCGGCTGACTAGAAGTTGCACTTCACTGCCGGCGTCAAGAGAGAGCATCTTACTGCATATTATCAGCCTGGGAACGGTTCCAAATTCAAAACTTCAAGTACAGTTTCTACTGAATGTGTATCACTTCCACACCATTGTGAAGTCGAAAAATCCTAAACTGAATCAATGGAAATCATGGTCCATCTGTATTTCTATCATTACAAATTATAACTGGTTTTTCCAAGGAGATTTTTTTAAATAATCGAAAGGATATACCATAGAAAATTAAGACAAAAAACAAAACTCTGACAAATAGTGTTCTCAATATCATGGCACAGAACTGCTCTATAATAGGCTCTTGCCAGGCAACTCGCTGAACATGACTTACCGGCTGGCTATCACACACTGAGCTCCCAGGCTGGACAGAAGAGTGGTCATTCCTTTACCAAGGCCAGTACCTCCCCCAGTAAGAAACGCCACTTTTCCTTGAAAACTATTAGGTGGTAGCATGGCTTTTTGAAGGGGTTGGAAGAATTGAGACTGAAAAGCTTCATTATTTTGATACAGTGTTTTTGTTCCATAACTGAAAAACTGAAAGGGAAAAGAAGATTAATTGAAATTTTCAAAAATGCATTTCCACAAAATAGATGATTTTCAAAAAACTTACTCTTGAATTTACTATTAATCAAATTCTTGGGTTAACAAACCCACTGTAAACATAACGGTATTGTATTTAATCAATTATGATTCTTTTTTTACTGAAATGTTAAGCAACGTAGTGGAATGGTTAAAAGCATGGGCTTTGAAGCAAGACTACAAAGGACAGAATTTTCCCATTAGTTGCATAACCTTCAGCAAGGGATTCAACCTCTTTGTGCCTCAGTTTCTTCTATAAATGGAGACAATAACAGAACCTAACTCAAAGGATATTGTAAGCATCACATGAGTAAATATAAGTAAAATACCAAGACCATTGTTTAGTTTATACCAAGCACTTTATAAATGCTAGTATTATTATTTACAGGGGTTCTGCTTAAATTTAACTTTAAAAAGCACTAACATAGTAAGGAAACAGTCAATAAAACTAAAAGGCAGCCTACATAATAGAAGAAGATATCTGCAAATGTCTTATGAGATAACAGGCTAGTATGCAAAAAATCCAAAATCTATGAAGAACTTATGAAATTCAACACCCAAAAAAATAAAAAATCAAGAAATGGGTAGAAGACATGAATAGGTATTTCTCCAAAGAAGACAAACAAATGGCTAACAGACACGTGAAAAAGTGCTCAACATCACTCCACGTCAAGAAAATACAAATCAAAACCACAATGAGATACCACCTCACACCGCCTAAAATTAACAACTCCAGAAACAACAGATGTTGGCGAGGATGCGGAGAAAGGGTAACCCTCTTACACTGTTGGTAGGAATGCAAACTGATTCGGCCACTCTGCAAAACAGTATGGAGGTTAAAAATAGAGCTACCCTAAGACCCAGCAATTGCACTACTATGTATTTATCCAAAGAATAAAAAAACAGTGATTCAAAGAGACACATGTATCCCAATGTTTATAGCAGCAATGTTCACAATAGCCAAAATATGGAAAGAACCCAGATGTCCATCGTCAGATGAATGGATAAAGAAGAAGTAGTATATATACACAATGGAATATTACTCGGCCATCAAAAAGAATGAATTCTTATCATTTGCAATGACGTGTATGGAAGTAGAGGATATTATGCTAAGTGAAATAAGTCAGTCAGAGAAAGACAAATGCCGTATGATTTCACTCATATGTGTAACTTAAGAAACAAAACAGATGAACACAGGGGAAGGGAAGGAAAAATAAGATGAAAATTAAGAGGGAGGCAAACCATAAGAGACACTGAAATCTAGGAAACAGAGGGTTGTTGGAGGGGAGGTGGGTGGAGGGAAGGAATAACTGGGTGATGGGCATTAAGAAGGGTATGTGATGGGGGTTGCCTGGGTGGCTTAGTGGGTTAAAGCCTCTGCCTTCAGCTCAGGTTGTGATCCCAGGGTTCTGGGATCGAGCCCTGCTTCGGGCTCTCTGCTCAGCGGGGAGCCTGCTTCCCCCCTCTCTCTTTCTGCCTGCCTCTCTGCCTACTTGTGATCTCTGTCTGTCAAATAAATAAAATCTTAAAAAAAAAAAAAAAAAGAAGGGGGGGCGCCTGGGTGGCTCAGTGGGTTAAAGCCTCTGCCTTCAGCTCAGGTCATGATCCCAGGGTCCTGGGATCGAGCCCCGCATCGGACTCTCTGCTCAGCCGGGAGCCTGCTTCCTCCTCTCTCTCTGCCTGCCTCTCTGCCTACTTGTGATCTCTGTCTGTCAAATAAATAAATAAATTAAAAAAAAAAAAAAAAAAAAGAAGGGTACATGGTGTAATGAGCACTGGGTATTATATGCAATTGATAAATCACTAAATTCTACCACTGAAACTAATAAAAAAAATAAAAAATGATCCTACTTGAAAGATGCATTCTAATAAAAGTTGCAAAAAAAAAAAGAACATAAAGCACATTCATCTTTTAACAAGAATAATTTGGATAAAAATCACATTCCATTTTTGAATCACTGGAAAAAATTATTCAAATTTCCTCATAAGGCTTATTAAATCAAATGTCTCTTCCTATGTTGTCTTCCTGAGAGTGAATTTAGAATAGATAACTATTTGTTATATTTGAAATAGGGGGAAAATAATATTTTACACTAAAAATAATTGTATTGCCCTATCTTATGTCTTAAAATTCACATTCTCGCATTACTTGTGAAAAACACTGCCACTCTCACATCTCATTCTAAAAACAGACTTTTAAGTGTTGAACATAACAAACAATAAAGAGTTAATTTCATTAAATGCTTACCATGTGTCAGGCTTCAAATATCAAACCAGTTCATCTTCACCACTCTATGAAATAGATATCATTTTTACCCTACTGTACAGAAAGGACCCAGAGAAGTTAATTATATCGCGCAAGTTATAGAACCAAGATTCCAATGTGGTCTGATACTCCAGAGCCCTCCCTCATCATCACCTTGCATATTTCCTCACTACTCACTGAACTTCTACAGAGCTTAATGATCACACCAAAGAGGCACATGATATTCCCCAGGTCATGGCTGGAAATTAAAACTCCAGAATCTTATAATTTCCTGATAGAATATTCCTGTATGCTAAGTGGTCTTCCATCAGTTGGTCTAGGTTATCTAGAAATGTATACTAAAGAAACAACTGGCAATGTAGTCAATGATTTAAGAGAAGGCTGTTTATAAACAGGAAGTACACAAGAAAATGTGTATGATATGATGTTAAGTGAATAAAAAGGTACGCAATATGTTCTGAACTATAAATAAAAATATATGCTTAGAAAAAAGACTACAGGGGCACCCGGGTGGCTCAGTGGGTTGAGCCGCTGCCTTTGGCTCAGGTCGTGATCTCAGGGTCCCGTAATTGAGTTCCGCATCAGGCTCTCTGCTCAGCAGGGAGCCTGCTTCCCTCTCTCTCTCTGTCTGCCTCTCTTCCTACTTGTGATCGCTCTCTGTCAAATAAAAAAAATAAAATCTTAAAAAAAAAAAAAGACTACAAAATAACAACAGTAAGTAGTAGATTCAATATTTACCATGTGCCAAGGTCTACTAAAGACTTTTAATGCATTACCTCACAACAATCCTATAAGGTAAATTCTATCATTATCCTCAAATTATAGAAGAAAAAGCTGAAACATAGAAAGGTCAAGTAGCTTTTAAAGACAAATAACCAGTTGAAAGGAGTCGACTCAAATCCAAGATGTGTCTGACTTCAGAGTCCCTCCATTACCTTCCTTACACAGTTATTATCTCTAGATGATGAGATTATGGATGATTATTTTTGCTTTTTGTTTGGTTGGTGTTTCGTATTTTCAAGATCTTTTCAGAAGTATGATTTGCTTTTATAATCAGGAAAAACCATTGTTGAAAGACAAAAATTTGAAAACATCTATAAAGTAATTGGTGAAGATAAATCTGTAAATCTGATTATGTTCCATGCTTGCTGGTCGTTGTATTTCCTTTAACTTTATGTTGACAAAGCATTTTCCTTTTGTATCCCTTTGCCAGAGCATAATAATCCAAGTGACCTACAATAATAATCTTTCTCTACATAAATGGCAGTTTTACTTAAGGTTGCCACCGCCTCCAGGACTATTACATTAAGATGATGAATCAGGAAATTTGCACAAGTAGGCTGGTGAGTTAGTCATTTCCCATTAATAATGAAAAAAATGTATTCTAATTTTTCAAAGGCTCTAAAATGAATTTTGATTTATTTAGTGTTGATTTGTATAAGGAATACAATGTACTTTATGAAAGACAAATTAAGTAACTAAATATTTATATATACAAACATTTTTTTATTTATCTTAAAACATTTTCCAACCTCCCAAATAATCAATCACTTTGATAATAATTCCTACTAAGTGTCTATAAGGTATCAGGTTACTATATAGCACCAGCTTATCTGTTGTATTTTATTTGACCTAATCAATACTGATTTTTCCCTCCAAACCAGAAGTGAAGAAATTGATCTGCTATTTTAAATCATATTACCTTCT
Source organism: Lontra canadensis (assembly GCF_010015895.1). Taxonomy (NCBI): domain Eukaryota; kingdom Metazoa; phylum Chordata; class Mammalia; order Carnivora; family Mustelidae; genus Lontra; species Lontra canadensis. The sequence goes on from NW_022631031.1 coordinate 1,610,476, forward strand.
GATAATTCATAGCATATATGCTATTGAATATTAAATTCAAACCATCCGTTTGCCTAAAAGCAAGTTTTTCATTTCAATATTAAGACCCATAGTGATGACCAGACCTCACAGAATCATGTTGTATTCAGTCTCCTGTTTCTAAAAAGGAGGATCTTGAATAACCTGAGATAGCATTTTGGCCATTTCTTTTTGAGTCATAAAAAGTGAATACAAGGGGCGCCTGGGTGGCTCAGTGGGTTAAAGCCTCTGCCTTCAGCTCGGGTCATGGTCCCAGAGTCCTGGGATCGAGCCCCACGTCGGGCTCTCTGCTCAGCAGGGAGCCTGCTTCCTCCTCCTCCTCTCTCTCTCTCTCTCTCTCTGCCTGCCTCTCTGCCTACTTGTGATCTCTGTCAAATAAATAAATAAAATCTTTAAAAAAAAAAAAAGTGAATACAAAATAGATTTTAACGTTTTCAAATCTTGCTTTGTGTTTTTTCTAGAAATAAGTTGTCTTCTGAAAATAGATATAACACCTTTCGTATCAAGATTGATTTCTCAGGCCATTTTTTAAAATTTTTTTATTTAAATTCAAGTTAGTTAATATGTAGTATATTATTAGTTTCAGGGGTAGAACTTAGTGATTCATCATTCGCATGTAACACCCCGTGCTCATTACATCAAGTGCCCTCCTTAATGCCCATCACCCAGTTACCCCATCCCCTGCAACCCCCTCCTCTCCAGCAACCCTCAGTTTGTTCCCTATAGCTGAGTCTCTTATGGTTTGCCTCTCTCTCTGTTTTTATCTTATTTTTCCTTCCCCTCCCCTATGTTCATCTGTTTTGTTTCTTAAATTCCATATATGAGGGAAATCATACAGTATTTGTCTTTCTCTGGACAGCTTTAAAATCTAAAATTCTTAAAACTCTCTAACATCTTCAATTTTAGCAAACAAATTTACTTATTAGAAGTTCTAAAATCTCCCCCCCCAAAAAATCAGCTATCATCTGCCTTCCCCTCCATATGACTCTCCCACATCATATAAACAATATTTTCTTCCTTCATGTGGTCCTAAATGATAGCATCTAAACTAATGAAAAGTGATCATACTTCTAATCCCTCAGAATGGCAATTCTTTTAAGAGTCTTGACTGTCTCCTTCCTAGAGAATGAAAACTATACACCATTGAGATTTAATCTTAAATTACCTAAGTATTTTGGCTGGTCTCAAATGCTAGAATAAATACCTACAACAAAGGCAGATTGGTGACCCACACCACATGTTTTGTTAGGCCTGCCCAATGTTTGAAAATTTTTGAGCCAGTATTTGGATACCGAGAGAATTCAGATAAAAACCAGAAGCTCTACCAACACTTAAGTCCAGCTTCTAATAAGGCTGAGTTGATGTCTCCTTGAGACAAGGCCTGAGCTCTGTCCAGTCCCCACACACACAGGTAAAGTGAATCCTTTTCACTGGGCTACCACTGTCATTTCTAGGACCATCCAGAACTTGAGGCATTTGAGTGCATGACCCTTTATCTAAATGAAACCCAAGAATCCAATATAAATTAGAAAGCAGAAATGATTTTTTTCTTTTTTTTAATACCAATATAAAAACAATTGTTTAATGTTCTAGGTATACTATAAAGAAAATTGAGTTTCAAATCTGTAAAAATCATTATTAACAGACCTTCACACAGAATTCATGGAGCTAAGGAACGTAATATTTAAATAACTCTTAGAGATCTTACCATCATTGTCACCATTACTAATTGACTGGGCTTCCACATTACAATCCCATACCTCAAAAACACTGATGTCCATACAGAGCCTGGGTGGCTCAGTCAGTTAAGCATCTGCTTTCAGCTCAGGTCATGATCTCTGGATCCTGGGATTGGGCTCGACCTCGGGTTCCCTGCTCAGCAGGAAGTCTACTTCTCCCTCTCCCTCTGTCCCTCCTCCCCACTCCGGTTCTCTCTTTTTCTCTCTCAAAAAAATAAATAAATAAAATATTTAAAGCAAACAAACAAAAAACAACAACAACAACAAAAAACCACTGATGTCCTCCAGAGTCAAAAATGCAAAAATTAAACTCTTTAGCATAACACTCAAGCTGGACAACATGGCCTCAACCTACCTTCCTGGCCCTATTTCTAACCAGTTCTACCACTTAGAGGTATACTCTATGCTCACCAATCCCTTAACATTCCTGAAACCTGCCAATAACTTTCTCCTTCTGGCCTTGCTCCTGATTTCTTGTCTTCCTGAAATACCCGCTTTATTTGTCAACCTAGCAGAACCAGCCTTCAAAACCAAGCCAAAGTGTCAAAACTTGTTGACACTTTTGAACATGTGCCTTTGTTACAAATGGGCCAAACAAATCCCTCCCTCCAACAGGATCTCCTGTTTTCGGCACCAGACTGTGAGCACCCAGGAAGACAAAACAGTCGCCATTCATTACTATAATTAGGTTTCTAACACCAGTTAAACATTCAGTAAATGCTTGTTTCATTGATCAAAACCCTTACTGGCCAGGCTCCAATGCCATCAAAAGTGTACGAGTGCGGACAAGTAGAGTCTTAATGGGGCTATGGATACAAACCCAGCTCTCTGTTACTTATTTCATCAAGTTGAAATAGTCATTTCCCATGATTCTAAATTATGTCATTTCAAAAAGTAGTTTAACCCCCAAAATTAGTTTAACCCAAAAAACCTATTGATACATGAATATTAAGTTATTTGCAAATAGAAAAACTGGGCAAAGGCTTTAAAAAGATAGTCCACATGCAAAAAATACAACCATTGTTATAACCAAGTGAATGTAATTAAACAAAGAAGATATCATTTGTCTCTCACAAGATTGGTAAGGTTCAAAATCTCATAATACATAATACAAAAAAATAGCTTATTAAAGTCACTCCTAAAATCTGGGGATATGAGTTGGGGCAACTTCTTTGGAGGCCAATTTGGTAAAATATATCAAAATATTATCTAAACTATACACACCCTTTGACCCAGCAATTCTACATTTAGGAATTAATCTGATAGATATACTCACTCGTTTGGGTATGGAGGGAGAAGCTATGTTCAAAGATATGCACTAAGATGAAAATGAAATTAACAATTCTCTTCACAATCACATCAATAGAATAAAATGCTTACTAATAAATTTAATAAAAGTATAAGATTTATAAATTAAAAGCTATAAAACACCATAAGAGATTAAAGAGGCCCTAAATAAATAAAAAGACATCCTGTGTTCACGGATTGGAAAACTTAATTTTGCTAAAATGGCAATACCCCCCAAACTGATCTACAGATTCAATGTAATTCCTATCAAAATCCCACCTGGGTTTTTGCAGAAGTTGATGAGCATATCTCAAAGTTCACTTTTAGAGACTCAGAAATGCAAGGGATACAGAATAGTCAAACATATAGTATATGAAAGATTGTTTATAATCAAAAAGACTAGAAAACAATCTATCAGCATTTCAACCAACCAGTTAGGGCACATCCATTCAACAAGATACTGTGTATCTTTTAATAGAATATATTCTATTCTAATAACAATATGTGGTTATTCAATCACTCAACAAATATTTGTTGGATACCAAGAATACAAGGCATCACATGTTAAAGGAAAAATCTACAGTAGGGAAATATGTATAAAATACTCCCATCTGTGTGGTGTTTTTTAATGGAAATATCTTCATACATATGTTGATATATGAACAAAAATTATTGGAATGATCTACAAGAAACTATTCATAGCACTAATCCCTTAGGAGAGGGACTTTCTATACAGTCACTGCATATCATTTTGTACTGTTGAGTGTTAGCTATGTTCATAAATTAATTTTACTAAAAACAGTTAGCATAGGGGCACCTGTATGTCTCAGTCAGTTGAGTGTCTGACTCTTGTTTTCAGTTCAGAAAACTGAACTGGGGTTGTGGGATAAAGAGCCCAGCATAAGGCTCCCCACTCGGGGGGAGTCTGCTTCCCCTTTGCCTCTCCCTTTGTCCCCCAGCCCCGGCTTGTGCACTCTCTCTAAAATAAGTAAATAAATCTTTTTTAAAAATAGTTAACACAAAATCAAATCATATTTGCAAGCACATGATCTAAAAAGGGTATAAAGGAAAAGTTACAGCAAGAATACTAGCATATGATCAGTGTTCTGAGGATGTTACTTAAAGTGTAAGTACTATTTATTCCACACATAAGTGTGAGCTATACTTAAAAGGAAAATGAAACATGACCATATCTATTTATTTTGGGGGGGTTCTAAGTACCTATTGGTTTAGGTTAACATGAATATTTTTTTAAGAGCAAATTTATCCTGACTCAAATTCACAGAATAAGAGCTTTGCAGACTGGGCCTTGACTGTCATATAAAAATGTCAGCTTGGGAAAGACCTGACAATCTTGTTTTTCAAAGGATATCTTTGGGAAATGTGTATTTTTGCACTCCCAATGCAACTCAATAGTCCGTGCACACAATAAGCCTCTAGTAAATTACTTCCCGATGTATTTTGTCCAGTTGCATGCACTTTCCAACGCCTAGACCACTGCCACTTCAGCATAGTGGAGGTGTCTCTTAACTAGAAGCATCTCGAAGTTACAAGAGGGAGCTGGGCAGGATGCTCGACTTGATGCTCCAACACAGAAACAGTGCGGCAGAATGAAGAACTGTTCCACACACGAATACCAATAGAAATCCCACAAACTGTAAAAAAAAATCTTAAAAGCCCAAATTCTGCCACAGGCCCTGTTGCACTCAAGCTGTGTGCCTGCGTGGATTGCTTAAGTATCTCTACCCTCTCCTTCACTTAAAGCAGGGCACTGAACAGAGGCCACTAATATTCTGAGCTTCTGCAGAACACGGATCTTGTTGCCACAGCAACCTGAAGGTAAGGCCGAGCAAATATAAAAGAAAGTGAGCTGGACCCCAAGCTGCAGTGGCTAGGCTGAATTATGCAGTTGTTGCCAGGAGCAACACAGAAATTACATTTTTAAGTCATGATACACCTTATAGCAATGAACATGAATCTGAAAAAGTAGTTGCTCTGAGCTTCATGGTATACTTCCCATTTTTATTACAGTTCTTACTTGTCTGCAGTTAGATGTGGACCAAACAGATGCTTACCCCACGGAGATGAGGAGATGAAATCAAGGAGACAAATTAGCAGGCAGTTTAAAATCTTGAAGTGGGGTCTTCACTCCTGCTTACCTCTCATTTGAGTAACCTCATTGATGCCCATCACACTAGTCATAACGAATATGACTATCGTTTTTGAACCAAAAAATAGAACCCCTGTTCTTGGAAAGGTTTTGTTTTGATTTGGGAATCTGCATATATATGAAAAAATATTAGAGATAAACACAGTATGATTTAGTATGGAGTTAACTCATTTATTTATTTTTAACAAATTTTTTAAGGAGCATCTCCTATGTCGTAGGCACTGTTCTAGGAAATGGCCATCTAGCACTGAGCAAAACAGATACAATCTTCTACCTTGAGAGATTATTTTTAGAGGGAGGGGGATAAATAAATAATATATATACTTACATAGTATATTAAAAGCTACTACTCTCTGTGGGGAAAGGTGTTTAGAGGCCTGCTCTATACTGTTCTGCCTATGTTGAGAAGCAATGTAGGAGGCAAGGTTGGAAGCAGGGATGATGCTTCTGTAGCTGGCCAGGCAAGAAGTGATGATGGCTTAGACCTGGATGCCATCATCAGAAGGGGCAGGAAGTTAGCAAATGAAATTATCTGCTGGTAGGAAGGGCCCAGAAAATAAGGATGTAGTAAGTTATCACTGTACTTAATATCATCTGGTCCAATTATTTCTTGCCCCAAAGCCCAACCTCAGTATATGTTGGTCTATTTCACTAAAGGCAGATAAGAGGCCCCCTACTTTCCTGAAAAGATCAAACCCATTCAGCTGAGAGCCTTCTCCATCTCTCTCCCCTTTACCTCAGTATTCTATTACTCTTTGCATTGCCTTTGTGTTTTAGAAAGTAAGATCTAACTCTGAGCTAGAAGGAAATGGAGATCAGTCAGACAGAAGGTGTTGGTCTAGGGGAGAAGTAACGAGGGCAGCAGAAATAAAGACATCACTTTCCACACATATTTAAGACGTAGTCTAGCCTGAATTCAGAAGCCAACCAGCTGGAAGTGGTGAGCAAGAAAGGGAGAGCTGAAGATGAGCGAGTTCTCTAGTTTACATGGCTATTTGTTGGGAGCTGCTATAAATGATAGGACTGACATGGGAAGACCCAAGTTGGAGGATTGAAAACAATGAGTTCCATACTGGAAACGCCATACCTGCAACACCTGTGGGACATTCGGGTGAACATACCTAACCCGTGGTTGGAAATAGTTTTGGAGCCCAGAAAATAATTCATGGCTAAATGTAAATGGCAACATTATTCAAGAATTTTGAAAGCCTGCAGTTCTACCACTGATGAAATGCAGTGTGGGAGTTTCCCCATACTGGAAGAGACCAAAGTAGAGTTGTCCCCTTACTTAACTTACTTATATTTACCCAGGCATTTCTGATTCCAAAGTGAATCATCACCTCAGGAAGAGAACAGCACAGGATAGCTGAGACAGTGAATCATTTTCTACCTGGAATTTTCTTTAAAAACCAAGGGTTGCCAAACCTTGATGGAATGCCTTCTATTATGGGCTGTGGGCAAACCTAACTTTAGAAATTCCCTCCTCTTTCAGTGTGTTTTTATAATGATTTTTGTGGATATCTATGTATTTTTTTAATAGTCTAAAATTAGCTTTATAGTTTTGGGAGGAAGTTTGTTTTGAAATTTCTTCACATGCATATTTGAGCTCTGACACCACCATTGATCCATGGGATTCCTTCCAGTGACTCCCTTCAAGACCTCTTTCTCTTCACCTGAGAGATCCAACCCATCTCCAGTCCCATGTTTTTAACCTCCCAGTCAGTATCTTTCCTCTCCATCCACTGCTTGACTTCCAAGGTCTTCCAAGGTCACCCACAAATACAGAGGTCCTACTTTATGTGATCTCTTGTCTCTGGCTTCCAGTGTCTCCTCTCTCCAACTTCTCTGCGATGCTGCCCTCCAGAATATTGCAAACCTGCTCATGGTACTTTTCACCTTAAGACTGATCTATGGCTCCCTGGTAGCTGCATAAATTCCAGATTCCTTTGCTTCACGCAACATGTCAATTCCTTGTGACTTGGCTCTTATCCATCTCTCCAGCCTCTTTTCCCTCTGCTTTACTCCCTTGAAATCTGCACTCAAGAAAACAAAATACTCAGGGTTCCCCAAACATAAACTGTTTCTTACCTCCTTATCCTACCAATTCAATCCCCACATCACTCAACATTCATCATTCAAAGGTAGTTCTAAGAGTTCTTCGGCCTTTCCTAATGCTCCCAGACAAAACTAACGTTCTCATCTCCATTCCTGTAACCAGTTCCCCCTGGTAAGTGCCCTCTCTCAATGGCATGGCCCTTAGCTCAAGGGCCAAAGACAGAAATCTGGGCTTCATCTCATACCACACATCCAAACCACAAAGTCCAGTTTGTTTTATCCTAAATAGCTCTAATGCTGCCCTTAGTACAGACTCCTTATCATTTTTGTTTGGACTTGTAGTCTCCCTATGTCAAGTCTTACCTGATTACTACTTCCCTGCTCACAATTGTGATGGTATTATAGCCCCTCAATATGGCCCAATCTTCCTTCCTCACCCACCACCAACCAATCACCAAGGCCTCTCAATTTACCTCTTAAGTATCACTTGACTTTGAGTTTCTTTGCATCCACAGCCATTCCCTATGGGAGGCCACCACAGAGAGAGGAGTACCCAGATTTGACTACATGCCTCTATTTTTACCTTCACTCCCATGCTGTCAGGCCAAAGCTCTCACTCTTCAGTGTGGCCCACTGGCTGCTCAGTGGCTTCTGCTCATTAGTCTCCCCACCTATCTTCCTATTCTCTACCTATACACTTTAGCCTGGCTTTTCACACAGACCACTCTCCCATGTAGAACCTTCTTACTCATATTCCTCCCCTTGGATCACTCCCAATTCATCCTTCAGGTCTCAGTCTAGATATGTACCCCAAAATATATTCCATAAAACTGTATACCCCTCCCTTTGGGAGTGGGAAATGCTTCTTCCCCAATCCTGATGAGTCCTTCACATCAGGGGAGCTCAGTTAGTGTAACTCTAGGCTTCTTCCCACACCCTTAGTTTCCTGGTCTCCGGGGATAGTTTATCTGACTGGTAGACTTTGACAGAATAGTTGGGCCTGAGTAGTTCTTAAGCCTTCCTCCTGAGATTTAGCTACCTTCAGAGAACAATTCTACTGTCCTTGAGGCAGCAAGTTTGCCTAATTCAAGAAGTCCAGTTAGCGGGGCCAGCTGGCTCTCACGTGGAATGGTAGTAAGTGATACTTTGGCCTCTGTCTTTACTCTTGTTTTTCAAACTGGAGAAGAGAGATGCTTTATTTCTGGACCTCTTCTGAGATCAAGAACACTCATCATAATACTTACCACATTAGACCATGTCATTCGATTATAAGCTTCCAAAGAGAAGGAATCAGCTCTTTCTCATCCTTGTATCTCCAGCACACTGCCTAGCATATAGTAAATGCCCAATCTGTCACATGAGTGAGTAAAGCCCATGATGCCCTGACCCCGGAAACCTCTCCAGTCTCATCTTCACTGTACTTTTTTTTCTCTGACCCTATATTTTAAACTCCACAATACTAACCCACATTTTCTTTCTTTCTTTTTTTTTTTTTTTTAAGAAATAGGCTATGTTCCCTCATTTCTTGATATATGCTATTCTTAAGGTATCATCACATTTGAGGCCCCATATAGTCCAACTCTGCCTTTAAAAGTCAGCCCTGGGAGCCACCTCCTCCATGAAACCTCCTCCAGGCACACACCATTTTGTTTATATATGCATTGTAACATACCTCTGCATTTTCAGTCTACTCATATCCTGTGTGACCTACTAGACTACCATTTTCCAGACATTTATATGTTCTATAAAGCACAGCAAGAAATACACTTCATATTGCAACACAGTACACACATTCATTCATCTAACAGATATTACCTGTTTACTCCATGCTAGGCACTATTATAAGTATAGAAATACAGCAGTGAACAAACAAGATATAAATCCTTGCCTCCAAGAAGCTTCTATTCTGGAATTTTAGGTTGGGTAGAAAAAGATTTCTTAAGCTTTCCAAATAGGAAAGCTTAGAAGGAAAGAAAACTCAAAACACACAAGGAAAAAAAAAAAATCCACTGGCCTTCCATTTTTCCCTGACAATATTCCGTGTTAGAAGACAATGAAAACAATGTTAACTTAGTTCTAAGGGGAAAATAAACATAATACATCCAAGCAAAATTATGCCTATGCAGCCATCCTTTTTACCAGTATAGACACCTGGAATGATGTTCACCAAATTTAAAGCCTGGTTATTGCTGGGTGGCCAGTTTAGGGTCTTGTGCTACTTTTTTAAACTATATTACCCGAATTCATATTAGTTAGGTATCATTTTTATAAAAATCCTAAAGTATCACTCTTGATAAAAACAAAACGAAAAAAAGTATGGCAGTGTGCATCGCAGACATGTAATAATTAATTAATCCACAAAAGGAAGAATGGTAAAGTAAAAAAAAAAGAAGTTCACAAAGTAAACTTAAGATGAACTCTGGTATTTCATATTCTATTCTATTTTATTTTTCTTAAACTCATTTTGCTCCACAGAATTGATTTCCATGTCCACTCATGATTATCTATAGCTTGAAAAATATATACGAGGCTTGAGGTACCTGGGTGGCTCAGTCATTAAGTGTCTGACTTCCACTCAGGTCATGATCCCAGGGTCCTGAGATCTAGCCCCACATGGGCCTCTCTGCTCAGCGGGGAGCCCTGCTTCTCCTGGTCCCTCTGCTGTTCCCCTGGCTTGTGCACACTCCCGTGCATGCGCAATCTGTCTCTCTCTCTCTCTGTCAAATAAATAAATAAAATCCTAAAAAAGAAGAAAAGAAAAAAATTATATATATGACTTAACAATAGTACAGATACCTTTTCAACTAAGTATCTCCAAAGAATGCCCAACATTTAATAGGCACTTATTTAGCATTTCCTGATAAGCAACTGAATGCCTGCACATTTTCCTGAGAGCAACTTGAGAGCAGAGGTCATTTTTTTTCATCTTTGCAACCCCAAGGCTGGGCACACAGCCAGTTCTGCAAACTGTTTTATAATGAACTTTGTGGTGATGAAAATAAATGTTTGTTGCACTGAGTTGAGGCCTACTAGCTAAACAGCACAATTTTTTTTAAAGATTTTATTTATTTGACAGACAGAGATCACAGGTAGGCAGAAAGGCAAGCAGAGAGACAGGAGGAAGCAGGCTTCCCGCTGAGCAGAGAGCCCCATGCGGGACTCGATCCCAGGACCCTGAGATCAAGACCTGAGCCAAAGGCAGAGGCTTAACCCACTGAGCCACCCAGGCACCCATAAACAGCACAATTTTAATATAACACTTCATAAGTACAACTGTTGAACAAATGAAGCATTTCTTTCGGTAACAAAAATTTGGAGATTCAATTGTAATAACTAGTATTTCCCAACAAAAACATGTTGTTTCTTGGAACAACCTCCCACTTCACAGATGTGAAGATGCTTCTCAGAGGAGTTCAAACCCAAGGCTGCATGTGCCAGGAAAACAAAACACACCAAAAGAGGTCTCTGTTGGCTCTGAACCCTGATCCTCAAAACTTCTATTTTTCTGAAGCAAAACAGTTTCAAAATTGTCAGATTACAATTAATTTTTAAATGAGTTCATTTTCTCCCTCTCATACTGTATTGTCTAATAGTGTCAGAAGAGTTGGGATATGGTCTGTGTGACCTTATTACTACAGTCCTAATGATTTGTTGGGGGACTGGGAACAACCTTTGAAGATTCTTCTACCTCACAGAGCTGTTGTACACAAAGCAAGTTCCAGAAGAGGCCAGAAAACCCAGGCTTCTTTCGCAATGACCAAAATCTTTAGAGGAAAACCGCATCAAAAAAATCTTCGTGTTGAACGAAGTTCTCTTACTTGAGAGACTTTTAAAAAGAAAGTTCTCTTACTTGAGAGACTTACCATACTATTTCCTCATGTTCACATTTGGAACTAGGGTCTCCGTTTCTCAAAAAAGATCATGGCTGCCCATTCTACTGGACTAGAAAAACGTGCTTGGGAGAAGGCACTGTCTGCTTTTTTCTACATCTGCCTTCTTTTTCTTATCCTCTCCAGCTGTCTTCACCTGCATTTTTTATTTGAACTCTGGGTCAGGCGGACATACATAAGTTGACAAAACAAACAAAAAGTTGTCTCACCCAAAGCATGGGGGAGATAGAGGTTGCCCCCAGCCCAAGATACACCTCTCCCAGTTTAGCTCTAGGAAGGGGAGTCTAGATAGCTGGGTTTGGGTTTTTTTCTTCTTATAAAAGTTTTTAAGTGAATATGTTTGTATTAGCTTTGAAGCTTCCAGGGACATGCAAACTCTCAGAACCACACTTTCTCTGACAGCAGAATGTGATTTTGCTCCTTCTTAACCCTAACCCCCGGCTCCCACCGCCACCCCCCCCCCACGGCGCGTCCCCGCGCCCCGGAATCCCCTGTCCTCGCTCCCCGCACCCCGGGGTCCGGACCTTCGCCGTGCGCACCCCCGGCAGCTGTCCCGAAAACCCGCACGGGCAGGGCGCTCGCTGGAGCCGAGCCGGACCCTCAGTCCCTCCAGCGTCGCCTTACCCGCCGAGGACCGTGGTACCCAACAAGGAACACCCGACCTAGCAGCGCCATTTTGGACCTCCACGACACAGTCCCGATACCCGCGGGGGTCAGGGGGCGGGGCCGGGGCCGGGGTAGGGAGCAGGGGCGGGCGATGGAACAGAGCCGGAGCTGCGCGGGGAGCCAGGGCCGGGGCGGGGATTGAGGGCGGGGGCGGGGCGGGGGCGGGGCCGAGGCAGGGGTCCGCGCAGAGAGGAGGGCGGAAAAGGAGCTGGAGGCGGGCCAGGGCGGAGGTGGGGCAGGAAGTGGGGAGGGGGCGGAGGCGGAGGAGGTGGGGCCGGGGCCGGGGCGGGGGCGGATCCCGGGCGGGGGCGGATCCCGGGCGGGGGCGGAGGCGGGAGCCAGGATGGGGGAGCCGGGGTTGCTCTCCGCGCTGCCACGCCCGGCGCCCCCTACCCCTTGTCCAATTCGTAGTTGGTGTGGCGCTGGATCTTACATCATCAGAGTAATAACATCTTGGATTTAAAACTCAGCCTCCCTTGTCCGGGGGCGAAGCGCTTGAAATCTAACAAAAGCAGGAGCTTCCGGGCGGCTTTGATTTTCCGCAGGACACGCCGCCCCCTATCTTCGAGAGGCAGAAGGGCTTTGACCTGGGGTCCCGCCTTTGCTTTTCTCGCGAAGGGAGTGAGTAACACACACGTTAGAAGCCAAGGGGTACTTTTAGTTCGTCATTCTGCGTCTTAATGTCATGTATGTTCACACGCTGCATAAACTCAGATCACATTTTCTTCCTCACTTCTAATATGTGACTTCATACCTGACTCAGCATTATTGTGACAATTGAAAGATGGATGTGAAGCTCCAAGCTCAGCCTGATGGTAGGTGACAGAGTTAACAAAGTGGTGAGAAAGAATAACAGCAGACATTCAGAACCATTCAGTTAGTCCATGCTAATCTCCTTTCAAATATAAACCACTTCACAGAACACCAACCTCACAACTTGACTCCGAGATCAGAAGGTGAGACAAAACAAGCCAACGTTATAATTTTGTCTAAGCACAAGAGAAGACCACCGTTGTTCTACCTAACAACATGTCTGGCTAAAACGAGTGACCATTTCTTTACCAGTTACAGCTTTTACCTCATTCTGGTATCCCTTCCCTCTACATAAGATTTACTGAGAGCTTCCTTCACAGATTTGCCCCTGCTTTTTGACAGCATCTAACCTAGAGTGAACCGCCTACTTCCTTAGACCATCTCTCTAATCATCCAATCAAAGTCCAAATCCTATAACAGGTTCTTTCTAACACCCTTTTACTTAGACACCCCATGGTTTACCATGGTGTGTGTTCTTCCTTGCTACATAAAAACCCCAATTGGTTCAATCGTAGATGTGTCACTGGCAGACTCTGGTTGTAGGGCATTGACAGTGCCCTTACAGTGTCAACTCATTTTCTCACCTTAGGCACCCCCAAAGCAGATCAGTGAGCAAGGATCCAGTGCAAGTGACTCCTTTGGGAACTTTGGGAATCACCAGTAAGGAAGAGAGGCAGGCAATACAGGGTAAGTTATTCAGCTAGCTGACATTGCAGACAACTAGAAGTAATGCCAGAGAAGACACTCTGGAGAAAATGGAGAAAACATGCTGCTATGGACTAAATACTCATTAAGGTGATGGTATTAAGAAGTGAGGCCTTTGGGAAGAAATTAGATGAGTGCCCTTATAAAAGCAGCCCCAGAGAGCTAGCTCGTCACTTCTGACATGTGAGGATGCAAGGAGAATTCAGCAGTTTGCAACCTGGAAGAGAGCTCTCATCAGAAGTTGACCATGCTAGCATCAGACTTCCTGCTTCTGCAACTAAGAGCAATAAATTTCTGCTGACTATGAGTCGCCCAGTCTATGGTGTTTTGTTATAGCAGCCTGAACGGACTAATAGACTTGCCTCAGAGAACTCTCACCTGAGAAATGAGGGAGCTGGAGTATTTTACACATTACTTCTTTTTCAATGGCTGAGCACTGCTAGGCGTAGATACTGATTCTCCAGCCCTTCTTTCCTCTGGGCTTGGCATCAGGGCTTCAGTGAAAGACCTCAAGAAAAGAAATGCAGGCACTGTAGTTGGTGTATGCGCTGCCTTTAAGTGGTAAGGCCCACGGGATCTAAGAGCGATATGCTCCATTATCAACCCATCAGCCACCCTCATTTAATTCTCGCAACCCTGTAACGTTTTTATTATTCTTTTCCCTTATTCCCAGAGGCATATACCAAAGTAGGTGAGGAATTTGCCACAAGATCCACAGGCTTTAAGTGGTAGGGCTGGGATGTGATTCCAACAGTCTAGCCCTAGAGCCTGTGCTTTTTACCACTGTATTTTTTTTTCCTGTTAGAATGTAACAAATTACCACCAAGTAACAAAATTCTGTCTTCATTTGTTGATGTTTAACTGCTGGTAGCTTTTAAGCCTCACCCCTTCCTTTCTCTTGTGTCTTGGGTCAGCTAGGCAAGTGGACAGGAAAGCCCAGATACTCTCTCCTTTGGCACTGCAGCCAAGCCCCTTCTCACACATGGATATCCTCACTCTAACCCATAAACAACACCCAACAGTGATAAAAAATCCCAAGCCACTCTTTTTTTCATTACTGTATTAATTTTCAAGGCCTGCCTTAGTAAAGCAGCATAGACTAAGTAACTTAAACAACAGAAAATTTATTTTTTTCACAACCTGGAAGCTAGAAATCTGGTATCAAGATGTTGGTGGGATTGGTTTCTTCTGAGGCCTCTCTCCTTGACTCATAGATGGTGCCTTCTTCCACTGTCTCCATGTGGTCTTCTTTCTTTACATTTCTGTATTTAAAGTTCCCCTTCTTATAAGGACACCAGTCCTATCAGATTAGGGGATACTGTAATGAGCTTATTTTAACTTTATTATCTCTTTAAAGCCTTATCTCTAAAACATGATTTGATCTATTGCTCAAATTCTAAGGTATTGGGGGTTAGGACTTCAACATATGAATTTGAAGGGGGCACAATTTAGCCCATAATACTTTCTCCCTCAAACCATTTAAATCAGCTCAGGAGGCCTGCTCTGTCCTTCCAAACAGTCTCACTGCATAAATAATAAACATTTTTATATTCGTGTGTCCGTGTGTGTGTGTGTGTGTGTGTGTGTGTGTGTGTGGCATCATCAGTCTTGACATCCAAACTAAACATGGGGTGGGAATCCAACTGGTTTCCACAGAGATATTATAACACTAGTGTCTTAAAATGATGCATATTCATTATGTCACATTTTTCTATGGGTCAGAAATCTAGATATGGTCCTAGACAGTCCTAGGCGGACTCTAGGACTATCCAAGTATGCTAGGCTCTCAAAATACTGCAATCAAGTTGTCCACTAGGCCATGTTTTCCTCTGGAGACTCAAATGGAGAAGAATCTGCTTCCAAGCTCTTTCAGGTTGTTGGCAGAATTCATTTCCTTGTACCCATATGACTGAGGTCCCCAGCTTTTGCTGACTGTTGGCTGGAGGCCATCCTCAGCTTCTAGACATCACTTATAATTTTTTTCTATATGAACTTCCTCAGTATAACTGCTTATTTTATCAAGCTTGCGAGGAGAATTTTTTGTCTCAGAGAGGATCCAGTCCCTCTTTTCAGGATAATCACCTGATTAAGTGAGGCTCACCCAGGATAATCGTAATCTCCTTTGATAAACTAAAAATCGGCTGATTTAGGACCTTACTTATATCTGCAAAATCCCTTCACCTTTGCCATATTCTGTAGGCTAGAATCAAGTCACAGGTCCCATCCATATTCAAGGGTAAGGGATTATATCTGGTATGAATACCAGGTGGCAGGGGTTATGGGAACCTCTTAAAATTCTTCCCACCACAACCACTACACTAGCCATGGGAAGAAAAGGCGATTGGTCCCATTTTAGGTAGACCCACACTTTACAACCAGTCAGAGGAGACGAGCCATAAAATACGCTCAGGCAGGCTAGACACTGGGCACTCAGCTTAACTGTTTATGCACTAAGCTTGGCACACCTTGGCAGAGGGTTGAACTTCAAGAGAACAAGCCAACAAGGAAAAGGAATAACCCGAGAGGTCTCCCCAAAGGCCTGGTAAAACCTGGGGCCCTTCTCATGATTCTGAGAGGGAAGGAGAGTGCAGGGCACAAAGATGAATGAAAGTAGGTAAAATGAAAACAGTATTTTTACCACTAATGGTACGATATCTTGCTTTTGCAAATTTTACTGAAAAATAAATTGCTGTTGCCATTTTCTAGAGATGGTACCATAAATATAATTTAGAGAACTTGTAGCATTCTTAGGCACGACTAAAGAACGGACTGGGGGCATGAAAAAAAGAGGCCACTCCAAATGTGAGGAGTTATTTCAACTAGGCAGGAGCCATGGGGTTCGAATTCAATGCCTGAGGATATATTACTCCTGAAAGCTAATATTTTTCACCTTGTTCTGTGTGTCAGGCAGTGCTCCGCACACTACGTGTGTCCTAGTCCTCAAAGGCATTTGTGATTTGTACTATGATTATCCCCATTTAGAAAGTGAGGCACAGAACAATTAGGCAAACTAATAGCTAACAGTGCTGCAGTTGGAGGCAGCCCAGGCTGGCTCTGGGGCTGGAGCTCTCAGCCATTGCATTGTTCTCTGTGTCAGAGGGACATAGACATGGGAGTCAGACTGCAGTGCCTCACCGATGTGTCACAGGTAGCCAATTAAGAACTTTTTCTTTCATTTCCTTATCTGTGAAGTGAAGGTATGAAGAGTGCGAACCTCAAAAGGTTTTTCTCAGGTTTAAGCAAAATAATATATTTAAAGCATTTGCAGGGCGCCTAGGTGGCTCAGTGAGTTAAAGCCTCTGCCTTCAGCTCAGGTCATGATCTCAGGGTCCTGGGATCGAGCCCCGCATCAGGCTCTCTGCTCAGCAGGGAGCCTGCTTCCCTTCCTCTCTCTCTGCCTGCCTCTCGGCCTACTTGTGATCTCTGTCAAATAAATAAATAAAATCTATAAAAAAAAATAATAAAGCACTTGCAACAGGGTCTGGCACATACAAACCAGCAGAAAATGCTTGCTATGGTCCTGCACTTAGAGACTGAGCAGTAGGTAACCCAGAGTTAAGGGGAATCCCTGATATCACTATATAATGTTTGTTTGTTGGTTTGTTTGTTTGTTTTTTCCAATGAAACCACAGGCCATAACTATTAAGCAAATTCAACGGGATTTTTTTTTAAGATTTTATTTATTTGAGAGAGAGAGAGAGCGTGAGCAGGGGAAGAAGTAGAGGGAGAGGGAGAAGCAGACTCCCCGCTGAGCAGGGAGGCAGATGGGGGGCTTAATCCCAGGACCCTGGGATCATGACCTGAGCTGAAATCAGACGCTTAACCAACTAAGCCACCCAGAGTGCCCCAAGTTCAACAAGATTATTACCCAGAAGATAAACGACCCATGGAAGAAAAAAAAAGGAAAGACTTACAAAGTGCCTTGCTCAAGCATTGTCTAGAAATTACACTCAGTGCTATTTCATATTTATCTTAGAGAGTTCTACAGACACCTAATAGGAAGCATCTAAAATAAGTTCATAAAGTTGTGTTTCAATGAAATTAAGCCCCAAGGGAGGAGGCTGAGGAGGGGGATGGTGAGTTGTAGTCAGCCTGGTAATCTAAGTGGTGTAGCTTCCCAACACTTGAGGGAGCTTGAATGGTGGATCAGATACCAGCCCCCTGTCATAGAGGCAGGGTGAGACTGCCCTCTTCAGTCTCACCCTGCCTCTATGGTAGGTAGGTAGCAATTTTAACAATAGCAAGGGGAACTTACATAAGGGGTTTGTCTTAGATGAATGGACAGCAACACAGATGGATCTCTGCACCTGTCCTCCAAATCTTAAAAGCTTATAAAGAGACCCTAATTGGGCTCAGTCGTGTATACCTTGTAGACCTTTTCGACAGCACCTTGCATCTCAAGGTTATGTCCTTAGAGCAGCCTCTGAGAGCAGGAAAGGCAAGTCAAACCCACACTCCAAAGGCAGGGGAGGGGGTAAAAATTCTTCAAAGTGCCCTGGTCTAGCTCGCGGGTCAATTGGTAGTCACATTGTTTTTGGTCATGTTCCCTAACGAGTGGGAATACTAAAGTAAGAGACAATTCTCCCTATTGAAAATAAGGGAAAAGGCCCCCCTTTTTTTAGAACATTACTTTTGAAAACTTGTCATTATAAAGTCTTTCTTGAAATGTGTGTAAATCCTTTTTTAAAGCTCTGCCACCTTTACAACCCAGCAATGTCTTTCTCAAGGACCTAGGGGCACCTCCTTGAAATGTAACCATCAAGGAAGATAGTTTCCTAGTTCAAACTGGAAAACTACCTCCTGTCATAAAGATTTGAGAAGTTATTTGTCCTTTGGTTAAAGGCAGTTAGCTAACACAACGGTCACTCCAATTGCCAAGTGAATTTAGGATGAACTACTTAAGGACTAGCTGTTGTTTACCTTGAGAATATGTAGGGAATGAGTTTTCTCTCCTTGCCTGTTTAAAAGGGTGATATTTCTCTTACCAATCTCTTTAGCAGATTGCGTGGGATTCTGCTTTATGCTTATTCAATAATAAAACAGTTTCCTTTCTCTTCTATATTGGGATAGCAGAAGATTTTGTTTTAATTAAGTTTTCCCAATAGCAATGACCTTCAAACTGCAGCAAACTCCTTAATGCCCAGGTCTAAAGTCACGTAATATACATCAACTCAGGCCTGACTACCAGGGAAATAAATAACCACCTTTTCCAGGAAAGGCCAAAGAGTTGTTTAGCATTGTCTTGGAGAGGGCACAAGAAGTCCTTTGACTGGTTTCTGTTTCACTACTGAAGAATAGGAAGAAGGCTCACCTGAAAGGAGACCTCATGACCTCATTAGGAGGGCGGTACCTGCTGTGGGACCAGTAACATTCTTAAAGTTACAAGTCTGAGTCTGAGAAAAGGGAACAACAGTTGATAATGTTCCCACCTCTGGTTTTCGATCCAGCATTCATTCCTGGCTGCACAACTTGAGGGGGATTGTTAAACGGTGGTATCAGCTGGAAAGAAAAGCCAACCTCAAAGTAGGTTAGTAAATGCTCTGTTCATCCTCTTACTGAGGATATAACCCAGCAGAAAGAACTGCTCCAAAGCTTGTCAGTTTATAGGGGATTATATATTTAAAAAAAGTAAAGGGTAGATATGCTTGCAAGCAGTTCTCTAAGGTCTGCACATCACAAGGTATAATTTGTTCAGTTGTAAAAATTAAGGTTTATTGATTTCCATATCAACACATGGGAGACCCATAGGTCATCTTAATATATTTATTATGTTTCTATAATATCTAATAAAAATATAGCCCACGTGCCTCCACTTGACTGATTTTCTGATTCTTCTTGTTTTTGATTTCTCCGGGAGCTCACTTGAAATGGTCACAGGAGGCTGACATCATTCACCTAGTGCAGTTTGAGAGCACGGTTAGTGCTCAGAGGACTTGGTCCAGGCTGCTGCTGAAGGGATCTACAGAGATTCTGCACTGACAAGCAGAAGACGTGCTTGTCATGACTCTGCTACAGACTGGCTTTCTGCTACTGGGCAAGTAAACTTCTATCACCTTTATTTTCCTCATCATAAAACGAGGTGTTGGTATAAATTATCTCTAAAATCACTTGTTCTAAAAATCTGTGATTACAAATACATTAGATTTGGCAGAGTAATTATAGGCCACCTGGTGTGGTCCTAAGAAGGTCATTGTAAAATGCTCTTAAGATTAAAAAAAAAAAAACTGATGGATAATATTCTTTATTTAGAATATTAGCTCTTGTGTATTTCTGGTGTTTGAGTACCTCATCTAATTTTACACATTTTAGGTGAATATTAGGCTTCATATTTTCAAAGTGCTTTACAATCATTAATAAGCTTCTTGAATGACCTCTGGAAGGGAGGCTTACCCATGATCCCAAAAAAAGACTTTTCTTTTCTTGTTCTGTAAAGGCAAGTCTTAAACTTGGCAATTTGGGACCTTACATACATTTATTTTTCAATTAAAAAAATAAATTATACTTAAGCGGCCAATTTGATTCCAGTAACCCACTGATGTTTCAGGTAACTCTACTAATAATTTACAGATTAACTTGATATATACGGTTTTAGTCCTATATCAAGATAAAACAAGACACATAGGAGTTAATTTTTTTATTCTAGTAAAATATAAAATAGAATTACTACAGTAAAAATAATTCTAGTAAAATAGACTTAGGGTTGAGCTACAAAAATAGAACTCATTTGTTCTTTACTACCTGATAATCTTTAGACTAAAAAAGATGCACGCTGAGTCATCACTGGTTCTCCACATGCGTCTCATTTCTCCAAACCACACCAACTTTCACAGTTCAGCATAAGTACTAACACAGGTGCAAAAGTGTTTCAATGAGTAGTTAAATAATAAACAGTTGCATCAGGTGTTCATTATTATGGTAAATATTAGAGCTCTAAAAGTGATTTAGACAGTAGGCACCCAAAAATGATTTAGCCACATCCCCTACCCTTAAGGACCTAGAAAGAAAGGAAAGGAAACCAATATTTGTTTAAATCCATGATGTATGGTGTAGTGTCTCAATTAATGGTAACAATGATACTGCAAAGTAGATATAATTTAAGCCCACTTATAAAAGGAGACTGAGCTCCCTTTGTTGTTACCTGTGTGTGACCCTGAAACAAATCCTAACTCTTTTAAGACTATATTTTAGCATAACATTAGTTAGAAATTAATGGTCAAATTAATGAAATTGGAGGGAAAACAAGATAATCTTTTATCTTTTTTTCCCAAGTTTTTACTTAAATTCCAGTTAGTTAACACACAGTGCAATATTAGTTTCAGGTGTAGAATTTAGTGATTCAACACTTAACATAAAATCTCCAGTGCTGGGGCGCCTGGGTGGCTCAGTGGGTTAAGCCTCTGCCTTCGGCTCAGGTCATGATCTCAGGGTCCTGGGATCGAGTCCCACATCGGGCTCTCTGCTCTGCAGGGAGCCTGCTTCCTCCTCGCTCTCTCTGCCTGCCTCTCTGCCTACTTGTGATCTGTCTGTCAAATAAATTAAAAAAAAAAAAATTTAAAAAAAAAAAAAAAATCTCCAGTGCTCATCACAACAAGTGTACTCCTTAATCCCCATCATCCGTTTAACCCATTCCCATGCTCACCCCCTCTCTGGTAACCATTAGTTTGTGCTCTAAAGTTAAGCGTCTGTTTCTTGGTTTTCCTTTCTACCCGCCCCCAATACTCATTTGTTTTGTCTCTTAAATTCTACATATGAATGAAACAACCATATGGTATTTGTCTTTCTTTGATTTTGCTTAGCATGATAGTCTCTAGCTCTTTCCCTGTTGTTGCAAATAGCAAGATTTCATTCTTTTTATGACTGAGTAATATTCCTTGATATTCCATACACACACACACACGTATGTGCAGGTATATATATATACCACATATAATATTCCATTATATTCTATGATATTCCATACATATATATCACTTCCTTATTTAGTCATCTATTGATGGACACTTGTGTTGCTTCCATAATTTGGCTGTTGTAAATAAGGCTGTTATAAATAAACATAGGGCTGGGTATCTCCTGCTGAATTAGTGTTCTTACATTTTCTGGGTAAACATCATAGGTTATTTCTATTTTTGACTTTTTGAGGAAACTCCATACTGTTTTCCAGAGTGGTCGTGCCAGTTTGCATTCCCACCAACAGTGTAGGAGAGTTCTCCTTACTCCAAATCCTTGCCAACACCTGTTATTTCCTATGTTCATTTTAGCCATTCTGACAGGTGTGAGGTGATATCTCATTGTAGTTCTGATTTGTATGTCCCTGATGACAAGTGATGTTGAACAGTTTTTCATGTATCTATTGCCATCTGGATGTCTTCTTTGGGCAAATGTCTATTCATGTCTTCTATCCATTTTTTTAACTGGATTATTTGTTTTTTGGGTGTTGAGTTTGATAAGTTCTTTATATATTTTTGGATACTAACCCTATATCAGATATGTCATTTGCAAATATCTTCTCCCATCCTATAGGTTGCCTTTTAGTTTTATTGATTTCTTCTTCACTATGCAGAAGCTTTTTATTCTGATGAAATTCCAATAGTTTATTTTTGCTTTTGTTTGCCTTCCTTTAGCAGACCTATATAATAAGAAGTTTCTATGGCCAATGTCAAAGAGGTTACTGCCTGTGTTCTCCTCTAGGATTTTAATGGTTTCCTGTCTTACATTTAGGTCTTTCATCCATTTTGAACTTATTTTTATGTATGGTATAAGAAAGTGGTCCAGTTTCATTCTTTTGCATGTTGCTGTTCAGTTCTTCAAACACCATTTTTTGGAGAGACTCTCTGTTGTATGTTCTTTCCTACTTTGTCAAAGATTAGTTGACCACATCATTGTGTGTTCATTTCCGGGTTTTCTATCGATTCTGTTCCATTGTTTTATCTGCAACTTGACCTTTTAATAGTTTTAAGATAAGGTGAAGGAATCAAAGAGAAAAATGGAAAATATGTAGGAGAAGGAGGTAACTGATAAAACAAGGCCTTGGGACAGATGAGGAGAAGGAATGGATTTAAATTGAGCACAAGTGGAGGAGTTGGTCCCAAATTGAAGGGTCAAATTATACCCTGAAACCAGAGAGAAAAAGGTAAGGATGAGGTGTAGGTATAGATTTTAAAAGAAAAGAAGTTTCTTTTATGATGGGGAGAAGGACAGAGTAGGATAGAAATTATAAAGAAGTCCTTACAGGAATTTCCTCAGTAACATACAACACCATATTCTTTGAAGGAGGCCAGGAGATGACCAGATTTGAGTAGATATTAGCAAAGGTATGGGATAGCTCTTCAGGACTTCAGAGAATGAGTTTTGTTTTGTTAAGATTTTATCTATTTACTTGACAGAGAGAGAGAGAGAGAGCGCACAAGCAAGGGGAGCAGCAGGCAGAGGCAGAGGGAGAGGGAGAAGCAGATTCTACACTGAGCCAGGAACCCAATGCAGGGCTGGATTCCAGGATCCTGGGATCATGACCTGAGCCGAAGGTAGCTGCATAACCAACTGAGCCATCCAGGCACTCCAGAAAAGAAAACTTTTTTTTTTTTCTTTTTTAAAGCAGGAAGTGGGGCTGATGAGTCATGTTCTATAGTTCAACTAATATTAGGGGTTATGAATTTTCATTGATTCCACATTTTCAAAGATAGGCAGTTTAATGCAGAAGCTTTAGTACAGAAGGTGGTTGTATAATTAATTGGCTCATAGTTGGGGTTTCTTAGGGCTCATAGACAAGTTAGCTATAGAGGTGAGAGCTCTGAGACTAAAAGTAGTTCTGAGAGCTGCTCCAAGTACTGAAAGCAGAGCTGTAATAGTAGTTCAAGCTCCAATCCTGGTATGCAGCCTGAATATCTTGAAGGAGAGGAGACTGATCACCTACGTAAAGTGGAGGGATCAAGTGGTAAGAGACCTGGATAAAGCTAAAAAGCAGGTATTATGGAATGAGTATATAAGAAACGTAGAGGGCTAGGCAGCTCCAGTCAGAAAGTAGGATATTAAAGATGGGGAAGTTTCTGGTGATAGAAAATTCTAAAGGGTGGCCATCAAAGAGGTTGTACGTGTGTAGTAGAGGTGAAAATCACAGGATTTGAGAAAATCAAAAAAATGTGAGCCTAATGGGTAAAACAAGTTTTCCACTTGTGTCTTACAGTTGCTTGAGAATAATGGCAGGAGTTGGGATGGAGAAGAAAGCTCTCACACAGGTGGCAATGTTCTCAATGAATATGGATAAGTAACATGGATTTATCTGCAATAGGCAGCAGGAACAGGATTCATAAAGGGTAGCTACTCACACATAATGGTTCTATCTAGGAGATATTTTGCCAGTCTGGGAAGAGTAAGACACTGAAATGGAAAGTGAAGGTATAGGTTTAGGGAGAAAGAATAATCCTCCTGGCCAAAAAATATGGTGGATATCCTACTGGTCAGTAACTATGGCAGAGGCATTGGGGCAACTATCTTAGAACCAGTAGAGAAAGACTGTTCTAGAGTGAGAGCCATGTTTAATTTAAAGCAAAACATAGAGGGAAGTTTTCATGAAGACTTAAACAATCTAGCAGGGTTTGTTTACAACAAAACAGCAGGTGAGAGAAGATGCCAGTAAGTTACAGGAAGCAGGGGGCATGGAATAGTAAGCAACTTGCTACCAATCTAAAACTCTATCTGCATTGTGCTCCCTCTTTCAAAATTTTCTAACCTCTGATTATCAGACCTATGCTATTGGTAAGCAACAAATAAATATTCCTTTATTACTTTGACATTGCCCCATCTCCTCTTCTTGCAACCAAAAAATAAAGGGCTAAGATATGGTAACCCAGCTGGGGAAGGACTGATGAGGGAAGATGTGACTTTATAGTAAAGGAGCTGCAGGCTCATCAACATGTGTCAGCAGGAGCAAGGAGACTACTTTTGGGACTGTATTCTGAGGATGCTGAACAAGAGGACATGGAAAATGAATTTGGATAAGGGAGAGTTTATTGATTTGGGAGCACTCATCCGGAAGAGAAGAATGAATTCCCTGGTAAGGATCCCAGAAAATATGACTATCATATTTCCATGATGGCTCATAGAAACTTGAAGAAAGTGGTGGCCGACATTAAGAGAAGTAGAAATAGAATTGTCATGGCAGATAGTGGAAGCAGGGGAGCAAAATGCTCAGGGAAGGGGACATGCTAGAGTGGCTATCCTATGGAAAGCTGGGAATTCAACTAGATGACAAAGTTCTGATTCAGATGCTCCATTTATCAAAGTGACTAGGAATTTTCTGGTGAGAGGGGTACCCCATCACTGAGAAGCTCAGCTGTGGCTTTTCCCTGTGGATTATGCCTGATGATAAGAGATACTGTCACCAAACTAGGTTCAAAGACAGCAACAAGGATAATAGAATCCCAAAACAATAGAGGCCAGGTGGCAGTACTTAACCATCAGAAGGGTACAACGGTCCTACTGAGTGGCAAGATTGTAGTGGCCGTCCACGATCTTGACCTAGAGAGAGCTGTAAAGCTGTGGAGATGATTAATAGAAAATGGAACCCCTAGGAGAAAAGATAAAAGCTAGCCGATAAGAGCGTGCTCAATGAAAAAAAAAAAATGAAGGATGGATGAACACAAGGCTGAGAGCAGCACCCTCAGTAAAAAGTTTCAGTCTCTTCCCCAGTTTCCTGACTTGTGCCAGTTCATCAGTCCATAACCCAGTGGCTAAAGGAGAGGCGGGAATGCCGGGAGGGAGGACCCTGAAACACAGTAATGAGAATATATGGTAATAACTTCTCCTACACAAACCCCACCTCCAAATCTTCCCCAAAGGGACCTATGGCCATCCCCTTGGTAAACCATACACTTCAGAAAAGAGAATGCCTAAACATTTTTAATATTGTTGGACACAGTCATTACTGATACCTAGGAACTCTGAGTATTATTATGGTCCCCAAGTAGGGTAGAGGTATAAGGGAACCAAATGATGAATGAAGATGGACTTGTAAAATCTTTATCTTCATCCTAACTGTCACCACCAGTAGGGTGCATACAAAGGAGTAACTGCAATTTTTTTAGAAATCACAAATGCATGGAATTACAAACTTGGCTAGTATGTTAATGCCTTTAATTAGAAAATCTTACGTTGCTTTGTAGCTGATTTTAAAAATTATTTCTATTCACGACCAGAAAACATAATTCAAAGTATGTATATTCGTTGAACACCTTTCAATGGGATCCACACTTCATAACCCAATACATTTCAATACAGATCGCACTGTTCCTCTCCTTAACCACCAGGTGGCGACGACGAGCCCACGTCTCACTCCTGCTTATCCCTCCTCTTCCTAGGCCGCCCAGCTCCCGGGAGCGCGCACGTTCCGGAGCCCACGCCGCTTGAGGCAGCTGCGGCCGCGCACGTCGGTCAGCCGCGGTTACGCCTCCGCGAGTTGGCCGAGAGTCGGGGGACCCAGGCCCATGTGGAAGCTGCTCCCCATCGCGGGCCCAGCCCGAGGTAAGGGCGGAGGGGAGAGGCCCCGGCACCGTGTTCCAGGGAGCAGCTGCGTTGTGCAGAGGGTCTGAGGAGTGATGCTTCCGGTCGGTTCCCGTTCCTCTCTCCACCTTCCGGCGCCTCCGTCGTCCCCGCCCCGGGAGGCGGCGGGAGGGGGATACGCGCACCGTACGACTGCGGTGGGGACCGCGCTGTCTTCCCGGGCAGCGCCCGGCGGGTCCTTGGCGGTGGCATCCCTCATCCAGCCTACCGCCAGGTTCTCGGTACTTGGGACCAGCTCCTCTGGCCGCATTGACCCGGCTTACAGGCCGCGCGGAATTGAGTCTTGGCCGGCCACCTGCTCTCTCCTTTAGCGTTTTAAGCTTTTGGCCAAACACTTAGAATAAGTTATCCCAGGCTAGGCGCACGATGGCAGCAGATGACTTTGTTTTGAGCACATTGTTTAATTTTGTGAAAAGCCACAGAGATGAATTGGGTAAATGGCAGCCACAGGAGAGTCATGATTTCAGTTTTGTTTTAGAGCCTTTTTTGGTCATCCGAACAACTGAAAAAGTAGGGTTTTGTTGTTGTTTCTGTTCACTTTTCAGCAGGGGCAGATGGTTATCTCCTGTTAATTGGTTGCCTGGTCAAAGTCCTTTTTGGTTGATAAGCAGATGGTAGCGTACGATTAGGTCCTGCCCCCAGGAAGTTTATTCTGATAGGCAAAAGAGCTAAATTTACAAACGGCGTATGACGTTAGGAAAATAAGTAGTAAAAAGACTAAAGATCAAGGCATCCCTGTGGACTTGGAGCAGTGCCGAGGTAGAACAGAAGCTGTTGCTGGGAAGCAGGACTTAGTTCCTTTCCAGGAACAGTTGTCTGTGGCTGGCTCTGGGTTCCTACAGAGAGAGAGAGGCAGGTAACAGTAGAAAAATGCATCCATCATCAGTGGCCAGCATTCTTAACTTCTAGGAGATTGTGACCTCTTTTCAGAATCTAACAGACATTATGGGCATTTTTCCTCTAGGAAAAAAATGTAAGTAAACCAAGGCACAATGTTTTTTCCTCGAAACAGCGCACTCTAGGCTAAGAGTTCCTGAATAACAAAATATCCAAACGTGGCTTGGCTTTCTACTTCTCTAGTTTATCTGCCCTAATTACCCTACCACTCTGAAGATGGAGTCCCAGGCTCCCATACTAAACTGCTAGTCTCCAAGAAATGTGCTATTACCTAACAATTTGTGATTTTAAACATTTTTTTTAGAAACTAAACATGTACTTGAAATGGTACCTTTAACGAAAAAAAAAAAACAAAACAAAATTCCCCAAAATGCACACTTAAATCAGGTCTGAACTGCATTGACCTATGTTGTTTACTCAGGATTCAGTACCATATGTTTTAGTTACTGTAGCATTAGGGTGTAGTTTACCATCTGGTAGGGAAAGTTCTTGTAAGTTTTAAATTTTTCTTTACAGTTTTTTAAAATTATATTTTTCCCAGTGGATTCTTGAATCAGATTCCAAACATAGTATTGTGATTTGTTTGGTAATGTATATTTATGTATGTTGATCTGGGCAAGACTTTTTTTTAAGTTTTATTTATTTGAAAGGGGGTGAGAGCATGTGTGAGAGCCAGCGGACACATGCGTAGGAGGTGGAGGCAGGGGAGGGGAGAGAATTCGAGGACCCTGCACTGAGCGCGGAGCCCAATATGGGGTTCAGTCTCATGACCCTGAGATCCTGATCTGAGCTGAAACCAAAGGTCAGAGGCTTAACGGACTGAGCCAGTCAGTTACTGCCAACACTTTTCAGTACTGTTTTCTCTTTAGAAAATGCTAGAGCTTTCCATCTAATCTTTTGCATCTTTCAGTGAGGCTTTATAGAAATTACAAGTTTTGATTTATCTGAAGTTGATTATTAAAGCTTAAAAGCAAAATAAAAATATTTTATGTAAATATTTGCTGTACCTATGTACAGCAAATATGTGTGTCTATGCATTTACTTTTTTTTTTTTTAAATTTTTAGAACCATTCAGACTTTTGACTGGTGTTGAATACGTTGTTGGAAGGAAAAACTGTGGCATTCTAATTGAAGGTGATCAGTCAATCAGTCGAAATCATGCTGTGTTAACTGCTAACTTTTCTGTAACCAACCAGGTATGTCACTAATTTTATTTCACTAGTTTAAAGTGAGGGGGTTGAAATTACAAGATTACTTTGGTGTGTATGAGGGAGTTTGTAGGATTTTTAATTCCATAAAGGTGTTAGTGTTTTATGTTAAAATTAAATACTAATTTTGGTGGTTGTAACAATGGTGTTTGTTTTGATATTTGAAGTTTCTGTTCCAGTGTCTTATTCTTTTGTAGTGATTTAGAAACTCAAAGGAAGTAGAATACATTTATACTTACTGAATGAACATTAAGTGCTTAACTCTGTATCCATCATTGTGCCAACCCTGGCAATAGAGCAGTGAACAGACCCAAGTCACATTCCTGCTTTAAAGAGTTCTTATAGCCATGTGAACACAGGCATTTCCCATGTAATGTAGTTTTTCACAGTGGGAATTGGTTCATTTTAGTAGGAAAAACACCTGTTGCTTATGTCTCACAGTTCTTTGAATGGCTTTGAGTTTGTTTTGGTTGGTTAGTTGTTTTAATCACAACAGTGGGTGGTAAAAATACTAGTGTATATAAATGGCTGTGCTCTTGATAATACTGGTGATAATAAAAGCCATTATTTTGAGCAAAGACTGCATACCAACAAATGCGGGATCTGTTCAGTAATATTTAGCTTTGGGGTCTGTATTTTTTAGGTATAAGAGAAGATTATTATTGAAATTCCTAAAGGAAAAATAAAATTATTACTTTAAGTCAGACATTCTAGCCTTTTCTCATTGGACTTTTTTTTTTTTAACTGTTTTATTTAGTTAATTAAAGAAAAAAAAAACCTTAGGGATGAAGCTGTTACGCATAAAACAGACCACACAAAAGCAAAGAAATTCTCAAATGTGTGAAATTAAGGGGTTAGAAAACTCTGCACTGACTTACAAAAATAAAGAAAATGCATGTTCTAAGAGGAGTGATGCTGGAATTCAGACACTTGCCATTAATTTCAAGTTCTGTGCCTGCAACTGAAACAGTAACTGTTGCCTTCTATGTTGGGAGGTTGGCCATCTATTCAGTTACCTATTCAAAAAGTTATCCGCTTTTTGTTTTGAAACCTTTTCCCCCTGGGAATTGTATTTACAGAGTGGTAAAAGACTTTAATTGTATTGATTTTTTTGTTCATTTGCTTCAGAGTCAAACTGGTGAGACTCCTATATTGACAATAAAAGATAATTCTAAGTATGGTACCTTTGTTAATGAGGAAAAAATGCAGAATGGCCTTTCCCAAGGTTTGAAGACAGGGGATAGAGTTACTTTTGGAGTGTTTGAAAGTAAATTCAGGTAAGATTTTTTTAAATTGGTATTAAAAATGGATGGCTTTGTTTTGCACTGATCAAATTTCAAAGGACATGATATTTATGGATAATGAATTTAAAACCATTTAATTTAGTTCCTGCTTATTACATTAGTGCACTTTGCATCGCATGTGGTTAGTGAATTTTGTCAGTCAGTGCCAAGAGTAGTTAAGAGTTGGAATGGTCTCAGAGATCCTTGTTGGGAGCTACATTTGTTTGATTCCACATAAGTCAAAGTTTAACGTTAACTTAGATCATTGTTTTTTCTTAAGTGCAACTCAAGACTTAGAAAGTGATAATTTCATAAATTAGAAAGTTAAAAAAATACATAAAAATTAAAATAGTAGCATGTGATGTGAGCTTAAAGTACTATAAGTTGCCATCTCTGGAGCTATGATAATATAACTTTATGTAACTTATTTTCATTTGCAGAGTAGAATATGAGCCTTTGGTTGCATGCTCTTCTTGTTTAGATGTTTCTGGGAAAACTGCTTTAAATCAAGCTATATTGCAACTTGGAGGACTTACTGTAAACAATTGGACAGAAGAATGTACTCATCTTGTCATGTTATCAGTCAAAGTTACCATTAAAGTAGGTTGAATGCCATGATATTATATTAAAATAAGTTCTGTGAATTTAAGCTTACTCACCAACTATACACAAGACATTTTTAAAGCCATTTATTTTAAAACTATCAGAACTGTTGTGGGTTTATATAGTGTCAGTCCGTGCCTTCATGTACCCTTTAGGCTATAATGTTTAAGATAACCTGTTTATTATTTGAGACAAGCAAAAGCATATAAAATTATATTTAGCATTTAAAAAATTTAGCATTTTAAAAATGATTTATGTTATATTTTCACCAATAAGTTTATTACAATGTGTAGTTGGTATCTCCAGTCTAAAAGTTAGCTTTTAGAGACTGGGAGTCCACTGCCAGTCTCCAGAGTTAGCATCTCTAGTCCCTTCTGTCAAGTTGTCTTCCTCCAGCTCAACTCATGGTCTCATCCTCTCTTTACTAAGTTTTTATTTGGTATAATGCCCTTAAAAGACTTTTAACTTTATAGTTTATTATTACCGTACTGTATCTTCACCATCTAGAGATATGTAGATATGTATCATTAGAGGATGCCAACTCTCATTAAAACAGTGATATATTTTGGTATGTTTTCAGATTTTACGTCTTCATCAGATTTGGTTATATCCAAAGCTAATTGAAGAATGACATTGGGAGGTGATTCGTCTCCTTTTAAACAGGTTGACTATAGATATGTGAGATTGTTTTAGGTTAATATCTATAGTAAAAAGCAACAAATATTTAGGTTCCCTTATTAGATCGTACAAAAATCTTTTAATACATAATTAGAATATGTATATTACAGCTGAACAAGTGTCAGAGAGAAAGACTTGCTGCTCAATTGAACCTCAAGTTAAACTTGTATATTGGTGGGGTTATCACTGATCAAGGATCGTTTGCAAGCTTATGAAGGTTATAAATTCAGCAGAGTGATTGGCCTCCTGAGTACTAATTTATGCTAATAAATCAAAACTTCCATTTATTAGTTTATAGTAGGGATGCAACCTCATAGTGACTGTATATTTATGTATAGACTTCAACACAATCCCCTTAAAGGTACTAAGGTACCTGAGAAGTGAAATTTAGATAATCATACACTTGCTTGGTGGTTATGAAATAAGAGCAAAGGCAGTTAAACGGTCTTGAGAGATACTTTACTGAGTCCATGACAGACTTGGAGCTAGCATCCATTCACCAAAGTACACACTATTCCAGCAACTGAGATGCGAACAGCACTGGTATTTGAATGTCACTGTATATACACCAGCAACGAACGTGCAGAGTAATCCTTTTTCAGTATTTTTGATCAGCCATGTGCCAAAAAAGAAAACCTACTTACTATATTATTTGTTTTGGAAAATTTTCCGAAAGTACAGGTTACCTTATATTTTTAAAATCATTAAATGTTAGAACCAAAAGGAAGTTTACGGAACATTCAGTTAAATTTTTATTTTCTGAAGAGGAAACTGAGGTATGGAGGACTTAAATCCTTTGCCCAGAATCACATGTATTGGAGCCTGCCCTCTGCCAGAGGCCAGTTATTTCACTCATCATTCGCGGTTGTTGTATTCAGATTCCAGTTTTGAGAGACACCCTACATTGCTTGCTCATGTTTAAGTAATACCCTATGTTATCGGAAGCATACTTAGACATTCTTCAGTTGGATTATTTCCTAAAATTATGCTGAATCCTTATTTTCATCTCCAGTGGTGGTGGTTTCTAATCTTTTTCAGATTTTGTGGTACCTTTTTATTTGACGTTTATAGCTTAGTTCACTTGCTAGTTGAAGTTTCTCCACCCTTATCTAACCCCAATCTCCATGTATTTATTTTGAGCTTTTATGCCGCCCCAAACAGTTATTCCTTTATTTACTTTCTTGAAAATACTTTATTCCATAGTTACAATCCGTTCAAAGGTCATTTAGGCAGAAAAGATCTTATAGCTCAAGTGTATCTCTTGATCTTGTCTTCTCTAGGGTAGTTGTTACATTTTCTTAATTCTCAGGTCTACTTTTTAACATTGTAAGAACTTTTAAATTGGAATACATTTTAAAATTCACTTATTTTATGTTATATTGTTCTGCCCTCCCCAAAGCTATTATTAAATTAATATTGTAATATGTGGCTCCTTAAAATTAAGTGATGATACAGAGAGTTGTATACCAAAATTAAACAGTGACCAAATACTTTAGTTTTGTAGATTGTGGCTCCTTTATAAATTTAGAGAAGTGAAAGGAAAAACCTAATGAACAGAACAGCCCCTTTGTAGTCTCTAACCTAAAACTTTTCTTTAAAGAAAAGCTATCGCGTGATTATTTGTATTCACATGTGTTTTCTTCTTTCCAGACAATATGTGCACTCATTTGTGGACGTCCGATTGTAAAGCCAGAATATTTTGCTGAATTTCTTAAAGCGGTTAAGTCGAATAAACAGCCGCCACAAATTGAAAGGTATATCCTGTATTTTTTTTAACCTATACCAGTTTATTAAAGGATACGATAAAGGATGCTCACCAACAGCCTGATAGAGAGATACATAAGGCAAGGTATGGGAAAGGGGCATGGAGCTTCATGCTCACTCCAGGCACACCCCTCTCCCCGCACCTCCATGTGTTCACCAACCCGGAAGTTCTGCATCGTGTATTTTAGATAAAATACGACATGCAGAATGCAATAGCACTAATTTTATTTAGGTTGATTTCCTCTTTAATGACTGTTTCAGGATGTAGTGCTCAGTTTAATGAAGTTTTTTTGTTGTTGTTAGTATGTAAAAGGGTTTGTTGGTGTTCCTTATCTCAGTGAAATGTTACATATGTGCCAATATTTTTTTTTTTTAAGATTTTATTTATTTATTAGCACAAAGTGGGGGTTAGAAGAAGAGGGAGAAGCAGACTCCCTACTGAGCAGGGAGTCTGACGAGGAGCTTGATCCCAGGACTATGAGATCATTACCTGAGCTGAAGGCAGATGCTTAACCAACTGAGCCACCCAGTGACCCCATTTGTGCCAATATTTATACAAAAAAAAGGACCGCAAATGGCACAGAGGTATAATCAAAAGGCCACATGTTCCAATGCCATGCATCATGTAGGCAGGACCCCTGAAATTGTTGGTCCTGCAATTGGTGCAGCCACACTGTTGTGCAATCACGTAGTCCTGGGTCAGAATATTAACAGCACTGTGGCTTTGGGAATGGAGCTTATTTCTTTTGAGCGTCAGTTACCTCCTTTGAAAAATGAGACTAATACCTGTCCTATATTTAAGTATTTAATAGTATTAGTTACTTTAAGTAATAGAGTATACAAAGTCTGAGCATTTTGCCTGGCACTATAGTAGGTGCTTATTAAAAGAAGTGCTGCTGATTGCAGTAAGTATGGAATAAGATTCACAATAGCTTTATGATGATGGTGATGATGATTTTAGATACTTCACTAAATTTGTGAACCACCCGACTAAGGGATCTATCTACTGTATAGTATATGTGATGCTTTAATATGAGCTATGGTTGAAGAGGAATATGTTTGGATTTTTATTTTCGGATTGCATGGTTAAATTGCTGGTGACTATAAAATGATGGGTGTTTTTAGTCAATTTTGCACAAGAACATGCTTGCCTAAAATATGTTAATAGATTATAGTCTATATGGCCTAATAGGTAGATTGTGTATTTGTAAGCTCATCTTGAGGTTGTAGGACAACTTTGAATATTTGAGGCTTTAAAAATCTTGAATGTCATGCAAGTTAAGAATTCTGTTAGTAGGGGCGCCTGGGTGGCTCAGTGGGTTAAGCCGCTGCCTTCGGCTCAGGTCATGATCTCGGGGTCCTGGGATCGAGTCCCACATCGGGCTCTCTGCTCAGCAGGGAGTCTGCTTCCCTCTCTCTCTCTCTCTGCCTGCCTCTCCGTCTACTTGTGATCTCTCTCTGTCAAATAAATAAATAAAATCTTTAAAAAAAAAAAAAGAATTCTGTTAGTAGTTCAGAATATCATTAGCTATTATAAACTGTCTTGCCCATTGCTGGGTTTTTTTTGGGGGGGGGAGAGGGTACTATTTATGCCTAATATGTGTCTGTTTTTAAAAGTTACTGAAAGTCAGATTTTTCTTCTTGTTTTTATTTTTTTCATTTGGGAGGTTTCTTATATTTTATATTCAGGCTAATGTATAATGTAATATTTTGAGACTCTGGAAAGAGGTCCTCAGATTTTTAAAATAGATGATTGTAAACTTAATTTTGAGTGCTAGACTCCTGTGAGAACATGAAAACACTAGTCTTTCCTCCAGAAACTTAACTTTCATGCTACCAACTTGCATAGTATTTCAGGAGAATCACATCTTTCTCTGAAGCCTATTCATGATCCTCCCTATGGAAGCCAATAAATACCATAAATAATGATTCTTGCTACAGAAAATAAATGATTATTAATCCTACATTACTTGGAAGTGGAGGGTCTGATAGGTTTCTACTAATGATGATAATGTGTTTTATGGTCTTGAAAGTTTTAGAATTAGTCATTGATTTCCACTTACTGTTTAGAGTCCCTGGTATGTTTAACCAGGATCTGTTTTTGACTTTAGGTTCAACATAATTTTTTCTAGCTTCAGTTTATGACTGTATTAACTTAGATGACTATATTAAAACATCTTTGCTGTAAGATTAATATCTTCTCATTCAGTCTTAACCATGAAAAGCATTTACATTAGCCTGTGTTTGATAATGGCAACTGATGATCGATCACATTTTATATTACATTGAAAAATTAGTTTTTGCCTTCGTCTTACTGGGACCCATTTTAATATCCATGTTGAAGTCTTTTTTGACTATGTACTCAACTATGAAATAGAAAAGATTCAATTTAAATATTAAATAGTAGGATAGGTTACAAAAGGTTGATGAAATAAATGTGATGGCTCTATAATAAAATTTAACAGTCTCTTCTAGTTCTGAAAAGCATTATCACTGTATTTAAAATAAAAGGGATATTTTTAACCTAACAAAAAGTCTAGTTCTATTTAGTACAGTTGTGTCATCATCTCTTGCACTATTAGCAAGAGACAGGGTAAGACAGAGTTTAAGCTTTATGTACCTGACGTGATTTGTGATATCTCATTTGTCTAAACTGTCATCAAAATACCAATGTAGATGAAGTCATTTTTAGAAGATGTCACTCAAAATATTTATTTTGATAATCAGTACTTTATTAAAGGAAGCTCATTAAAATATTGTATATTTTCTGAACGTAAAGAAATGATTCCTTAAAAAAGAGAAGGAGTTACTTTTGTTTGAATTTTTACAGTTTCATACTGTGGAGTGCTCTCTCAATTACTGTATTTCAAATAACAGTCATTGTTTTCGGGAAAACACTGTTGGGAGAAGGTTAATCTTTGCATTCATGTAATACAACTTGTCGAATGTGCCAAAAGTGCAAGGCCCTGATTGCCCTATATACCCAGGCCATTTCTTACCGTTTGCAGTGAGAAGCCTTAAGGGAAGAGGTAGTGTCCCTTTTGGGACAGAGAACAGGCCTGCGTATAATTTGCTGTGAAACTCATGGATTCTGAACTTCATTGTTCCTCTCTCCTGTAATACAGCCTACTGTATGTGCCTTTTATATCATCCCCACAGGACTTGGTCAGGGAGGAGATCTACCATAGATATGCTGAGGCTTGCTGCTCACATTGTCTCTGATCCAGGAGTCTTATGTCTTCTGCCCACATCCACGAAACAACAGGCTAACTAACTGGCTTTTAGTCAAATATCAGACCCAAGAGACACATTAGTCTTAAACAGTCTTAGTTTATGGAGTTGAGTGTATATAATCAATCAAAATTCAAGGCAAAGAAGTCTGACATATAGCACAAATTTTTTCCTGACAATATAACCTTATATTTTTACAAGTTTGAATGTCACTGTAATTTGGGCCTTTCAGAGATCACCAAAAGGAAGTGGTATAATAAGTTCTTATACAAATTATGAACATGGGGCTATAGGACTGACTAATGAAATAAACAGCTGTCCAGATGTTGGGCAAATGAATGTTGTGGCTTGAAATGCAGTTTCCATGACCAAAATTTACATAAATTGAGAAAAATTCTGTATTTGAGAAATTTGGGGACAGAAATTAAGATGATGTACTTTGAATTAGATGAAATTTATGGACAGATATTAAAATGATGTTCTTTGAATTAAATGAAATTTATTGAAGATGATTTAAGGAATTTAAAAGCCATAAAAATGTACATAGGAAAAAGTCAGTATTTCTAGATTAATATTTTCTAGAATTTGTGAATTATATGTACTAGTTACTAGATAATAAGACATTATTTGTAGCTCTCAAAGTTTCTATATAAATTACAGAAATTATTTAGGCAGTGTGCCTCTAACCTTGGTCTCTGCCACGTTAATTTACTCTTTTCTAAATTTTTTTTACTGTCAAATCACTAGAGCCTCAGAAATGCTTTAAAACTTCTAGAACATACTGCTTTAGAAATACTGATTTTTAATCATGTTCCTCACATTTATTATTAGTTTCTTTTCTTGTTCTCATTGTTACACTAGTAAAGAGAAGAAGTCTTGTCTAGGTATATAAAGTTCAGAGCTTAGTGTATTTGCTGTATTATCAATAATTTGATATATATATTCATATATGTATATACATACATACATGTATGTATGTATATACATACATACATGTATGTATTATGTATGTATGTATACACATGTGTTCTTGACCCCAATGTTTGGTTAGATTCTTCACAATACAGTGATGTATTTTTTTTGCAAGATCAGTCTTACTGAGTGGCTCAAATTTACCACTGTTTTTAAAAGAAAATCAAGGGGCACCTGGGTGGCTCAGTGGGCTAATAAGCCTCTGCTTTTGGCTCAGGTCATGATCTCAGGGTCCTGGGATCGAGCCCCGCATTGGGCTCTCTGCTCAGCAGGGAGCCTGCTTCCCCCACCTCTGTCTGCCTGCTTCTCTGCCTACTTGTGATCTCTGTCAAATAAAATCTTTAGAAAAAAGAAAACAAAAACATATTTTTTCAGTCCCAGAATTTTAATGCTCAAATCTATATATAGGGGCAGTTAAGGGATGTTTACATTTTTTTGGTCTACTTTTAATTTATATTTTGTACTATCAGTTTACTACCAAATATTTCTTAATGCCTATCATGAATTAAGCAATATAGACCTGAGGATATAGTGATGAGCCAAAAAGCATTGCAGTTTCTGCCCTCATGGCACTTGGTAGAAGAGCCAAATACTAAAAATGACACACATTGAAGTTAGAACTCTGATAGTGCCATCAAGAAAAACTAAAGGTATATGATGCTCCTATCTTTAGGAACGTGATTCAAGGTTTAACAAATGTTCAGTCTTCATTGAACTAAACTATAATGAACTGTTTTCTGGGTATAGTAAACTATTAGTTGGGATAAAATTAAGAATGACAGTGTGATTAACAGTGGTGTAGTTAATTTAAAAATCATATTTCATTGTCAGTGGAAGGCAGTAAGACTCACATCTACTCAGCTCTATGTATGTGCTAAACATTTACACACCATTTTTACCTAGGACTGGCTCCATCATCTGGTGTTACAGTACTATGTACACTAATTCGTGAACTAGCCATTTGTGTGTAAGTGAAGTGATAGTTGCCTTTCACACTGAAAGAAGTGTGAAATATGCGAGAATTCTTATTAAAAGGGAGAGGATAAAAGGCATTCAAAGAGATAGTAAAAATTATCTTATTTATGAATTAGAATATTTACTAATTTTCTTTTTTTTTTTAAGATTTTATTTATTTATTTGACAGACAGAGATCACAAATAGGCAGAGAGGCAGGCAGAGAGAGAGAGAGAGGAGGAAGCAGGCTCCCTGCTGAGCAGAGAGCCCCATGTGGGGCTTGATCCCAGGAACCTGGTATCATGACCTGAACCGAAGGCAGAGGCTTTAACCCACTGACCCATCCAGGCGCCCTGAATATTTACTAATTTTCTAGCACTAACTTTTCTTATTGTAGATATAACTTAAATGGTTAAAATAGTTTTCACTATTCTCTGTGTCTTTAAAAGTAAATAAATAGAATTGTAAAGTCAGGTGTTTAGAAATCAGAATAATGCAGTAGGTTGCATTTCCCTCTGTTGGCTAGGTCAGCTGTTGCCTGCAGATAACTCATTTATTTGAGATTGCAGGTTCTAGGAATCACTGTCTTAGAATAAATGTACAGTATCCATTGTAGCAGGTTAAAACACATACATTTTGTGGTTTGATCAGTTATAAGAATTAAAAATTAATGTAGTTGTTTAATCATGACTTAGCTAACTTTGTGAAATACGTATGTTGCCAAGGAGAAATCCGAGGGGAAAAAATGTAAGGAAATTAGTTCTAAAATATGGGAGAGTGATCCTCATGGCCTAAATATTTTTACCATATTAGCTGTTGCTCTCTGCAGATGGCTGAGTCTAGATTGTTTAGTGACTGATTGTCCAGGTTGTGTATTTTCCCTATCCTACATTGCTTCCTTATCATCACCATGATATGTTAGTAACTTTTTTAATTTAAGATTTTCTTTTTAGAACCGTTTTAGGTTCATTTCAAAATTGAGAGGAAGGTACAGAGGCTCCCCAAGTACTTCCTGTTTCCACACATGTATTGCCTCCCTCAATAGGGGTACCTCCATCAAAGTAGCATGAGCCTGCATTGACGTCATAATCACCCAAATTCCGTAATTTACATTAGGATTTACTCTTGGTATTGTACATTCTGTGGGTTTGGATAAATATGACATATAGCAATCATTATAGTATCATACTGAGTATTTTTACTGCCCTGAAAACCCTCTGTACCCTACCTGTTCATCGTTGCCACTCCCCCAACTCCCAGCAACTCTACCGTTTCCATAGTTTGCCTTTTCCAGAATGTCATATAGTTGGAATAATATAGTAGGTAGCCTTTTCAGAATGGCTTTTTTCACTTAGTAAAATGCATTTAAACTTTCTCCATGTCTTCATGGCTTGGTAGCTCATTTCTTTTTAGTGCTGAGTAATAATTGCAGTGTTTGAATATACTATGGTTTATCTGTTCACCTACTGAAGGATATCTTGGTTACTTCCAAGTTATGGCAGTTAAGAATAAAGCTGCTATTCACATCTGTGCAGGTTTTAGTATGGACTTAATTTTTTCAGCTCTTTTGGATAAATACCAGGGAGTGCAGTTGCTGGATCATACAGTAAGAATGTGGTTAGTTTTGTGAGAAAGTACCAAATTGTTTTCCAAAGTGGCTTTACGATTTTGCATTCTCACCAGCAGTGAATGAAAGTTCCTGGCACTCCACATTCTCACAAGCGTTTGGTGTTATTTATGTTCTGGATTTTGGCCATTCTAATATATGTGTAATAGTGTCTCATTCTAATTTCCATTTTCCTGATAACATGATGTGTTGAGCATCTTGTGCTTATTTGTTATCAGTATATTTCTTTGGTCACATAGCTGTTAAGATTATGGTCCTTTCAAAAGAAAAATTCTTAAATTCAATTTAGTTAACATATAGTGTCTTATTAGTTTTAGGGTTAGAATTTAGTGACTCATCAGTTGCATATAACACCCAGTGCTCATTACATCAAGTGCCCTCCTTAATGCCCATCACCCAATTTCCTTATCCCCTTAGGTACCCTCCTTTCTTCCAGCAACCCTTAGTTTGTTTCCTATAGCTAAGAGTCTCTTATGGTTTGCCTTCCCCTCTGTTTTTCCTTCCCTTCCCCTATGTTCATCTATTTTATTTCTTAAATTCCATATATGAGTGAGATCCTATGGTATTTGTCTTTCTCTGACTGACTTAGGTCACTTAATATAATACTCTCTAATTCGATCCATGTTATTGCAAATGGCAAGATTTCATTCTTTTGGATGACTGAGTAATACTCCCATCGTGTGTGTGTGTGTGTGTGTATCACATCTTTATCCACTTATCGTCAATGGACATCTGGGCTCTTTTCATATTTTAGCTATTATGGACATTGCTACTATAAACATTGGGGTGCCTGTGCCCCTTTGAATCATTTTGTTTGTGTCCTTTGGATGAGTACCCAGTAGTGCTATTGTGGGTTGTGGGGTAGTTCTATTTTTAACTTTTTGAGAAACCTCCATGCTGTTTTCCAGAGTGACTGCGTCAATTTGTATTTCCACCAAGAGTATAAGAGGGTTCCCCTTTTTCTGCATCCTTGCCAGTGTCTGGTGTTTCCTGAGTTGTTAATTTTAGCCATTCTGACTAGTGTGAGATGATGATGTTTTTGTTTTGATTTGTGTTTTCCTGATGAGGAGTGATGTTGAGCATTTTTTCATGTGTCTAATAGCCATTTGTATGTCTTCTTTGGAGATCTGTTTGTTCATGTCTTCTGCCCATTTCTTTTTTTTAAGATTTTATTTATTCATTTGACAGAGATCACAAGTAGGCAGAGAGAGAGAGAGAAGCGGGCTCCCCGCTGAGCAGAGAGCCCGATGCGGGACTCGATCGCAGGACCCTGAGATCATGACCTGAGCCGAAGGCAGTGGGTTAACCCACTGAGCCACCCAGGCGCTCCCCATTTCTTGATTGGATTTTTTGTTTTTTGGGCTGTTGAGTTTGATACATTCTTTATAGATTTTGGATTAGCCCTTTACCTGATAAGACATTTGCAAATATCTTCTTCCATTCTCTAGGTTGCCTTTTGATTTTGTTGTTTTCTTTGCTGTGCAAAAGCTTTTTATCCTGATGAAGTCCCAGTAGTTGATTTTTGCTTTTGTTTCCCTTGCCTCTGGAGACATGTCTAGCAAGAAGTTGCTATAAGATTTGTCCCATTTTTTAATCAGATTGTTTGTTTTCTTACTGTTGAATTTTGAGAATTCTTTGTATATTTTGGGTAACAGACCTTTATCAGATGTGAGTTTTGCAAGTATTTTCTCACACTTTCTTGTACATCTCATTTTCTTGACGTCTCTCATGGAGCAGAAGTTCAAAAATTTTTTTTAGAAGTTTTAAATGTTAGTGAGTCTAGCTTATAATTACTTCATTCATAGATCATGACTGGTGTATCTAAAAAGTCACTGCCATAACAAAGGTCATCTGGATTTTCTTCTCTTATTTATGTTATCTTCTAGGAGTTTTATAGATTAGCATTTTACTTTAGGTCTGTGATCCATTTTGAGTTAATTTTTGTGAACACTGTAAGGTCTGCATCTAGATTCTTTTTTTTTTTATGTGAAACATCCCAGTATCATCATCATTTGTTGAAAACACTATCTGAGCTCCATTGAACGGCCTTTGTTCCTTTGTTAAAGATCAGTTGACTAATTTATGTCAGTATATTTCTGGGCTCTCTGTTCTCTTTTATTTTTTTCATAATACCAGACTCTCTTGATTACTGTAGCTTTATAGTAAATCTTGAATTTGGATCATATTAGTACTCCAACTTTGTTCTTCCTTAATATTATGTTGGCTATTCTAGGTCTTTTGCCTCTATGTAAACTTCAGAATCTGTTTGTGAGTACCCACAAAATAACTTGCTGGGGGTTTACTGGGGTTACATTTAATCTATAGATCAAGTTGGGAAGAACTGACATCTTGACAATACTGGATTTTCTTATCTATGAGCATTAGTAACTAGTAATTTTTACCTGAAGGTAGAGAGTTAAGCTGAAGGACTGATCAATTATAGATTGCTGTAGCAGAAGGTTTGATTATACAGAAAGTTGAAACTGAACTGATGTGAGGCTTAAGAATTACCTGTTGATTTTATGTATTTTCTTCTTTTCCCTCATTGTCATGGATGATTAAGATGTTCTTATTTTATAGCATTATGTTAAAGAGCTAAAAGTGTGTTTTTGATGGGGGGCGTAGGAGGGAGAGAGAATCCTAAGCAGGCTGCATACCCAGTGCATAGCCTGCTGCTCCCACAACCTCAAGATGATGACCTGAGCTCAAATCAAGAGTTCAGATGCTTAATGAACTGAGCCACCCAGGTGCCCCCAAAGATTGTGTTTTCTAATCTCACTTTGGAAATTTTATTTAAATTGACAAATATTTTAAGTTTTATAATTTCCTGAGCTTCTCTAAAAGGATCTCTAATAAAACACTTAAAATAGTAGTTCATAGAATTGGATGTGAACATTGTTAACACACGTTGGTTCCCGGGAAACATAAGATGCGAATAGAATTTGATCTTTGTGGACAGTGTCTCTTTCAACCTTTTGTAATTCACAAAACGTGTCCGAGTCTTGTATATTAAACTGTACTTCGGGATTGTCTACCCTTGGATTATATTTTTTTCAAAAATAAGGAACAGTTATGCTGTTCTGTTTGGCATCTGTCCCCTGTCACCATTTTGTCCCAGATAAAACCCTTACTTTAAAAAAATAATAGTTTGGGGCACCTGGGTGGCTCAGTGGGTTAAGCCGCTGCCTTCGGCTCAGGTCATGATCTCAGGGTCCTGGGATCGAGTCCCGCATCGGGCTCTCTGCTCGGCAGGGAGCCTGCTTCCCTCTCTCTCTCTCTCTCTCTCTGCCTGCCTCTCTGTCTACTTGTGATCTCTATCAAATAAATAAATAAAATCTTAAAAAAAAATAATAGTTTAATGATGAATTAATGATATTATGAAAATTAAACCTTCCTGGTTTCTAGATAGCCACTCTGTTCAGTATAACAGTATACATAGAGAATAATATATATTTAAAATGTACTGTAAATTTTTTTTTTTTTTTTTTTACAGCTTTTACCCACCTATTGATGAACCAGCTATTGGAAATAAAAACATTGATCTGTCAGGACGACAAGAAAGAAAGCAAATCTTCAAAGGGAAAACATTTGTATTTTTGAATGCCAAACAGGTAATCTTATGAGCTAAATTTTGCTGAAGAAAACATTATCAACTAGATAAATTATTACTGTTATCAATAGTTTTTTTTTTTTTTCTTTTGAAATTTTATATGGAAGTGTGAAGTGAAACTGTCTAGGCAACAGAACTTGCCTGGTATTCATGTATATGAGATTTTTTTTTTTGACATATGTTAATTGGCCAATTAAGTTTATATAAATATAT
Source organism: Lontra canadensis (assembly GCF_010015895.1). Classification (NCBI taxonomy): domain Eukaryota; kingdom Metazoa; phylum Chordata; class Mammalia; order Carnivora; family Mustelidae; genus Lontra; species Lontra canadensis. The sequence continues at coordinate 1,653,414 of NW_022631031.1, forward strand.
AAGTGAGAGGGTGGGGATAGAAAACTAATTTAAGTCTTTACTTGGTCAGTTAGTAAATAGCTCTTGAATGTCTTCAGTGTGCTGAAATGGGGATTCAAAGAGTTTATGTTGTAGGTGGAAAATGTAAGCAAGCCTACAGAGTCCTGTGAATTAAGTATGATAAGGAAATGCAAAGAATGTAACAATTCCAAGGCTGCAGAGATATCTGGTGAACTGGGGATTTTCTGAGTGGAAGCTGGGATTGTCTTCTCAAAAAGTAGAACCAATTCTATCTCAGTTCTACTTTTATTTTATTTCTCTAATACAAATGAATGGATAAAGATGTATATATACAATGGAATATTACTCAGCCATAAAAAATAATGAAACTTGCCATTTGCAATGATGGGGATGGAGCTAGAGTATAATGCTAAGCTAAATAAGTCATTCAGAGAAAGACAAATACCACATGATTTCATTCATGTGTGGAATTTAAGAAACAAAACAAACTAGGAAATAGAAGAAAAAGAGAGGCAAACCAAGGAACAGATTCTTTTTTTTTTTTTTTTTTAAAGATTTTATTTATTTATTTGACAGAGAGAGATCACAAGCAGGCAGAGAGGCAGGCAGAGAGGAGGAAGCAGACTCCCTGCTGAGCAGAGAGCCCGATGCGGGGCTCGATCCCAGGACCCTGAGATCATGACCTGAGCCGAAGGCAGCGGCTTAACCCACTGAGCCACCCAGGCGCCCCAAGGAACAGATTCTTAACCTTAGACACAAACTGATGGTTATCAGAGGGGAGGAGGTGGGGGTATGGGTGAAATAGGTGATGGGGACTGTGATGTGTACTTGTGATGAGCACTGGGTGATATGGAAATGTAGAATTACTATATTGTATACCTGAAACTAATATAACACTGTTAACTGCACTGGAATTAAAATAAATTTAAACGAATGTATTCAAGGAATTGAATGTGGCTAGTTCATTATATTTTTTCTATTTCTATTTTTAGCATAAAAAGTTAAGTTCAGCAGTTGTTTTTGGAGGAGGAAATGCCAGATTGATAACAGAAGAAAATGAAGAAAAATATAGTTTCTTTTCAGCTCCTGGAATTTGTGTCGTTGATGTAGGAATAACAAGTTCACAGACTCTAATTCCTGACTCTCAGAAAAAATGGATTCACTCAATTATGGATCAGCTCCAGAGGTACAGAATTATCTTTATTAATAAAAAAAAATAAAGGCCCTTTTATCTGTAACTTTTCTATTGTACTGAATTAACAGTGTAGAAGGATATACAAGAACTACATTTTATTGTGTAAAAACTGCTACTGAGATAATTTTTGTACATTTCATGGTCGTGCTTCTGCAGGAGATTCTTTGGAGAATATTCTTAGGGTTAGAACCTCTGGGTCACAGGTTATGTGAATACTCAACCTCTCGAGTTTCAAACTTGTTTTCCGCTTTATACTTCCGCCCACAGTATGTAAGAGATCAAGTAGATGCACATTGTTTTCCACACTTGGTATTGTTAGACTTTACATTGTTTGCTAATTAAATGGATATATAATCATATCCTGTGATTTTTTGTTTCTGTTTTTGTCATCACCAGTGATGCTTAACATTTTTTCTGATATTTAATAGATGTCTGTTTTTCCTGTTCTGAAATATCTGCTCATGTTTTTGTTTTTGTTTGTTTGTTTTTTAGATTTTGGTTTGTTGATTTGACAGAGATCACAAGTAGGCAGAGAGGCAGGCAGAGAGAGGGGGAAGCAGGCTCCCCACTGAGCAGAGAGCCCAGTGTGGGGCTTGATCCCAGGACCCTGAGATCATGACCCGAGCCCAAGGCAGAGGCTTAACCCGCTGAGTCACCCAGGCACCCCTCTTGTCATGTTTTTTACCCAGTTTTCTAATTGTAGTTTTTTATACAGATTTCCCTGTTTGTGTGCGTGTGTGTGTATGTATGTGTTTTAGTTCTGTCCAGTTTTATCACTTGTTGGTACATATATCACCACCTTAGTCAAGATAAAGAGCAGTTCCATCCCCACAAGGATCCGTCCTATTCTTTTATAACCATACCCACTTCCCTCCCTCCCTCCCTCCCCATCTCTCACTCCATGTCCCCAAATCCTGGAAAACCACTAATTCATTCTCCATTTCTAAAATTTTGTCTTTTAAAAAAGTGTTATATAAATGAAATCATATTATATACACTTTAGGACTGGTTTTTCTCATTCAGCAAAGTTTTTTGGAGATCATCTAAGTTGTTTGTATCATTCATCCTTTTTAATTGCTGAGTAGTATTGAGTATATATAGATGTGTATATACTAGTTTTTGAGTCATTCTTACATTTTTTCCAATTTTTGTTACAAATAAAACCTCTGTAAACATACATGTACAAGTTTCTTTGTGAATGTAAGTTTTCATTTCTTTGGAATAAATGCCCTAGAGTGCAGTTTCTGGATCATATGTTAATTATATATTTGTATATTCTTTTTTATTTGTAGAAGTTCTTTCTATTTCTCAATATTAATCTTTTTTTCACTCATATATGTTGCAGAATTTTTACCATTTCATAATGTTTTACTGTGTGATACATGAAAGTTCTTAATTTAACATACTAAAAATTAACAGCCTTTTTTTCCTTCGCGCTTTTTGTATTTTAAATCTCTATTCATAGATCAAAAGGATATTCATCTAATTTTTTACTAATTTGTTGCTAGTGTTTTGATACTTTCTTTTTGAAATTTGCTTTTAATCTATTTGGAATTGATTCTACTTTATACCAATGTCCCATACATACATAGGAATGTTTTTGGCTTTTCTCTGTTCCATTGGTCAGTACGTCCTTATACCAACACCACATTTACCACATTGTCTTAATTACTGTGACTTCAAGTGAGTCCTCATATCTGGTATGGCAAATGTCTCTGGTCTTCTTTAGAAGCATCATTCTTGGCTCTCTGTTTTTGCATATACATTTTAGAACATCTTTTCAAAGTTCCTGTTGGGATTTTTATTAGGAATTCCATTGAATTCACAAATCAATTTGGTGAGAATTAAACAATTTTTATAATTTCCCTGTAAAGATCTTGAGTATCTTTTATTAGATTTATTCCAAGGTACTACATACTCTGTGGTAGATATTATGTATCTGATAGGTAGAATATAAATAGATAATATTAATTCCTTTAATCACACTTTCTAGTTGTTTATTGCTAGTGTATATAAATTCAATAGACATTTAGATATTAATCATATCCTGCCACCTTGTTAGACTCCCCTTTTATTTCTAATGTATCTGTAGTCCTTTTTTTTTTTGTAAAAATCATATTATCTATAATGTTTCTATCCTTTTTTTTAAGCCGTATACTTCTGATGCTTCTCCTTTTTCTCTGTTTTGTACCTACCAGGACGTTTAGAGCATTGTTATATAGAGGTAGTCTTAGGAGCCACATTTATCTCGCTATTGATTTTAAAAGGTTGTGTTTCCCTATTTAGGATGTTTTCCCATTTAGAATAATGTAATTATCTGTATAACATTATTATTAATTATATATTTAAAATGTTTTTATTTTATGGAGCCAATCTTTCTAATTTACATAATATATTTATTGTTTAAAAAAGGTGATAAAACGTCAATTTTGAATTGTCTGAACTGTAAGTATATATATGTGATCACTTGATTATAATACTTTAAAACTATATTTTCATATTATAACTGCACATATAGTTGAGTTCTGTTAGATTAACCCAGGACATACAAAAAACAAACAATAGGCATTTGAAAAATACCTTTTAAACTACTGCAACCACTTAAAGCATCTTTGCAATAAATATTTAAAGTAGATTTGGGGCACCTGGTTGGCTGAGTCGGTTAAACATCTGCCTTCAGCTCAGGTCATCATCCCAGGGTACTGGGATGGAGCCCAGCAACAGGTACCCTGCTAAGCAGGGAGCCTGTTCCTCCCTCTTCCCATGTGCCTTCCCCATCTTGTCCTCTCTGTCACTCACTCCTTCTCTCAAATAAATGAATAAAATCTTTATAAAAAAAAAAATAAAGTTTTGTAGTTCTTAAACTCTGAGGTATAGTTTTATATAGCAGTGTTACTAAATTGTCTTTGTCTCGCTCACATTATAGAAAACAGAAGGGGGGGCGCCTGGGTGGCTCAGTGGGTTAAGGCCTCTGCCTTCGGCTCAGGTCATGGTCCCAGGGTTCTGGGATCGAGCCCCGTATCGGGCTCTCTGCTCAGCGGGGAGCCTGCTTCCTCCTCTCTCTCTGCCTGCCTCTCTGCCTGCTTGTGATCTCTGTCAGTCAAATAAATAAATAAAATATTTAAAAAAAAATAGAAAACAGAAGGTAGGTTCACTCTAAGATTCCTTTAAGAAGATTCCTTAATACATGTAAGTTTGGTAAAATGATTTTATTTACTAAACTTAAAATTACAAAACGTGTAGAGATGCAGCTTATGATATTTCTTTGAACTTTTCTGCCTCTGTCCCTTTCTGCCCTCTTCTATCTTTTAAGTTTTATCTTTGGATCCTAGTAATAGATGTGCTTATAAAAACTTATTTTATTGCTTCATCTGGTATTACTGTTTTCTTTTTCTGAAAGTGAAAGAATTTCGGACATGGAAGGCTCTATCTCCTTTACTCTAGGCCTTTATTTTACAGGTGAGATGACTGACTTGCTAAAGGTAGTGCCCAATATAATATTTCCCCAGCTGAGTAGGCCAGTACTCTGTGTATTTGAAATTCTCTCCATTACCATTAAATTGTGTTATCTCTTTGGGGAAGGAGTAAAAAGATTTCACTTGACATCATGTTAATAGAGGCTGTTAGTTTTAATATATTATCATGCTTAAACTATTTTATTCTCATAGGCAGGGACTTAGACCTATTCCTGAAGCAGAAATTGGATTGGCAGTCATTTTCATGACTACAGAGAATTACTGTGATCCTCAAGGCCAGCCCAATACAGGTAATGAAAACAATATTTTATTGATTTTTTTAACAGCTTTAATTGTAACTTGGTGATAAGCTCTGTGCACATTACTGTGTACTTGTTAGGGATAACGATTTTCACCACCTTTTGAAACTCCTCTATTTACCATTTTATTTACTTGATAAACATTTGTGGCTGCCATGTACTCCTGGGCACTGTTTCTAAAGAAGTGCTGAAGATACAGTGGTGAATAAAACAAGATATCTGTTACTGTGAACTTTATATTCTAAAAGTCAGGCTTCAAGCAATTAATAGGCACACACAACTGATAGGTTCAGTTAAAGCCAGCCACCAAGGAAAAGCTAAAACAAGACCTGAAATTCTCCCTGTATAGCTTCTGCTCAAGAGGTCTGCCACTATTTGTTCTCACAGCCACTGCCGCACTTGAACTTTCCATTGTCTTCCTTTCCTGAGGGCTGTTAGAGTTGCAGGCAGTAATGGTCCTGCCTCCATACTCATCTCTACAGTTAATGTTTCACTTTGCCAGTAGAATCTACTTTTTCTTAAAACCTTTTAGTAGCTCATTATTTATGAAATAAAACCCTAGGCCCTTCGTCTAGAGTTCTGAGTCCTCAGCAGTTTAGCCTTTCTCCTCCTGTCTTTATTTTTTAAAAATACATCTCCTTATAGTTTATATGTGCCATATTATTTATAATTTCCACACTCCTCAATCTTGTTCATCCTGGTCCCTGTTCTAGAATGCTAACACTGCTCTTCAAAACTTGACTCATTTGGCAGATGCTCACCTCTTTCGTGAAGTTTTTCTAAGTTGTTTTCTCTCCCATAATTCTTCTCCAAGTCAGAATTACTTTCTGTACCCCAATAACGTTTTTGCATTCTAGCTAGACTTTCTTCCTACTTTGAAATATAAGCGGTTGGTTCCATGCCTTTTTAGCCACTAAATGAGTTACAAGCTCTAATTAATTTTGGATCCCCTGACAGCACCACCAAGCACAGTACTTTTTTGTACAGGGTGTGAATATTTGCTTTATTGAACTAAATTATTGGCACACAGGATTATCTTTGCCAGTGTGGAGCAACAAAGTTTTATCATCCACTGTTGGAAATGTGTTATATGGCCAAAAGGGCCTTAGAGATCATCTAATCTGTCTTTCTATTAAAAGGTAAGCAAGCTCGTAAGGCTGAGAACAGTTAAGATTCCATAAATGATTCATGGCCAACCCAATCCTAAAATGTGAGTTTTCTGAACATTTAGACCAGTACCTTTTCTGTTGTATCATTTCAGATAGAAACAGAGTCATAAGGAGTGAAAATCAACATTTTAATTAGTAGTATTACTTCTTGCACATACTTATAGATGGATCTGTGTAGGCTCCAAGTCCTAGACATGTGACTTATAAACAGTTTTAGAATACAACCCATTGGGCGGGAATAGGATAAATGCATGTGTCTCTCCCTCCCTTTCTCCCCTCCTTATTTTCTTCCGTCTATGTTTGTTTATGAATTCAGCAAGCATTTATTGAACATCTGTTACATACCTGTAATTATTTTAAATACTTGGGATAAAGAGGTGAGCAAATCAAAGCCCTGCCTCTGTAGTATTTTTAGCAAGGAGAACATAGTAAATCTTTTGTTGACAAAGATCCCTTATTCTGGGATCATTAGATCCAATTACAGTTTCTTTTAGTGACGATATAAGCATTTGTAATTACTATTTTTTTTTTTACAGACTTCTGTGTAAGCTGAAATGAATTCTAGGGATATGTGTGTTTAAGGAAATGACAGTGAGCTTCTAATGAGATCACATAAGGAAAGTGGCAGAATTTGGAATCAGTAATAAACATTTACTAAGCACAACCTATGTCATGAGGACCTAACCAGTGATGATTTAACTTAGATACTTAGTAGATGTCAACTTTTTAAATTTTTCATTTAATAATTTAATTCCATTAACTTATTTATATCTCTCATGTCCCAAACTTTGCTCAGGGACTGCAGATTTAGAAATGAACAAGAACCAGGTCCTATTCTCAAGGAGATTCCAAGTCTAATAATGGAAAGTAACAGTAAACAAGTGTAGTATAAAGTGATGATGACGATAACAGCTAATACTTGCATTGTACTTACTGTGTTCCAAGCATTTTTCTAAGTGCTGTCCATGTATCAGTTCATTTTGTCCTCAGAACGAGATGGTCCTGATGAGGAAGCTAAGGTATGGAGAGGTTAAATAACTTAATGCAAGCAGTTGATGATTAGTGTGTTAAAAGTTAGCAGAGTGATTTAAAGGGTAGTATGGAAGCTGAAATGAAGGATACCTGTTTCAATGTGGAAGGTTCAAGGAAAGTATGCCAGAAGAGTATCACTTGACTTGCTATTCTAGTAAATTAAAAGATGAAGTAATCATTAATGGTTTTCTGGAGTGGCCACAGAATTTATACCTAAAACTATTTATATCTTCTTTTCAAATAGTATTCCTTCAGAAAGTGAAACTCACATTAGTTTTTATTTGTGTCAGCAGTAGAGTTGATACTCTTTCTGTGGGGAAGAAATGCAGTTTTTGTCTTCTAACTCAAATCATAATTTGAATTATAACACAAGTTGATTTTATTTTTGAGTTGGTAATACTTCACAAAGGATTTGATGTAGCTTTAAAATGATTTGATTTAAATGATTACATTACAGATGCCAACAGGCTGCTTTTATAGGGCCATTTCATTAAATATTTCTTGGTTCCACTGAGTGAAGGTCGCTGTGTTCTGTGTTGCCTACTTAATTCCCTCAGCATGACACAGTCTAGCCATTTTAAGTGACAGAATGTCCATCTTGTGTCTAGCAGTTTTGATTCTTCCTTTCACTTGTGTGATTTACAGCATTGAAGATGACTCCAGGACCAAGCCTTTCCCAAGGCTTGTCAGTCAATGAAAACCTGGTGCCAAGTGCCCCACTGAATACCACAACATACGTAGCAGACACGGAATCACAAGCAGATACATGGTAAAGCTTTATTGTTAACAAACTATTGTTATTCATAATATCAGTAAATTAATAGTATACTCAAGAAGTCAAGTCATTGTCTTTATCAGATCAGCTCTTAGGAGATAAAGCATGGGAGAATGGGGTGCCAGGGAAAATAATACAGTAGGTCAAGGATTAGTAAACTTTATGTGAAAGTCCGGACAGTAAATCTTTTTGGCTTTGTGAGTGAGTGATCTGTGTTACAGCTACTCAGCTTTGCCTTTGTAGCATGAAAGCTGCCTTAGACAACATGTAAGTGAATGTGTGTGGCTGTGTTCCTATAAAACTTAATTTATGAAAACAAGTGGCAAGCCAGATTTGGCCTGTAAGCCATAGTTTGCTAACCCCTGTCTGATGATAAAGCTTTTTTGTTTTTGTTCCTTACAAATGTACATAGAAGACTGTAAAGAATTATAGTACTTTATTTGTGATTGTTGAAGCAAGTTTGAAATAAATTTGTACTATAATATTGCCTTTATCTGAGTATAACTTTGGAGATACTTTCTATGTGTCTACCTGGCTATCTAAATAACTAATATTTGTTCATAAAGATGGTTTTCTAGTGTTTCACTGTTCGAGGAGGTTTTTTGTTGTTGTTCTTTGAGGGTTTCATGGAACAAGGGTAGGTCATTTGTATTCTGTGGTATTTTTCATTTAAGAGAGCATATTGTATTTTTAAGTAATACATTAATGAGCTACTCATATTGAAAAATACTTGTGATATCACTTTTAGGTCATACTTAAATTTTTAATACTTTTTTTTTTATATTGAGGCCAGATGTAAGGTTTTTTTTTTTTTTCAGATGTAAGTTTTTAGAGAGAAACTATTAATGTTTTGAGAGTCATGTATATCACCAGTTTACTTGGTTTTTGTGAAATGAAGAATATTAAGGGCAGTTTATGTAACCATACATTGTGGAACTGTGTGTGTGTATGTGTGTGTTTATTTTAAATATTTTTCTGGTAGTAGAGAGTTATGTTCTATTCTAAGGACTGCCATCTGGCTGAAATGTAACCGTATCAGTTTATCTATATTCCTGCCATCTGGCTGGAATATAACCATATCAATTCATCTGAATCTAAAATCATCTCATTTAGATCTAAATGGGATCTAAATATCTCATTATGTATGATGCTGGAATTATAGGAGATTGTTCTTTTTTGATTTTCCTTTTTTTATTAATTTTTTGCATGAAAATAATTGTAAAATTTTAAAGCAAAAATTATCTAAGATTATCACTCGGTTTAATTTATTATAGAATACTAGGTTGATACACCATATATGTATGACAGTTTCTTATAGCAGAGTATGCCAGACATTGTATGCTATAGGGAATGAAGAAGAAAAAGTTATCATTTGTCTTTACGGAGCTTTGATGAAAAAGGAGGGACATTTTTGGTATAGTGAAATACATTCCCCTTAATTATAGTCTAAAGATAATTATGTTCTAAAGCTGTATCTCATTAGTACTATTCAGAAGGCTTTTTTTCTTGATAAAAATTGCTATCAATCTGATTTTTTACATTGCATTTTTCTTTTGTTACAGTATGGATTTTAGTGAAAGACCTAAAGAAATCAAAATCTCCAGAGTGGAACAGAAATTCAGAATGCCTTCACAAGAAACATCCACTATGAAGGAGCTCCCCAAAATAAGCTCTGATGATAATAATGCAGTATCAGATACTCTGGAAAGGATGAAAATCCCAACTTGTCAGCTTTCACCAACTAAATTCTCAGGTGTAAATAAAAGTAGAGATCAACCTTTTCAGCGGCTGCAGACCAACTCCATCAAAAACTACTTTCAGCCTTCTACCAAAAAAAGGTATATTTTTAAATAAAACCTCTCTGTGTCTCTGAAAAATATTAATAGAATGGCATTTAGTCTGTGTTCTGCTTGGATACGCTTTCTGTAGAAAACGGACCCTTTGACCTCATTCCCTCTCAGAAACGTCCGTATCTCCTTCTTCACCAAGGTCATTATGGATAGAATCTCCCTCATCCCTTTTTTCCTGTGTACCTTAAGCTTCTCTGTTGTTTCACTTTGCTGTACTCCTTTTGAAGAAGAGCTTTCCCTCACCTCAGTTCTTTGAACTTCTCTCACTTCCTCTAGGACCATGCTCCCTCAATTTTTCTTTTTCTAGCACTTTTAATTACTCTAGGTCCTTCTCTATTCAGAAGCTCTATCTCACTTTTATTTTTTAAAACCTTCTCTTGACTTGGTTCTTAACTCTAGCTATTGCCTCTTGTTCTTCACAATCATTGTTAAACTTCTCAGAAAAGGAGATTATTGTTACTGCTCCCATTTCTGTATGAAATATTTCTTAACCAGCAATATTTCGCCTTGACTTGATGTCCTTGAAAGTAGCCATTGACATAGTTGACAATTCTAGTGGCCTTTCGGTGCTATTCAGTTCTTTTAAACCTTTCTTCTCTGTATGTGTCTCCTCAGTTTTTGTAGTGTGGGCCTCTTCTGGTTGTTTTGCCTCTCCCACTTTCCCCTTTGCCCCCTCTGGGGACTTTCCCTTTTTCTACCACTACTTTTTATATGCTGTATACTGTACCTTTAGAGTTTCATGACTTTATTACAGATGATCAATATATTTGGTCCTAACTTACCTCTTAAGTGTCACTTCTACTTTTCTACAGGAATTTTCTGCTGTTTTCCCAAATAATAGTCCTAAACCTTTTCCCCTCTGTCACTGAATATGTGTTATTTTTGTTAGGAGTTCATTTTGTCAAAATCTTGGACTCTTTCTCTTTTACCTCCCCAAAACAGCACTGTGATTCTTATTTTCATTGTTTTATAAATTCTTCCCTTTTCATCTGTTTGTTTTGCCAGACCTCTGACTCATTCTGACCACCTGAGTTATTACAGAATCTTCTTAATCAGTCTGTCCAGCACACTGATAGTAGATTAGTATTATTAAAATACCACCTTGACTATTCCATTTTAACATGAATTTGGTTAACTTCTTGGAAGCAGAGATGTTCTCTTTGGACCTTAGTGCAATTTAAATGAGTAAAGTACTTATTCAGTACTTAATGAATGAAACAATATTGTACAGAAAATTCTTAGTCATATATTCATATATTACTTGCAATACATAGTCTGTACTGTATTCTGGATTTAGCCACTCTGACTTACTATCTTGAATCTAGCTCTCATTAATCCATCAGGTTTTATTCCCAAGGTAGTTTTTCCCTGCCTACAAGTTACCTACATTGTAAAGTAAGCTATTGTTTCCTGGCAACAAGTGCTTTGTATTTTTATATCTTTCTACCTTTTCCTCTGCATTGATTTACCAGCTACTGCTGCCTTGGCAGAGAAGATAGACCTCTCCTTATTGTTTTAGCCATTGGTTTGACAGTCCTACAAAAACGTTAGTGTCCCTACATGTTGCTTTTTTTTCAGATGTCCCATTTTTTAATTTCCAGTGATACTAATTAATTAAATTAAGAATGTTGTGAATTCAGTGAGGAGTGAATATTGTCAAACCAAAAAATTACTCAGCTGTGTTTATTTTGTTTTTGCTTTCTTCTCTCCTTTTTTAAATCTAAGGGAAAGAGATGAAGAAAATCAAGAAATTTCTTCACCCAAATCAGGAAGAATAGAAATGTCTTGTTCTCTTTTAGAACAAACACAACCTTCTGCACCCTCAGTATGGAAAAATAAGGAGCAGCATCTATCTCAGAATAAGCCTATGGAAAAGAAACCAGATAATTTACTTACAGATACAGATTTAAAATCCACTGTGAAAAATTTTGCCAATAAATCTCTTTCTACAGAAAAACTAAGATCAGAAAAAAGAAAAGAAATTGATGATTTAGCCATAGAAGATGAAGTATTAGATCAGTTATTCAAGAACACAAAATCAGAGTTAGAAATTGGAGTGAAAGTTGAAAAACAAGAGGAAGTTGTCAATATTAGAAAAAAGCCAAGATTGGATATAGAAACAAATGGCACTTTTAATGAAGCAATATCAGAAAATAACAGAATATCTGTAAGTAACATTTTTTAATGAGAAGTACTACAAATAGAAACTTAGAATGTTAAAAAGAAATTTGTGACTGTATAAGCATTCATTCTATTTCCTTGAGGAAAAAATTAATATCTTCAATATCTAGTATTAAGTATAAGAATTTGTTGGTTGATAAGGTAAATGTTAAAAATAGTGTTTCTTCTAGAGTATATAATCAACAAAAAATAAATTCATGCTTATTATTATTCATGATTGTTTTAATAGATTTCCAGGCTGTACTATTATTGTACTACTATATCAGACCTTTGGCCTCGATGGTAAGTATAGGAGATGCCTTAATAGAGGAAAACAAACACAGAAAAATGAAGAAAATTAGGAAAACAAACTACTAAATAAATTTTTAGCATGAAATAGGTATAATATCACAGGAATTTTTATTTTCATTTTGATATATAATATCCTATCCTGTTTTCCTGAATGTTGATAATTTGTTTTACCATTTCAGATTATTTTCTATTTTATGTGTAAGTAAGTTGCCTACTCTCTGTAGAATAGTTAGGTCATTAGGTGAGAGCACTGACCACATGAAGTTAAAAGGTAATATTCTGATCTTTCATATAGGTCCGTTAGCTTCCCTCTCATTCATGATTGTGGTCATCCCCTCCTATAAATGGCTACTGCATAAGGATAGGACTAAGTAGAAGGATAAGGATTAAGTGATTGGAAAGTACAGTGATTCAGTAGGTATTTGTTGAGAATTGAGTATGTATCAAGCACTATAAATCTATAACTACTGTTGAAAAAACAAAGTATATGTCCTGTTTAGCCAAAATATTGGCATCTTTGTGTGAAGGAGAGAATCCTCATTATTTCTTTTGAGTGAATCCTGAGTGCCCTTCTGTGGACCAGCTGTGTCAGAATCAGCTGGTGAGCTTATCTAAAAATAGAGATACCCAGACCAAAACCCCAGAAGATCCTGATGTAATACATCCAGTTTTTTTTTCCCAGAAAAAGTTTCCTCATTTTATGGGTTAATAATTCGTTTTGCCGTCTTTAAAAATTCTAAAATTAGTGGCTTAAAGAAGATAGGATTATTTTGTTCCTATAAAAGAAGTCCGGAAGTAGGTAACCAAAGCTGCTTGGAAGTTCTGTGGTATAAGTTTCTTAGGCATCTGTTTTTCTCTCTACAAGGTTACATCGCTAGCCATCATGTCAGCTTTACAGGGAGGAAAACGGTGGAGAGGGGACAGGGTAAAGACCTTTCCACTGAGTTCCTCCTCACTTTGTAAGGAGCTCTGTCAGAAACCCCACTTTATAACTTCGCTCGTTGGCCAGAATTTAGTCCTGGCCCGCACCACTCCCCATCCCTCACCCTCAGTCTACAAGAGAGTATGGGAAATGTTTCAGGCTTGGCACATTGCTGTCTGTAGCAAGCTAAGCATTAGATAAGTAAGAAAGATCGGATACTGAGATATCTTTAAGTCAATTGAGAACTTCAGAGAAAGAAGTATTCTTTATTATCAAAGATTAGCTGGCACTTTACAGAAGAGGTAAACGGAGTTAAGTGGGTTTATATATCTTACAAGTTACTATCCTATAAGTTTAGTGGTTTCTACTATAGTGGAAGTTAATGTGAGATTTAGTGAAATCCAAGGGTTGATTTCCTATCTTTAGTAAATTTATTTATTTATTTAATAAATTTAATAAATTTATTTATCTCTTTTTAAAGTTGTGTTTACTCTGCTTGTATTACAACTTGATGGTGTTATTTTAGGTCTGGACTATTCCAGAATCTGTGTTGAGACCACTTAATGTTACAAGCATTTAATCTTCAGAGAGTTAGACTCTATTTATATTATTTTGCTTATACCTTTGCAAATGCATTAATTCTAGTTTTTTCTGACATGTTCTTCTTTTCTTTCTCTAGTTTTCTTGTCCTACTACCTGCTTTAACTTTTAATAGCCTTTTTTGTTTTTTTTTTAAGTTCTATTCCGGATTGGTCCCTTGCGCACAGTGGCTACAGCTCTATCTGGAAATGACTGTGACTTTAATAACAGAACTCTTTGATACCTCCTGTATGACTGCTGATTAATCTTCCTGAATACTCTACATTGATTATACATTTTCCCAGGGCTCATGGTCACCCAAGCAACTGGGCATTAGATCCCAGAGTGGAAGAGCCAGGAAGTGAGCGTTATACACCAGTGATACAGAAACCATTAAACAGTCTTTTGTCATCTAAAAAGACCTTTCATAATAGCCAAGGTTTACATGCTTTGTAATGATACCAGGGAATACAGCCATTTTATTTTGCTCTCTGGTTCTGAAGCATAAATTTCCTTTGTCCTTATTTTACGATTTTAGAATTAATAACATTCTGAGTAAAAATAGTGTTGCAGAAGAATGGAGAGTGAATAGTGATTTGATTGTGAGACACTTTGGGTATGCTAAAAGTTAAATCACTGTTCTAGCACCGTACATTTTTAGTAAGAACCTGTTACAAAAGTATTTTTGCTTTCAGTGTAAGATAATTTTCAACAACTTTGTATTTTGAGATAATTGTTGATTCACATGCAGTTGTGAGAAATTATATAGCGAGATCCAATATACCTTTCATTTTGTTTGCCCTAATTGTAACAGCTTATGTAAGCACAGTACAGTATCACAGCCAGGAAATTGACCTTGTTGCAGTTCATCAATCTTACTCAAACAATGGGAGATTATTATTATTATTATTTTTAAATATTTTATTTATTTATTTATTTATTTGTCAGAAAGAGAGAGAGAGCAAGCCCACAAGCAGGCAGAGAGGCAGGCAGAGGTGGAGAGAGAGGCAGGCTCCCTGCTGAGCAAGGAGCCCAATGTGGGACTCGATCCCAGGACCCTCGGATGATGACCTGAGCCAAAGGCAGCGGCTTAACCCACTGAGCCACCCAGGCGTCCCTGGGAGATTATTTTTAATTCATTTTTATCATTTTGTTGGAAAGTCCTTCTAGATGTTCATGAATTAAAGAAATTGCACTTAATTTTTCTAGCTTTGTAAGTGATCAGAAAAAAATTCTCAGTCCTTTTATTTAAAAAACATTTTTGCAATTTTAAGTCAAAAATGTGATACTTCCCTTTAACATTGGATTCCTTACATATATTTCAGAAAAGTAATTTCTAAAATATGTTGATGGTAGAACTACTCTTTTTCTATTTTGGGATTTAATATAGATTTTAGCACATCTGTAAATTTTTTCTTTTTTTTAAAGATTTATTTATTTTAGAGAGAGTGGGGGCTAGAGGGCAGAGGAAGAGGGAGAGAATCACAAGCAGACTCCCTGCTCTGAGCATGGAGCTCATCATGAGGCCTGATCTCAGAACCCTGACATCATCACCTGAGCTGAAACCAAGAATCAGACGCTTAACCTACTGTGCCACCCAGGAACCCCTATAAGCTGAAATTGAAAGCTGTTTGCTAGATACCCCTGCTAGGTATATATCCATATATATATATTAAATATATTAAAAATGATATATCTGTATATAATATAATTATATATATAAATTAAATGTTATAAATGATATATATATAGATTTCTAAAAAATATGACCCCTGTGCCTGAATCTTGGCCTTAAAATTTCCTAGTCTCCATAAAATGTAAACCTGACTCATCATCTTTGTTTATATTCCTCTTCTTAAATGCACCCACTGTCCACAGAGCATCTTTTCTTCACCTCATTCTACACCCTCCTATTCTAAAGGTTTCCTCCTCTCTCTTAACTATAGCATCTTCCAAAGCCTAGTAGTAATACCTACCACTTAACTGGATACCATCATTCTCTTTACAGCAGCCCTGCAGTGAAGCAGCAGTACTGTATGTATTGAACCGGTTAAGGAACTGACAGTAAAAAAAAAATAAAGAAAAGAAAAAAGAAAAAAAAGAAACTGACGGTAGGAGGTATTCAGTAACTTGGCAATGTCACTTAGCTGGGTTTTGAACTGGGATGAAAACAAAGGACTGCTCTGCTCTTTTGGCTGTTCCTTTTGTCAGCTTTCTCAGAGCGTCATATAGTCAGTTACTCTACGCAGTGGGCGTGCTGACATGAAAGGCAGTCTGAGAGGGTAAGTAGGATAGGCCTTTAAAAGGTAGACTGTCCAGGACTTGGTGATTGCTCAGCATGAGAAATAGAGAGGGAAGAGTAGAAGGATAATTCCCAGGCTTAGAGTCTGAGGGCCTGGTAGGTTATGATATGATTCTCTGAGATAGGAAATCACTTGCTCAAGAGGATGAGCAAGTTCGAGGGAGTAGGGCAGGTTGGGGACAAGGTGTGGGGAGTAAACTGTTCTGATTGTAGGATGATGTATATGAAAGTAGTGAAAGAGCACATGATAGGCTTGGACTATAAATTTTTTTTTTTATAAACATATAATGTATTTTTATCCCCAGGCGTACAGGTCTGTGAATCGCCAGGTTTACACACTTCACAGCACTCACCATAGCACATACCCTCCCCAATGTCCATAACCCCACCCCCCTCTCCCAACCCCCCTCCCCCCCAGCAACCCTCAGTTTGTTTTGTGAGATTAAGAGTCACTTATGGTTTGTCTCCCTCCCACTCCCATCTTGTTTCATTTATTCTCCTAATCTTACTGTTGAAAAAGGAAAACATTAATTCTCCTTAGTCCCTAGGCAAACACAAAGTATTTACATTGATTTTTCTGCCCTTTTCTTTCTAATTTTCTTACTACAATTTTTCTTACTGAATCATTGAAAATTTGATGTAAAACAATAAGCTTACCTACAAACCCTAGGGATTGTATTTTTTACTGAAAGTATCAGAAGTATCAGAAAGCTATCTATGTACTATGCTTTCACCTGGAACCTGGTCTGGATATATGAATGTGAGGGATAGTATGACTGTATACAAAGCAGTTTCCATTTTACTGCAGAAAAATATCTTGAGCAATTAAAGTAACCCTGTTTCCTTTTTCCTGGATTAAGGGTGATTCAAAATTAAATACTAAACATAAGTTTAGATAGAATCTTTTAATAATTTTTTATTTTGGACTATAGAAGTAATACATAGGGGTGCCTGGGTGGCTCAGTGGATTGAGCCTGTGCCTTTGGCTCAGGTCATGATCCGAGCATCCTGGGATCAAGCCCTGCATCAGGCTCTCTGCTCAGCAGGGATCCTGCTTCCTCATCTCTCTCTGCCTGTCTCTCTGCCTACTTGAGATCTCTCTCTCTCTGTCAAATAAATAAAATCCTAAAAAATACAGTAATACGTAATTGTGTAGAAATATAGAAGACAACTTAACAATTTGTTGATAATCCTACAGTCTGTGGATAACCATAATATTTTGGTATTTTCTTTTTTAAATCTTATTTTGCAAACTTAGAATCAACTGTTAATGCTATTCTGTACTATTTTATATTCGCTTATGATTATTTCTCATATTGTAAAATGACTTACATGAACTTAGATTGTTTCCAAATCTTTATTTTTGTATCTCATACTACAATGTCTTTTTCTCTGTATATTTCTATTCTCATCTCATAGCTTCTCTAGGAAAGATACTTGAAAATCAATTAACAGGGTCAAGAACATAAATATCTTTAAAGGTATCATTTTGTAATTTCTTTTTATTTTTATTTCTTTAGCAAGAAAATGAAATTGGGAAGAAAAGTGAACTCAAGAAAGATTCACTATGGTCAACTAAAGAAGAACTATCTGTGAGGAAATTTTAATTTTTATAAAGATTTGACTTAAGAACTAACATCTCATCAATTTCTGTCAGTTTACATTCTTAGGATTATTTCCCTATCTGTAATCTTTATCTGTTTCATAATTATGCCTCCTCTGGAAATGGGTAAATCAAACCCATGATATAACAAAAAAAAACCATGATACAACAGAAAGAGTATGGAAAAAAGCCAAAGTGTAATTTCCTTCCTTCCACTGCATAGATGTGTGATCCTGAACAAGTCACTTTCACATTTCTGAACCTCAAGTCTTTATGAAATCAAGTAGACACTGTTCCAGCAGAGTGGCTGTTTATATCAAATAGAGTAATGAATGTAAAATATTTGGAATGGATAAAACACAATGCAAAAGCATTAGGTCGTTGCTAACTAAGAGTTCCTAATTACATTCTCTCACTAGTAGATGAACCGTCTTTTGACTTTTCACTTTTTTCCTTTGTTTCCATCTTCATTTTAGTCCTGTTGCCACTTGCCATTTAATATATAGTAAAAGAGTTTAAAAAACTAAGATGGTCAGCTTTGAGCAGCTGTAGCAATGTTGATATGTAACTAACCAGTTGGTAGTGAATGACATAAAGAAACTTACCCAGCAACAAGAAGGAATCTTGAGGCTGATTTAATAACTATTAATAACTATTAATCTGTGATTAAAAAGTGGCTTTCAGTTAATGAAGTAGTGTATCCAGAATTAATAAATTTTTGGAGGTGTCAAAAATAATAAAACACAAATTACTGAAAATCCAAGAAAGCTTAAATATATTAGATGAGAACTTATAAAATAGATTGTTGTAATAATGCTAGTTTATGGTTTTAATGAAAAGTAAAGAATACTGAGATTTTTTTGCTAAGAAAATATATGCAAGAAGATAAATTATATATTGAGATGATATGTATTAGAATAAACTACTAAATTAAAATGCTATATGCTTTTAGTCATCTAGCAAGAAGTTATAAATGTTTCTACAGTTAATATTTGAGTAATTTTCTTATTTGGCATAGATATGATTTGATTCCAAATACAAAATTCAGGTGCCAGAAATAAACCCTTTTTACTATTTTTTTCATGTATTTGAACTTTTGTTTGTAGCCTCACAAATGACGAGTAATTTTCTTTTTCCTTATTTTTTTCTGCTTATGTATCCATCTTAACCCTATTTAAGATCAAAGATGGACTTCAGGATGACAGTGATATGCTTCCAAGGAAGGTGTTATTAACTGAATTTAGATCACTGGTGGTTAGTAACTCTCCCTCCAGAAATGCATCCAGTGTAAATAATGATTATGGTCAACTGAAGAATTTCAAGAAATTCAAAAAGGTATGGTATTCCTTTAACTAAAATATCACAAGAGGGTAGTGTTTGAAATGTTTTTAGAAATACCACTGGTGCTAAATAGTAAAAGCAGTTCATATTGAAAACTCTTATTTCTTCTGCTTAAAACAGTTAAAATTACTCTAGGAAGGGCATGAATTGACAAGTAGTGAATATGTGAGTAAATGTATGATGAATATATAATGAATACTTGGAAACAAACTTCATTAAGACTGAATTCCTGGGACGCCTGTGTGGCTCAGTGGGTTAAGCCTCTGCCTTCAGCTCAGGTCATGATCCCAGAGTTCTGGGATCGAGCCCTGCATCGGGCTCTCTGCTCAGCAGGGAGCCTGCTTCTCCCTCCCGCTCTGCCTGCTTTTCTGCCTACTTGTGATTTCTCTCTCTCTGGCAAATAAATAAATAAAATCTTTAAAAAGGAAAAAAAAAAGACTGAATTCCTTAAAGGGTGCTGTTTACCTGGCCTTCACCACCTTAAACAGCAGGCTTTGGGTTATACTGATAGGGTCTTCTATTTCTAATAATCATCTATGTCTACCTGAAGGAGTTCCTTAACTCAAGGCTTTATGAAGATGAGAGTTTTGTTGAAAATAGCTGAGCACATTAAATAATGAAAAGTAGGCATTTTACTATTACATGTATATATAAAAAATATAAATATGTACGCTGAGTATTATCATCAGACCTGAGTTTGTTCTTCTTAGGAACTGGGAAGATGTTTAATTTATCAGTATGGTTAAAAGAATATTTCTGATCTACTCTGTATTCTTTTGTTGTCTTTTATGGAATATTTGCTTCTTATCCCATTTTTATTACTGATTGCTGCCTTTTGCTTAAGCATTTGATCAGAATACAGTAATTTTGTCCAAGGTGATTTCTGTGGTAGACTGCTTTTCACTAGAGTATAATCTGTGTGATTCTTGCTGTACTGTGAGGTGTTGTAGTTTTTCTCTCTAATGTGAGCTACTATTAACATTTGTCAGTTAATTTTTTGCATACTATGACAATGTGTAAAAGGTTCTAAACCCCATCTCTTGTACTTGGAGTGAAAGATGGAGATATCTTCCACTTAGATGGCACCCACTTTCTCTTTTCCATCTGAAAGGTGTGGCTCATGAATACCACAGGGTCATTCTTAACCATATGGTTACTTCATGTTGAGGATCATGTTACTGAGTCTCATTGTTAAATCAAAATTCAAAAGACATAGTATTTTTTGTTATTAATGAATTTACCAAAGATAAAGTGATGTAATACTCACTGTTGACCCAGGCATGGTGAAGGAGCATAGAGTTATACAAACTTCTGGAAAGTAACTTGAAAAAATTTAAAATTCTTAAAAATATTAATATCTTTGATTAAGGAATTTTATTTGAGACTGTAAAAGAAATTCAAACCAAAATTTATGTGGCAGAATGATTTAACTAAATTGGCTCTAATTAAAGAGTTTGTGTTTTTCTTTATATGCCCAGATCTAATGACGTGGCTCTATTTGTGCTTTTAAAATTGTATTCAACGATGAAAACTATTTTAAAATTCCCTTTCCAGGGCACCTGGGTGGTTCAGTGTGTTAAGTGTCTGCTTTCAGCTAGGGTCATGATTTTGAGGTCATGATTAAGAGGGTAATTGGCTCACATCCCTGACCAGGGAGCCTGCTTCTCCCTCTGCCCCTCCCCCTGCTCGTGCGTGCTCACTCTCTCTCTCTCTCTCTCTCCTCTCTCTCTCTCATAAATAAATTTAATTTAAAAGTCTTAAAATTCCCTTTCCACTTCATATATTGACATTTTAAATATATGTCCCATAGATGTTAAGGGTTTATTATTTCCTAAATACAATATTAACAGTGGCTTGATTTGCATTTTCACAATATTTTTAGCACCTCTTTATTTATAAGCCATTACATTTTATTATTTATTTATTTTTTAAAAAGATTTATTTGACAGAGGGAAACACAGTGAGAGAAGGAACACAAGCAGGGGGGAGTGGAAGAAGGAGAAGCAGGCTTCCTGCTGAGCAGGGAGGTCGATGCGGGCCTCAATCCAGGGCCCTGGGACCATGACCTGAGCCAAAGGCAGACACCCAATGACTGAGCCACCCAGGCGCCCCTATAACCCATTAAAATTTTAATTAAAATATAAACTATTGCTATCTCCAATATTGCTAGAGATTATAAATTAGAAAGTTTTGAGGACATAAATTTTCATGAGTACTAGACAAGACTTAAACTTTGAAATCTTTAGAACAAAATATGATACTTTACAGTCTCTGTATTTACCTTAAGTTGCTTTAACTGCTAACTGATGAGGTAAGGCCATTTTTTAATAAAAACTCCCAATTAAAAATCTCAAATAAATTCTTGGTACAGTGACATCTAAATCTGGGTATAGCAACAGCCAAAAATAAATAGGGCAGAAACATGGGGCTAGCATAGTTACTACTCTCTCACTTCTATTTGTAGGAATAAACATCTTTGGCACTTATGTAATACATGATTTATATTGTGCTTTTTTATTAAGCTTTTTTAGAAAATGATGGTTTTGAGGGTACCTGGTTGACTCAGTTGGTTAGGCATCTGACTCTTGATTTCAGCTCAGGCTATAATCTCAGGGTCATGAGATTGAACCTCATGTCGGATTCTGCCTTCGTGGCAAGTCTGCTTAAGATTCTCTTCCTCTCCCTCTGCACCCCAGCCTCCATGTTCACACACTCTCTCTTTTTTAAAAAAATGAGACGGTCTTAATTTGTTAATGCATTTAACCTTACTGTTTTTACTATATAACAGGTCACATTTCTTGGAGCAGGAAAACTTCCACACATCATTGGAGGATCAGATCTAATAGCTCATCATTCTCAGAAGAATACTGAATTAGAAGAATGGTTAAGGCAGGAGATGGAGGTTAGTAGGAACTAAGGGCTGGTAATTTGCTTGGTTTACATTTTGTCCCTCATGGTTTCCTTAGAGCAAATCCTTAAAACCAAATTTTAAGATAATTGACCTGAGGTCATTCATTCAGGAAGAATCCTAAGTTACAGAGAATTAATATTAATTTGTACCTTTCTGTTAACGCTTAAGAGGCTTTTAAGCTTATTAAAGTTATTAAAGAGGCTTTTAAATTTGTTAAACAAATGAATTAAGTTTGTATCCTAATATAAAGGGGAGAAAAGAGACTTAACCTACAAAAATGTAAAAGAAAGCTAAAGGATAACAATCAAAAGATGGTTATACAGACATATGGGGGTTATTGCAAATAATATCAGCTACATAGTATATGAATGTACTGGGCTTTCCAGATCTGGAAATTATCTTTTAGTGGTCCTGAGAATTTCTCAGTCATTATTTTATTGAGTTATTACCTTCTCCTGTTCTCTTGTATCTTTTTTTTCCTATGTTTAGTTTTTTAAACAACTGACATATTGTTATCCAAAGTAACTGCACCATTTTACATTCCCACTAATAGTGCGCAAGGGTTCCAACTTCTCCATATGCTCTCCAGCACTTGTTATTCTATTGTTTGTAATAGGGGCATCTAACTGGTGTGAACTTTATTGTGGTTTTGATTTGCACTCTCCTAATGATTAGTGAGGTCATGCATCTTCTCATACACTTGTTGGCCATTTGTGTATCTTTTTTGGAGACACACCCATTCAAAAATTTCTTCCCATTATTATTCAGATTGTTTATTTTTTGTTGTTGAATTAGAGGTGTTATTTATGTAGTCTGGATAATAGTCCCGTATCAGATATATAATTTGCAGATGTTTTCTCGCTTTCTCTGGGTTGCCTATCACTCCGTTGTTTGTGTATTTTACAGATGCACAGAAACTTTAAATTTTGGTGTAGTTCAGTTTATCAGTTTTGTTGTTGATACCTGTGCTTTTGGCATCA
The DNA here is from genome assembly GCF_010015895.1 of Lontra canadensis. NCBI lineage: Eukaryota > Metazoa > Chordata > Mammalia > Carnivora > Mustelidae > Lontra > Lontra canadensis. The sequence goes on from NW_022631031.1 coordinate 1,676,320, forward strand.
TACCCAAAATATCATTGCCAGATCCAGTGTCAGAAAGTTTTTCCTTTTTTCTTCTAAGAGTTTTATAGTTTTAGCTCTTATATTTAGATCTTGAATTGATTTTGAGTTAATTTCCATAGGTGTTATAAGGTTAGAGTTTGACTTCATTCTCTGTGGTATACTTTTACACTTTGGTTTAATGATTCATGAGCACACCATCTCAAAGTGGGGGGATGGCGGAGTCTAAAGTCAGTTACACTATTGACAACTGCTTGCTGTGGGAAACTTGCCATAATGCCTCCTCCCATGGGCAGTTACTGATCTATCTCATTTTTTCCCAGAGTCTTTTTAAGTTTTAAGAAAGTAAGAGAAATTATTAAATAATGTTGCTAAATTATTAAGTAGTAACTATTTCTATTTAATTCAAATTCTTAACCTTTTTATTATGAAAACTTTCCAAACATATACAAAATAGAGTAGTGAAACAAACCCAAAACACAGCTTTAGCAAATATTAGCATTTGCACATCTTGCTTTCTGTTCTCTTTCCCAACTTTTTTTCTTTCTGGAGTATTTTAAAGCAAATTCTTGTCATTTTATCATTTCATTTATATTTATATGTTCAAACATAAACAGATTTCTGATCAAGTATGTATTGTATGTATTATGTCAGAGTGTGCTTTTCTGTGTACTTTTATAGTAGGATACTTATATAATCAGTTCATGTTGATTTAAATCCTAGACTAGGACCGGCATCATAATTTTGACACTTGAGATTGCTTTAGAGTTTTATAATTTTGTTTACTTGCTTTATGGCATGTCTTTAATCATATCTATAAGTAATATGTTGCCTAAGTCTCAGGAAACCAGATCTCAGTTATAACATTGTTCTGGGAAGATACGACCTGCTTTATAGCTCTCCATGTTAGAATGTGATTTTTAAGAATACATTATTTACATGTATTAGCTAAATATATTCATCTACTCTGTAATGAAAATTCCCAGGGAAGATTATACAAATATGCTTCTCTTTTTTTACTTTCTTCTTGGGTGTTTTGAGTCCTAGTCATTATTATGCAAAACAGCCATCTACCTGATTCATAATTCTTTCTACCTCTTACTTATTTTTAACTGGAGAATTTAATAAAATTCAGTAAAGTGTCACCTTTTTTCTGTAGAGGAAATTACTGCATGAAAGTTAAGATTTCACATGACAGTTGAATTGAGAGATAACCAAGGTCTTGTCCAAGATTAGTAAGTTTTCTTCTTAGCCTTTGTGTTGTGTGATTATCCAGTGCTCCTAGAACCCAGAGGTGGGCTTCAGATAGGTCCTCTCAGCAGGCTATTGGAAGTAGAACTGTTCAGTAATGGGCAGTTAGGGGTCTTACCTCTTTCTTGAACTCTGGTTTGACAGAAGTCAAATTTCACTTTCTTCTCTATCTTATTTTCTATACATTTTATCCCTTTTTTTCTCTGGATTGTATTCTTTGGTAACTTTTCCAGATTATCTTCTAGTTTGGTACTTTTCCTTTCTGTTCTTTCTGGTTGGTATTCCCACCCATCCACTGAGTTTTCATTCATCCTATTGTATTTTTTCAGTTCTGGTTGTCTGTTTCATTCATCTCTAGGTCTTACTGTTCCCTGATGATATTTTTAAGCTCCTCCTGTATTCTTTGCCTAAAGTGTTGATAAGTTTCTGCTACTCTTCTCTTACGGAATCTTGTTTCCAAGTGTATGTTCTGTGATAGTTGAATGTGAACTGCTCATTTCCCTTGGAATTTGATCTGTGGGAATTCATTGAGTCCTAAGTTTAAATTTCTTTCCTCTAGAAAAAATACTTTTGTGTCTGCCTGTCTTGTTCTACCAATACGAGACCACTTTAGCCTCCACTTGTGATTTTTTTTTTGGATCACCTAGGTAGTTAATATGTATTTGGACCAGAAGCTTGAGTGAAGGCCAGCTGGTCACTATAAACTTGAGTTTTTTTTATTTTTCCTTCACCCTGTGTTGGGGTTGAGGCAGGCAAGTGTCTGCCTTCTTTTTGTGTTGTACAGTTTATTCCTCTTTCTCTCTTTAATGCTGGGGTCTTTTCTTAGATTTCCCCATCTTTGATTTTCTTTCATATTTCTCATCCCCCGTATAGACATCAAAGCAGAGCCCAGTTTTTTTATGCTTTGCAGAAATCCAGAGGGCAAGGCAAAAGCTGGCCGTGGTACTTGTTCACTTCTCAGGGCTTTTACTTTGCCTCATTTTGGGTTAATGTAGTCTTCAGCAATTTGTGTTTAAAAATGCTTTTTAATCAAAAACTTGTTAGGAAGGGCACCAAAAAAAGTAGGGTTGTTAAGGTCACTCACGATACTTAGTGTCAAAAAAATGAAAGAATGGAAGTCACATCCTTTCCTCCACTTTTTTTTTTTTTGGAAGACTAAATGGCCCTATTTAAAATGTGCATTTCAAAGAATTATGATACTACATGAAAGAATGATGAAGTTAAAATCCTGAAGTCCAGAAATTACCCATTTAAACATGAAGTGAATTATTCCAGATTTCTCTTTATTGAAGAGGAGTAATAGCCCAGGACAGAGTAGGAAGAGAGGGAGAGAGATTGATAGAAGGAAGTAAAGCTGAAAGCATTGCTGAATTTTTGGACATGTTTCTTCTTTTCACGGTATTTTATTTCCTGAGATCCCTCTAAGACCAAGCGGTGATAAGTAAGACCAAAACAAAAACCACTGTCAGGTTAGAGTCAGTATTTGTTTCAAACTGCCTACTTTGATTTTAGATAAATTTTTTGGCTCCCTGCTGTAAATAGTGAGAATATTTGTACTTCCTCCCTTCCCTGTTCCCCCTCCTTCCACATGCCACCATCTTATGGCAGTCCTTTCTTTTCTCCCTTGCATGCCTGCCCAGTTCCTTCTTAGGCTTGCAAGTCAGTAAAGTTGAGAGTATGTCTCAGTGTTGATCAACTTTCCATTCATTTTTCCTGGAATGCAGTATGTTACTTTGATTTGCAGATGCAGGTCTTTTTATTTCAAGGAACTCTTCAGTACATCTTTGAAAGCATTTTTATGTCTGTTCAGTTCTCTACATTTAAGATGTAACTGTCCTTTTATTAGATCACCTTTGCCTTCCACATCCATTTCTTCTGCATTCACTGTGGTTTTCCTGAGCTCTTTCACTATGTCAGAAATTCAGATTTCATTTGTGTCTGTTCTGTTACCTCATCAGCTGTGTGATCTTGGACAAATTACTTTCTTATGCTTGTATTTCTTCCTTGTAGAATGCCTGTAGAATGGGAACAATAATAATAATAATAATACCTCTGTTTCCCAGAAGTTTTGTGAGGATTAAATAAGATGCTACTTGTAAACTGCATTTATAACAGTGGAAACAGTCACTATTTAGGTATTTCTAATTTGATTCTGAAGTGGTGTTATAAGTCTCAGTTTGTGTACTTAGCATTTGTTCCCTTTTCATTGTCAATTGTGGTTTTTGTCATCTGACTTTTTGGTTTTTATTTTATTGCTTTCATGTTCTCAGTAACTTCATTTTTTTGTCCTTCGGTTATTATTTCTTATGGACTAGGTTTTTCATCTGTCTTGCATGTTCTATTCCAGTTGCTGCCTTTTCTTTCCCCCCTCTGGTATGTGAAATAGTTTGGGGTTTTCTTTCATCTTGAAGCTGTTTAGAGCAAAATACCATGTCCAGGTACTGTTTGCTTGTGAATCATCGTATGCTATCTTGTGCAGGGATTACAATATAAAGACGACTTGTACAATTGATGAATTAGTGAACTCTGCATCTGAAACTAATGATGTACTATATGTTGGCTAATTGAATTTAAATTTTTAAAAAACCAGATGAATGGATAAAGATGTGGTATATATACACAATGAAATATTACTCAGCCATTAAAGAATGAAATTTTGCCATTTGCAATGACATGGATGGAGCTAGAGTGTGTTATGCTAAGCGACATAAGTCAGTCAGAGAAAGACACATACCATATGATTTCACTAATATGTAGAATTTAAGAAACAAAACTGATGAACGTAGGGGAAGGGAAGGAAAAATAAAATAAGATGAATCAGAGAGAGAGGGAAACCAGAAGAGACTCTTAATTATAGGACACAAACTGAGGCTTGCTAGAGGGGAGGGCAGGGTGACTGGGGTAATTGGATGATGGGCATTAAGGAGGGCACTTGATGTAATGAGCACTGGGTTTTATATGCAACTGATGAATCTCTAAATTCTACCTCTGAAACTAGTAATATACTATGTTAACTAAGTTGAATTTAAATAAAAAATTAAAAAAAAAAAATAAAGACAGTTTGAGGCGAAAGTGACTGTAGTCAAAATTACTACTACCCAAGCTCTTAGTGTTCTGGTAGAGAACAGAATTGTCTTGGTGGCTCTATATCATTAGTATGGCAGTGTGCTGAATCAGAGGCAATATGCATATCCCATTTAATTTCTGTTGTCCCTAGACCTTGAATGCAGGAAAGGAAGGGCTCAGCTGGAGCTGTGTGCTGCTCCTTCCTGGAACTGGTATGAAATGTATACCGGGGGTGTATCTTATCCCAGAAGACAACAACCTGCCATTTTAAGTTGTTTACCTCATTTGTCAAGACCGTATGCAGCCTGTGCCTTTGGTCAGTGTCTGTCCCACTCACTTCCCTGTGTATTTGTCCCTTTCCAGTAGTCCACCAGCATGTTTTCTCTTTTCTGCTCAGGATACTTTTCCCCAAATTTGTAGTATTACTAAGCATTCTCACGTTTGGTTTTAGTTTGTTTAATGGGCTGGGGCAGTGTGAGGAACGTGTTGCAGCAATCTTGTGGTTCTCTGCAGGCTACTCTTCTCAAGTAGGTGGCTTCTTGATTATCATGGCTGTAAGGTTTTGTTTGTTTTTGGCTAGAGAGGAGTTGAGAGAATGACAAGTATCGCTAATGACTTTTTTCTGTTTTTTGTTTATTTGATTAGAATTAGTTGAGAGCCTGGGTTCTAGATTTATTCCACCAAATCTCTCTTTTTGCTAGAGCAATTTTAGGTGCACAAGGTAGGATTTACTCTTTCAGATAATAGAGTTGACCTGAGGCATCTGGGTGGCTCAGTGTTTTAAGCCTCTGCCTTTAGTTCAGGTCATGATCTCAGGGTCCTGGGATCGAGCCCCACATCAGGCTCTCTGCTCAGCGGGGAGCCTGTTTCCCCCTTTCTCTCTGCCTACCTCTCTGCCTACTTGTGATCTCTGTCTGTCTCAAATAAATAAATAAAAATCTTAAAAAAATAAAAATAGAGTTGACTTTCTCATGCACACAGTGTCTGTATATAAGTTTGCTATTGCCTCGATGTCCTGTTTCCCTAGGCTTATGCCAGCTATTCTTAAGTTTTTGCCTTTCATTCTTTTTCAGTTTTTCTTTCTTTACGTCTGTTGCAGACCAGTCTTCATTTTGATAATCACCAAATCCATTCCTGAAGTTTTCTTCAATTTAGGGTATTTTCATTTTGTGCATTAAACATAATAATTCTTTGAGACAGTATCCAACCTGATTTGAATTTTGAAAGACTGGATATGTAATTCTTCCCAACCCTTAAAAAATGCCAGTAATATGAGGATTTCTATTTCTTAAAACTATTTTACTTAACATTTTTTACTAAGACACATAAAATAAAGCTGACTTTTCCTTACTGGTTTTTCTTTACTGTATTATAACTTTAAAATTAGCATCCCCTGCTGGGAAGCATTTCAAAGTAATTACGATAATAATACCAGCTGCTTTTTTGACAGCTGCTTTTTGAAAATCATTGTCTTCCCATTTATGTTCTGCTTATACCTATTAGTGTAGAAAGATAAAATGTCATTTTGATACTTCACCATATGAGTAGAAAATCATGTACTAATCCCTGCAAGTCGTTCTTCTCAGCCCTTTCCGAAGACTCAAAGTCCATGTAAAAGCCTGGTTAAGACCAGGTGTTAAGACCTGGTGGGGGTCTTCTTACTCAGGGAGACCAGGTCAAATCCCATTTCTTCTGTATGACAACCTTTTGATCTTCCGCAAGTTACTTAAGTTTTTGCTTCCTTGGTGGTTAAAGCTGGGATAATAGTCTAATAGTAATAATGAAGTTACATGAAGATTAAGTGAGATATATTTAGAAGGAGTTTTAAGATAATATCTGGAAATAGACAAATGTAAGCTATTAACAGTAAAAATAAATAGTATGTACATTCAAGGGACTTAATGGTCTTTTAGCAAAGATACAGAATTATAACAGAGGGAAATCGATATGTATCTATGAGTTGTATAGCTGAAGTTTTATGGGAGTTCTTCATAGCAGATGCTGTTTTTATATTTTTAAATGAAGAGGATTGAAAAACTATTGGTAAAGAGGTGAAGAACATGTTGCTGGACACATAGTAGGCACAATTATTATTGAAATGAAGGTGCACTGAAAGATAGTCAGAAATGGGAAAAGGAGAAAAAAGGTAATTTTCTGGGCAGAGGGAAAAACGTGAACACAAGCAGAGGAAAATGGTATTTATTAAGAGGTGTGTGTGGTTGGTTGGTTGGTGTGTTGGTGATTCAGTTTTAACTGGCATCCAGTATTCATGGAGAGGGGCATGAGAAGTGATTGAGAAGGTGGTGGAATGGAGCCAGGTTATGAAGAGCCTTTCCCATGTTAGAGGTCAAACTGAAGACTTCGTTTTCTTTGGTAGGTTAAAAAAAATCATTGAAGGGTTTTAAATGGCATGATAGGATCTAGACTTTAGAAGGATGCACCCAGCACAGAGTTTTTCTCGTCTTAACACTCAGACATGCATTAAGAGTTTGGTTTGTGTTTAAAATTACTTTGTCAGGGCAGTAGTTAAGCAGCACCTTCAGAGCCTTGATTTGGGACCTTGGAGAAGAGAACCACTTCACCTGTAGAGCTGCTGTAGTTGAAAGTGGGGTAGTATTTGCCCTCTCAGCCCCTTCCCTCAAAACAATGATACTTCATTTAGTAAAAGGGTTCTTCTGGAAAATATATTTAAAAACTCAACAAGCTGGCAGTTTATACATATATTGATTACCTTTGATGGAGAGGGGATTGGCTGAAGAAAGTGTTTAATTAGAGGACTTTTGCAGTAATCTTGGCATGAAGTGAAAATGGAGAGGATTTGGTGAATGATGGAAATACCGTAGAGGCAAGAACTCATAGACCTGGTGAATTCCTGGATGTGGAAATCTCCAGGATGACTGACCACCCAGTATAGCAGTTGATTAACCATACATTCATCATTGAACACATGTTTGAAATTATGTAAATTTTGACAGGTGCAAAATCAGCATGCGAAAGAAGAGTCTCTTGCTGATGATCTCTTCAGGTAAAGTTTAATTTCATCCTTCTTTTATTCTTAGAGATTAAATATTCATGTCTTCTTTCTTTAGAAATAGACACAGCAGGATGCCTGGGTGGCTCAGTTGGTTAAGCAGCTGACTCTTGATTTCAGCTCAGGACATGATCTCAGGGTGGTGGGATCGAGCCCTGAGTGTGGAGTCTGCTGCATGTCCTTCTTCCTCTGTGCCTCCCGTGACACATATGAGCTCTCTCTTTCCCTCAAATAAATAAAATAAAATCTTAAAAAAAAAAAAATAGACACTTAGTCCCTTCATCTAAAGAATATTTTATTTTTAATGCTGTTGTTTTGTTGTTGTTTTGTTTTTTTACGACCTGAGTACCTCTCAGTGGGGTGTGCTGCATGTATCTTCGAGGTTTGGGACTGGTGAATTTAGCTGATACATTTGTGAGATTTCCAGTTCTGCGTTAAATTATGAATGAATGGGTTTTGAATTAAGACAAATAAAATACCGAAGCATTTGCTCAGTTTTAGTTGGCACAAGAGTAAAAAGAAGAGGCTGGATTAGAGTTTCACACCAGGTTTTTGTGGGAGGTTTTAGAGGAGTTATACTGGGTGGGTACAATTTAATTCTGATTTAACACATATCCAACATTCCTGCAGGCCCCAAACCTTACAATAATTAGCTCTCAAATACAAATAGTATAAAATAAAATTAATTTATCTACTTATAGGTAGGTATTGACTAGGAGAGAATAACATTTTCCCAAGTTTATGTAAAGGCAGAACCAAGAAGTACTGTATTTTTTAATCTGTTTTGCTGCCAATTTGATTCTTTAATTTCATTATTGACAGTATATCATTGGTGAAAATGTTGACAAATGGTGCTCATTTTTCATAAGTAGTTAAGAATATCTGGTTGCTAGTTAAATTTGTTAATTATTATATGAGAAAATTTTATAAAGTATGTCTATTTTAGGATCATCTTATGCAAATGTTATACTGTAGTTGGGAATGGAAGCAGTTTGAATCTGTATTGGGATAGGTGTAAACATGTATTTTTAAACCATTTTTATTAATTATTTTGATGCTTTTACTGGACTTTTTCTATTGTTGATATTTTATTTTTACCAAATATTCACCAAACCAACATCAAAACGGTAAATGAAAGTAAAAACGTCAGTGCTTAATACTGGATCCTAAGGATAAAATTGGCATTCTCATTGTGTTTGCCAAGGTGTGACTATGTTTTAAAAGCCCTTTAACTTTATTTCTTTCTTTGCAGATACAATCCTAATGTAAAAAGGAGACGATAATTGAGGATTTCATAAAGGAGCCGCTCACAGAGAAATATTTCCTATCAAGTATTTACATCAAGTTTCCTCTGGGATACATTCATTAAGTATATAGAGGGGATTTAAATTACAAAGGTTTTATGACCTAAATTTGTTGAATAAAATGCACAAAACGCCATTTCTTTTGTATGTGACAGTATTATTGAGTTTTCAGTCTTTGTCATCTCATCTCTTATGGTAATTTTTTCATTTCTAAATGTGGCTTTTTATTTACTGAATATTTAATACAGTCACAGTTCAAAATTCTAAAAGTTTAGAAGGATAAGAAATGAAAAAATCTCCCTTCTAACACTGGTCTAGCTTTGTGGTTCCCCTCCTCTGATAAAATCCATGATACTCATTTCTTATGAGTCTTTATAGAGATTTTTGTTGCCTCTTAAAATTTGTATGCATATTATTTTCCAGTAATCTCCTACAAAAATGATAGCGTAACATACACAGTATTCTGCACCTTGCTCCTTTTTGCCGAATCGATTGGAAGATCATAGATCATACACATATCAGAGCATACATTTTTTCCCCCATTATACCATAGTCTTCCTTACGCTGAAGTAACCCAAGTGAAATGGATTTCAGGGGTGTAGATGTCACCCACCTATTCTAGTACTAGAAAAGACAGTATGGAAGACTTCATCAAGCTTGTGGTTGGATTTTACTAGAATGGGAAGACTTATTTGGTGGTCTTACTGAGCTGGGTGTGTATCTCTTGAACTAGTTCTGGTTTTCCTATCTGAAAAATAGAAATTAAGATTGTTGTTTTTGTTAAAGGAAGATGGTAAGAAAAAAATGTCTTTTTTCAAATTTTGTAATGTAGACAACTTGGCTGTATATGAGAAGTATAGTAGACTTTTTATCAACTCTTAAGGACTGATGCATTAAGTTCTGGGAAGTAGAACAAGCTTTTTGTACTCAAATCTATACATGAAATATTCATGGTCTCATGTGGGTTCTGCCACCCTAATGAGCTAAGCATTTTAGGTTGTTAGAGATAGGCTAGCATGAAGACTTATATTGTAATTTAGTATGTATTGTTGCTAGATCCTCACAGAAGATTATTGATGTTGAACACCTTTTCACGTGCTTGTTGGCCATTTGTATCTTTGGGGAAAAGGTCTCTTCAGCTCCTCTGCCCTTTTTTTAAATTAGATTTTTTTTTTTTTTTTTTTTGCTGTTGAATTATAGGAGTTCTTTATATATTTTGAATATTAACCCTTTATCAGATATATTTAATATGCATATATTTTCTCCCATTCCATAGGTTGTCTTTTTGTTTGGTTGATTGCTGCCTTTGACGTATGGAAGCTTTTTAGTTTGATGTAGTTCCACTTGTTTATTTTTTATTTCGTTGATTTTGCTTTTGGTACCAAATTAAAAAAAAAAAATCATTGTCATGACTGATGTCAAGAAGCTTATCTCCTATGTTTTCTTCTAAGAATTTCATAGTTTTAGGTCTTACATTTTAGTCTTTAATCCATTTTTAGTTGTTTTTCTTTTTGTGTATGGGACAAGATAGTGGTCCAGTTTCATTCTTCTGCATGTGGCTGTTCAGTTTTCCTGCAACCATTTACGAAGAGACTATCTTTTCCCTGTTGTGTACTCACGTATCCTTTGTCAAAAATTAATTGACCATAAACGTGACTTTATTTCTGGGCTCTTTATCTGTTCAGTTCCTCTATGTGTCTTTTTATGCCAGTACCAAATAGTTTGGATTAATATAGCTGTGTGAAATCAAGAAGTATGATGCCTCCAGCTTTGTTCTTTCTCAACACTGTTTGGGTCATTCAGAATTTTCTTAATGGGACCAGCTTTATTTTTTCACATGTGAATATCCGATTATTCCAGCACATTTTATTGAAGAGACTCCTCCATTGAGTATCTTTGGTAATTACTAGCTGGCGATATACACTTGGTTTTATTTTGGGGCTTTCAATTCTGTATTTGTCTTGGTGTACTTGTTTTTATGCCAGTACCAGTTCTGCGGACTATAGCTTTATTTATTTATTTTTATTTTTTCAGTGTTCCAAGTTCATTGTTTATGCACCACATCCAGTGTTCCATGCAATGCATGCCCTCCTTAATACCCATCATCAAGCTCACTCAACCTCCCACCCCTTTCCTTCCAAAACCTTTAATTTGTTTCTCAGAATCTACAGTCTCTCATGGTTCCTCTCCCCCTCCCATTTCCCTCAATTCACTTTTCCTTTCCTTCTTCTAATGTCCTCCATGTTATTCCTTATGCTTCACAAGTAAGTGAAACTATATGATAATTGACTTTCTCTGCTTATTTCACTCAGCATAATCTCCTCCAGTCCCATCTGTGTTGATGGAAAAGTTGGTTATTCATCCTTTCTTTCTGATGGCTCAGTAATACTCCATTGTGTATATGGACCATATCTCCTTTATCCATTCGTCTGTTGAAGGGCATCTTGGCTTTTTCCACAGTTTGGCGATTTTGGCCATTGCTGCTGTGAACATTGGGGTACATATGGCCCTTCTGTTCACTACATCTGTATCTTTGGGGTAAATGACTCAGTAGTACAATTGCAGGGTCATAGGGTAGCTCTATTTTTAATTTCGTAAGGAATCTCCACACTGTTTTCCAAAGTGGCTGCACCAACTTGCATTCCCACCAACAGTGTAAGAGGGTTCCCCTTTCTCCACATCCTCTCCAACTCTTGTTGTTTCTTGTTAATTTTGGCCATTCTGACTGGTGTAAGGTGGTATCTCAATGTGGTTTTGATTTGAATCTCCCTGATGGCTAATGATGATGAACATTTTTTCATGTGTTTGTTAGCCATTTGTATGTCTTCTTTGGAGAATTGTCTGGCATTTTTGACGTGATTATCTGTTTTTTGTGTTGGGTTTGAGGAGATCTTGGATATCAGCCCTTTGTCTGTAGCGTCATTTGCGAATATCTTCTCCCATTCCGTGGGTTGCCTCTTTTTTTTTTTTTTTTTTTTTTGACTGTTTGCTGTGCAGAAGCTTTTGATCTTGATGAAGTCCCAAAAGTTCATTTTCGCTTTTGTTCTTTGCCTTTGGAGACATGTCTTGAAAGAAGTTGCTGTGGCTAATGACGAAGAGGTTACTGTCTATGTTTTCCTCTAGGATTTTTGATGGGATTCCTGTCTCACATTGAGGTCTTTCATCCATTTAGAGTTTATCTTTGTGTATGGTGTAAGAGAATGGTTGAGCTTCGTTCTTCTATACATAGCTGTCCAATTTTCTTAGCACCATTTATTGAAGAGACTATCTTTTTTCCACTGGATATTTTTTCCTGATTTGTTGAAGATTATTTGACCATAGAGTTGAGGGTCCATATCTAGGCTCTCTACTCTCTTCCATTGGTCTATGTGTCTGTTTTTGTGCCAGTACCATGCTGTCTTGGTGACCACAGCTTTGTAATAAAGCTTGAAATCAGGCAGTGTGATGCCCCAGTTTTGTTTTTCTTTTTCAGCATTTCCTTAGCAATTCGGGGTCTTTTCTGGTTCCATACAAATTTTAGGATTGTTGGTTCCAGCACTTTGAAAAATGCCGCTGGTGTTTTGATCAGGATGACATTAAAAGTGTAGATTGCTCTGGGCAGCGTAGACACTTTAACAATATTTATTCTTCCAATCCACGAGTATGAATGTTTTTCCATCATTTTGTGTCTTCTTTGTTTCATGAAGGTTCTATAGTTTCTAGAATATGGATCCTTTATCTCTTTGATTAGGTTTATCCCAAGGTATCTTACGGCTTTTGGTGCTATTGTAAATGGAACCGATTCTCTAATTTCTCTTTATACAGTTTCGTTGTTAGAGTACAAGAAAACGGATTTCTGTGCATTGATTTTTGTATCCTGCCACATTACTGAATTGCTATATGAGTTCTAGTAAATTGGGGGTGGAATCTTTTGGGTTTTCCACATAAAGTATCATGTCATCTGTGGAGAGAGTTTGACTTCTTAATTTGCCAATTTGAATATCTTTTGTTGTTGTTGTTGTTTGTCTGATTGCTGTTGCTAAGACTTCTAGTACTATGTTGAACAACAGTGGCAAGAGTGGTCATCCTTGTGTTCCTGATCTCAATGGGAAGGCTGTCAGCTTTTCCCCATTGAGAATGCTATTCACTGTGGGTTTTTCATAGATGGATCTTAAACAAAGTTGAAGAATGTTCCCTCTATTCATATACTTTGAAGAATTTTAATCAGGAAAGGATGCCGTATTTTGTCAAATGCTTTTTCTCGATCAATTGAGAGGACCATGCGGTTCTTCTCTCTTATTGATTTGTTCTGTCACATTGATTGATTTGTGAATGTGGAACCACCCTTGCATCCCAGGGATAAATCTCACCTGGTCATGGTGGATAACCTTTTTAATGTACTGTTGGATCCTATTAGCTAGGATCTTGTTGAGAATCTTGGCATCCATGTTAATCAGGGATCTTGGTCTGAAATTCTCCTTTTTGATGGGGTCTTTGCCTGGTTTGGGGATCAGGGTACTGCTGGCTTCATAGAAAGAGTCTGGAAGTTTTCCTTCTGTTTCTGTTTTTTGAAAAACAACTTCAGGAGAAATAGGTATTATTTCTTTGAATGTTTGGTGGAATTCCCAAGGGAATCCATCAGGTCCCGGGCTCTTGTTTTTTGGGAGATTTTTGATCACTTCTTCAATCTTGTTACTAGATATTGGTCTATTCAGGTTGTCAGTTTCTTCCTGTTTCAGTCTTGGAAGTTTGTAGGTTTCCAGGAATGCTTCCATTTCTCCTAGGTTGCTTAACTTAATGGCATATAACTGTTGATAATAATTTCTGATGATTATTTCTATTTCCTTGGTATTAGTAGTGATCTCTCCCCTTTCATTCATAATTTTATTAATTTGGGTCCTCTCTCTTTTCTTTTGGATTAGTTCGGTTCTTATTGATTCTTTCAAAGAACCAGCTTCTAGTTTTGTTGATGTGTTCTACTATATCTCTAGTTTCTAACTCATTGATTTCTGCTCTAATCTTGATTATTTCCCTTCTTGTGCGTGGGGTTGTCTTAATTTGTTGTTGATTTTCCAATTATTTAAGGTGTAAAGAGAGTTGGTGTATTCAGGATTTTTCAGTTTTTTTTGAGTGAGATTTGAATGGCTATGTATTTCCCCCTTAGGACCGCCTTTGCCATATCCCTTAGGTTTTGGACTGATGTGTTTTCATTCTCATTGGTTTCCATGAATTATTTAAGTTCTTCTTTGATTTCCTGGTTGATCCAGACATTCTTGAGCAGGATGGTCTTTAGCTTCCAACTGTTTGAATTCCTTCCAAACTTTTCTTGTGTTTGAGTTCCAGTTTCAAAGCATTGTGGTCTGAGAATATACAGGGAATAATCTCAGTCTTTTGGTATCGATTGAGCCCTGATTTGTGACTCAGTATGTGTTCTATACTGGAGAAAGTTCCATGTGCACTCAAGAAGAATGAGTATTCTGTTGTTTTAGGGTGAAATGTTCTGTATGTATCTGTGAGGTCCATCTAGTCCGGTGTGTCATTCAAAGCTCTTGTTTCTTTATTGATTTTCTGCTTGGATGAGCTATTACTGAGAGTGACATGTTAAGCTCCCCTACTATTAATGTATTCATATCAGCATGACTATTTTGATTAACAGTTGACTTATGTAGTTGGCTTCTCCCATATTTGGGGCATAAATACTTAAAATTGTTAGATCTTCTTGTTGGATAGACCCTTTAAGAATGATGTAGTGTCCTTCTATTTCTCTGACTACAGTCTTTAGCTTAAAATCTAATTTATCTGATATGAGAATCACTACCTCAACTTTCTTTTGAGGCCCGTTGGCATGAAAGATGCTTCTCCATCCCTTCTCTTTCAGTCTGGATGTATCTTTAGGTTCCAGATATGTCTCTTGTAGATAGCATATGGACGGGTCCTGACGTTTTATCCAGTCTGCCACCCTTTGCCGTTTTATGGGAGCATTTAGGCCATACACATTGAGAGTGATTATTGAAAGGTAAGTTTTTATTGACATCATGTTGCTTATGAAGTCCTTGTTTCTACAGATTGTCTCTGCAAATTTCTTTTCTATGTCACTCTTGGGTTCTTTCTTCCTTTATAGAACCCCCCCCCCCCTTAATATTTCTTGTAGTGCTGGTTTGGTGGTCACATACCCTTTTAAACCTTGCCAGTCTTGGAAGCTCTCCATCTATTTTGAATGTCAGCCTTGCTGGATAAAGTATTCTTGGCTGCATGTTCTTCTCATTTAGTGCCCTGAATATGTCTTGCCAACCCTTTCTGGCTTGCCAGGTGTCTGTGGACAGGTCTGACATTATTCTGACGGTGCTTCCTTTCTACATAAGGAATCTCTTCCCCCTAGCTGCCCTTAGGACCTCCTGTCTGAAATTATGATTTGTGAATTTCACAATTAAGTGTTTGGATGTCTTTCTAGACTCGATCTTGGGGGGTGTCCTTTCTGCCTCTAGGACACGAACACTTGTTCCATTTCCCAGAGTAGGGAAATTTTCACCCAGATTTTGTTCAACTATATCTTCTCTCTTTCTCCACTCCCTCAGGGATCCGAATAATTCTGACTTTGGAACGTTTCATTTCCTGATCCTGTTTTCATGGCTTCTAAGCTGTTTGTTCCAGGCTTCTTCCTGATCCTTCTTTTCTATCAGTTTCTCTTCTGGATCACTAATTCTGTCGTCTGCCTTGGTTACCCTAGTTGTTAGAGTTTTTAGATTAGATTGGATCTCACTGATAGCATATTTAACTTCTGCCAGATCTGCTCTTAGAGATTCTATGTTGTCACTAATGGTCTTCTCCAGCCTGGCCATTGCCTGGATAATTGTAACCCTGAATTCCCTTTCCAACATACTCTTTATGTCCATATCTAGTAGTTCTGTGGCAGAGGGCACAGTCTCTGAATTTTTCCTCTGGTGTTCTCCTAGTCATTTTGGTAAGAGGCAGTTGAGCGGATGTATAGCTGAAATACCAACCACAATCCAGGCAAGGTGCACCCTCTCCACTGATGTCTTCTACCCTCGTAGAGATCCAGAAGTGTATAACCTTACATCTCAGGCTGATTTCATAGGTGTTCAGAGTGTTCTGGTAGATAATTAGCTCACTTTAGGGGACTGGTTGAAACAGAGTCTCCTACTTCTCTACCATCTTGCCCCTCCTAGATCCAGACTATAGCTTTATTGTTGTTTTTTTTGTTTTTTTTTTTTAAGATTTTATTTATTTATTTGACAGAGATCTCAGGTAGGCAGAGAGGCAGGCAGAGAGAAAGAGAGAGGGGGAAACAGGCTCCCCGCTAAGCAGAGAGCCTGATGCGGGGCACAATCCCAGGACCCTGAGATCATGACCTGAGCCGAAGGCAAAGGCTTAACCCACTGAGCCACCCATGCGCCCCCCAGACTATAGCTTTATAGTAAAGCTTGAAATAAGGAAATGGGGTTCCTACTGCTTTGTACTTTCTCAGGATTTTTTGGGCTATTTTAGGTCTTTTGTGGTTCCATACAAATTTTAGAAATTCTTTTTCTGTTTCTCTAAAAGCTTCCATTGGAATCTTGATAGGGATTACGTTGAATCTGTAGATGCCTTTTAATAGTATTGACATTTAACAATATTAATTCTTCTAGTCCATAAACAAAGGATACTCTTCTGTTTGTATCTTCTATTTCTGTCATTGGTGTTTTGTAGTTTTCATAGTAGAGCTCTTTTACCTCCTTAAATTTGTTCCTAGGTATTTTGGTTTTGGTGTCATTTCAAATGGGATCTACTTCTTTATTTTTCAGAAAATTTTTTCTACTGTATAGAAATGCTACTGATTTTTGTAAGTTAATTTTGTTTTGTATCCGGTAGTTTTACCAAATTCATTGATTAGTTGTAATCATTTTTTGGTTGAGTCTTTAGTATTTTTTTATAAACTTATGTTGTCTACAAATAGAGACGATTTTACTTCTTCCTTTCCAATTCTGATGCTCTTTTTTTTTTTTTTAAGATTTTATTTATTTGAGAGAGAGAATATAAGCAAGGGAAGGGGCAGAGGGAGCAGCAGACTTCCCACTGAGTAGGGAGCCTAGTGTACAGCTCCATCCCTGGACCCTAGGATCATGACCTGAGCCACTCATGCACCTGCTGATACCTTTTATTCCTTTTTCTTGCCTGACTGCTTTAGCTAGGACTTCTAATATGTTGTATAGGAGTGGTAAGAATGGACACCCTTATCTTGTTCCTGATTTTAGATGGAAAGCTTTCAGCCTGTTACCACTGAGTGGGATATTAGCTGTGGGCTTCTCATGAATGGCCTTTATTATGTGGAAGTACGTTCCCTATGTCCCTACTTTGTTGAGAGTTTTTATCATGAATGAATGACAGATTTTGTCAGATGGCTTTTCTGCATCTATTCAGATGACTGTATAATTTTTAACCTTCATTTTCTTAAAGTTGGGTGTCACATTGAGTTATTTGCAAATGTTGAATCATCCTTGGGTCCCTGGTCATGGTATATGATTTTTTTTTTTTTAAGATTTTTATTTATTTATTTGACAGACAGAGATCACAAGTAGGCAGAGAAGCAGGCAGAGAGAGAGGAAGGGAAGCAGGCTTCCCGCTGAGCAGAGAGCCTGATGCGGGGCTCGATCCCAGGACTCTGGGATCATGACCTGAGCTGAAGGCAGAGGCTTTAACCCACTGAGCCACCCAGGTGCCCTGGTATATGATCTTTTTTTAATGTATTGTTGAGTTTGGTTTGCTAATATTTTGTTGAGGATTTTTTTGTGTCTGTGTTTTTCAAGGATTTGGACCTCTAATTTTATTTGCCATCAGAATAATGCAGGCCTCATAAAATGAGTGTTTCTTCCACTTCTGTTTTTTTGGAAGAGTTTGAGAAGGATTGGTTTTAATTCCTTATTAAATGTTTTGTAGAATTCACCAGTGAAGCCACCTAGTCCTGGGCTTTTCTTTGTTGGGAGATGTTTGATTACTGATTCAATCTGCTTAGTAACACTTGGTCTATTCAGATATTCTGTTTCTTCATGATTGTACCTATGTTGATTATATGTTCTTACACATTTGCCCACTCTTGCAAAGTTCTACAGGTTTTTTTTGGCCTGTAATTGTTTATTATAGTCTGTTAAGATCCTTTCTATTTTGTGGTATCAGTTGTAATGTCTCTTTGATTTCTAGTGTTACTTTTTAGAGTCCCTTCTTTCTCTCTCTCTCTCTATGTCTAGCCAAAGTTTGTTAATCTTTTAAAAAAGGTTTTTTAAAAAAGGCTTAGTTTCATTGATCTTTTCTGTTGTCTTTTTAGTCTCATTTATTTTTGCTCTGATATTTATGATTTGCTCCCTTCTACTAACTTTAGGCTTAGTTCTTTTTTTTAGCTCCTTGAGTTGTAAATTTAGGTGTTTTTTTGTTTTGTTTTTGTTTTTGATATCTTTCGTGTTTCTTGGTATAGGCAGCTTATTGATATGAACTTCTTTCTCAGAACTGCTTTTGCTGCATCCCATAAATTTTGGTGTACTTTCTTTATATTTTAATTTGTCTCAAGGTACTTTTATTTCTCTTTTAATGTATTCTTTGTTCCATTGATTGTTCAGTAGTGTGCTGTTTGATCTCTACATATTGTGAGCTTTCCAGTTTTCTTCTGTAATTGAATTTTGGTTTCACATTGTGATTGGAAAAGATGCTTGGAAGGATTTCAGTCTTAAATATTTTGTGCCTTGTTTTGTGGTCTAACATATTATCTGTCCTATAGAATATTTGTGTATGCTTGAGAAGAATGTGTATTCTGCTGCTGTTGGATGGAAGGTTCTATAAATGTCTGTTAAGTTCATCTGGTCTAATGCATCACTTCAGCCCCATAGTTCCTGATTTTCTCTGATCTATCCATTGCATAAAATAGGGATTTAAGTCTCCTAACTATTACTATATTGCTGTTCATTTCTTCTTCAAATCTATTAGTATTTATTCTATATATTTAGGTAATTCTGTGTTGGGTAGATAAATATTTACATTTGTTATATCCTACTGTTGGATTGACCCTTAATATTATATAATGACCTTCTTTGTTTCTTATAGTACTCTTTGGATAGAAGTCTTTTTTGTTTAAGTATAGCTACTCCTGCTTTCTTTTTGTTTGCATCTGCATGGAATATTTTTTCCATCCCTTCACATTCAGTCTATGTATGTCCCTAAAGCTGACATGAGACTCTCATAAGCAGCATATAGTTAGGTCTTCTTTTTTTGTTTTGTTTTGTTTTAATCTGTTGAGCCACTCTGTGTCTTTTCATTGGAGGATTTAGACCATTTACATTTAAAGTAATTATGGATAGGTGTGAACTTATTATTCTCATTTGGCTAATAGTTATCTGGCTAATTAATTTCTGTAAATTGTTTTGTAATTCCTTTAGTCCTTCCTTCTTGCTCTCTTCCTTTGCGACTTGGTAGTTTTCTGTAGTGGTATATTTAGAGTCCTTTCTTTTTATCTTTTGCATATCTGATGTAGATACTTGCTTTGTATTTACCATGAGGCTTAAATAAAATACAGTTACACAATCTATTTTAAACCGATAAGAACTTAACTTTGAATGCATACTAAAGGTCCACATTTTTACAAGTGATTTTACCTATCACCTTTACTACATTAGAGTGTTTTCAACTTACATATTTACCTTTACCAGTGAGATTTATAATTTCATGTATTTTCCTGTTACTAGTTACCATTCTTTTCAGCTTGAAGGCATTCCTTTAACATTTCTTGTAAACTTGGTTGAGTGATGATAAACTTGTTTTTCTATCTGGAAAACTCAATCTCTCCATCAATTCTGAAAGACAGCTTTGCTGGGTAGGCTGTTCTTGAATGGCAGGTTTTTTTCTATTAGCAATTAAAATATATCATTCCACTATCTTCTGGCCTGCCATATTCCTGCTGAAAAAATCTCATAATCTAGTAGCAGTTCCCTTGTAAGTAACAAATTGCTTTTGTTATTCTGCCTTTAAGATGCTCTCTTTGTCTTTAATTTTTGACAGTTCATTTAATGTGTTGGTGTGGGCGTTTTGGGATTAACTGAAACTTTTTGGTTTTCTTGGATCTGGATGTCAGTTTCATTCCCCAGATTAGGGATATTTTTCAGACATTTTTTCTTTGAATATGCTCTCTGCCCCCTTATCTCTTTCTTCATTTAAGATCCCTATAATGCAAATATTGGTCCCATGAGTCCCATAAGCTATCTCCATTCTTTTCATTCTTTTTTTCTTTTTTCTTCTCTGATTAGATTAATTCCATCCTCTACCTTTAAGCACTTTCTTCCTTCCTGTTTCATCTATCAAGTCTGTTTTGAACCCTCTGTTGAATTTTTCAGTCAGTTTTGTATTCTTCGGCCTTCTGGTATGTTTGGTTCTTGTTTTCTCTTTGTCAAAATATTCATTTTGTGCATGTTTTATTCTGACCTTGGTTAGAATATTATGACCATAATTCTTAACTTTTTGATAAATCACTAATCTCCAAGGTCTACTTCTAGATTTTTATCTTGTTATTCTATGTGCAACATTTTCCTTGACTCCCTGTGTTGATGTCTGTGTATTAGATAACATAGTCATAAATAACATAGTTGAAGATGTGCCAAGTTCTTTAAATGTATTAAAGGAAAGGATCTTAGCATCTAGATTCAGGCTGACTGGAAGCTGGACCCTCAGGCAGAAAGAAGCTTTCAAAGTATGTAAGTAGCCATCTTGCATGGAGCCGTGAGCTGTGTGTTTCTGTCTGCTTCTTCTGTACTGAATCCTGGGGGAGTAGCTAGTTAAGAATTATTTCTGTTTAGCTACAGTCCTGTGTGACCCATGAACACAGGCTCCTTCCAGTGATGTAATTAGGATTGGGCTGCAGGGAGAATGCAGCCATGGTGTCAGCTGGCTTCCCTGGTCTCTGAGGAGGATGGCAGTCTCTTCCTAGATGTGAGATAAATTAGAAGCCTGACCTTTACACTACAACTTCAAAGATGTGCAAATAGCTTTCTGTAACGGAAAGACTGGGCATTTTTGCTTACTGATTCTTTATTGAACCCTGGGCAGATAGCTGGTTAAAAGCTGTTTCTTTGTTAGCCATAGTCTTGTTCAACCCACAAACAAAAGCCCTGCTTGCCACCAGTGCCAGGCTATCAAGGAATGTGTCCTCTGGGTGACAGCTACAGGAGTTACTGCACTAGATGTGTGTGCCAGCCCTTAAGGAAGACATGAGTGACTTAGAGCAGAGCAAAAGACAATGCAGAGATGACACCTGCTGGGTTTGGAGAAGATAGCAGTCTTTTTCTAAAATTAGCAACCAGACTTTCAGGCTGTGGCTTATAAAATATGCAAATAAGCCTCTTTTAGGGAAAGACTGGAAGGAAATTGGGCATTTTTCTCTGCTTCCTCTGGTGGGTTATCCACAGTAAGTGTTAGCCAGTTAAGAATCATTGTTTGCTGTAGTCTTGTGGTCTTTGAGCACCAGATTTGTTGGCTTTCAAACCTAGGTGTTTCAGGGCTCATCCCTCAGATGGAAGTTTTAAAAATTGGGATATTAGATGTTGCATCCACACCCTTCAATCCTCCAGCAGTATATTTAAGTTCCTTCCTGATTGTTTGCTGCTGTGCCAGAGTGGAGTTTATGGCAAGAGTGTATCTAAGCCTCTCCAAACCCTTTGGATGTGTGTGTGTGTGTGTGTGTGTGTGTGTGTGTGTGTGTGTGTTGTTTGACCATGTTGGAATTTCTGAGCTAGTTCTGAATTTCTTTCGGAAGGAATTGTTCCATGTGTAGCTGTAGATTAGGTGTATCCATGGGAGGAGATAAATTCAGGAGCCTCCTGTGTCACGGTCTTCACCAGAACTTCATTCATCTTAAAACTCAGTAATTAGGTACATATACATTTAAGGTTGGTCATCTTCTGGACTTAATATATCTTTTGTTATGAAATATCCATCTCTAATACTTATCTTGAAGTCGCCTCTTTCTTTAGTGTTTGCATCTTATGTCTTTGTCTTTCTTAATCTTTCTTTAACCTATGGGTGTCTTTATATTTTCTTAAGTCTCTGTAAACCAATGTTGTTGAAGCTTCCATTTTATCCAGTATGAGGATACCTGGATTTAAATTGTTTATGCTGGGGCGCCTGGGTGGCTCAGTGGGTTGAGCCTCTGCCTTCGGCTCGGGTCATGATCCCAGGGTCATGGGATCGAGCCCCATGTCGGGCTCTCTGCTCTACAGGGAGCCTGCTTCCTCCTCTCTCTCTCTGCCTGCCTCTCTGCCTACTTGTGATCTCTGTCTGTCAAATAAATAAATAAAATCTTTAATAAATAAATAAATAAATAAATAAATTGGTTATGCTTAATCTACTTAAATCATTTGTGGTTAAGTTCTGTTACCATGTTTTTCCTCTTTGTCCAGTTTGTTTCTTTTTTTCTCCTTTGGATTAAGTATTTTTTAATACTCCATTTTATTGCTTCTATTGTCTTTATAACTACACCATTTACATTTTCTTAATACTTGCTGGAAGGATATACATTCTTTACTTAATACAGCCTGCCTTAAACAACATACTTATACCTACGTAATGTGTATGTCATAAATGTGTATTCCACTTACCCCTTTATTTATGGTGTAATATTTTACTTCTACATGTCCTAAATCTTAGTTTTTAAAATTTTGATTTAAATTATTTCAAATACAGTACTATTTTTCCTTCAAAAGTTAATTGGAAATAGAGCTACCCTATGACCCAGCAATGGCACTACCAGGTATTTACCCCAAAGATACAAATGTAGTAATCCAAAGGGGCACCTGCACCCCAATGTTTATAGCAGCAATGTCCACAGTAGCCAAACTATGGAAAGAGCCCAGATGTCTGCCGACAGATGAATGGATAAAGATAGGAGGTGTGTGTGTGTGTGTGTGTGTGTGTGTGAATAGTATGTATATAATGGAATATTACACAGCCTTCAAAAAATATTATGCAGCCATTGTTGCCATTTTCAACGACTTGGATGGAACTAGAGGGCACTGTGCTAAATGAAATAACTCAATCAGAGAAAGACAATTATCTTACAATTTCACTGATACGTGGAATTTAAGAAACGGGCAGAGAATCATATGGGAAGAGAGGAAAAAAATGAAACAAAATGAAACCGGAGAGGGAGAAAAACCCTGAGAGAGTCTTAATCATAGGAAACAAACAGGAATACTGGAGGGGAGGAGAGTGGAGGGAATGGAGTAACTGGGTGAGGGCCATTGGGGAGGATATGTGTTATAATGAACACTAGGTATCATAAGATTGATGGGGTGCCTGGGTGGCTCAGTGGGTTAAGCCTCTGCCTTCAGCTCAGGTCATGATCTGAGGGTCCTGGGATAGAGCCCTGCATCAGGCTCTCTGCTCAGCAGGGAGCCTTCTTCCCTTTTTCTCTCTGCCTGCCTCTCTGCCTACTTGTGATCTGTCAAATAAATAAAATCTTTAAAAAAAATTGATTAATCACAGAACTTTACCCCTGAAACAAATAATGTTAATTGAATGTAAAGTTAATTGGATTTTAAATAAAACAAGGTGGGATCAGGAGGGAGACAAACCTTAAGACACTCTTAATCTCACAAAACGAACAGAGGGTTGCGGGGGGTCGGGGGGTTGGGAGAGGGTAGTGGGGTTATGGACATTGGGGAAGGTATGTGCTATGGTGAGTGCTGTGAAGTGTAAACCTGACGATTCACAGACCTGTACCCCTGGGGCTAATAACACATTATACGTTAATTTTTTTTTTTAAAGTTAATTGGATTTTAAGTTAGGCACTAGAAAAATAATTTTTATCATTTCTGGCACGTTCTTCCTTCGTGAAGATACAGGTTTCATCAGTTATGTACCTTCAATGTGAAGAATTTCCTTATTTTGTGTAATGCAGGTCTTCTGAAATCAAGTTTTCTCAGCTTTCATGAGAGGATATAAAATTTTATGTAAATATCAGCATTTTAGAGTTTTAGTTTGACAGTATGAAGCACTATGAAAACATTTGTCCATTTGTCCATATCCTCTGGTCGTTTGTTTGTCCTTACCATTTATCCTTGTGTCTTTTTTCCTTTTAAAATTTCTCATTTTGTTTTCCAGCAGTTTGATAATAATGGGCATAGGTGTGATTTCCTTTGTATTTATTGTTTGCAATTTGAGTTTCTTGGATCTGTGCATTGCTTATTTTTTAAATCAAATTAGGAAAATTTTCAATTTTTATTTCTCCAGTTTTCTGCCCTAATCTTCCTCTCCTCTCTCTCTTCCTGTCCTTCTGAATTCCAGTTGTACATGTTAGATCACTTGATTTTTATCCCATATGTTACATGTTTGTTTTTTAATCCTTTTAACCTCTCTATGCTTCAGTTTGGATAGTGTCTAAAGATGAACTAAGTTCACATACTCAGACTGCCTAAAAAACTAAGAGCTGTGCCTAAATCTTTTTTTCAAACCCCAAAGAGATTCTGCTAACATTTTTTTGAGAGCTAGACTTTTAAAGGGATGAAGGATACCTCCTTGGTATGAATAACTCCTCAATTATTTCATGCTTCCCCCACCCCCTGAATAGCTAGTTGATACTAAATAAAAGATTTAGAATTATGGGACAGAAATTGGCTAAGAGTACAAGAGTACATCAGAGAAAAGGCTATGTTATCTGTAGCCCAGAAGAGCTAGGTTGGAGGGAGAAGTGGGGGTTACTAGAGGTGAAATTATTCACTAGGTTTATTTAGGTCCCTACTGAAGTTTAACTCTCCCTATTTTTTTTTTTTTTAATGAATGCTTTCATTACAGAAATGCTATCATTTGGGTAAAAGCAAACTTTTGAGACACAAGGGGATTGTAACAGTTCTCAATCTTACAAAAATGTCAGTTTTTTCACTTCAGAAGTAACAGTAAGAAAAAGATCCAACCCAACTCATTCAGAGCTCAAAAGGACAAGCAAGAGTATGCTCAATCGTATGTAGTCAAAGGATGTTACAACCATTTCAATAGGTGTGAAATTTGAAAGTTACATTATAGTTAACTAAAACTGGATTACATCATTTCTAGTCCAAACTAAATCAGACATGACACTTACCAAGAGTGTAAGAATTCAGCAACTTATCTGAAACACACCTAACTTGTTGAAGTGTTATAAACCTTGATATTTTAAGGTGAATTATGGTCCTGTAAGCATGTAACACTGCAACTGGACAGCAAAATATGGACATTATAGTTTTTTTTTATATTAAGGAAAAAAACATTCAGTAAACACATTCCAGATTAAATAAATTTTACCAGAAAAAAAAAAAGGCTGAGAAATTCAATTTGCCATGAAGAACTTCAGAAACCAGTTTTTTGCCTAACACTACAAATTCTTGAGACCTCTGTGAAAATACAGACATTAAACACATCTAAATAAATGAAGACAAGGCATGTAATTCAATAAATAACCATAGGATAAGCTACTATGTCATTTCCAATGAACAGATTTCAAAGTAATCAGCATGGGAATAGAAAAAAGATTTAACCTTAAATAACTCTAGCAATAACCAAACAGTATTATAATATTAGAAGTATTTACGCCCAAATGTTAGTTTTAATGACAGAAAGTAACTCAATATTCACACAGGGATAAGCAGTTTCATTCACAATTTATTGAATTGCAAATTAGATTGTTAGGCTAGTTAGAGAATAAATCTCCAAAAGTATCTTGGTAGGTTCCTGAATGTTTAAGTGTATGGCAACATTATTGGACTGTTTAAATTATTAGAAGCTAAGAATATGAAGTACTTATCAAGGTTTCAACAATAAAAATATTTTCTTAAAATACCATATTTGGTAATAAATTAGATTTATAGAAATTGATAATACAATATAAATTAAACCTGAGTTATAAATGCCTCCTACCCTGTCCACTCCCAGCATACATAACTTTTGCACATCACAATTTCTTTTGGACTAGTGTGCCTCAAACTTTTTAATAAGCATACATATTCCTTGAGGATCTCATTAGATGCAGCTTCTGATTTAATAATTCTATTGTGGGGCCTGAGGGTCCACATTTCTAACAAGCTACAAATGAAGCTAATGCTGGTCTTTAGACCACCCTTGAGCAGCAAGGTGACTTAAAGTATAGTAGAGATGCTCTCTGGCCCTAATATACTGTATGGTTTTATAGATTATTCAAGGCTATAAGATTTTGGAATCAAACATAACCACAAATGATCACAAAAAGTAAGTCTTGGAAGAAAAGAATGTTTTAGTTAAGTGAAAGCTTAAACCGTACCAAATTGGCAGTGTTTCTATTTGTCTGACAGTGACACCTTTGATACAATATAAATCAGGACACCAAGTTCTTGTAACTTTAGTTACTATAGCTTGAGGCTCTCTTCCAGTTCATTCAAGTCCAGAAAATTCAAGGTAGTACACTGCAAATCCACTATGAAAAATCTTTAATGGTTAACTGTCCATATAAATTACTTATAAACTCACTTTAAGCTATGCCATCTCCTCCTCCTCTTTCAACAAATAAATGCTTTTTTTTCTGTCTTGTAGCTAAACAGCGTGTCACACCCAACGCCCCTCCCTTTAAAAATCGAACAAAATTGTCTCCAACCAAAGGACCCAATGCAAAAAGGTTGGCTTCTTTAACACATTCGTAGGTATATGCATCTATTTCCACAGGATTATTCTTACATGTGATTGGCTGGCTTGAGTTATGGCCCAGGTAACACCCTTGCTCCTTCAGAAAAGACAGATTGGGATGAGAACCTATCAGAACTACTGCCGCAGAGAGCTTAAATATTTTTTTCAATCCAGAGAGGCTTTGAAGAATGCATTTCATGTCCGACTTAAAGGAAAGCACATGGTGCTCAGGAAAGCTGGTATAATCAGATAAAAGACTGGAGTCTACAGAATATGACTGAGTACACATCATATGATAGACTTTATGGTATTCTGGATAAAGCTTTTTGGGAAGCTGCTTGAAAATTAAGCCTGGATCAGTTACTCGTCTGCGAAATACATGAATCACAGGAATATTATTATTGTAAGCACACAGTACTGCATCAGCTGCAGTAAGCCCAGAACCTACAATTAACACTGGATCCACTTTGCCACACAACTTTCCTTTGCTTATAGCAGCTCCAAATTCAGGCATTGAATGAAACACAAAAGGAAAATCTTCCCCTTCAATTTCCAGATGGGCAGGAGAATCCAGTGTTCCAGTTGCCAGAGCTACATTCTCCGCAAAGAGACAGAAGGGAACATGGGAACCGTCCGCTATTCGCTGATAACCCCTGATTTCCCAATTTCTCTTGATAAATTTAGATTTCTCTATCTGTAAATGCTGTGTTGAAATATTTCCGTCTTGTCCATCATCATCATCTTGATGATCTCTGTAGAGTCTTGATACAGAGGTGATATAAGTATTCTCTCTGAAATTCTTCTGAAGACCCATGACTTTTACATAATGTTTATAGTAGCGAGCTATTTCCTCTGGCATAACTCGATCTCCTTTTAGGTTCCTAAAAAAAGGAAAAGGAAAAATACCCTATGAGGAGAGTACTGTATTAGTTTTCATGATTATTCCTGCTCCATCTAGTAAGCTATTATAGAGATCTTTTTAATTCATCTAGTCTTAGCTATAAATTATCCTTTTACAAAGAAAGCAAGCTTTTTTCTTTAGTTAAAAATGTTAAAGAATTAGTTTTATCAATAGACGTCCCATGAGGGTAGAGACTGTATTTTAATGCACCTGCTTCCCCAGTGCCGTGCATAAATAGACATAGGATGTTTTCAGAAGACTGATCTGAATTTTCAGACTTTAGGAAAATAGCAAGTCACGAAAAATGATGTCAAGATCATGTATATTATCTTTAAGAATTATATATACTAGACATGCAGAATCTGTTATAATCTAATTCAGTCTGTTACAGGATGTAGACTGCATAGTATGTAGACTGAATTCTTTACAGTTGTGAGATAGACTGTAAAAGTCTGTATTTCTACATTTTAATTCATTTATTTATTCATAAAGGTAGCTAATCTGACCAGATCCTAAGTACATAAAACATTCAGTTTTCCTGTTCATAAAGAAATCTATAAATACAGGAATGTACTCTTTTCATAAAGAGCAGATTCTTTCATTTTCCACTTGAACTTTAAAGCAATAGGCATTAGTATCCCTAAACCCTGGGCCCTAATTATAAATAAGTAGCAGTAAAGACATATCAAATAATTTCACATAATTCATTACAAATTATAAATGGGAGAAGTTCATAAAGGTTTTTCTTAAAATTTAAGATTTAAAATGTTAACTCTCACTTTACCCAGAAACCCTATGTAGTAGTTACTACTACTGTAATCTCCATTTATAAATGAGGAAATTAACAGCTAGTTTAAGTTACTTGACCATGTTCACAACACTAGAAGTTAGAGTCAGGATTCAAGAATCAGTCTCTTAAGATCTAAAAGTCAACACTATGCAAAGGCAGGAAGTGAAGCCAATATTTAATCACAAGATTCTTTTTCACAAATTACTTCAATATACAATGTGCCCAATGTAAAAGGATGAACACTTGAGCACCAAAACAAACAAAAAAAAAACCATAAAGCTTCCCCTTTTTTACCCATATCACAAAAGGAAGAATGTTGAGCAATTTTCACTTGCTTGCTTATGAAAATCAAGAACTTGTACAACTTGCCTGACTTTACTACTTTTCATTTTAAACCCATATAAAGTTCATTTTTAAGAAATCCAAAAGGAGGGTGGCCTTGCTGGCTCAGTCAGAAAAGCATGTGATTCTTGATCTCAGGGTTATGAGTTCAAGCCCTATGTTGGGTGTTGGGATTACTTAAATAAAACTTAAAAAAAAAAAAAAGGAGTATCTGAAAGGTTTAATTTCAATGATCATGCTGGCCTGAATTTGTTCTCCTTAAATCTTCTCAAATTAAGGATAATTTCTATGAAGTCCTATGGTTTCTAACAGGAAGTCAAGCACTCCCAATCTAATTAAGGTTAACTTCCTGCTTTGCTTTATTGTTTCTGAGCAAAACAGATTCTCTGTATTAGCAATTACTATCTAATTTAATACTACTATCCTTGAAAATAAGGCTTTTCTTATTCTTTTTTTTAAATTTTAGGTATTTTTCCCCAAGTAAACTTGTATTCTTCCAAGTAGAGCTTTCATCTTACTTACTTCTATTTTCGCATTTCTTAATAAGTATTTACCTCTATAGTACCCAGTAGGGTAACCAATCACATCACAGATTCTGGCTGAGTACATCATTGTAAATTATTAATCATACATACTCTTCTACTCTGAAAGGCAAATATTATAGGTATGTATACATGAGATATCCATATACAAACTTGTATATTAACTGGTAAGAATAAGTAAATAAGTGTAGAAAGGATTTGTGGGTAAATGAGAAAATAAACAAAGTGGTTTAATAGGAAAGTGGGATAAATCCATAATTAATAAAAGCGAAGGAACCCAATCTGTTTTGTAACATCTCTAAATGGAAACTAGCTCATGATCACTGCTACAAAGAGATTTTATCTGAAAGACATATAAATCAGTATTATTCCTCTAAGACAAAATCACAAATATTTTGAAATTACTGATAGACTTTCCCACTGTACATCAAAGAACTCTAACAGTTTGATCTTTACCTTCGTTTGCTAGATACCCAGTCTTTAAATTTAAGTCCAGGTAGTTCCATCCAATTTCCAAAGCTGATTGTCAACATGGAACCTTCCATATTCTGTTTGAATAAAAAATGCACAAACACATGTAAGCAGTAACATGGATTTTTAAAAAACCAAATCCATCTTTATTCACTATAATTAAGAGTCTGGATAAGGATAGCAGAAAGAAGTTCTAAATGGTTGTGTAAATTACAAATACTTTTATTCTGTAAGATCTATATTCCTTTCATAAAGTTACATACTTACAAAACAAGTTCATAATATTTCCAGATGCCTACACAATGTTAATAGCTTCAGCCTAGAATAATATAATCCAGACACAGAATATGTTAGAGGAACAAGTTAGTATTTTCACTTTTTAAACAAAAGGAGGGTGTCTGGTGGCACCAGTGGGTGGCTCAGTGGGTTAAAGCCTCTGCCTTCGGCTCAGGTCATGATCCCAGAGTCCTGGGATCAAACCCCGCATCGGGCTCTCTGCTCAGCAGGGAGCCTGCTTCCTCCTCTCTCTCTGCCTGCCTCTCTGCCTACTTGTGATCTCTGTCTGTCAAATAAATAAATTAAAAATAAATAAATAAACAAACGGAAAAAGTTCATTAGTTTCTAACCCTTTAGATGTATATCTATTTTAATATTAACAGATTTTTTTTTTAAAGAAATGAACAGCAAAACAGCTTCCCCCCCCCTCCATCAATTATAATTACAAAGTCTAAACTGGTTTGGATAACAGCAACATCTTCTTCTAAAACTAGGGAAAGAAGCAGGGGTTACCTGATTAAGAACAGACTCACTGCTCAAGCTAATGTTGCCTTAAGAAAGTGACCCCTTCAAGCTCCCCTGTCCTACTTCTTTCTGCTTTGCTCACTACACAGCGACAGAAAGCCCAAGGGCCAATAGCACCTGTCTCGATGACCTCAATGATCTCTTCCAACCAACTCTCTTAGGCTATGGCTTTTTCTTAACTCTTCCTGCCTGCTTCAATACAACCCAGTACTGGGAATGGTACTTATTATTATAGTTATTATTAATGACTAACATTTCCAAGCACTCACTATGTGCTGGGCCTTATGGAGCCTATTATTTGTGACGGTTGTATACCCGGGAGAGGTGGTGGCAAGCTGCTACTTGCTTTGAGGCAAACTGGGCCTGATACTAGGCTGTGAACCAAGAAAATGGAAAACATCACAAGGGAAATGTTAAGAATATATAATATACAGAACTTATCTGGAGCCGTAACTGTCTCATCTGAAACTCAAAAAAACCTTAAGGCACTAATATTCCACTTCAATAATCTACACGTTATTCCCACAGCACCACCTCTTCCAGTTAGTTGCGAGCCCTAGTCCCTGGATCTCTTCATTTTTCTCCTAGTCTTCCTTGTCATCCTTATGCCATGAGTGCCTGCTGTCAGGGAGACTATTAAGGGACACAAACCTGACAGAAGTACTAAGGGCATACAGAAAGAGAAGAATATTTCTTAAAGGACACAAGTGGACTGTGCGGAGTGTACCATTAGGGAAAATATTCCAGGCAGAATAAAGATGTTATGTGAGTTTTACAAAGAGAAAGAACAGCAGTGTCCTTCAAGAAATTAAAAAGTTCAGCCTTATGCAGAAAAGTATTAACAGGCTTGGGTTGCTTAAACTGTGCATATTACTAAGAAAAGTCTGTCTTTAGGACTGGCTTTTGGCTGCTTCCTAGGAAACAACCCCTGAGCTCGAAATATTCTACCTGATGACTTTTTGTATGCCAGAAGCCTTGGGCCCTGCTGTACCTGCAACTGTACAGTGACTGTAAATTTATCTTAACAATGAGATTTATGGTAAATACCAGTGTTTGCTCTGGGAGGCAGAGGAGTCACACACATGGGTGCTGCTTTTCTACATGACTGCCACCCAGAAGATCCTGGACACTAAAGTGTCGGTAAGCATCCTGAATGCAACTCTTTGCATACGCAAATCACTGCTGGGAGAATTAGTGTAGCCTCCTGCAACTCCACTAAAAATGACCACTTAGAAACTGAAGCTTGTTTTTCCTGGACTGCATTCCCTAAACTTTTTCCCTTTAATGATTCTAATCTGTATTCTTTCACTGTATGAACTATAACTATAAGTACAAAAGGAGTCCTGCGCACAGCCTGCGCATGAACCCAGAACCCCAGAAAGAATATTCTGGAGCATGGAATGTGAAAAAGCAGTAAAGCAAGAAAGTCAAGTAGGGGCTAAATGACCCAGGCTATGGTAAAATACATTAATAATGAGTGCGCATACTATTCATTAGATGAACTGGAAGCAAGTACAGGGTTTTATGCATGGCTGTAACATTCAAAGGTGTTATTATAGAAAGGTAACTCTGGCTTTGGTATAGAGATTGTACTCAAGAAGACAAGACTGGAGTAGGAAACCCTGGCAGTAATTGGGTCAAAGATGATGATGGCCAATTACAATTATGATGGGCAAAGCAGGGTCAAAGGACTCACAGTATGTTTATGAGAAAGAATGGAGAAGATAAAATAATTGGTTTGAAATAGGAGTTGAGGCAAGAACAATCAAGGAAGGTTTCTGACTTAAGTAACTACATTCCAGTGCCATTACTCCATGGTAAGGAAAGGAAGAAATCTGACGATAAAGATGACTGGTTAGGTAGGCATGCTGAGGTTGAGAACACCTATGGGATAATAAAGGGAAGGTATTTAGGTGACTATATAAGAGAAAGCAATGTGGGCCAGGGATCTTGATTTGGGAGTCACTCAATATTCATATGCAAGTCACTGAAGTATATGAGACAAGCCAGGGAGAATGAAGA
The DNA here is from genome assembly GCF_010015895.1 of Lontra canadensis. Taxonomy (NCBI): domain Eukaryota; kingdom Metazoa; phylum Chordata; class Mammalia; order Carnivora; family Mustelidae; genus Lontra; species Lontra canadensis. The sequence goes on from NW_022631031.1 coordinate 1,708,475, forward strand.
GTATAAAAAGCCAAGACCATGGCTTGGCAGAGAGTTTACAGAAGAGTCCACAGGTAACGAAAAGGAGTGAATAACAGTAAGAAAAGCAGGAGATGAAAGGTTCAGAGAATCTAAGAGAGGTAGTATCACTGTCAAATGTTGCAAGAGGTCAGGAAAGATAAAGTTTAAGACCATCAAACTGAGCAAAAAAGAAAGTTACCAACCTATAAAAAGCTGAAAAGGCAGGCAGTGACAGAAGCTAGAGTGAAGTCAGCTAAGGAACAGCAGGCAAAGGCATAAAAATAACGGACAGGTGGGGTGCCTGGGTAGCTCAGTCGGTTAAACGTTTGCCTTCAGCTCAGGTCATGATCCGAGGGTTCAGGGATTGAGCCCCACATCGGGCTCCCTGTTGGGTGGGGAGCCTGCTTCTCCCTCTCCTCCCCGGCTTGTGCTATCGCTATCTCTGTCTCTCTCTCTCTCTCAAATAAATAAATAAATAAATAAATAAATAAATAAATAAATTCTTTAAAAAAAAAAAAATAGTGGGCGCCTGGGTGGCTCAGTCGGTTAAGCGGCTGCCTTCAGCTCGGGTCATGATCCCAGGGTCCTGGGATTGAGTCCCACATCGGGCTCTCTGCTCACGGGAGAGCCTGCTTCTCCCTCTCCCTCTGCCTGCTGCTCTGCCTGCTTGTTCTCACTATTTCTCTCTCTCAAATAAATAAATAAATAATCTTAAAAAAAATAGTAATGGATAGGTAACTATTTCAAGAAGGTGGCTCTAAAGCAAAGAATACAGATAAGCTAACACATAAAAACTTTTTAGTAACAGAAAATAATTTTAGTATATTTATATACTGGTAAACAGGAGCTGCCAGAGAAACTTAAGATACAAGAAGGGGAAAATCAAATAAGCTATATCCTTAGAGAAGACAGGTCCAGAACATAGCTGGAAGGTTAGTCTTAGACAGAAGTGATACCACTTCTACAGCAACAGGGGATAAGAAACAAAGAGGTAGCACGAATGCAGATACATTTGCAGGTTTTAGCATAAAATTATGGAAGTTCAATCCTGATGGATACTATTTTCTAAGAATCAAGAGTATTTAAGTAGGGGGCGCCTGGGTGGCTCAGTGGGTTAAAACCTCTGCCTTCAGCTCAGGTCATGATCCTGGGGTCCTGGGATTGAGCCCAGCATCGGGCTCTCTGCTTGGTGGGAAGCCTGCTTCCTCCTCTTTCCCTCTCTCTCTGCCTGCCTCTCTGCCTACGTGTGATCTCTGTCAAATAAATAAATAAAAAAATCTTAAAAAAAAAAAAAAAGAGTATTTAAGTAGGAAAATAAAAAGGGGGATAGAGATTTGAGAAGAACATTTAACAAGGAAATAGGATTACCAAGTAGAGTTCAGGACCTAAATGAGGCTGAAGAATACTTTTCACAGATGTACAACCTTTTTTGTTTTTTTCTGACAATGTTTAATAGCTTAACTATGGGAAAAGATAAAGTAGACAGTTATAGAAATTGTTTTTGGCCAAGCCCATGTGATAGCAGGACAATGGGTCAAGAGACTACAAAACCTAAGCTGGGTAGGTAAGGAGGTTAAGATCAGAGCCTCAAGCTCTCTGTGCTTGAAGACTAGGTACAGTGTAACCGGATGAAGCAAATGGAAGAATAAAAAGTTGTGATCATCAAGTAAGGTATTTAAAAATTTCGGTTTCACTGAGCAGTCACAGTGGAGCCACTGGAGTTAGTATCTAAGGAGGAATGGAAGAGGAGATTATTGAGAATGAACACATTAAGAGATGAAAAGTTAAGGTGTTGCTTCTGTGTCATACATGTAAAGGTACTCAAGTTGACAAGAAAACTTGGATACAATGGAAAACCATGACTTAGGTGCTACGGGTTCAAAAACAGGGACAATCTGGAACGGTCGAGGAGCAAGAAGATGACATAACCTGTTCAAAGGAACAGGGACTCTGACAGAAGAGCGATGGGGAATAAAGAGAACCCCAACCTCACTACTCAACCTGACAGAAGAGCGATGGGGAATAAAGAGAACCCCAACCTCACTACTCAACCTGACAGGACATGGGGCCATGGGGAAGTGAAGAGACTACGCTTCGGGGGGCTGCAGCGAGAAAATCTTCAGGAAGCAAGATTTCAAGGAAGGGAGTAAAAGCAGCATATAATAATTGAAATGGTTAAGAGTAAACAAAAGCTTTATTAGCAAATGGAGTTTTAGGGGTACACTGTTAGAAAGTCTGGAAGTAAGGAGAGTGGTGAGAAATTTGACCACAAGAGTAGAAAACTATACAGAAAGGACTATGAAGAGGACAAATGACTTAGGGAACTTATATCCTGAGGAATAACTGAGGTTAACTAGCATGTATGTGAAGCATGGCAGGGGAGAGGGCTGTCTAAACATAGAACCACAGTCAAGCTTCAAGATTAAGGCATGGAATGCAGAGGTGAAAGGGAATAAATAATTATGCCTGGAAAAGTCAGGTAACTGCATAGAAGTGATGCCTGAAAATGGATAATAATTAAAATATCATTTATTTATATCCCTAATTATTTATTTTAAATTTATTTATATCCCTAATATCTAATGGATCTCCTATATGATGCATGAAAAAAATTCAGCGAGTTTCAAGTATATTTCAGCTTTACCATTGATTCAAATGTGTTTTTAGTAATCACGGCTTATCTTTCTTTCAACTTTCCTATACATAAGTGGAAAAAATGAAATAACACAGATTATTGTCTGTACGTTTTTCTAAGCAAGAAAATTTAAGTACAAGAAATCGTCAGGAATTAAGAGAAGTATTATACATTATGGCTTTTTCAAGAAATACCATTTAACAATGCTACTCACTAATAACACAAATATAAACACCAAAAGGCACAGATACTGTTAGTTGCTATCCCTTACCATTAAGGAAATTAAGAGTAAGAAAGGAGTTGGAAAGTCCCCTAAATACACTGAAACAGTCACTTATTAAATGTAAATAACTATTTAGACATACAGCATTGAACTAATATAGGAATATTCAACTGAAGTCTATACCACAGAGCTAATGTTTAATGTTAAAATTCAGATGAAATCCTTATTCATAATACAGCAAAAAGTATTTAACATTTATTTGTATAACAAATGAGCACTCACTACACACCAGATGCCATACTAAGGGCTAAGGACAGGAGAAAAGAAAAATTATTAAGTTCCTGACCCCTAACAAAATGCACTGAATTTTTATGTTAATCAATTCTCTGGTTTAACCCTTGCCATGAACTGAATTTGTGTCACCCCCAAAATGCATACGCCAAAGCCCTAACCCCCAGTGTCATGGTATCTGGAGATGAGGCCTCTCAGAGGTAATTAGGTCTACATGAGATCATGAGGGTGGTGCCCTCATGATAGGATTAGTGGCTTTATTAGAAGAGGGGCAGAAGGGAGGAAGGAGCATGCACCAAGAAAGTGCTATCTGCAAACCAGGAAAAGAGCCCTCACACAAGCTGAACTGGCTGGCACATTGATCTTGAACTTCTCAGCCTCCACACCATGCAATAAATACCTGTTGTTAAGGCACTCAGTCTAGGTTATTTCATTATAGCAGCCAAAGCATATTAATACTTTCTTTTACAATCTATTTTCACTTAAGATATAAATAATGGGTACTGGTATGAAATACTGTGTGAGATTTTATAAAGTCTGATATGAATTTAAAACTTTTACTATGCAAAACATTGTTGAAATATTTTTTATATAGTTCTTGTAAAATAGTATAGAGAAGCTTATTCTAAGACTATACTAGTAATCAAATTCGGTTTAACTTCTAGTAACCCATATTTTATTATACACCATTAAAATTCTCAGATAAAAATTTGGTAAACTTCTATAACGTCTGATAATATAAAATATATTTCATTGAATGGCATTAAAATTCTCAGATAAAAGTGTGGTAAACATATATAATGTATGATAGCGTTATATATCATAATGTTTCAACATTCAAATGGTCTTATCAAGATGACGTATAACTCACATGCACTATAAAATGTGAAGAAAAACATACTCACATGCCAAGCACCACCAGGTGGACCTTTACCAAGAACTAAGTGAGGGATGTAATGATGTTGTTCTAATTTCCAGTGCAAAACGGATGGATAATCATAACCAAAATCAGCATCTGGATGAAGAAGTGTGTCAAAAAGGACTGCAACTGGATTGGAGGATCGGCCCTCAAGGCCCTCAGACAAGTATTCTAAGTCCTGAATGAATTTTTCAAAAAAGGAAAGAAGACAGAGTTTGAAGGAAAAAAAGCAAAAAAATAAAAACAAAAAACCTCAGCTGTTACAAAAGTGAAAGCCATTACTCTAATCCAGCATTTCCCAGATAATGTTCTATAAAACACTGATGTTCTTTGAGAGCTTAATAGATTGTTGGTCAAATGAATATAGGAAAAGACTGGATTTCAACAAAACTAATCAGATCGCTTTTACTGCAACTCCTGAAGATGCATTTAATACATTAATATGCCTTAATATGTCTACTGTAACGTTCCAGTAACAAAAAGCGGCTCTTCCAAAACTTATCTGAACATAGAGCACCTATTAAAACTCCCACCAGGAAATAATGTGGGAAATTCTGCTCTCATCAATTCAGTAAAATAAACAGAAGTAATTTGACAGAACATATTTGCAAATTGAAAATAAAAATGACAGAGAATGTTATTTAGAAGAAAGGATATCCAATCGAGATAGACAATGCTTATATAAGTAGAAAACTAACCTTGTTTGAGTATTAAAAAAAAAAAACAAAAAAACACAAAAGATTGACATGTAAGAAATACCTGATCAACAATGGAAAGATGTCTTGCTTCTTCTAATTTACTATGTAAGATTGTATTTGGATGTATTGCTTCTGATGATAAATATGGTCTGTAGCCTGATAACATATAAGAAAGGCAGATTCCTGAGGGTCCATTTCCTATTGGGGAAAAAAAAAAAAGGTGCATCATGTGTCTTAATATTCTTACTCCTTGGCTTTTCTCAAAGATGCATTTTCTCCCTTACCTATTTGTCTTCTTTCTCTAAACTCTTAAAACCAAGTATTCATAAGATACTGACTTTTGTCTTCTCCGTTTTCTTTTGGGAGTCTCCTCTACTTGAAGCTTTAAGTCTTTATGCTACTGACCCTGAATTATACCTGTACGCTGACCTCTTGCCCAAAAATACATTCCACATTTCCATAAGCCACTTCTTTACTCCACCTAGTTGAACTACTACTAATTTAATCACAATGTGTTCAACACATATTCAAGAGTTCCTTCATTTAGGTGCCCTCTCCTTTAAATCCCATCCCTTCTCAAAGTGTGGTGCTAACAAAATCCTAAATTAATCAGATTCTGATTCTAAATCTATTTAGTCACTATATCCATTCAGTTGTCTTTGTTAGTGTCACTCCTCTACTCTCAAAAGACGAAAAGTCCCTTGTTTGTCCTAAGATACACCTATTCCAAAATCATTTCACATTTACATTCAGATGAATTTTGATAAAACAAGGTCCTCATCATACTACTCCCTCCACTTGGAAAACTTTAACTGCTTGCTTCTGACTACCCGGTGCTCACCGTGTTCTGTTCTCAATCATCTTTCCAGACCCATCTCCTAATAGCGTCTTCCTATATTTTTATATGCTTAAACTAAAGCCAAACTGGATTTTTTTCTTGAACCCCAGTGAACTAGCTCCATTTCTGTGGTTCCTTTAGTCTAGGTTTTCACTTCTCTATTATCTCCATCTACCAAAAATCTAATCCAACTGGGGTAACTGTTAGCCTCAAGAAGAAAATTCTGTTCCATTCTCTAATATTTTGTGCCCCAAATAAAAGCAGCTCGAAGATGTAAATATAAAACATAAATCCAAGAATATCAGAAAATGGATTACTACTTCTACTTACAATACTGAAGTGGGAAGCCTTTAAAAAGACAGAAACGAAAGTAAACCATTTCTTCATAAAAATTAAAAACAAATGAGAAATATTGCAAGTTAAGATCTGAGGCAAAGAGTTAATTTCCCTGAATCAAAATAGAGACAAAAATTAAAGAATAAAAATACTATATGATAGTATCAATACAGATAAAAGATAAAGAAAAAGCATTTAACAAAACCCAACACCTATTCGTGATTTAAAAAAATAAAAAACCTCAGCAAACTCAAATAGAGGAATACTTCCTCAACTTGGTAAAGAGTATCTACAGTAAACCTACAACTAGCAATCATTCTTAAATGGTAAAAACCTAGATGCTTTGTCAAGAACAAGACAAGGATGTCTCTTCCCATCATTTCTACTCAACACACGCCATGACAGAAGCCATAGTTAATGCAATAAAAGGAAACAATGACTTTGGAAAGAACAACTTTGTCCATAAAAGCCATGATTTCTATGTACAAAATCCCAAAGAATGGACCAAAAGCTCCTAGAGCAACAAGACTGCATGATACAAGGTTAATATACAAAAGCCAGTATCTTTTCTATATACCAGCAATGACCAGGCAGCATCTGAAATTAAAAATACAATACTGCTTAATCTGTGCATGTGCCCACACACACACAACCACACACAGCTAGATATGAATCCAACTGTATATACTTAAGATGATAAATACACATATAAGATATATACAAGGAAAACCAGAAAACTCTGATCAAAGAACTCAATGATCTAAATAGATGCTCTCGAATAAGAAGATTTGATACTGTTACGATGTCAGCTCTTCTCAATTTGATCTACAGATTCAATGCAATCCAGTAAAAATTCTAGCAAGTTACTCTGTGGACACAAAGTAATTCTGAAGTTTGAATGCAAAGGCGAAAGACCCATAATAGCAAACACAATATTGAAGCAGCAAGTCACAACCAACATCACCCAAACTCAAGTCCTACCATAAAACTACAGTCAACGAGACAGTATGGAAATTATTAAAGAGTAGACAAATTAATGGAACAGAAGGGAGCACAGGGATAGATTCTCACAAATACAGTCAACTTATTTTTGACAGAGGAGCAAAGGCAATCCAATGGAGAAAGGACAGTCTTTTCAACAAATGGTACTGGAACAACTGGACATCCACATGCCAATATAGTTTGGTACTAACCTTTTATCTTTTACAAAAAAAATAATTCAAAACACATCACAGACCTAAATACAAAACACGAAATTCTAAATTTCTAGAAGATAAAATAGGGGGAAATCTAGGTGACCTGCATCTGATACTAAGTTTTTAAATATAACACTAAAAGCAGGATCATCTGTGGAAGAAACAAATAGATAAGCAGGACTTCATTAAAATTTAAAATTTCTGCTCTGTAAAGACACTACTTAAGAGAGCAAAAAGTCACACTGGGAGAAAATATTTGCAAAACATAACATATACAAAGAACTCTTGAATCTCAGCCATAAGAAAATAACCTAATTAAAAAGTGCACACAGGATCTGATCAGACATTTCAAAGATACAAGATAACAAACATTCAAAAGGATGCTCATCATGTATGATTATAGCACTGCAAATAAGACAATCAGGTATGAAAACACACCCTTCAAAATGGCTAAAACCCAAAACAGAGGCAATACCAAATACTGACATAGATTTAGAGAAACAGGAACTCTCAGTCATAGTTACTGGGAATGTGAAATGATACAGCCACTTTGGAAGACAGTTTGACAGTTTCTTAAAAAGCTAAACATAATCTTATGATATGACCCAACAATCACACTCCTAGGAATTTACCCAAATAAGCTGAAAACTCAATGGCTATGCAAAATCCTACACATGCATGTTCATAGCAGCTTTACTTATAATTGTCAAACACTGTCAGCAACCAAGATGTCCTTCAACAAGTGCAGAGACAAACTCAAACATCCTTAAAATGAAATAGTATTCACTGATTTAAAAAAAAGAGTTGAGCCACCAAGCCACGAAAAGACCTAGACGAATCTTTTAAGGCATACTGCTAAGTGAAAGAAGCCAGTATGAAAAAGTTCCATACTGTGTAATTCCACAAATGTGATATTATAAATAAATCAAAACTACACAGTATAATATCAGTGGTTGCCAGGGGTTGGGGGTTGAGGGACAGGATAAATACATGGACCACAGAAGATTTTTAGGGGGCAGTGAAACTATTGTTCTATAGGATACTATTAGTTGTGGATACATAACCTTCAGCAAAATGCACAGAACTGTACAACACAAAAAGTGAACCCTAATGTAAACTACAGATTTTAACTAATAAAATGTATAATCAGAGGTTCATCAATTACAACAAATGCACCACACCAATGTGGGACACTGGAGGTGGCAGGAGAAGGAGAGTATATGAGAACTCTGTACTTTCTACTCAATTTTCATGGAGAAGACTGCTCTAAAAAATAAAATCTATTAATTAAACTAAATATTAAATAAATATAAAATAGTGGGACTTAGAATCCAAAACAAAGAGAAGTTCCTTAAATCAAAAAGAAACAACACTCAACAGACACAGGCAAAAAATACAAATGGGCAGTTCACAGGCAAATCAACAGACAGATGGAATGCTCCCTCACTCCCAAAGACTGTCCCCATCCTAACCCCAAGCAGCTGAAAGTGTTACCTTATATAACAAAAGATAACTCTATAGACGTGAGTAAATTAAGGACTGTGAGATAGGAAATTACCTGGATTATAAAGGTGGACACCATCTAATTATACAAGTCCTTAAAAAAAGAGACCCACCATATTAGAAATTTAAAAAAAAAAAAAAAGAGAGACTCTTTCTCAGCTTTGATGAGGGGGAAAAGGAAAAATGAAAGAAAGTTAAGAGAGAACCAACACTGTGGATTCTGAAAATGGAGAAAGGGCCCAGCAGTCAAGAAGTGAGAGTAACCTCTAGAAACTGGAAAAGGCAAGCAAACAAACATTCTACCCTGGAGACCCTGGAAAGGAATGCAGTCTTGCTGACATCCTGACTTTAGCCCACTGACACTAGGGTTGAACTTCTGACCTATAGAACAGTGAGATAATAAGTGTCCATTGTTTAAAGCCACTATGTTTGTGGAAATTTGTTATGACAGCAACAGAAAACACATATATCAAGAAAATTAGTTCTCTGCTCTGATGGAGTGCTCTTGCCAGCAGTCACAGCCCTACTGCACTGAGTTAAGCTACTCATTGGCTAGTTGAAGCAAAACACAGATTGTTTTGGGGGGAGTGACGTGGGCAGGTCCAGATGATGGTACTTTTTCCTTTTCTGACCCACCCATAGCCAGCTAGGACAGAAGAGGGTTCCCTGACTCATGCCAACACATTCAGGATGAAAAACCAGTGTCGAGCAAAAATGAGAAAATGGAACATGAGGTCTAGTCCCAAGTTACCCTGAATGTGAACTACTACACATACCATCAGCTCTATCATCACCCCTAAAAACAAATCTAGAAACCATGCTTGCCTCCTTTCCTCCCTCCCTCCCTCCCTCTACTGGATCCCTCGTATGTCAAAAGACAGGACTTTTCTCTCCTTCCTGTTAACTTTGAAAGGGGGCATTAGGAGCGCCTGGTTGGCTCAGTCAGTTAAACGTTCAACTCTTGATTTTGGCTCAGGTCCTGAGCTCAAACCCCACTCTGATCTCCATGCTCAGCGGGTCATTGTCCCAGACTAAAAGAACAAGTGGCTGGAGATTCTCTCTCCTTCCACCCCTTCCCACCTCACACATGCACAGTAATCTCTCAAATAAATAAATCTTTAAAAAAAAAAAAAAGAGGCTTTCAAAGAAAATAAAGATGCTATATGCATATTATGCCCCATAATTCTTTCCTGCAGCTTGCTTCACACCATAGTAATTGTATGACTTAGTAAGTTTGAATATGAGATGCAAGATGTAAGTAACGAAGTTAAAAACATGCAATAAAACAAAATCATAAAAACATCTATAATTCTGAAGTAATTAGGTTGCATTAATAGCTTAATTTTTAGTATCTTCTATGCCTATATGTTGAGGTGGTACAAAGGATATATAATGATGGTATTATGGTTAAGGTCACTGTACACACCACAGCAGAGCACAGTACCATTCATTAAACTGAGAACCAGTTACTAGCTTGCACAAGTTACTCAACTTCTGAGTTGCCCTGATTGTATTCACTCTACAACAGAGGGCTCTAGGGTTGAAAGGCATAATCCCATAATGTACACAGAATGCTCTGTTTGGGCTCTACTAATCCTGGTTATAATCACTGCCATGACACTATCATAATAATTAACACAACTGACATTATTTTAACACAACAGGGCTGTATCAATTCTTCAATGAAAAAAATGTTACATTCAAACACAGAATCTACTATCAGATAAACCAATTACTCTCTCCAAAGATCTGGTTATTGGTTACTTAAGCATACCAAAAAACCCACGACTACTTCTCAATACAATCCTAAGAACTTGTGCCATGTAACTATGCATATATAGTAGTAGTAAACATGGGAATTATAATTTTAAGAGTTAAAATGCAGTACTTACCTATAATTACCACAGGCAAAGTCACTGATGAATCTTCTAGTAAAGAAGTTTCTTCAACTAATGGCATAGCTTTAACTTTCTGCCCCAAGTTATCACCAAAATATTGCACTAAGGAATTAAAAATCTCTCCTTCAGTTTCAGTGTCCCTATAGTTTCTTTAAAAAAAAAAGAAGAAAAAATGAAACATGAAACAAAAAGAAGAGATATAGTCTCTACAACCTTTATAAAAACTTGTCTTTATTCAGATTTTATTTAGGCCATAAAATATGGAATAGTTCCATAAAATGAGAAAAAGAAATTCTTCTGATTAATGCTTTCAAATTAGTAGCTTAGTTTACCTGTCAACCTGTACCACTTTTAATGTCAGAAATTCTAAAGAGCTAGCTGATGTCTCTGTAGTACCACGTAGACAAGTCTACACAAGTTCTAAATAAGAAGCTATCTTTAAAGACCAAAGAGACAGCACTGTATTGGGGATTTTTATAATTCTCTGAGATTTCCTAGGAATGGCTAGTTTCTTTTTTTTTCCTCATTAATAAAAAAAGTAAATGCACTAGAGGTGGTATATTTGGAACAAAATAGTCATAATACTTTAAGAAATGGTTAATAGTACTTACGTATTACAAACTGTGTATTTTGGTAAAAAGAAATGAGGTTTATACATCTTGTTAGTTCTCAAATATTGAAACTTGGAAATATCTTTATATTGATTTCCAATCTACCTTCTTTCCTAGTTGCCTCCCTAGAAACTAGTTTTAGCATTCTGACATGCTCATGAAACAAATGGAGTAGCATCTGAGCACAGTTAATGTTCGGCATTACACTAGTGATTACTTCAGAACAGAATCCCCAAATTATTTTTCATCTTTATATAGTCAGCAGCAGGCCAATATCTGGAAATATTAAACTGTGTACCAACTATGGGTGAGTATGCTTACTGCTACTCACAAAATGATAAACATGAAACGGATCAGTTATTTCATAGGACTCACAGATCCTGGAGGAGAATGATAAATGGAAAGAACTGGGCAGAGACCAAAATTTCTGCTTCTCTATAACCCCCCAAGGTTCCAGTCTACCCTAGGATAGGGTCGAGTTCTCCAGGATATGCTGACAGCTTTCCTGAAGAAGGTATAAACTCCATCCCAAATATCTAGACTCCTCTAACAATATGTGGCCTTTTGGGGCCAGAATTTTCCTGAAGAGTAACTCTACCCCAAATATTTGGACTCCTCTAACAATACATGGCCTTTTGGGGTCAGATCAGATACCCTTTGGATAGGTCTACTAGGGAAAGCCCCTCCTCACACTGAAGCCTGCTCCTCAAAGAAACATCTTACGCTCAACACATTCCTTTCAGATCATTCCAACTACTTCTCTGGGCAGATCCAGTATTCTAGTTACCCAGCCTGCTTTGCTTCTTGGCAACCGAACTCAAACAAGTGTATTATACTCGGGCCTATTTCTTACATTTCTCCTGAATGTGTGGCGAGGACAGGTCCCCTGGTTTCCTCTGGATGCTTCTGATCAAAGTCCTTTTGGATACCCAGACCTGATTAATATTGTGGTGGCTGTAAAGGCCACAATTCTTTTTCAGAAGATACACACCTCATCTTCAGTCTTTTCTAGATATCCCCACCTCAAAGATTGCTGTTCCCATATATATAACCCAGGAAATTAAAAAAAAATTTAAAAATCATCACTTTAACTTTTTGTTCATCAAAGAGATGTTTCCTTCAAACCTTAACAAACACTTCCTCCTTTTCAATTGTACAATTCAGGGTTGTTAGTATAATCACAAGGTTTTGCAACCACTACTAATTCCAGAAAAATATGATCACCCTAAAAATGGTAAGTTAACAGTAATAAACTAGTTAGTAGTTAACTATGGTCCTCATGAAAACTCATTCCCCATTCTCCCTTCCCTCCAGCTACTGGTGACCACTGATCTACTTTTGGTCTTGTTGGATTTGCCTGTTCTGGAAATTGCATATAAATGGAAACTCTCACACATTATGTGGCCTTGTGTGCCTGGCTTCGTCCATTTAGCATGTTTTTCAGCTTCATCCACAGTGTAGAATATATTGGTACTTCATTTCTTTTCATGCCTAAGTAATTTTCCACCATAGAGATAGAAAACATTTTGTTCATTCACAAACCGATGAACATTTGAGTTGTTCCCACTTTTTGGCTATACAAATAATGCTATGAACATTCATGCATAAATTTTGTGGGGATCAAAGTTTTTACATCTCTTACGAGTACATGCAATGGCTGGGTCATAAATTCTGTTTAACATCTTAAGGAACTGCCAAACTGTCTTCTAAAGTGGCTGGATCAGGGCTCATGGGTGGCTCAGTCATTAGGCGTCTACCTTTGGCTCAGGTCATGATCCCAGGGTCCTGGGATCGAGCACTGCATCAGGCTCCTTGCTCGGCTGGAAGCCTGCTTCTCCCACTCTTCTGCTCCCCCTGCTTGTATTCCCTCTCTCAAATAAATAAATAAAATCTTTTTAAAAAATAAAAATATAAAGTAGCTGGTTCATTTTCCATTCCCAACAGCAATATAAGAGGGTTCCAACTTTTCCACATCCTCACCAACACTCAACTTCTTTTTTAGCTACCCTCACTGGTATGACATGACATCTCACTGCAGTTTTGACCTGCATTTCCCTAATGACTAAGAATGGTAAGCATCTTTTCATATGATGTTTAGCTATTCGTATTTTCTTCTTTGTAGAAATAGTCTTCACCCACTTTCAAATTGGGCTTTTTATTAAGCTTTAAAAATTCCTTATATATGTAGAACGCAAGTTCCTTTTCAGATAAATGATTTGCAAATATTTTCTCCCATTCTGTGGGTGGTCTGTCCCTTTGTCTTTTGAATCACAGAAATTTCAATTTTTCTATTTTTGCTGCTGTTCTTTTGGTGTCTAAGAAACCACTCCCTGGGACACCTGGATGGCTCAGTCAGTTAAGCTCCTCCCTTCAGCTCAGGTCATGATCCCAGGGTCCTTGGATCAAGTCCTACACTGGGCTCCGAGCTCAGTGGAGAGCCTGCTTCTCCGTCTGCCTCTGCCTCTGCCTGACACTCTGCCTGCTTGTGCTCTCTGACAAATAAATAAAATCTTTAAAAAAAAAAAAAAAGAAAGAAAGAAAAGAAACCATTCCCTAATCCATGATCACCAAAATTTACTATTTTCTGTAAGTTTTATTGTTCTAGTTTTTAGATTTAAGACTTTCATCCATTTTGAGTTAATTTTTACACATGTGATGTCTGAGGTAAGAGTCCAACTCCACTCTTTTGTTTGTGGATATCCATCTGTCCTGGAATCATCTGTTGTAGAGACTGTTATTTCCCCTTTGTCTCGTGATCCCATGGAAAACCAACTGACCATAAACGTAAGGATTTATTTCTAACTCTCAGTTCTATTCCACCAATCTATGTTAATCTTCATGCAAGCGCCCCACTGTCTTGCTTATGGTTTCTTTGTAGTAAACTCTGAAATTAGGAGTGGGAATTCTCCAAATTTGTTCTTTTCAAATTGTCTTGGCTATTCTGGGTCTCTTGCAATTCCATATGAATTTTAGGATCTTGTCATTTCTGCAAAACAAAGGCTGCTAGGATTTTGGTAAGACTGCACTAAATTTATAGATCAATTTGAAAAATATTGCCATCTTAATTAAGACACTGTTTTTCAATCCATGAACATGGGATTCCTTTTATTTAGGCCTTTAGTTCTTCTCAATGATGTTTTATAGTTTTCTGTGTAGAAGTCTTAGGACTTAGGAATAAGTATTTCATTTTTCATGAGGCTAGTGTAAATGGAATTTTGTTAACTTCACTGTCAGACTGTTCATTGTTACTGTGTAGAAATAGGATCGATATTTTATGTTGATCTTGTATTCTCCAGTGTTGCTTAATTCATTTAGTCTAGCAGGTTTTGTGTGCGGGCCTCCAGCAATTTACCTCTAGTCTCAAGACTCTAGTACATTCAGTAGAGCCAAAGTTTTAGCTTATTTAAATTCTCTATACAAGTAATTAGATCTGATTTTCTACTGGTCATTAGTATAATCTGTACATATACAATATGTATATAATCTATAATAAAACTGGTATGTATATAATGACATATGACCTAAATATTGGTATAAACTATTTATAATAAACTTGCACGGTATTTGGTATAAGTTTCATACAGATCAACATTGATGAAAAACAGAATCGAGAAACAAAAAACAAACGTATGGTTCACTAGTTTTGCATAAAGCAACAATGAAACAAAGGCCTCTTGGTAAGTATTCTTTCTAAATAATTCAGAGCCTAAGTTATAATTCACGTATTACTGCACATGTTTTATAACACATTCATACTATATCACAGGTCTATGAATAGTTTCAACTTCTACTTGAGATATCCAACTGGATCCAATGTTATATTTAAAACAAGTATTTTGAGTAATAAAAAATCTACTCTTCCTTTATTTGGGATACTAAGTTAGAAAACATTTTATTACATTTCAGGAAATAGTAAACAGCACTTTATACACATGCAAAAATAGTTGCCCTATTAGGCATAAAGACTATTTGATATTTAAAAAGATTTTAAAGAACTTCCACCTTTTGTTCTTGAAATATTAGAACCCAGTCTTGAAACCAATTTAAGAGAATGGTACAGGCATAAACTTTGGGTAGCAAAAAGACTTTCTCCCATCTAGCAAGACTTCTTTTAATGATGACTCAAACTCAAATGAAATGGTTTATAGTATCTGAATTTTTTTTTATTTTTTTTTAAAGATTTTATTTATTTATTTGACAGAGAGAGATCACAAGTAGATGGAGAGGCAGGCAGAGAGAGAGAGAGAGAGAGAGAGAGAGAGGGAAGCAGGCTCCCTGCTGAGCAGAGAGCCCGACGCGGGACTCGATCCCAGGACCCTGAGATCATGACCTGAGCCGAAGGCAGCGGCTTAACCCACTGAGCCACCCAGGCGCCCTATAGTATCTGAATTTTTATAGTCTTTGGAAGCATGCTCCTAAATTGTCACCAAATTTATACTACTCTATGAAAAGGAGGTTCTAACATCACAAATGAAGTCAGTCACACTGTTCATCTTCCAAAACAGTAGGTATAGAACAGTTAGTGGACAATTGGAAAGTCAGTGGACAGATATCACAATACCTATTCCTTTCAGGTATTGTACAAGAGTCAAAATATACAGGTTTGTTCCTAATTAAAATTGCTCAAAAAAAAAAAATAGCACAAGTAAATTATAAACACCTTCCTAAGAAGAGGTCTTAAATATTTTATTTTTTTTAAAATCTGAGCTACAGCATAGCTATTTTTACAACAGAAATAAAGTTTATTAATCAAAATTTTTATCTTTTGGCTAGCAAGGCTATCCTTATCCCTCAAGATCAAAACATACCAACTACTTTGTATTTATCTCCTCTAAATTTCTGTACAAAGTGGTAAGCATATGGTATCCGTAACCTAGGGTTAGCTGAATGGATATGAATCCCAACCTGTGTCCTTAAGAGTTCAACTATACCAAAAGCAGTCAAAAGGCATTTAGACAGCAGTTTCTGAAAGGTATGTTAATTTCTCAAAGGGCTTGAGTTTAACAAGTTTTCATTGGAGGAATCTGTTTTCTAAAACTCTTCAAAGTGGATCTGATACTCTCAAACCAGTATCTGTCAAGTAGTCAACAAAGTTGCCTAAAACTTAAAATCCAGCAGTTTATTACAGAAAACATTTTTAATATCCAGAATTTAAAATACCCTACAAAACTCACTGAGAAGTTGGGTAAGTCTGGACTTTTGCTCTCTATTAAAGCAGGAGTTTTGAACCTTCTCTGTGTCTTAAACTCCTTAGTAATTTGGTGAAACCTCTGAACCTCTTCCTTGAATAGTATTATTACACACATAAAAGATAACATGGGATTTACAAGGAAACCAATTACATTAAAATAGAGTTATAAAAAGTAAACTTATGACATGTTTATTTACATTTCTCTACTGTATTAAACAGCAAGTTTGGTGATGTGTAATTACTGTAATTTTGAAGAAATAAACATACAGTATTTCTAGATATGTGCAACTGTGATATGAAAGTATTTGTGAATTTTACTGTTGACAAGGTCACAAATACTATTTGATTTGATGCTTACATTCATAATTGAAGGACATACTCGATTTTCATTAAAAGCTTATCAAAAATATCAGTTGTACCTTTCTTTACATGAAAGTTCATGGCCACTTAAATTCTATGAACTCTGAGTTTCATATTTTCAGAAAAATTTTACACATCATTATTCTAGCACATTCATACAAATGAAGTAAGGTAATTTGTTAAAGTCTTCGCTAAAGTTAACATTTCTCCACCACAGGGTTAAAACCACTTCCAAGTGCCTTTAGCCTTTCTCCCCATAACGGACTTAAGTGTCTGCCAACTGTACAAGGGAACATATTCTCACTTTTATTTTAAAATGCACTAACCTCATCACCCTTAAGAACTTTCCCATAATGTGAATCCTGAATCGCCACCTATTTCAAATTTCTATAATATACACTTATAATGACAAGCATCTTAGAACAAAGTTAGCACCTACTTGTAACCAAACCATCATTTAAAACAGTTTCCTATCTCCTTTCAAACGCAGTAACTTAGATTATTACGTTTATTTTAAAAAATATATAAAGATCTAAAGGTGGGGTAGGGAGGAACCTTCGCAACCCTTCACTCAAACTTTGCACTACTTCGAAGTCTCAGGTCGCAGTAACCGACTCGCTCCGGGTCTAGCCGGTTTCGAAGTCCCCGTGACTGGCCCGGTCCAGGAGAGGAAAAGGGGGACAGCAGAGGAGAATGTTGTCCACCACCCCCCCCCCAACCAACCCCGGAGCGAGGTGCCCCCAAGCAGAGGCTGCCGAGGCGGGAACCCTGATCAGGCAGGAGCCAGGAGGAAGCGGCTGCCGAGGCGGGAGGCAGCTCAGTCCAGGCGCTCGCCCCCCACCCCGGACCGGTCCCGACCCCAACCCCGCCCGGCTTCTGCCCATCTCGGCCCCGGCACGGCCGCGGAGCCGGAAAGCGCTCCACCCTCCTCCTGCTCCCATCCCCTCCGCTCCCCGGCAGAGAAGTCACCTGAAATGACCGGCCAGGGAGCAGCGGCAGCACCACACCGGCATGGAGCGCGGCGCACGGGGCGCCAGAGCGCGACCGCTACGGCCGCCGCCACTGCCTGCCCCGGCGGGGCTGCCCGTTCGGGGCGCCCGCCCACTCGCCCGGGGTCGCGGGGTCCGCGGGGCGCCAGGGCCCCGCGCGTCAACGTTGCCTCGGCTGCCCGGAAACTGCGGGTAAGCAGCCGGCGGGTCTCTGGCGCCCCGAGCTCCGCCTCAGGATAGCGGCTTCCGCTCCTCGCCTGCTGGGAGCCCAACCCGGGCGGTGGATGATCTGGGGGCGCCGCGATGGGGGCGGAACGGGGCGGGGACGCTGCGACGGCTGCGGCGGAGGCGCGCGGGCTCCTCCTCGCAGGTGCGGCGGCCGCGGGCGAGGCCGGCGATTGGTGGAGACGCGGCCGGGGTGAGGGGCCGGACCTGACGGAGCCGCGGCTGCGCGGGCCGGGGGCCGAAGTCCGCGCCAAGCGGACCGCTGTGGCGGCGACCGGGGGCCCGGGCCTCTGCCTGCGCCCCGCGCCCCTTCCGCGTGCACCCCACTCGCGGCCTGAGGGTTAGCAGGGCGGGGCGGATGCGCGTCGAGAGGGCCGGATGATGAGAGGAAGAGAAAGCTGCTAACCGGGGTAGCGGAACGGCTCGGGGGAAACCCTGCGTACAGCGCGGCCTCCGCGATCGGGGAGCGACGCGGCGTAACCCGAGTCCGTCCGCGCGGGACTCCCACCGAGGAGGCGGGAGAAAGGCCGAGAGTCCCACCCAGGAAACCCACCTTAGCGCCTTTTCTCGCGCTGGCCTGGACGCAGACGCTGGGAGCTGCTGCGCGCTTCTCGCTCTCGACCCGGCTTCACAATCGCCTGGGGCGTGGTGGGGCGGGGGTGGGGGGGACGACACGCCAAACCACAGGTGCCCGGTCTCCACCCCCAACTGTTTTGACTGTGGAAGTCCCGCTTCCAGAATAGGGGGAACCTCCCTCCCCAAAGTAAGTGGCTTTCACTAGCGTGAGGATCACCTGCGTTGCTGGCTAAAAATACAGGTGCTTAGCCCCGCCCAAGACTTACGGAGTCCGTTTCCGGGCGGGGGAAAGGGCGGGAACTTGCATTGTAAGCCCCTCCAGGTGAATGTGATTCAAGAAGTTTAGAAGGGAACCGCGTAATGAGTGTCCCTCTGCGATGTTCTCAAAAATGGAGGCAGGAAAAACTCCTAGAAGTGATTAACTGCATGTACAGTTAGACATAGATGTCTTCCTATCCCTACTTTCAGAAAAGCCCAGTTATTTTTGCGGTTAAAATGTAAGCTACATAGTTGTTTTTAAATAGTTTTTAAGTTCTCAAGTTTTCCTGAATATTGCTATTGAACGAACTTTCACGTAGCAGGGATTTTAGATTCTGTAGAGCTTAACAGAAAAACAGAAAATTGAAGGACTCAGCTTCCCTCCAAGATTATTAAAAGAAAATCTGTTTTTTCCATCTTATTGACAATCTGACACGTTCGTCCCATTTAATGTCTCAAACAGTGAAGCATGGAGTTTCTTTTCTGTTAATAGTTATAACATCCTTTTAAAGGACCTAAATTCCTAAAATGTATGCCAATCCAGAGAATTGAAATATTTAAACTGTAAGAATGTTTATAAGTGCTTTCTGTAATTTTCCTTTATGGCTTTGTTTTTACTTTGAGTTTTCTTGAAGTATTTCAGATCAAATAGTAAAGTGGGCATATCAAATTTTAGGCTTAATCTGGTTTGTATTTAAGCCTTGTGACCTTACTATCATGATTTACACTATATAATGGTTTATGATTAAATCTGACCACAGTAACTACATAGAGGATTTTTCTTACAGGTAATGGAGCACGTCAGAGTTTTTGGTTTTGTTTTTGTTTTTCTAAGGTTTTATTTATATATTTATTTATTTGTCAGAGAGAGAGCACGAGTGCAGGAGGGGTAGAGGAAGAAACAGGCTCTGTGCTGAGCAGGGAGCCTGACTCAGGACTCTATCCCAGGACTCTGGGATCATGACCTGAGCCAAAGGCTGATGTTTAACCAACTGAGCCACCCAGGAGTCAACCAATTTTTGTACTTTTATTTTGAATTGTAGGTGAGATCTTATTTGAATATAAAAGTCCAGGTTTTATAATAAAAAATAAATATAAATTGTAGGTGAGCTTGTGGGGCAGCAGACTCAGATACAGGTGGTGAGAATGTAAATTAGTATGTAATCCAATACTCCCTCACCTGCATAGTAGAACCTCAGTTGACGTTTCAGTGCTCACCCTAGCACATCCAGGGTGCCACTAATCTCACACCAGCAGCCTTGCAACTCCACAATACCTTCTGGGCTCCCAGCGTTACCTGATTATAGAATCCTTACTAAGCAACTCTTCTTACTGGTATGTAATGTGTTCATATGTCCGGTATGTCATACATTTAATTGTAACAAAGTGGCTAAAAGGACTGTCTGTTGGACTCTACTGTGCCAGCTATGTTGATCTTGGACAAGTTACTTTGCATCGCTGGGCTTGGATTCATCATCTATTAAGAACTTACTTCATTGGTTGTAAGGATTAAATAAGAAAATGCTTCCAAAGCACTCATCATAGTGTCTGGCTCATGTTAATCCCTGAAGAAATGTAAGTTTTCATTATTATCAATAATAATATTGTAAAATAATTTACATTTTCTAAAGCAGAAATCTAGAAAATATGGGTTGAACTGTGCCCTTTGCCAAATTCATATGTTGAAGCCCTAACCCCCAGTGTGACTATATGTTGAAATAGGGTCTGCAAATAAGTAATTAAGGTTATATGAAGTTTCAAGTATGGGACTCTAATCCAGAAGGGCTTGTACCTTATAAGAAGAGGAGCTTATTTTTTCTGCCAGGAGAGGGTGAAAAGCCAGGAAGAGCTCCTACCAGGAACCACATTGGCATCCACCTCGATTTCAGATTTTCCCACTCTCCAGAATTGTGAAAAATGTCTGATGTTTAAGCTGCTCGGTTTATGGCATCTTACTCTGGCAGCCCAACCTTACTAAGACAGTATGTCTTTGCATTTCCTAGACACAAACAAAAAATTTTAATATAAACTATTCAAAATAAACCACTGCATTTCGTAAACTAGGTTATCTACCAATAGATCATCCCATGCAATAGTTTGGTAGTATAATACTCAGTTTTAGAGTGTTCTAGAAAACATTCTAAAAAAATCAGTTTCTCCTTTATGGAAGCTCTGGGAAGCTCAGATATCTTTCAGATTTCTTATCCTCAAATCTATCAATACTTTTCGGTACGGTGGATACCTCTGTTGCGCTTTCAGTTTGGAATTCTTATCAATTCAATTACCTATTTTGATGGCATAATATGAATGCTTTCTTGACTACATAGGAAATTGGGGACAGAAGCAGGTGCTAGAGACTTAAGAGTAAGTTTGTTCCTGCAGTTTGAACGTAGGACAGAGAGAAAAATACCAAAGAGGCTGCTTGCTAAAAATACAATTTATTTTTGTGAATTTTGTACCAGTCAGGTTCTGTTGCAAAGAATGGAATTCATGAATTCACTCTAGCTAAATTAAGAATAAAAGGAATTTCTTAAAGGGTATTAACATGTTGCAGAATTATAGGTAGACTGAAGACCATAGAGGTAGAACCTGAGAAAAAAAATACTCATAGTCACAATGAAAGGGCAAACCACCAAGGGAGCTGCTGCCTATCTGTGGTCAAGATGCCTGCCAAACTGGCTGCTTTGGCTACAGCTACTGATTTCAGAACTGTACCTGACATTGCAATACTTTATTTATTGTCTGTCTCCCTCTATATACAAAGGAACTTAAGTTTTTCTTTTTTTTTTTTTTTAAAGATTTTATTTATTTATTTATTAGAGAAAAAGCATGAGAGGAGAGAGGTCAGCAGGAGAAGCAGACTCGCTGCTTAGCAGAGAAGCCGGATGAGGGACTCAATCCTGGGACTCCAGGATCATGACCTGAGCTGAAGGCAATCGCTTAACCAACTGAGCCACCCAGGCACCTTGAAACTTAGTTTTTCTTGTCATAGTTATATACTACAGCTCTGAGAACAGATCTTGGTTTGTAGAGGGGATAAGCACGTAGCATCGTAGGTAGCACTCATCCAGTAAACCAGCAGGGCTAATGTTGGATAAGCCTTTAACTGAATGGAAGGGTCAAACATGAATTACAATTCATTTGTCTGTCTCACTGCCTGTAAGATCAACTTATGGACTCTTTTTGCACTACAAGATAAGAAAAAAGGAAAGTAGAAAATAGAGAGCAGTAGGCAGTGTGACCAAAAAGAGAAGTCATACAGAACTAATCAACATTTCCATATTAAAATAGAATATCCAGAAAGTGAGGACAGAAAAGATGGTTGGAGGAAATTTACAAGAAAAAAAGTGTTCTGAACTAAAGGGAGACATGAGTCTGCAAATGGATAAGACCTACTGAATCCTATGAAGGAAAAAGAAAAAGTCTGCATGGAGGCATATCCTAAAATGTAAGGATAACAAGAATTTAAAAGATTCTAAAAGCTTCCAGAGAGAAAATATAGGCCCTCCATAAAGAAATGAGAATCTGGATGGCAATAGGCTAGCTTCCCATCAACAGGACTGGATATCAGGAGATAAGCAAGCCTGAAAATTCTATGGAAAAAGGATTTGGGGGGCATCTGGGTGGCTTAGCTGTTATGCGTCTGCCTTCAGCTCAGGTCATGATCCCAGGGTCCTGGGATCAAGCCCCCGCATCAGGCTCCCTGCTCAGCGGGAAACCTACTTTCCCTCTCCTAGTTCCCCTGCTTGTTTTCCCTCTCTTACTGTGTCTCTCTCTGTCAAATAAGTAAATAAAATCTTTAAAAAAAAAGAAAAAGGATTTTGAACTTGGAATTCTAAACCAAGCCAAACTATCAATATAATGGGGGGGGGCAGAATGAAAAAGAAAAACATGAACTGAGAAAGATTCCTCTGCCAAATACTCTTTTTTTAGGATGTTACTTGAGAATGTGGGCTGGCAAAACAAGAGAATTATCCAAGAAATTGAGGCAGGTTGGTTGTAGGAACAATAGGACCAACTCAGAAAAGCAATGAAGGCAAGTCCCAGGAGGACAATGGAGTAGCAGGCCTGAGAGCACCCCCCCCCACCCCAATCCAGATTGAAAGGAGACCTCTGGGCTGCAAGAGAACTGCCCATAGAAAGAAAAGAGTCCTTGTATGTGACCGTATCCTGCAAGTGTCAGAAGAACCTATTCTGATGATGCCATGAAGGCAGACCATTTAAATAAAAGGAAAAAGGCAATTAGAAGTCAAGCTGGGCTGGGCGTATGTGACTGAAAGTATACAAAAACCAAGTATGGCATAGTCACGGAATGTAAGTCATGTGGGCAGGAGTTGTTTACTGATTTTGTTTTATTTACTGGAGTAACAAAAAACGGAGTAAACAAAAAGGAGTT
Organism: Lontra canadensis; assembly: GCF_010015895.1. Classification (NCBI taxonomy): domain Eukaryota; kingdom Metazoa; phylum Chordata; class Mammalia; order Carnivora; family Mustelidae; genus Lontra; species Lontra canadensis. The sequence continues at coordinate 1,731,618 of NW_022631031.1, forward strand.
GTTTACTGATTTTCAAATTTATACCTCACCAGTAGATGAAGCAAGAATCTCTTACCTATGGTTAACAAAACATATTTTAAATGTTAATCATGATAATGGAAAGAGAAAAAGAGGAAGGTATGGAACACGATATTCTTATTTGACAAGGTGATCGAGACTTATAATACCGCTTATAATTTGAAAAGAAATACCATTTTAAGATTATTATTTAGCATCACAAAGGTGATTAATGGAAACGCTAACACTAGTGGTACAGTTTATTAGGTATTACAGGGAGAGAAAATTTGAGGTGGTTTAATAAATCCTTACTTGTATTGGCAGGAAGTGAGTATGCAAGACCTAACACTGATTATGTCCAAAATTAGCGGCATAGAAGTAGGAGGATACCAATGAGCTAAATGTGACTGCCTCTGGGGAGCAAGATTGGGAGGCTTGGGCAAGGATGGGTTGGGGGCTCACAGCCCACTTGAACTGATCCATTCATTTACATGACACATATTTGTTGTGTACCAAAAAACGTGCCAGGCACAGGAAAGAAACAGAAGATCTGGGGACACAGAATATTTTCTACCAGGACAATGCCGAAATTTGAAATGCCAGAATTTTCAGTCATCTGACACCCATACCCAGTGTTGTTTGTTGGTGTTGTGGGGAGCGAAGGGATGAGGCAGCAAAGGAGGAAGGTGCCTGTCCTACCTCTCTCCACCAATGGGGTGGCTGGGCGAGGTCCCCGGATTTCTGTGGAAGTGACTTCTGGTTTTGGAGTTGTGAACTGATGTGAGCTGGAGCCGCAGGCATGGTGAGCTTACTGGGACGACTAGCTGGGAACAGGAGTGAGAAAAACCTTCTTGTCTCCTACAGCAGATTAGCGCTTTTCAAGCATGACTGCATCTTAGAAAAACTGAGAACCATTTAGGAAACAATGCCCAGGTATAGCCCCTTCTCTACCACTGATTAAATGAAAAGTCTCTGGTGACAGGGCTTTAGGCACCTGATTCAGATCATTAACACTGAATTCACAAGCAATGTGTGCAAAATTGATCAAACTGGCAAAGCATTAGAGCTTCAAACCACTTTTCATTCTGATATTCATAGGAGTCAGAAAGAGCTGCACTCACTTCTTTGACTTTATGATACATAGTTACAGTGTAAACAAAAAACGTGTAGCTTATATTTCATGAATAAAGTTAATTTATTGGTCAAAAGCCTCCTACATACACATACGAGTTTACAGTTCTCATCTCACCTTTTATTCCTAGTGCCCCACATGCTGTTCTTTCCAAACATAGCAAAGCAATCTCTCCTTAGGATTTTGCATTGGCTGTTCCCTTTGTCTGGAACACTCTTCCACCATATCCCCATGGCTAACTCCCTCCCTTCCTCAGAGTCACTGACTCAAGTATCACTTTCTCAATGAGCCTGACTCTGATCACCCTGTTTAAAATTGTAATCTGCCCTCCTTGTCCCGGGTTGGTAATCCCAGTCTCACCTTACTCTACTTTTTTTTTTTTTTTATCATAGCACTTATTACCTTCTAACATATTATGTAATTTGGCTGCTTAGCATATCCACTGTGCAATGTTTATTTGCTCCCATTAGAATGGAAACCAATAAAATAGGGTTTTTTCCATTTTGTTCACAAATGAAATTTAAGTGTCTGGAACAGTGCCTAATGCAGAGTTAAAACTCAAATATTTGCTGAACTTCAGTGGCCTCTTAAATATCAGTTAGCTCATTATCTCCATAAAAAGATGTGTGTTTAGTCATGTTACAATAATATGTGTTTGGAACATGTTACATAATGTCTTTATGGAGTTGTGAATCTACCCAAGCATAAATTCTGTCTTCCAGTGAAGCATGCTGGAAATCTAAGCTGGGAGTCAGAAAACCTGGGCTTTAGTCTTGTCTGTTAAGTAGGTATATAATATTGAGCAAGTAAGCTTCACCTCTCTGAGACTCACGTATATAATCTGTAAAAGGCATTTGTTATAAATGAATTCCAAGTTCTCTTCCTCTTCTGTCATACAATGTTTTATTACTAGAGGTGAGATCAAAACACAACATTAAGTTTGTGTTGCTTTCTATTTTATTATGAAAGCGGTTAAAATATGCACCAACCTCCACATTTCGAAAGTTGAATTTAGTATAGTGGTTAAATGTTGTCCTCCATGGAATCAGACTGTCCTTATTTTAATCCTTGCTTAGTTGCTCATTACCTATGTGTTAAACAAGTTATTAAACATCTTTCAGCCTCAGCTCCTCCTTCTGTAAAATGAATATCATTAACAGTACCAACTTCAGAAGTCATTGTTATATTTACCACAAAATTAGATAATCCGTGTAAAACATTTAATACAGTGCATGGTTCATGATAAGAGCTCAGTAATTGTTAGTTACTAACTTTTTATGAAATAGTCATCTTAGCAATACTTTCTATTTGTGGAAATAAATGAAGACTCATTAGATGAGAAAAGCAAAGGCTATTTATGTTCTGAGCTTGCTGTAGAATGGAGTCAGCCACCATCACTGGCATTTTGGCAGACACTCAAAGGCAAGCAGATGAGTGGGAAAGCTTTTAGTGGGAGGGGAAGTTCTCAGGAAGACCCTGATTGGAGGCTACTGGCAAGGGGTAGTGGTAGGCAGGCTAACTAGAAGCAGGCATCCCATGTGACTGGTTTGGGGTGCATATCTGTTGGGTACTAAGTCAGGAAAAGGGAGAAAAAATTGGGGACCTATCAGTTATTTAGCAAATCTTGGACAGTTGGAGCCAATTATTACAGAAGTTGTAGTTTAGCTTTTTGGCTTGTCACTAGAGGTAGCAGTCCAGCTTTCTGTAAGACTGACTGAGCAAGCTGGCTTCCTGGGCTGTTGATTGTAGATAAAGAGGTTGGATTCCTGAGCAGGTTGCTGCAGGTTGTGGGTCAAAGTTTTATTTTTATATATGGTCTGATCATCATCTGTTTGCATATTCAGCCTCTCAGATTCATAAGAAAACAGTCAGAATTTAATTTCCTGCACTGAATGTGGCTTTTTAATATCTCAGAATGATATTAAATCTGGGGACAATTTAATTAACTCACTTCATTAATTTACTCTGATATACTAGTTTTAGATGTTATTTCAAGTAAGAGTCAATTTAGAAGGCATCTGTTGGCTCAGTTGGTTAAGCATCTGACTCTTGATTTCAGCTCAGGTCATGATCTCAGGGTCATGAGATCAAGCCCAGAGTCAGTCTCTACACTCAGTGTACAGTCGCCTTGAAATTCTCCCTCTCCCCTTATCCCACCCCCACCCTACCTCTCATGCTTGCTCTCTCTCTTTTTCTTTCTCTCTCTCTCAAATAAATAAATCTTTGGGTAGGGGGAGAGTCAACTTAGTTCAATTGGGAGATTCTATTTGGATGATGACAGTAGCTAAGCTTTATTAGCAAGGTTATGAAGAATATTGACTGGAGAAAAAGGGATTGTTTTAGTTTTTTAATAGATCACTTATTTATTTGATTTAAATATTGATATTTTGTTGATACAAACTGATCCAATCAGCATCTTACAAAGTACATTACCTTCCCTTAATCAGTTTTTTTTTAAGATTTTATTTATTTATTTGACAGACAAGAGGTCACAAGTAGGCAGAGAGGTAGGCAAAGAGAGAGGGAGGGGGAAGCAGACTCCCTGCTAAGCAGAGAGCCCGATGCTGGGCTCGATCCCAGGACCCTGGGATCATGACCTGAGCTGAAGGCAGAGGCTTTAACCCACTGAGCCACCCAGGCGTCCCCCTTAATCAGTTTTATACATAAAAAAGGCTTAGAACAAATATAAATTGTTTCTAATCTAATCTACAAATATAATTTGTTCCTACCTAATCATCCTCTTCAATAACTCTTTGCTCATTAAATCAGAGAAAATTCTAAAATGCCTGGCAAAGTTATTTCTGGAAAGGGACCCATTTCTGACATTTCCCTCCAGAGGCTTTAGAATTTCAGTGTATGCCACCACATAGGATAATTTCATAAGGACATTGACATTATTTTATACTTTAAAATAAATTTTTGTTATTTTGCTCCTAACTTTATTCTTTTCTATTTTTTGAGACTCTCTGGCTTCCTGGGTTAATAAAAGTGTTTCAAGATACAGCAGTTCTCTTGTCTGTATGGATCTCAGAATCTTTCGAGTTGCTTAACACTTAACAGTGACTTATTTGAAGAGTCTCACTCCTATTGAACATCCAGTGCTATTTTGCATTTATTTCCTATAGATTTGAAAGAAAGAACTATAATGTCAAATACATCACAGATTAGATCACTTGGAAAGAACAGTTGAATTTCCACCATTATATAATTTCTTCTTGAAATGTTTTAACGATAAGAGGAATTGCAAACCTGGCATCCTAAGGCATTTAATAATTATAAACTTATTTTAAAATAAGACAACCTCTATTTATATAATAGTGATATCATCAGATATGCAGTATTACTCAAATAACTATATATTTGTCCTTGTTCTCAATCTTAAAACAGATTACTATAAATCCCAGAAATAATAGCTTTAACCATAAATGTGAACACATAGTTATTTCTAAATTTTATTGTAGAATATGTAGCAGTCATAACATAGTTAAATTAATCATTTTATCGGCTGTCTACTGCCTATTACATTTCTATGACTAGAATCTTTGATAGGGTTGTTCTTTTGGAAGGTGGCCAAGGAATGTGCTTATTTGCGTTTTGTCGTTAAGAACCATAATAGAAGGCCATAAAAACTCATGCTAAGTATGCTAGAAATTTAGTGTGGCATCCAGAGCTCAGAACTAGAGTTTGGAATCAATTTCTGTAAAAGTATGTAAAACACATCTAGCTGCTATGAGCGATTCCAGGGAGGGCAGGAGGATCAATTTCCTTCCCTGTTTAAAATCACTACACATGCAAGATTTAATCTCCAGAGTGAACTCACAAAAGACACGGAAACATTACATAAACCAATTAAAAAAAGACCTTTGAAATCTCTCCACTCTTTTCTTTCTGAAGAATGTATATTTTATGGCAGAAGGATTGTTTGGCTTATTTACAAATTTGTCTGCTCTCCTTTAAAGCACTGTCTCCTTTCGTTGTGATTTATATTTTCTCCTTCTTTATAAATATGTCAGAGTATCTATCGTGCAGACTTGATTGTATCCTTTTTTCTAGTCCTTGTTGTGCAAATTATTTGTTGTGTCCACTGATACTCTTTCCGGTGATCGATTTCCTCAAGAAGATACAATGTCAAGTTTTAAACACATGTCCAGCGGGGGTCAGTTTGGTGGGGGCTTATGCTGCACACTCGGGTTGTAGATACCACAGCCCAGTTTCACATTTGCTTCTGCTTAGAAGACTGGATGGAGGTCTACCATACCTAGACGAGTTTTAGTGCAAATATCTTGGTTGGGGATCATTTGAGCTAAACAGAATGAAGTTTGACTTGACCGCTCCCCACAGGCTGAGGTGCTAGATTCCTTGGGTGACTTCTTTTCCACCCAGCTTCCTTGCAGTCTCCGAAGCAGGATCAGTAGCTGTAGTTTTTCCGTTTCGTGGAAAGGCCTGCTCCTTATGACTCCCGGTTATATGCAGGAAGTTTACAGGTAGGTCTTTTGGCTATGACATGCTTCATTCATGTTTCTCAGAATCCCAGTACCCTGGTCTCAAGCATAATGTCTAGTTTCAACATATCCATTAGCTGGGAGGACCTTATAACAGCATCCAAATCGGGGCACTTTGAAAATAAGAAGGGGACATTATTTGAATTATTGAAGCAGCAGGTACAAAGCAAACCAGTCCTTAGCAAACTAGTTCGTGTGTGGTAAACCCATAGTCACTCTGAGGTACTCATTGTCTCACATTTTCCATTTCTTTACTTCTACAGTGTGGAGATTTTCCTGTCCATTTCTAACCTGATAGTGCATCCCAAGCTTCCATTGTTAGAGTTGATTCGTGTGTCTCTGTTAGGGGCCAGGGGTTCTTCCAACATCAACGTATTCTGAAAATTTATTAATTTCTTTAATATATACAAGTCTCCCTGCCCCTTGTGGGATCCAGCTGAGTCTGTTAGCTATTTCCCTATTATCATAATCACGTTTACGGGAATCCTGGATACAAAGATGGTAAATAATTTTACCCTTCATCTCCCTTGAAAAAATTGGCTGAATTTTGTCAAATATTATATGGTTTCTGAATGTTCATCATTCCTAAGATAAAGTAATATAGTTCTTTTATTTCTTTCAAAAGAATCGAACTAGTACTTTGAACTTGAATTTAACTTGAATTTACCGATATGTACAATGCTGAATAATACTTTATTGTTATTTGACATCTAATTACAGCAAGTAGAACTACTTTGGCAGTAGAATTCACACCTAATTGCTCATTACTCAGAGTCAGGATTCCATTCTACGGCAGAGGGACGAGCAAAAGCCAAGGAAGTCCTGAATAGACTGAAGTACGGGAAAACGAACAGAAAATGACACCCACACGTGCAAACAAAGCAGACCTGTTTCTCAATCTGAATGAAGTCAAAATGGGCAGGAGGGTTTTGGCCGGCAATAGGAATCTAGTGACCAGAACTGGGTCCCGAGGTGGAGGAGCCGCACACGTCAGGCAGAGTCCACACGTGAGCTGAGCTTAGACATCCATGGCACAGACACAAATGAAGTGAGGCCCGTGGATCATAAGCTCTCAGGAAGAGGGTACTGGAGCGCGTTCATTGTGTTCCACTGCCTCTCCATTCCCCTATTTGTCGTTCGTTCCTTCCTTCCATCCTGATCATCTGTTATCCTCTGAAGACTCTCCAGGCCCCGGCAGAGCACTCGGGACTGGCAAGAACAAACCTGTTGCAACGGCAGCAGTTGGCAATGAGCCTTCATTAATATAGCTTGACTTCCTTACCACTCTGGGAACTGCCTTCTTTACCTCTCCCACTTCTTCTGTTCCAGCTTCTCCCTACTGACCATAATCCAGCTTTTCTTCCAGATTTATGTATCTGTCTGTCAACCCATCCTGATGGGTTTTGTTCAACAAAGCTCTTTACTTCCTTACATTGTGGAATGGCCCAAACCCCATGGAGTTCATTCATGGATGTGTTACTCTTCTCAGCTTCATCTTGTGAAGGTATCATTTAGAGCCAAGACCTGAAATAAAACAGTTAAAGCTTTATTTACTCTATTGACAGAAGGCAATATTATCTTCTTTTTCCATCTATTGTCTTTTGATTACTTAAAAAAGTATCATATTTCTGGGGCACCTGAGTGGCTCAGTCAGCTAAGTGTCAGCTACTTGAATTTGGCTCAGGTCCTGTTCTCATAGCTCCTGGGATTGAGCCCAGAGTTGGTCTCCCCACTCGGCAGAAGTCTGCTTGGATACTCTCTCCTGCTGCTCCTTCCCCCACTCGTGCTCTTTCTCTCTCTCTCTCTTATTTTCTTTTTTTTTTTTTTTTAAGATTTTTATTTATTTATTTTGACAGACAGAGATCACAGTTAGGCAGAGAGGCAGGCAGAGAGAGAAGGAGGGGAAGCAGGCTCCCCGGGGAGCAGAGAGCCCAATGCAGGGCTTGACCCCAGGACCCTGGGATCATGACCTGAGCCGAAGGCAGAGGTTTTAACCCACTGAGCCACCCAGGCGCCCCCTCTCTCTCTTTCAAATAAAGAAAAATATATCATATTTGCGATTGTGGCAATACAGTTACTGCTTCTCTGAGTTTCATAATATATTAACCAGAGCATTGAAAGAGGAACTGTACATCTAAAGCAAACACACAGGAATGACCTAGAAACACACTTGTGGATCTCACCTCTCCTACGTATTTCAATCACACACTCTGGAAAACTCCAATGGGTGCCATTGTTCTCTTTCCTGTCTTTGATTCCCTAGCCTACCTGCACAGGTTAGGATTCCTTGACAATAAGTCAATTAATGCTCTGTTGAACAAATATTTTCTATTCATTTTCTCTCAATACTTGCTTTCCTTCTCTTGTCCAAATCATATTGTAAAAGTCAACCCCTCACCAAAAATTAAATCTTAAATTAAGCCTTTGTAGAGCATTTAAGGTACATGGTCTATTTTAACTGCCGTTTAACATCTTACTCTTAACTTTCTGGTGATCTCCAAATCCTAATAGTTATAGCAATACACCAAGATATTTCTTGCCTTGAGTCTTTGTACCAGCTTTCTTTTTTCACTGGAATGACCTTTTCTTTAAAGAAATTACTGAGTAGTATTCCATTATATGGTATTCGATTATGGAAACGACTATAACTATTTGCCAGTTGAGGGACATTGTAGTTATTTCCAGTTTGCAGTTATGATGGGTCAAAAATTTAAAAATAAAACTGTTGTAAACACTTGCAAGCATGTCGATGTGTGTTTTCATTTCATTTGGGAAAGACCTAGGAGTGGGATTGCTGAGTCGTAGGGTAGTGTATCCTTACCTTTAGAAACAAATTCAGACCTATTTGCCAGCAGTGCATGACAGTTTCAGTTGCTCAATACCCTCGACAATACTTGGTGTTGTCAGTCTTTTTAGTTTTAGATATTCTGGTAGTATATAAAGTAGGACCTCATTTGGGTTGTAATTTGCTTTTCATGAATGATTAATACTGTTGAGCATCTTTTCATATGCTCACTTAGATTCTGAATACAAGTTCTTTCCATGGAGGTTCTCTATATGACGTTCCACTCAACTAATTCCTGTCAGTCTTCCCTGGGACAATAAAGATGGGCAATTGCTTGGGAAGTCATGCTATCAAGCCTAGATGGCTTATCTCCACATCTCACGAGAGAGAATAAGTTAAGCCACAGTTACTTTGGATTTCTCTGTCTAGTAGCTGAACTAGATAGCAATCCAAATGGACTACATCATAGTATCTGGCCTGTTTCTTCTTAACCTCCTAAAGGATTTGGTTAATTAATTTCCTTCTAATAGTTGATATCAAAATCAAAGGAGTTCGACTTGAAACATTAGTGGAGTTCTTGGTGGTGGGGAAAGTGATTTACATTAATGTAGGGGAAGAATTATAAGGAAGAAAATTTTGGTTCAGAACAGGGAAACTTTCTAAGAGCAAAATAATTCATGTAGAAGGAAGGAGCTGGGGGATTTTAGTTCGGTTGTGGGCTGGCATTTGCTAACTATGTGATCCTAGACAAGTCACCTAAACTCTCACATTCTGTTTCTTAATGTATAAAACAGGGATAATAATTGTTGGTATCTCTCTTCGAAGGACTTTTGTAAAGGTGATATGTGAAAGGTCTGTACCACTGCAACAGTATTAGTAATAAGACCCACTGCAGAAGAAGTAATGATAGAAATTAAAAATAGGTGTAGACAGTAGCATCGGTCAGCATTCAGTGTGCTGCCTCAGGAAGAAGGGTGCTTCCTGCCTCCTGAGGTAATATTCTGGCAGAGGCTGGACAACCAGCCCTTAGCATGTTGTAGAAAGGAATCTGTTGGACAGAACTTCGACCATCTGGTCTTTAATGTTCTTTCTAAGTCTAAGCCTCTGTATCTACGTTATTGTCAATCATTGTATGCTTTTTCTGGTCCTTTGGCAAAGTGCTACAGTCAGTATCAGAGGAAGCAGGGACACGGTATAAAATAAGAGGTAGTGAGGTATTTTAAGTACTCTAATTGTGAAAGCTGTTCATTGAATTTCTACCACCTCCTTCGAAACACTATTAGTGAATAGCAAGTAGGATTCAACTTTAGTCACTTTTAGGAACATTGAGCTGAAGTTGATCCTTGTTAAAGATAAGGCATGGATAAAATTTGGTGACACAGAGCTCACATTTTGGAATACTTGGGAGCAACAATTTCCAGGGTCACTGATATTTTTCATAAAGTTCTGAGGCTGATAGGAGCTATATCTGAGTAAATCAGTCAACAAGCAACAAATAAATGCATAAGCTAAATGACTGATATAAGTTATAAAATGAATGAATTTGTTAAAGTATAAATTTATATTATGCCCAAAGACATGGGCAAATATTAAGGGGGGGAAATAGAATATTTCAGATACATGAAGTTTACTAATTTTTTAAAGTTAACATTGTGGGGTGCCTGGGTGGCTCTGTCATTAAGGAGCTGCCTTTGGCTCAGGTCATGATCCCAGAAACCTGGGATCAACTCCACATGGAGCTCCTTGCTCAGAGGGAAGCCTGCTTCTCCTCCCCACTTCCCCTGCTTGTGTTACCCCTCTTGCTGTCTCTCTCTCAGCCAAACACATAAATAAGATCTTTTTCAAAAATTAAATAAATAAATTAATTAACATTTTGGGAATAGATGTTTGGGGGCTTATCAAATTATCTGGAATGTTTTAAAAGCATTTATATTTAAAAAATTTTTCAAATATGTTTAAGCTAATAAACTTCTTCCTTTAAAAATATATATATTTAAATTTATACTTTAGACGTAATAACTGGTCATTACATAAAGTTAAGAAAAGAATAAACATTTCTATAAAAAGAAGAAAATGAGAATTATAAGAATCATACCACTATATGTAAACACTTAATATTTTTGGACATTCCCTTCTGCAATATACATACAATATACAGACATATAAATACATATACCCATATAAATACATAATATATACGTACATATATACACTTTTAAAATGGGGATCTTGCTTTCATTAGATATTTTTTTTGAAAATCGTACTGTAATAGTTTCCGAATGGTACACTCTATATTTTATATCTAACATGTTTAACAGTATTCCCTCTCACGGAATAATTGGTCATAACGCATGGGACTGACTTAATTATCTAAACCAGGAAAGTTCCATTCTGAGTTCTTTTGTGTGTTTTTTTATTCCCCAGTGCAATGTAAGTTTGGGTTGGCTGAGAGCCTTGAGGTCTTTTTGTATCAAATCTAATTGTTAGCAGACAGCTAGGTCACTGTGGCCCGATCTATCACGGTCCTCTTCCTCCTTGCCATATATGGCCAGAGTAGGACAGGGAATTCTTCCAAAGCAAGAAGAGAAAGCAAAGCATGCTGTGTTCTAAAGGATGCCACACACTCCCAGACTGTGTTAGGCATCAGGCTGTTCACTGTTTTAAGAAGGACATTCTTTTAAGGTAAGTAAGATAAGTTCTGGTAAAGGTAATTATTTACCAGAGGTTTTTATCTGGACTCAAACAATCTTGAAATGAATGAAAGAAGCTAAAGGTGCAACGTTGTACTTTCTACAGAAGATATTTTAAGAAAAATGGATTTGATCTGAAAATGCAGACTCGGAAACATCAGCTGGATACAATTGTAAAGTAAAAAACTTAAGGGTCATATGTACCTTATGTTTCAGGAAAAACCAACCTTATAACTGTAAATAAGACAGAACATAATGTCTAGCTAAACTAGGCCAGCAATATAACAATCTTTTTTTTTTAAGATTTTATTTATTTATTTGATGGACAAAGATCACAAGCAGGCAGAGAGGCAGGCAGAGAGGGAGGAGGAAACAGGCTCCCCACAAGCAGAGAGCTGGATATGGGACCGGAGCAGAAGGCAGAGGCTTTAACCCACTGAGCCACCCAGGCGCCCCACAATATAACAATCTTAATGAAAAATTAGAAATGTGGGGCACCTTCAGTGCACCTGGGTGGCTCAGTCATTAAGTGGCTGCCTTTGGCTTGGGTCATGATCCCAGGGTGCTAGGATAGAGCCCCTTATCGGGCTCCCTGCTGGGTAGAAAGCTTGCTTCTCCCTCTCATGATCCCCTTGCTTGTGTTCCCTCTCTCACTGTGTCTCTCTCTGTCAAATAAATAAATAAAATCCTAAAAGAAAGGAAGAAAGAAAGACAGGGAGGGAAGGACGAAGGAAGAAGAAAAGTTAGCAATGCAGTTGGTAACAGGAACACAGAGGGCTGGGTGGGCTGGGAACCAGGACTGAAGGAAAGCTCATGCCTCTCCTTGCTCACAGACCACAGCTGCCTTCTTCATTCCTCAGAGAAACTGGACGAGGCCTCTACCGTTAGGATAAAGACTGGGTTCACACCATGAACCTACAGCCACTTCCAAATAATTCAAATGTCCCTCACCCAGGCCCATAGAGTGCAGAGCTGTGATTCTTTCTCAGACTTCTTCCTCAGATGAGCCTTTAATGTGAAAATGAGCCACATCTTAGGATGCTGCTACCCCTTAGATATTTTTTGGACTTGTTTTTTATTATATTTTATTTAGATTCAAGTTAGTTAACTTGTAGTACATTATTAGTTTAGTGATTCATCGTTGCATATAATACCCTGTGCTTATGACTTCAGGTACCGTCCTTAATGCCCATCACCCAGTGACTCCATCCCCTCACCCCCCTCCCCTCCAGCAAGCCTCACTTTGTTCCCTATAGTTAAGAGTCTGTCATGGTTTGTCTCCTTCTCTGATACTATCTTATTTTATTTTTCCTTCCTTTCCCCTATGATCCTCTATTTTGTTTCTTAAATTCCACATATGAGTGAAAATCATATGATATAATTGCCTTTTGACTTATTTCACTTAGCATAATACACTCTAGTTCCAACCACATCATTGCAAAAAGATTTCATTCTTTTTGATGGCTGAGTAATATGCCATTGTAGATCTATACTACATCTTCTTTATCCATGCCACCCCTTAGATATTATGTTAATTTGGTGAAAACAGTTATAAGCCAGGATGCAGAATGTATGACTGGCATGATTCTAAGGGGTCAGCGGGTGAGAATAGGGAAGGGGAGCACAGGATAATTAACACAGAATGCTTGTCAGGCACTTCTAAGAGCATTATACGTACTAATGCATTTAAACCACATAACAATACGCAGGAAATTTTTTCTTTACAAAATAGATTTCATTTTTGATTACATTATACTAAGTCATTTTTGCTTATCAGTCAGTTGACACAAGTGAAGCAGAGGAAGACCTAATTCTTGAGTTGCGTCCAGTTGCATCTTGAATTGGGAAGTGTGTAAAAGTAGTTTAAGAAGGGCGGGTAGGTAACTGCTTAGAGGGGAAGGAGGCCTGAATAGCTCTAAGTTACTAGGCTGCTCACTGACGTTCTGAGCTTGGATGGGTTTTGGCTTGTGACAAGTGAGTGATTACTTTTTTACCCTCTACATGTAGTGCCTTTCTAACACAGCTGCTTCTCCCAGGTTATTTCCCTCCTCTAGAATGTCACTGGCTACTGGCTGAAAGTTTACCTAAGTGCTATCAACTAGAAGCAAAAATGTTGACTTTTACTTACAAACAAATCAAGAGATTAGAGAATGCTATTGCATGGGAGGTGAATAAAAGCAAACACCAACAGAGCCTTCCAGAATGCTTTACATAGATCAACACATGGAATCCACAGCACAGGCCTATGAAAATCCCCACACACAGCACAGAGAGGTTAACTATTTTGTCCAAGACCACACAACTCAGACGTGTTGAAGTCATGATTCCAACCTTCCAAGTCTGGCTTTCCAACCCACTCCTTTAATCACTGTTCTCTGAGAACATCAGTTCTCTGCTCACCCAGATGTGAACACGCCACTGCATTTCTCAATTTCTCTGTTTTCTTTTCCTTGATTTACCCACCTTAGTAAGTTGTTTGAGAGAGAAAACTGATGTAACATGTGTGACTGTGTAAATGACACTAAGGGATGTTGTTTATCATCGTTTTAAGCGTAAAGCTCTAGCAGTTGTGCGATGTCCCTTTAAAGCTAACATTATATTGGGACTGCCTTTCACTGGTGGTGGAACCTCGGAGCGGACTCTGCAGCCGGCTTCAGTGTCTGCATCCTGATGCCTCGGGGCAGCTGAGCCCTGGGCTGGAGATCCCTCACAGCTCTGATCTACTGAAGGTACAGCACCAAGTGAGGTGAACCTCGGTGGGGTCAACGACCCCCGGAGTGCGGTTATGCCTTTGCTGGTCGGCTTAGTACTGTTCTACGCTCTCCTTCTCCCGATTCTTTTGATTTTAATTCATTTATTTTTAATTCTTGTTTTAATTGAAGTATAGTTGACATACAATATGAGTTTAAGGTGTACAACATGCTTTGACAAGCATATACAGTACAAAACGCTCACCACCTTACCTGCAGCTACCGTCTGTCAACGTACAACGTTATTACAATATTACTGACCATATTCCCTAGGCTGTACTCTTCATCTCCTGGTTCTTTTTATTTATTTTTTAAAGATTTTATTTATTTATTTATTTATTTATTTATTTATTTATTTATGAGAGTGGGGAAGGAGACAGAGGGAGAGAGCGCAACAGTGCACAAGCGGGGGGAATGGGGGGGGGTGGAGGAGAGGCCCTTGGCATAGACAGAGAGAGGGAGAGGGAGACAGAATCTCAAGCCAGCTGGGCACTGAGCGGAAGCCCTGGGCGGAGCTGGATCTCACCACCTGGAGATCATGACCTGAGCCAAATCAAGAGTTGGCCACACAACCCACTGGGTCACCCAGGCGCCCCAGCATCTCATAGGTGGCTGCTACTGCATCTGTCCTGACCCCTCGGACTGCCATGGACTCTGCCTTTGCTCCGCTCTGCTGTGCCACACGTGATAAAAAGTTAGAAATGAGGGGAGAGATGGTTCAGTTGTGCGGATGGTGGGGGAGGGAAGTACGCTGGGAAGGAATAATCTAGAAGCAGCATAGAGATAACTTCCGCTCTTGGCTGTGGTTTACTCACTTAGTCAAAAGCAAAATCACAGCAGAAAGCATGTGAATCACAGAAAAGTCACTTAAAAATTGTTTAACAATTGGTATAACACAGAAGATAAAAATTAAAGAATACATGTTTAAACCAGAATATTAGCCTAGATGGAAAAAGAGGGGGAGCTAATCCTACCCTCTTCCTGGTCACATGCCTTGTCAGTTACTGTAACAGTTCTGAGAGAGGAAGTAAATTATCTTAAAATAATGCCCAGACCTCCTGCCAGCCAAAGGAAAAGATAGAACCTTAGATTTGCACTTTTCATTGTTCTTAGAATTTAAAACTTTTGATTAACAGTCGGATAATGAGATTATCTATTTTCTAGGTAGTTTCATAAATAAAACTATAACATACACAATTCTTAAGTTGCTTTTTGAAAATTGGGAAAAAGCATAAACCAAATATTCTGACATAGACAGTTATTCTTTAATTTTTGTTATTTTTAGTGTTATACTTTATCAAACAAATTTTCTTTAAAGATTTTAATTATTTATTTGACAGAGATCACAGGTAGGCAGAGAGGCAGACAGAGAGAAAGGAAGGGAAGCAGGCTCCCCGTCGAGCAGAGAGCCTGATGTGGGGCTCGATCCCAGGATCCTGGGATCAAGATCTGAGCCGAAGGCAGAGGCTTTAACCCACTGAGCCACCCGGGCGCCCCTTATTAAACAAATTTTAAATGATTTGATTTTTCTATGATTCACATGCTTACTGCTGTGATTATTATTATTATTTTTTAAGATTTTATTTATTTATTTGACAGAGAGAGATCACATGCAGGCAGAGAGAGAGGAGGAAGCAGGCCCCCTGCTGAGCAGAGAGCCCGATTCGGGGCTCGATCCCAGGACTTTGAGATCATGACCTGAGCCGAAGGCAGCAGCTTAACCCACTGAGCCACCCAGGTGCCCCTGCTGTGATTATTTTTGATGTTCACTATGGTTTTGGTTCCTGTGCACTGAGATTACATTGGACAATTGAGTCTTTTTTCAGACTGTAAAAATAAAACATTTGCATCAGTCAAATGTGAGGAAGACATACTGTTTCTATTTTGTAGAATTCCTGTAGAATTGGTCGGGTTTCTTTTTTCTAAAAGACAAATATACTTCATTGTTTACTTATCCATAATCATCCCAATTATACTATTTGGGGCAGGGACTGTGGGCCTCTGGGAGTGTGAGGGATATGAAATCAGGGCGAGTTTGGGAGGTAACATAAATGGCTCTAATAATATATGCAAGCTTTTAGCATTTGATTCTATTTTGGAAAAAAACAAGTTTAATTCTAAAGGAAAAAACTCGTCATGTGTTAGCTGAGTTCTATTTAAAGATCCTGGTATTTTTAATTATAAACATCATTCTCTCTGCTTCTGTGGTCCTCAGCCATAGGAATATGTTGTGCAGAGAGAAGACCACCAGATGCAAAGTCAATAATGTAATAAATGGATTAAAAAGACAGAAGGTAAGTGGTCTGCAGCTAAATCAAATAAAGTATATAATACAGGTTCACCATCTTTTATATGAAACTCTTGGGTTCATATGTGTTTCAAACTCTTTTTTAAATATATGCCTTTTGGGTGCCTGAGTGGCTCAGCTGGTTAAGCAACTGCCTTTAGCTCAGGTCATGATCCCGGAGCCCTGGGATTGAGTCTCAGATCAGGGTTCCTGCTCAACAGGGAGTCTTTTTCTCCCTCCCTCTGCCCACCTCTCTTTCTCACTCTCTGTCAAATGAATAAAAAAACTTTAAAAAATTAAACATATGCCTTTTATCATGCACATTATAACCTTATCAGAGGTCTGAGAAAGCACCCTATAATCACACTCATTAATATGTTTACAACAAAATACATAAATATTCACACTATGTGACATAAATAAAGACTATGAATAACCTCACATCATTTCAGGTGGGTTTTGCTGTCTGATGAGTTTATACCAAAATTAGAGAAAAGCATTTAGTCTTCAGAATTTTTGTGTTTTGTAATTAAGGGGACAATAGACCTATAAGGATGCCACAAGGCAAAATATTATATTTTTCTCTAGTTATAAGCGATGTTCTGTCCAATATAAAACACATATTTTTAAAGTTACTGGGGCTTTTTTTAGTGCAAATTCATTCCAAGAGGAAAGAAATAAAATGTCAAATTTATTTTTTCATCCAACTTCAGATATGTCAAAATATCTTAGAATAAAGAAATGCAAGGATATCTTGTATTTTATAAATATTGACATTTGAAATAGAGCTGTAAATATTGATATTTGAAATAGTGCTGTGATACTGCTTTTTAACAATGTCTAATGAACTCCAAGTAAAATACTAGACTAATATCTACTGTTACCCACCTTATAAATACACAATTTATTACAAAATAATATACCTGAGATTTGGCATAAAAATGTTAACAAACAAAAAAAAAAGAAGTGGGTGTCTAAATGAAATAAGATTGGCAAAATATTAGTAATTGTTCAAGCTGGATAATGAAGGTTCAGTAAATCATTCTATTTGGGGATATGTTTGAACATTTACATAATGAAAAGTTTTGCTCTTGTTGTTTTAGTACAGAAGAACAAGTTCTCCTTTAGCACTCTTATTTTTTTTAAATTTTATTTACTTGTCAGAGAAAGAGAGAGAGCACAAGCAGTGGGAGCAGCAGGCAGAGGGAGAAGCAGGCTCCCCACTGAGCAAGGAGCCTGATGTATAATTTGATCTCAGGACCCCAGGATCATGACCTGAGCCTAAGGCAGACACTTAACAGACTAAGTCCCAGGCTTAGTCCCAGCACTTCTAGATACTGTGTAATTCTCTTTTCTCTGAATTTGCATTGCGATTCCACAGTTCCTACATACTTTTATCTTAATGTAATTTTTAAGCTTGAAAATCTTGATCACACTCTCATACTTCTCTGCAACAATAGTCATAGAAAATGAAGTTCGTAAAGTTATTTTCTATGATCCTAAAGCTCTCACTACTACAAATGTCTCCCCAATTGAGCTTTTAATACAATCATAATTTGTACATAAAATAAATATATTACATAAGATTTATTCTGTTTTGATAAATAAAAGCTACAGTTTTTTGGACTTACACCTTTTCAGGAGAGATGGATCTGCATTTTAATTTTTTTTAAATTAGTGTATCTCTATGAGAAGGATATTATTAATTACTAGAATGAGATAAGGTTCCAGTCTCATCAGTTCTATTCCCATTTTTAGGAATATCGAGTATTTTGAAATATCCCTCCTTTTTAATATTTATATATTTAGTGCTGAGAAACTATTTACATTAGTGAATAGATAGAAATGTGAAAAGTTTGTAGTAGCAATGTCATTTTGAAGTCTTTCACATCATATACACATAAAAACTCCACAATAATCTATTATTAAAATAGACCTATTATTAGAAGTTATTTTAAGTTCTGTTAGCTGACAAGTTAGATTAGGCTTTCTTTCACTTCTGATGAAAGCAAATAATTAGAAAACATCTCAAAAATTAGCATTACCCAGTCATTAGAATAATTCACTTTCTCAGCACTAACTTTAATACTTCCACTTTCCCCTTTGCTTTGCCTCCTTAGAATTGTTCATACCTGAAGCATGATAGACTTTTGTAAAAAAAGGAGATGAGCCATTATCAAGATCTCTTGGGAAAGAATGAAGATAAAGATTTGGTGAATAATTCCTTTAAAATAGCCACATCGTCTTACCTCACTCTTTTTGAATTAAAATTATTTTTAAATTTAAGAAGTTACAAAAAGTAATATAGGTTGGTTGAGGGAAAAAATGGTCAAATGAATTAGATGTTTATAATGTTAATGTTTACAATGTTATTTCCCACCCTTGTACGTGAGTTCAAGTTTAAATGCTTGACTGGAAACTGGGGAAAAGGCATACTCAAAATTAAGAGGCAAACCTACTATGAAATCTGAGATGAGAGGAAGAACAGAGGACCAAAGCTAACCATGGGCAAAAGAAAAGAGTTCTTCACAGTAAATATTTTTCTTCTTTTAAATTTCTGCTGAATTCCAAGTTTCCATGGTGGGGAGTGAGACAGTTTATTCCAAAAGGCTAGGTTGGAGTAGAAGATGCAAATGTTCATGAATTGAGTTTAGCTAAGTACTGTAGATCTGTGCCAAGATAAAAACAACAAATGGGTGAAGAGTTAGAGATTAACCAAAATCAAAGAGCCAAAAGTGCATTATCAAACCGAGGCTACTGAATCAATCATCTGGGGCATAGAGAAGGAATAGACACAATCGATTTGGGTACAAATAGGGAAGATATGAATTGGAATTCCAGTGAGTGGTCTATCTTCTAGAATCTGAGTACTTTCTAAACTCTAGATACCTCACAAATGTTTATTTATATCTTGCTTTCATTAATGGCTTGGGGCACAGCCAAGGGTAATTTGTCCTGGTTTAATGAATTTTTTTTATTGGCTTAAAATAACAGGATTTATTATGTCTTTTGATGATTTCTGTTGATAGTTTAATGAATTTTGACAGAAGCAGAATTCTAATAATTAAGAATTTTAGATTAAATTTAGATTAAAGCATCTTGAATAGTTTTCTGTTAAAGTGTAAATGTGCCTGGAAGGATGAATCATCAGTCCTTAGCTAGAGTGAAATGAGGAACTTTTTTAAAAAATTGTATTTATTTATTTGTCAGAAAGAAAGCGAGAATGAGCACAAGCAGGGGGAATGGCAGCAGAGGGAGAAGCAGGCTTCTTACTAAGCAAGGCACCCATGTGAGACTCAATCACAGGACCCTGGAATCATGACTGGAGCGGAAGCAGACCGTTAACCGACTGAGCCACCCAGACACCCCTGAAACAAGGAGCCTTAAAACAAAATGTATGGTGCTTCCTCTACTTGTCAAAATTTATTGTGTCCTTAAAACTGGCTCAATTTTATGGTATATAAATTGTACCTTAATAATTCAAATGAAAAAAATCAAGCAAACAGAATGTTGCACCTTTTAGGTTTTTAGGGTGGGAAGAAAAATATTCAACTGAGGAACAATTGGACTGAGTGGTTTCCAACTCTGCTCGAGTTTGACCTGCTCATTGAGATTTTCTCCTCAGTTTCTGCCCATGGAAAACTTCTTGAAGAATGTGCTGCTCTCAGTTCTTAAAATGTTTATCCCTTTGACTTATGACATATTTTCATTTAAAAAGTTGGAAATGATTAAATATGATCAAATCTGACAGAATTTAATGTTTCTTCCATAGCTACTTTTCCCTACAACTTTCTCTCCTTAGATGTAACCATTTTTAACAATTTCAGTTTTTATCCTATTACACCTTTCTTTATGCAAATTCAGATATACATATCTTTTTTTAACCAAATTGTATCATGACTAACATATTATTCTGAAACTTGCTTTTTTATTCAGTGACATATCACGTGTATCTTTCTACTGCTTATACATCTACTTCATTATTTTAAGCCTAAATTTTATTCTAGTGAAAGAATGTGCCACAACTTTTAAAACCAGTCCTCAGCTGATTTACTTTAAATTTGTTCTAATTCTTAACAATTTAAAAAATGCTACTAAGAATAGTCTTGAGCAACTATCCTTGCCCATTTTATATGAATATTTCTGCTTGAGAGATACTAAGAAATGGATTTACGGAGGCAATGGATATGTGTATTTTTACTTTTTTTTTTTGAGAGGTACTATTATTTTACACTCCTAAAAATAGTATATAAGAGTATCCTTTTCTCCACTGTAATGTTTTGAATTTTTGCCTGATAAATAAAAGTAATATCTTACATTTTCATGACCCCATTCATTAATAAGGTTAAGTGTTTTAAACTATGTTCACTGGCCATTTGTATTTATGGTCCTACACTTCCCTGGTAAAGGAAACTAGAATCTCTCACCCCAGAATATGCCATTTTGGCATATTGAATATTTTAAAGTTATAGACACTTAAGGAATAGCAGGTACATAAAAGACACCCCAACCCTCCTTTTTCTCCCTGAAAGCAGGAGATAAAATTCCCATGTGATAAGTACCCTCCTTATAACAGAAAGAAAGAAAACATTATCAGAGATGGGGGATTGGGAGCCAATAATCTATACAAACAAACCTTGTTAAACTAACCCTTATCTTAAGCCTTTTAGGTTTAACAAAGTGAACCAGCCACGCACCCCTCAAATAAAAAAATTTACAAATGTTATCATTATTTCTATTTTTAGATGGTTTGGGATTTGTCTGTGCTTCTCAGTATATTGAATTTTTAAATTTTCTTTTTAAAATTTCTTTTTGAATTTTCTAGAAGTATAAACTACTTTTATTGTTGATTTAATATTATATAATGTTTTATTATTTATTTCTTCAAAGATTTTATTTATTTATTTATTTGTTTACAGAGAGAGAGCGAGAGAGAGAGAGCGAGCGCACAAGAGGGGGAGCAGCAGGCAGAGAGAGAGGGAGAAGCAGGCTCCCCGCTGAGCAGGGAGCCCCGATGAGGGACTCGATCCCAGGATCCTAGGATCATGACCTGAGCCACTTCACAGATTGAGCCACCCAGGCGCCCCATTCTATTATTATTTAATGAAAATCACAAACCCGTATTGTATAAAACAATTTGCACTGTTTAGATTTTCCTCGTTAATCACACGCTGCGGGCATTTTAGTGATTTAAAAACCCCGTAAATAGGAAAGTATTTGTCAGAATGTTTAATATGTCTATTTCCTTCCAAAATCTTCAGCTGACCACAAAGTCTCATCCTTTCAGAAACTTAGACTATAACATTTCAGTCTGAAAGCACCACTGCAAATTAATTAGTTCAGCTGCCTTTTTCGTTCCAAGCATTTTTCTGTCTCCTCGGTGATCTCGAAATAGCAAGGCACGTTGTTGCTGACTTATCACCTGCCTGGTCCTGTGACTGCATGAACATTGCAGACTTCTACCACATAAATCTGCCTTTGACTTTCCTATGACACTTGCATCTGCTCAGTTTAAACAGTTCCCCTGTTAACATGGTCACCTTTCCTGTTCGTGATTCTAAGTTATATGGTATCAAAAAACAATCAGGTATTTCAGATAATCCTGATTTTGAGTCTGTTCTTTTATCCCTCATTTTGTGCGCTGCCAATCCAAAAGTTATTGAAAGGGAAGAAGGTATGAGGTTTGCTTCAAAATCAAGATAGTAGGGCGCCTGGGTGGCTCAGTGGTTAAAGCCTCTGCCTTCGGCTCAGGTCACGATCTCAGGGTCCTGGGATCGAGTCCCGCATCGGGCTCTCTGCTCGGCAGAGAGCCTGCCTCCTCCTCCTCTCTCTCTCTCTGCCTACTTGTGATCTGTCTGTCAAATAAAAAAAAAAAAAAATCAAGATAGTAAATAAATTACTTCTCCTGGCTTTGGGGAACAAGACAGTTTTACCCATTTTCAGAATATTAGCGACACCCATATCCAAACACAGGTATAGAAACGCATTCCAAAGTTTAAAAAAAATTGTCTGTTATTCTCTTTATTATTCACACTAATGGTGCTGGCCATAGTATCTGAATAAGCTAAACAATAGTATTTTTCACCTACGTTCAGTTAAAGAAAGTGTGTTGGAGTTAGTGTGGTATTAGGATCTGGGATCATGTGGCAGAATCCGTTTCTTCACGGCTGGCTGGGAGATATTGGGGAGGTTATTTGAATTCTCCAAAGCTTGGTTTCCCTGGGTATAAACTAGATAAAATGGTGAGATTTATCAAAGGATGCAGCAGGCTTTTGGTTGGATCACTACAATTTGACTCAACAACAGCTCCATAAAACATCTTTGTAGTCTTATCAGTTGATAGTCCTTTGTTATTCCACCTCTGACCTAGAAATTCCATATACGGTACAATTCTTCCTGGCCTTTGTGAATCATCACAGGGTTCTGAATTACAAAAGAGAAACATGCCTTACCAGTAAGACAAAAGTTTCCAAACTGGTTTTGCCAAGAAGGTGCTTGAGAACGCTCTGTGCTATTTGTAGTGGCAGATACTGTAAAGTCAGAAACACTGGGCCGGGCATGGTCTTGACTCTAAGAGAGCTCCAGCTGCTCTCAGTCCATGGTTCAGTATGTATTGTTACCTTTAAATGTGTGAGAAGAGATTGTACCCCTTGATAACTAACATTTTACACATTAAACTTCAGGTATTAAATTTGTGAAATATTGCCGGGCTCCACCACTGAAAATAGAATTATATCAAGCAGTTTTCTTCGCAATAAGTACTATCATTATACAACCTCCCTGACCAAATTTCCTTCCATTTTAAGCTATGTTTACCTTTGATGGGAATACAAGCTCTCTGCAAATGTTCCACGGCCTTGAACCATAGCCTTGAACGAGCTGCTGCTGGACAAACTCTATTTGGGGTCATAATGCACATCAACAATCACTCTGTTGTCTCTCTGTTTACTAGATAAGCCGCTTAAAGCTGTACCCTTCGCCATGACAGATTATTTCCAGTAGAAAATATTTGATGAGGGTAATCCTAGAATATTCGGTTTTGCGAAATAGTTTTACAATCTCATTTGAGGTGTCCATTGACATAAACGGCAGGACTCATAGGAATCCCCTTTTATTTCAAGAGGTTTCGTGTCTTCCCTTCCCCCGCAAAAAAAGGTTAAGAAACTGGTCCCATCTGAATAGGAGCCTTGTGTGACTCTGGGAGTTAACTCTCTGAGTCAGCAGAACTGAGGTCGGTTATCTGGAAGAGAGGCTGCTGGCATTGGCAGCCTGGACCTAGAGGCCTGGACGGACCTCAGAGTCTGATTATACCAAAGACAAAGGATTGTTGGCATCATCAGTTCCGTGAACAAGCAACAAGTGGGCATTCCATTCCAGGGTGGAATTGGGTGACCTCATGATCCTTCCCCAACTGTGAGAAAGTGACTTTCAGCTCAACTATGAAGGAACAAAGAAAGGTTTATATTTTCTGAAAACTGTAGCTTGAAGGTTTTTGTTTTTGTTTTATAGTACTTTTGTTGATTGAGAAAAACTGAAAATGCTTCAAAGGATGCTTTGTTTGAATTATTATTCAGAAATCAGCTCTTTCATTAAATATTTACTGTGCTTTGCTAAGTACTGGAAATATGAAAATGAGTAAGACTCGCCATCCTCAAGGAATACACAGTTTGGTGAGTAAACACATATATATTTTAGGTCTAAGATAAACTCAGTCTCTCTGGTCATTACAGGGCCATCCTGGAGGAGAGATCTGGGCTGCTCCTGCGTCTTCTGGAGACCCAGGTTCTTCGTCTATAAAATGAAGACACTCTCGGTCCTCCTTACTTTAAAATGTAACTGAGGGGATGAAATGATATGTCTGCAAATATTTTTTAAAACATCCCTTATTGATGTTTCTCAACTTGTGATCTACCTAATTTATGGTCACCTTGGGCACATGGTACTTGTGAAAAGGACAGCTCCTTGCACTGTACCTCAGTGTACCTCAGTGTACCTCCTTGCACTGTATTAGAATGTCCGAGAGTGGAGTCCTGGGAGCTGCATTTTCATAATGGCCCTCGATTCTTATGCACAAGGAGTTTGAGAAATTGATTTTGGGAATGCAGACAGTTGTGCGGGCGGCCTTATGAGAAGGTTCACATGTCCCAGATCTGGAACGAGCTTGACACCTGATGAGGCTATGAAGAAAGGAACAGAGGACTGATGACCAGTCATTTCCTCTCTCAATGCCTTTGCCCTGTGTGGGATCCAGTAACCATGGTTCAGGAGACGGGGGAGGTAGGCAAGATATAGAAACCCTTCAATGTGCTGCAGTGAATTTTCTGACATCCCTGTAGAGTAAGGACTCAGAATATAGAATCTTAAATCATATTTCTTGTCTACCTGAGAGGTGAACTCTTAGTCCACCACCACTTAAAATCTATGAATCTTTCCATTTATTCAAGAAGGGTTTTGAGTACATGTTTTTTGCTCGGCACTGTGTTAGACACTGTGCTGAATTAGCAAACACAATTTCTGTCCTTGTGATTTTAACAGACCAACAGAGTTAAATCAATCCTCACACAGTGAACCTTGTAATTACAATCATGAAAATTGCCATGAAGGACTAGTAAAAAGTATCATGAGACATTATGACAGAGACCTAACCTAGACTAAGAACTCAGGAAACTGAAAAGATTGGCATTGGTTGGAGGGGTATACAGCTTTTCAGAAAAAGCATTCAGACAGAAATAAATTCCTCAATTTTAAGATTGGTAAAGATGATGACAGATTTGGACAATGCTTCGTAAGAAGTTATTGAAGAAGTAAACATATTTTACTTTTGAAACAATCATTTTCAAAAAGAGAAAGATCTTAATTTCTAAAAAATAAGAAACTAAAACATAAGAAAATTACACAAGTGTTCTGCAAAAAACGTGTCGGTGAGAATTTTTTAGTGACTATTCTAATAGCCAAAATGCAAGGCTGCTAAAGATCCAACAGTGGTGAATTATTTAAATAAAGATGCTACAAGCACACAACGAAGTACTATTCAACTTTAAAAATGTTGTTGTGGATGATTTATTCGTTGGTTACATGAAAAAAAAAGATTGTGGAACAAAATGGTTGATAGTCTATCTTTGTGAACATATTTAATAAAGAGGTATATATTGACATAGAAAAACAGATTCTGAGCAGTAAGGTTATTTTTCTTTGTTTGGCATGTCTGAATTTTCTAACTCTTCTACAGAGTTTTATCCTAAGGGAAGAATGATAAAAATGTATTTTAATAACAAATGTTGCAAACAAGCTTGTACTATTTTGGCTGGATATAAGAAGTAGTGGTGGGAGAGTGTGGCCATGGGAAAGAAAAAAGGACATAACGTCCACGTTCAGATTCAATGCCTTTCCTGAGAGCAAGAAAAAAGGCTTTTTACCTTCAGCCAAAGGGCAGAAGCAGAATAAAAGTATAATGTTATACAGCAGAAAAATGAAGTTCTGAAGATAGAAGAGTTTATTTTGCAGACTTAGGGCCATCCAGTAAGAGATTAAGTCGGCCTTTGTGGGCCGGGAGGATCTCCTCCCTGCACCTGAGCCCCAAAAGACCTAGAGGCAGCAGAAGGACGTCTGTGTGTGTGAGGGGTAGATAGAGGCTCCTGGGTTCCTTCCAAATTGAAGAGTCTGGGATTTTATTAACTTCAGCCTTTCTCCTAGGATGTGCAAGTAACCATGTCCTGAGAGACTTGGGGGCTCTTGCCAGCAACGTAGAAAAGAATACCTAGAACTCCTACTCCCATTATGTTTTATTTCTTCACTACAAATTCAGCTTGTGAAAACATACATTTGATGTTAATATTCTTTTCATTCTTATTTACAAACCTCATCCAGCTATTTCTGTGAGGCCTGGAACTGTCTTTTATTTTTGTTCAAAATCCCTCAGCTGCAGGAGTTGGTGAATGCTTACTGTCTTCTAAGAGTCTCGTCTAATCTTTTTTTTTTTAATCTTTTGAGTACAATGTTTAGTGGCTTTTGGCCATAAATAATGGTGATGAAATTGAGGTATCCCTCTTTTTAAATTTTTATTATTATTATTATTTTTAAGATTTTATTTATTTATTTGTCAGAGAGAGAGAGCGCACAAGCAGGCAGAGGCAGAGAGAGAAGCAGGCTCCCTTCCGAGCAAGGAGCCCGATGCGGGACCCTATTCCAGGACCCTGGGTTCATAACCTGAGTCAAAGGCAGCGGCTCAACCAACTGAGCCACCCAGGCGTCCCTTTCTAAAAAATGCATCTCTCATAAGAGGTGTATTGATGAGCAGTTCACACATTATGATAATATATATAATAAGATTATATACAATAAGATTTAAAGGTGGAACATCATCTGAGGGCGAGACCTTGTTCCTGTGGGCATTGCACTGACCTCCCCGCAGAGACCATCCTCTGGAGACAGGAGGATGAGGCACTTTTCATGCATGATGTACCACTCTTTACTCAGCCATTCCATTTTGGACTGTGGCAAAGAGCATGAGGCGTTTCAGAGGGGCATTCCAAGAAGTGGATGTGTTGTTCTCACAGTGGCGCCACAGAGACCCAGGCATTTCTACTTGCCCCGGATACCATGAAAACCATGAGAGTTAATGCTTTCAATCACTTTCATTTTCTAAGAAACAGAATGGCATTGGTTTATTTAGACGCCCCTTCACACACAACCCAACAGAACGGCAGTCTGCCCAGGCGGTGTGATTGCCAGTGAGGGTGGGGGGTATGGGAGGTTGGGGAGAGGGGAAGACTCTTTCAGAATACAAATTAAGTGCTGAGCTCCCTCTGGTGACATAAGAGAGATGCATTTAAGAACCTCAGTAGTGTACATAGTTTACAATTTGATTCAATTATCTTTAATTCCATTAAATTCTGTTACTTTCCACTCCACTTAATTTTACACAACAGATATTTCTTGAGCCAGAAATTTTATTGAGAAACATTTAGTAAAACTATAATTTGAACAGATCACTAAAAATGGAAATTATAATAAGGGAAAATGTTTCATGTGATTCTAGCATAGCGTAAAAAAGACAATACTCCAACTCACTCTGTTTGTATAAACAATGTGTATAAACAATGTCCCTGCAACACACACATACACACACACACCAGCTCTATTCCAGTACACTCACCTTGATGTCCAACAACTTCCCTATTTGTGGGACTGGGGTCTCCTTCATTTGCACGCTGAGAATAAGTTTAGGACTGCTCCATGGATATGGCAGGAATAACTGTTACCACTACAGGAAAAATAAAACAGAGATCACATAAGCATGTCTTATTGATATACCAGTAGGGCTATGTTCATGCCTTTTTCTTCTTCCACTTTTTAAATTATTATTATTTAAAGGAGATAGAAGTTTATTGAATACACAGCAAGGGAGCAGTGGGCAGGATAACAAAGGAGAGACTATCAGGAGGCAGTGGTGGGGTTGTAGTTAAGGGGGAGAGTAGGGAGGCATGGGAACCTATTGAATTTCCTTTTGCTACCTGTGCTTAGTTATAAGTAAGGTCAGCTAGAGTCTAATGGTTATTTTGAGGTGGGTTGCCTAGTGAATCTGTTTGCATTCAGCCTGATGGTCACTGTGGACCCTTTTCCCTTACTCAGGTTTCCATTGCTCAAACCCATTGCCTAAAATTGGCCTCTATATTAACCCCCAGCCCCAATCAACAATGACAGATACTTGGCATTTGGGGTCTCATCTTCAGTAGCTGCTTCTTGGTGGAGGGTGGGGACATTGGGGAGGGGGTAGGGCATGCTATCCCCACCTAAACTTGTCAGTCCATCAGGGGTTCTGTCCAGTTTTAGAGCAGAGCACGGTATTATATTAACGTGCTGATAGGCGATTTGAGTGAAATCCCCTGGTGGCTAGGTCCATGGGATGTAGGGTGAGAGAACACTCCCTCCCATGGTATGGGCTGGAATCCTTGTTGAATCATCATTCCTGTATGGAGTTGGATTCACCCAGATGCATAGGAACATGTTTGTTTGCAGATCAAGATGGCGGCTGGATTCACGGACAGAACAAAAAGGAGAGGCCTGAGAGAAGCAAGATGGCTGAGTGTCAGCCAGCATTAGAAAAAGATCCCAAGCCGGTCCCTAAGGTGTGCAGGTTTGCCTTGGACAAACTGCAGATGGAGAGGGGGAGGAGACAAAAAGGGCCCTTCACCCTCACAGGTGCAGGCAGTCCAGCCTGTTAGCCCTCAGACCTTGAGACGCATTGTGGGAGTCGTCGTGGCTAGAAACCTCCATTGTTTGAGGAGTACTAGGGTTAGACGGTTGAAGGGCCAAAAAGAAAAAGGAGAGGGAGGGAAGGATCTCTCTGAAGGGCAAGAGGGGAAATCCCTCACTCTTTAAGGAAAGGGTGGCCCAGCTGATTTCCTCTGTGGGTCCAGGTCCTCACCAAGGAGTAACCTCAACCAGAGGTTATCCATTCCCCAAGGAGTGCAGGAGTCTATCCATTGAGGGAAAGTCCCAAGAAATTCCTGGAGCATCTGGGGTAAGCCCCAGGCCAGCAGAAATTCCCTGTGAAGGCCGCCCAGTGTGGGGCAACCTGCTTGGGTGGAGGCCAGCACACAGTGGTGAAAGAACTCACCCAGGGCAGAGTAAAGGAGATAGAGATGTTTATTGAACACACTGCAAGGGAGCAGCAGGCAGGATAGCAAAGGCAAGACTATCTGCCTGTTCATGACGGTTTTTTATTGTTGTTGTTGTTGTTTGTTTGTTTTTAAGATTTTATTTATTTATTTGCAAGACAGAGAGAGAGATCACAAGTACGCAGGGAGGAAGACAGAGGCGGGGCGGGAAGCAGGCTCCCCGCTGAGCAGAGAGCTCGATGCGGGGCTCGATCCCAGGACCCTGAAATCATGACCTGAGCTGAAGGCAGAGGCTTAACCCACTGAGCCACCCAGGCGCCCCTCATGCTGTTTTAATGTATTTTAAAAAGTCCAAAGAGCCCAATATGGTACTGGTTGTGAGTTTTGATTTTCTAGACCAGAACAATTCATCTTACATATCAGCTATTTTCAAAATGTGTATTCATAGTTAAGTATAAGAAATTTGCAAGCTAAAATAATTACTAGAAGAGAAACAATTATTGGACACTTGCTCTTTCCCCCTAACTTAGCACCAGAATGACATTTCAAAAGCTCCACCTTCTCCTGTTACTGCCCTACTTACAGGGCCTGATGGAGGAGGCGGTGCGGTGAGAGGAGTGGGGGACCCGGATTCACACTGTGAGGTTCATGCTCTGGCTCTGACCCCCACAAGCTAGGTGATCTTGGGCAAGCCGGTTAACTGTCTTTATTTATTTTATTTATCCTCTGCCAAATGAGGATAAATAATAACAGAGCCTACTTCATGGGACTAGATAAGCCCCTGACATACAGCCCAAGCAGTATGATATACTGTCTGATGAAGAAGGCAGAGGCCCGTTCCTGTGCTGGTTATTTTATCTAGGTCTCTTATCACCAGTCTTTCTCAAATAGGACTTTTCTGTGTGAAGAATGAGGTTTGTTCGAGTCTCCTCGATAACAAAACAAACTCCATGTTTGTTCCTTCCTCAGACTATTGACTTGATGGACTCAAACTCTTGTGCACATGGCTAAAATCTCTGAGCAGTCTTTCTCAGACTCCCTTTTACAAACCTAACAGCCTACTATTTTGAATATAAATTCTTTACTGTTTCAAATTGATTTAGTCACTGTCTTCAGACATACCCTACCTCTTCTCCATTCCTTCCTTCTCCCTTTCTCTCCCCCTCTCTTTCCTTCTATCCTCCCTTTCTTCCTTCCTAGGTTAACATGCACCCCAATCCTCTCTGTCACCATCCTTAAGGATTAGCTAAAACACCACTTCCTTGGCAGACATTTAACTCAGAAAAATTATTGTGGAGTATAAAGTACACTATATGCATCCCTCAGTAATTAACTTATTGATATTGTAAGACACTTGTGTGACATTGGGGCATTTCAGGCAGAGAACGCTTACGGGCTTGCCCCTTAATGGAGAATGGGAAGATTCCAGTGCTTTCACCGTTATGGTTATTCCTGTTATGGGAAAGGACTCAAGACTCACTGTTCACCAGAGGTTGCTTGTTACCATCAAAATATTTCCAAGTCTCTGATTCTGCCAAAATTAATAGGCCCTGACACTTCTAGAAATATGACACAAAGAAACTTATTCTCAGATTTTCTTATGTTTAATTTAGGAAAATTCGGCATTCAAGACCAAGATTGGTAAAAATCACCAATTTTGATTACCTGAAGACACAAACAGGATAACTTATCCTCAGAATTTAATATAAGAATTAATACACTAAGGGGCGCCTGGGCAGCTCAGTCGGTTAAAGCCTCCGCCTTCGGCTCAGGTCATGATCCCAGGGTCCTGGGATCGAGCCCCACATCACATCGCACTCTCTGTTCAGCGGGGAGCCTGTTTCCTCCTCTCTCTCTGCCTGCCTCTCTGCCTGCTTGTGATCTCTGTCTGTCCAATAAATAAATAAATAAAAATCTTAAAAAAAAAAGAATTAATACATTAAACTTCTAAGGGCCCTTTCACATTTGTCATCTGATTTCATCTTTTCTACAAATTCACAAAAATTGTTTTTCAAATGGGTTTTAAGGGACCAGGGAGAGAATTGGAGAAGCATATTTAACTCCTTTCTGAAGGTCCTGGTGAGCCACTGAATGGAATCCTTTCATTAGGACTGTATGTGAATCACTATTTCCTTTGAATGGTCTGAGGCAAATCTTATTCCAGAAACCCAAGGTTGGCTCAGATGTCTCTGCACCTTCCTATGTAACTCTTTTTGCTATTTTTCAACACCTCTCATCAAAGATGAGGAGTATGGGCAGAGGAGGAAAGACAGAAGAATGAAGAGAGAATGTCCAAATCCAGGATAATATAATACACATCAGAAGGGGTGAGAGCACAGGACATTCTGAAGGAAAGAAAGGGGAACAATCAGTCCTTAAAGCTGGGTGTGGTTTTCTGGGCTTTCGGAATCCTTTGGGAAAGAGATGAGGGTTTCCCATTTCTGTAGGCTCTCTCCTGCTGCTCTTAGTGGAGGACTGATTCCAGGCAGAAAATAATGTGAAGCAATTTTTATTTTTATTTTTTTAATCTTTTCTTTTGCGAAGTAATTTTTAAATAAAGGGGAAACATTCTTCAGGATTTTAAAGAATATATGAGTTCATATAGCTGTTCGTCAAACCATTAAACACCTATTCTATCCAAGGGGATATGGTTATGAAGGACACAACCCTGTTTTCAAGGGGATTACAGGTCAATGAGGGACAGTAAATAATAATAACTATAATAACCATTTATTAAATGTCCAGTCTATGTGAAACTTATTTACACTTGATATTTCTTAATCTTCACAACAATCTGATGATATGGTTAGTATTATTTTTACTTCATGGATATTGGCGACTAAGGCACAGAAATGTTAAGTAACTTGTCTAGATCTCCACAGCTGGCAAGTGACAAAACTGGAAATTTGAGCCCAGGGAGTGAAATACTAAAACTTTGCCCTTGAGCTCTTATCTTCCCAAAGAGTGCTTCGCGGATTTCCTTGGGAAGAATTGTATGGAATAATTTCAGTGTGTCAGCCATGTACAGGATCTGTGAATACCTGGAGTTGGATTCACCACAAAGATGGAGGCCAAAGATAGTTATGAGGCAGTGTGGGGAGTGTTAGTAGAAGTCAGCATGGGAACTCAGAGAAGAGATTGGTTAGGAAAATCCTCCCGGAAGAGTCTGAACCTGATAAACGAGTAGAGATCAGACTGGCAAAGACAGAGCGAGGAAAGTGCCTTCTGGGCAGAAGAAACTGGATGTGTGAACACTTAAAAAAACATGGTTTGCCGAGTGAATAGAAGTAAGCAATATAGTATGAAGCAGGAGCTCAGGTAAGGACTAGAAGAAGAGAGAAGAGAAGTGAGAAAGCTGAATAACTCAAGACAAAATAATGAAGTCTCTGTATTTAATATCTTTAATGTTCTATTATTTCTGTGAAAGTGAAATGTGTTTATTTTTTGAAAAAAAAATCTGATATTATATGTATAACAATACATAAAAGTACAAAGAAAAAAGTAAAAACCACCTGTACTCTCTCCACTAAGAGAGTACAACTATTAACATTTTATTGAACATCTAGTATCTTTCTATATGTATAGAAACATATGGTTATATGTGTGTAAACATATAAGTGGGATCATATCATGCATGTTGTTTTGTGACTTCCCACCATTACATGGCAATGATAAGAATCTTGGGCCTTTTTCTGAAGAGAATAAGTGAAGGAATTTCAACAAGAGGGTAACATAATCATATTTTTATATTGTGAAAGAACACAACATTGTATAGTGTAAACTTGAGGTAATAGTGTGACAGGAAGATCAAGGAACCCAAGGAAGAAATGCTGACAGGAACCAGGCAATGGTGGTAAGACAGAAACAAAGGATGAACTCAGGTTACAGGAGGTGGGCTCAGTGGCCTCTCTGGCTATGGAGGCAAGGGCTGTCCCTTGGTGGGAGGTGAGGAGTGAGAGAGAAATCTCTATTGATTTCTAGGTTGTTGGTTCTGGATTGGATGTGTAGGTATTAGCACCATTAACTAGCAGTTTGGGTAGCCTGTGGGATATCCAATTGAAAAGAACAGGTAAGTATTCAAATACATAAATATGGAGCTCAAGATAGAAATCAGAGCCGAAGACAGAATTCTGGACATCATCAGAGGTTAAAGCCAAGAGAATTAGGAACTGAACAATGGGGACACCAAAATACGCAGGCCAGACAGAGGACTTTGAATAGGGACTTTGTTTTGTTTAGTGTTGTATTCTCAGAACAGCCCTTAGCACATAATAAGCTCACAAATGTCTCTTGAATGAATAAATGAATAATAATATACATTCTACTTGTATTTCAATAGGAAAGACTCCTTACTGTAGCAGCATAATAGTCCATCGAGTAAAAAGATCACAAATTGCACATCCATTTTCTTATCTTTCCAGTTATTGATAGCAGCATAACAAACCATCCCAAATTTAGTGGTATAGAAAACTACTTTATTATGCCCACAGATTCTGTGGGTCAGAGATTTGAAACAGATACCGAAAGATGATGTGGGATAATAGAAAAAAAAAAATATGCCTCTACTCTCAGTTCCTGGCATGGAACTCCTAAAACCCTTATAATTCCTTCAGTGATAACAGCCCTCAGAACATTTCTTGTTCTCATAGCTATCTTTCACCAAAATCCTGTAAATTCCTAAGTGATAAGAACACAGGGAACATCTTTTGTTCTAATGAGGAAGCTCTAGGTAGACACCTGAATGGGGGCTGGTCACCAGAAAGGTCAAGCCATCATTAAAACCTTCGAATTTTCAGCCCTGTCCCCCCTCCTCCAGAAAAGAGAAAGGGACTGGATTTGCAATTTATAATTGATCACGCCTACATGAGGAAACCTGATAAACCTGATAAAATCCCAATAGGAAGGGATTCAGGGAGCTTCCAGGTTGGTGAACACATCCACACTAGGAGGGTGATGCAGCCCCAACTCCATGGAGACAGAAGCCCCCGTGCTCAGGACCCTCTCAGAGCTGTCCCTGTACATCTCTTCATCTGGCTGTTCATCTGTATCCTTTATCATATCCTTTAATAAACTGGTAAATATAAGTGTTTTCCTGCATTCTGTGAGCTGCTCTAGCAAATTAAATGACCCCAAGAAGGGGGTTGTTGGAACCTCTGATCTATGGCTTGTTGGTTGGAAGGACAGGTGATAACCTAGGATTAGAGCTGGTATCAGAAGGGTTGGGGGGCAGTTTGTGGGACTGAGCCTTTAACCTGTGGAAGCCACCACTCTCTCCAAGTAGATAGAGTCAGAATTGAATTAAATTATAAGACACCCAGCTGGTGTCACAGAGAATTGTTTGGTGTAAGGAAAAACCTCCAC
Organism: Lontra canadensis; assembly: GCF_010015895.1. Taxonomy (NCBI): domain Eukaryota; kingdom Metazoa; phylum Chordata; class Mammalia; order Carnivora; family Mustelidae; genus Lontra; species Lontra canadensis. Next base: position 1,765,742 of record NW_022631031.1, read on the forward strand.
ATACTTGGTGACCATAAGTGAAGTGTTCTATGTGTTAAAGGAGAGATACAGGGAAGAAACATAGCATAGGAAAGAACTTGGTTTTACCCTACACAGAAGGAGGAAAACTGACTTTTTCCTAAACAAATGGCTTATCTCTTCTTCACGATGTGTGAGACCTCAGCTGGGAAGATAAGAAGGCTGGGCTGACTTGATATTTATGACTAGAATCATCTGAAAGCTTGTTCACTCATGTCTGGCTGTCTACTGAGACCTCAGCTACCTCAACTGGAGCTCTCCAAGTAACACCGTGGCTTTTAAGAGCAAGTGTCCCAAGAGGACCAGGCAGAAGCTACATTGTCTTTTAAGACCTAGCCTAGAAAGTCCTAGGGTGGCACCCACTCAGATTACAGAGGAGGGAACATAAACACTCGATGGGTGGAGTGTCAAAAGTCAAAGTCACATTGTAAATAGACCATGTGGGGTAAGAGATGTTGTTATGGCTCTTTGCAAAATACAATCTACCACAATTCCTCTGTTCCTATTTGTCTATTACTGTAGACTTTTATTTATGGTTCTCTCGTCAGCCATGCCACAATGTTGACAACATTAAGTCAGCAATCAGGTAAAACCCCTGCATTGTTTCAGAGAAGCTAGCCATTCCCCTTTCATCTCATACATACTTTTAAACAGAGGCTCTGTGTTAATCAATATTAAATTTAATTATCATTCCATAAGTATTTATTGAGAATCTTTCATTCACTAAATAGCCCATAGACAATAGGGAGAGGGTGAATACAAAGAAAAATGGTTTCGTAAGAAATTTGCAGGGGCACCTGGGTGGCTCAGTGGGTTAAAGCCTCTGCCTTCGGCTCGGGTCATGGTCCCAGTGTCCTGGGATCGAGCCCCACATTGGGCTTTCCCCTCAGCAGGGAGACTGCTTCCTCCTCTCTCTCTGCCTGCCTCTCTGCCTACTTGTGATCTCTGTCTGTCAAATAAATAAATAAATCTTCAAAAAAAAAATTTGCAATCTAGGGAAATACGAATAAGTTAGGGATTTTAAAAATAGGTGATACAAACTTCTATAAGCTTGTTGAATTGTTAGTCACTGATAGGATACGATTTGTTTTCAGGGTATTGTGTCATGAAACAATTTAATGGCCTGCTAGTTTCCAAACAGACACACCATGCCACTGGTATTCCCCGATCTACCAGTCTGATGACCTCGAAAAGAAGGAAATGAAGCAATTGAGATAACTTGTGCTTCATGAGTTCATGCTGACTTGGAGTGATCACTGCTTCCTTTTTTCTCCTCGTTTTCTTATTTTAAATATTTGAATGATCTCAAACATCTTCCTAAATGTTTAGTAACTCTCTGTACTTAATTTCTTTTTATAGATCAGAAGCCTCCAGAATGTCTCTGAAGATCTCAAACATGTTTATTTTAGCATTTTATTCTGTGTTCTATATTGTGTTTTCCCAGAGGTTATTTTTGCTCATTGGGTTCAGGGCTTTTCTTCTCATATTCTTGGTTGGTTGATGATTCTTGGTTATTTGGGTCATATTTGTAAATGAGATCTCAATTTGAACATTATTGGTGGTTGGAGTCAGTAAGAATTCTTGTTTGCCTGGCCGGAAGCTCAAGTTTAGAGTAAAATCAGCTCTGACTCAGTGGTGGTGGGTTTTCCAATAAGATGTGAGTGTGGTCTGTTTTAAGGATATGTAGCTTGGGGCACCTGGGTGGCTCAGGCAGTTAAGTGACTGGCTCATGATACCAGCTCAGGTCATGATCTCAGGGTATGGGTCCAAGCCTCGTGTCCAGCTCTGTGCTCAATGGGGAGACTGCTTGAGATTCTCTCTCCCTCTTCCCCTCCCCCACCTCTGTCTCACTCTCTCTCTCTCAAATAAATAAATATTAAAAGAAAAAAGAATATGCAGCCCTCCTTTGCTGCAAGGTCCTAATTCTCTGGAGTTGATGTTCATTTGGAGAGAATTTCACCTGAAAAGTGACTATGTACAGCCTGGGGCAGATATCAGAATCAGCATTAGGTGGCACAAGGACCAGCTCTGCAGCTCTGCCTTAACTAGTTAGCTCTACCCCAGGCCAGGGCTCACTTCATCCAGCTAGCTTCTGCTTATTGTCATTGTAAGGCAGAATTCTGGTGGGAAAACTTTTTTTTATTGTTTTTAATTTTAATTCCGGTGTAGTTAACATATGTTATTATGTTAGTCTCAGGTATACAAAAGAGTTATTCAACAATTCTATACGTTACTCAGTGCTCATCAAGAAAAGTGTGCTTGTCAATCCCTATCACCCATTTCACCCATCCCCCTAACCACTTCCCTTCTGGTAACCATCAGTTTGCTCTCCAAAGTTAAGAGTCTGTTTCTTGGTTTGCCTCACTTCCTCCCCCCCCCTTTGTTCATTTGTTTTGTTTCTTAAATTCCACATATGAGTGAAATCATTGTATTTCTCTTTTTCTGACTTATTTTGCTTAGCATTGTACTCTAGCTCCATCCATGTTGTTGCAAATGGCAAGATTTTACTCTTTTTTATTGATACATCATATTCCCTTGTACATATATAACACTTCTTCTTTATCCATTTGTCTATTGTTGGACGCTTGGGATGCTTCCATAATTTTGCTATTGTAAATAATTCTGCAATAAACATAGGAGTGCATGTCTCCCTTTGAGTTAGTGTTTTTGTATTTTGGGGGTTAATACTTAGTAGTATGATTCCTGGATCATGGGGTAGTTCTATTCCTTTTTTTTTTTTTTTTTAAAGATTTTGTTTATTTATTTGACAGAGAGAGACAGCGAGAGAGGAAACACAAGCAAGGGGAGTAGGAGAGGGTGAAGCAGGCTTCCCACCAAGCAGCGAGCCCAATGCAGGGCTCGATCCCAGGACTCTGGGATCATGACCTGAGTCGAAGGCAGCTGTTTAATGACTGAGCCACCCAGGTGCCCCAGTAGTTCTATTTCTAACTTTCTGAGGAAACTCCATACTGTTTTCCACAGTGATTACACCAATTTGCATTCTCACCTGAGGGTTCCCTTTTCTCCACATCCTTGCCAACACTTGTTGATTCTTGTGGTTTTGATTTTAGCCATTCTGACAGGCATGAGGTGATATCTAATTGTAGGTTTGATTTGCATTTCCTTGTTGCTCATTAATGTTGAGCATCTCTTTGTGTGTCTGTTGGCCACCTGCATGTCTCTTTGGAGAAATATCTGTTCCTGTCTTCTGCCCATTTTTTAATTGGATTATTTGTTTTGAGGGGGTGTTGAATGATATATACATTTGGGTGTTGGGCTCTTTATAGGTTTTGGATGCTAACCCTTTCTTAGATATGTCATTTGAAAATACCTTCTTTCATTCATTAGGCTGCCTTTAATTTTGTTGATTGTTTCCTTTGCTGTGCAGAAGCTTTTTATCTTGATGTAGCCCCAATAATTTATTTTTTCTTCTATTTCCCTTATCTCAGGAGACATATCTTTAAAAAAATTTTTTGGCTGTGTTCAATGCCAGAGATATTATAGCCCGTGTTCTCTTCTAGGATTTTTATGGTTTCAGGTGTCACATTTAGGTCTTTAAGGGAAAACTTATATATATATATTTTAATTTTTAATTTTTAATTTTTTATAAACATATAATATATTTTTCTCCCCAGGGGTACAGGTCTGTGAATCGCCAGGTTTACACACTTCACAGCACTCACCATAGCACATACCCTCCCCAATGACCATAACGCTACCCCCCCTCCCAACCCCCCTCACCCCCAGCAACCCTGAAAACTTGTATTTTTAAAGTTCTCTTTCATGGTCTGGATTTGTGGGTTACCAGCTCTGTTTCATTTCAGCATCTATATATTCCAGAAATTTCTTATGTTCTGATTAGTCACCTGCTTCTGAATTTTCTAAAACTTATTTAGATATATTTTAACTTTACTCTTCTGACATTTGTTTGGGATTTGGGAACAGAGGTAAATGCATGTGTATAGTCATCCAGTTTTGGCAGGCAGGAAGCTGCTGACCACCCCACCCCGCAACCCCGCCCCATAACAGATCCTTAGAAAGTTCTACTGGGAATCACAGCAAACTCACCCCGCATGTGGTTTCTAAGAAGAGAGAATTTTTTTCTTTGTTCTTAAATTAGGGCATATCTATATCCAGTTCTCTTGCATCTCAACCATTTTTTGCAATTTCTCAAAGATTACTGACAGCAGTCCTTTGCTGACACAACTCCTTTCAGTGCTTTGGAAACTATTTCACTTGAACATTGAAAATAGCTAAACGGTCTTATCATTCCTCACCTATCAGATACACTTCAGTTCCCTGTTAAATGTGTTTGGTTTATCCTTTCAAGGATTTGGAACTTTTCATTGAGTATCTTTTTCTTGATAGGAAAGAAGAGAGTCAGAAGAAAGTTATGTAGTCTACTTTTTTTTTTTTTTTAACCTGTTAAACATTGCATCACCATCAGTAGGGATAAGGAATCCCTTTTGTCTTTATTATCTGTGACCTTTCTTTCTTTCTTTTCTTTTCTTTTCTTTTTTTTTTTTTTCTCTTCTCAAGTCTAACCTCATTTAAAGGTTCAGCATTCCTGGCATTATTCACAGAGGTCTGACCACAAATCAGAATTTGCTTTTGATTGTATACCTCTGCTGCTGTTTTTTGTACCTGTCCTTTTGAAGTCTGAGTGTTTGGAAGAACTCTATGCACAATGTTAGTAGCTCAGGGGCATCAAGGTCAAGGGAGAAACTAAACATAAGTGAATCATTGGTGATGAAACAGAGGCAGCATGAATAGTGAATTCTGAAGAACTTGCTGGTGAAATATCTCCCATATAACAGCTCCTTGCCACAGAAGGGGATCTCATCAGTCTCCTCAGACCTGTGTTGTAATAACGGTTTTCCATAAGAAGACATGTCTGAATCATCTAGACCAGCAGACTTTTCACCTAATTATGCACACAGTGTTTTGCAGGTTACAAAGCTCTTTCATGCATGCTATTGTACCTCAATTTCCTTGCCATTCTCATAACAACTCTTTGAAAGGAAGGAGGAAGTTAGTAGCCAGGGGAGGAACTGGCTATTTTCAGGCACAGAAGAAGGTGCTGGGAAACTGGAGTAAGCATCCTCTTTCCCAGGCTCTTTTCCTATGACCCCTTCTTCCTCTCTATGGAAGTTTTTCCTCAGCTTCATTAATCTAATACTCTCTTGATTTTCCTCTTACCTTTCTAGTCCTTCTGTCTCCTTTGCTGGTTCTACTTCCTTTCATGCATTAAAACTTTTAATTCTTTTGAAAAGGCAAAAGCTGAAACATCCAAAATGATATTTTTTATGTAACTTATTTAACTCAGAATGTTATTTTTGCCATGTGAGAAACATTTTACTTTTAGGTTATTCGACATAAAAGTTGAAATTGGAAAGAAAAGAAAAGCAACCAAAAGCCTGGTAGGTTAAAAATGTGCTGAGATAGTCCCTCAGAATTTGAGAATAGAAGTGGTTTCTTAACAAATGGCAGAAATACTCTGCTTTTACTAATCCATTTAAAATCTGCTTAAACCTATTTCTAATTGTATTTAAAAAATTTTTGCTACATTAAATTAGTGGATACAATTCAGTATAATAATAACCATTTGTAGATAAAACTAGGAAGTCTAATTGGAAATGCTAAGAACCACTTGGGTATGTGCAAAAAGTAGACCATTATTTCCCTGCTAAGTCTGTTTGTCCATGTTATTACTGACAAAAAGGGGTCAGATCTGGGAGATCTAATATCCATATATATATAAACACTTTTTAATTTCATTTGAAATGAATGTTATTCTTTACCTTCCCATGGGCCACTTAGCTAGTGGGTTAACTTTTTAAAGTGTGTGGGGGGATGAGAGATGGATAGGAACAGATATGGGGGGAAGAGAGGGGGAAGGGTTGGGCGGGCAGAAGTTGTAGCTACAACCAAGAAGGGTTCTCAAATCTTGATCAGTTCTTTAAAAAAAGTATGTTACTTTTTCATCAGGATAAAGGAAAACAGTATAAATAATTTAGGGAACCCTACATGAATACTTTAAAAAGAATTAGAACACATCCTTCTAATTGTAATTTGGTCTGTTTTTATAATTAAAAATTATAACTTTTTTCTCATGATGAAAGCAGTCCATATTCATTTAATTTAGAAAATACAGACAAGCATGGAAGAAATCACACCTATGATCCTACCACCTAGAGATATACTTTGTATATTCTTCCATTCATTTTGTACTAAATGGCATCATAGTATACATCCCATTTGTAACTTGTTTCTTTCATAGAGAAGTACTGTTACTATCCTTTGATAAGAGTATTTAAATCTGAATCTAAATCTATCAATATCTAAAACATAAAATTGATAATCCTCAAAACTCTAGTTTCATTACCAAGGAACTAATGAAACTTAAGTTTCAAGGCCATTTATACACACTGGCACAGGCTACAACTATGTTCACATAATCACAACATGCTTTTGTAAAATTTGCAGAAGTAAGATATTAATTTTTTTTTTTTTTTAAAGAGAGCCCTCCCAAATTTTATAAGCATCAGGTCTAACAAAAGTTGTATCTGTCTCTGGTAATGAGTCCTTTCCCTTCCCACTTTCATTCATTCAGCAAATATTTTTTAATATTTATTATGGGGTGTATGCTGTTCTAGGTACTTGAGACACATCAATGAACAAAACTGACAAAGATTTGCTTTCCTGCAGCTAACTCTGCAATGAGGGAGGTAGACAGTAAACATAAGTAAATTATGCCAAATGCTATAAAATGATAAGTGCTGTGGAAAAACAGTAAAGAAGAGGATAAAGGGGATTAAGAATTTGACAAAGAGGGGAAGTCTGGTTTAAAAAGATGGGTTAGGAGGAGCAAGATGGTGGAGGAGTAGGAGGCCTAAATTTTGCCTGGTCCCAGGAATTCAGATAGATAGTTGTCAAACCATTCTGAACACCTGCAAACTCAATAGAAAATCAAAGAGAAGAAGATCAGGAATTCTAGGAACAGAAAGCTGACCACTTTTTGGAAGGTAGGACATGCCGAGAAGTGAATCTGAGGCAATATATAGGAAGATAGACCTCAGGGGGAAGAGCCAGCTCCCGGCAAGTGGTAGAGCAGTGGAGCACAAAACTGGAATTTCTATAAGTCTGCTCCACCGAGGGACATCACTCCAGAGGCTAAGCAGGGTTGGAGCCCTCGCAGGGACAGTGTGGTCTCAGGACCCGAGGAGTCACAGAAAGACCAGGGGATATCTGACTGCAGCAGAGCTCCCAGGTATTGGAGCAAGGAAGCTGGCTGCAGAGATGGAAATGAGGAGGGGGTTTTCAGCTCAGGTTACTTTAAATTGTGATCGGAGGCACAGTCGGGCCACTGCTCTTTGAGCAGGGAGCCTGCAGGTGGCAGATCCGGGAAGACCCTCTCCTTCCTCCTCTGGGAGCAGAGGAGCAGGAGTGAACTGCAGGAATCTGCTGGGTTTGGAGACTCCAAACTGGGCTGTGCATCAGAGATAGAAACATTGGGTCACAGGCTGGGTGAGATTGGAGTGTGGCCGGAGACCAGGGAGATGGGAGGGATTGACTGCTTTTCTCTGAGGGTGCCCTGAGGAGTGGGGAGCCACGCTCTCGGCTCCTATGGGCTGGAGATTGGGAGGCCGCCATCTTCATTCCTGTCCTCCAGAGCTCTATGGAAAGCATTCAGGGAACAAAAGCTACCAAGAGCAAAACAGAGCAGGTTACTTAGCCTGGGCCCTGGCAAGGGTGGTGAATTCCACCTCAGGCAAAGACATTTGAGAATCATTGCAACAGACCTGTCCCCCAAAAGATCAGCAAGAACATCCAGCCAAGACCAAGTTCACTAATCAATGAGAACTGCGGAATTCCAGAGCTAGAAGACGGCAACACAGAATTCATGGCTTTTCCCCCATGATTCTTTAGTCTATCAAAGTTACAGTTTCTTTAATTTTATTTTTCTTATTCAGTTAAAAAAATTTCCTCTTTCTATTTTAACCTTTTTAAACGATTTTATCTTATCATTACATTTTTTTAAAAATCTTTTACAATTTTCATTGTCATACTCATATTCTAGCCCTTCATTATATTTAACCTTATTTTTTTGTATACCTATAGGTTTTTCTTTCTTTAAAATTTTGGATTACAGTTTCTTCTAACAGCTCAAAATACACCCTAAATCTAGCCCATGGCTTTGTTATAGTATCCAGCCTGATCACATTCTTTCCTCTTTTTTTCTTTCCTTTTTCAATCAACTTCTTATCAATTCCTTTTTTAGAATCTTTTAAAAAATATTTAATTTATTTATTTGACAGAGAGAAAGAGAGAGATCACAAGTAGGCAGAGAGACAGGCAGAGAGAGGGAGGAAGCAGGCTCCCTGCCGAGCAGAGAGCCCGATGTGGCACTTGATCCCAGGACCCTGAGATCATGACCTCAGCCAAAGACAGAGGCCCAACCCATTGAGCCACCCAGGTGCCCTAGAATCTTTTTAAATTTTCATCTTTCAGTCATATTCTATCCCTTCATCATTTTTACCCTTATTTTTGTGTGTGTGTATTATATATATATATATATATATTTCTTACTTTAAAATTTTGGGAGGCAGTCTCTTCTAAGATTTTTTATTTATTTTATTTGACAGACAGAGATTACAAGTAGGCAGAGTGGCAGGCAGAGAGAGAGAGGAGGAAGCAGGCTCCCTGCTGAGCAGAGAGCCCGATGCGGGGCTCAATCCCAGGACCCTGGGATCATGACCCAAGCCGAAGGTAGAGGCTTTAACCCACTGAGCCACCCAGGCGCCCCGGGAGGCAGTCTCTTCTAACAGACCAAAGTACACCCCAAATCAAGTGTGTGGCTCTATTCTATTCACCAGCCATATATATATATATATATATATATTCCCCCTCCTTTCTTCTATCTCTACAGTTTTGGATCTCTTCAGATTTGGTTAGTCTATATATTTCTGGGGTTGTTGCTATCCTTTTAGTATTTTGTTCTCTCATTCATCTACTCTTATCTGGATAAAATGACAAGGTGGAAAAACACACCTCAAAAAAAAAAAAAAAAGATAAGGGACAGTACCGAAGGCTAATCAATACAAACATTAGTAAGATGTTAGAACTAGAGTTCAGAATGATGATTATCAAGGTGCTAGCTGGGCTCAAAAAAAGCACAGAAGATACTAGAGAATCCCTTTCTGGAGAAATTAAAGAACTAAACTCTAACCAACTTGCAATCAAAAAAGCTATTAATGAGGTGCAATAAAAAATGGAGGCTCTTACTGCTAAGATAAATGAGGCAGAATAGAGAATTATTGATATAGAAAACCAAATGACAGAGATTAAAGAAGCTGAGCAAAAGGGAGACAAACAAATACTGGACCATGAGGGAGACTTTGAGAGATAGGTGATACTATAAGATGAAACAAAATTAGAACATTTGGGATCCCAGAAGAAGAAGGAGAGAGAGGGGGCAGAAGGTATATTGGAGCACATTATAGTAGAGAATTTCCCCAATATGGCAAAGGGAACAAGCATCAAAATTCAGGAGGCACAGAGAACCCCCCTCAAAATCAATAAAAATAGGTCCACACCCCATTATCTAATACAAGTTTCAGTGATAAAGAGAAAATCCTGAAAGTAGCTCAGGATAAGAGGTCTATAATACACAAAGGTAGAAATATTAGATTGGCAGCAGACCTATCCACAGAGACCTGGCCAGCCAGAAAGAACTGGCATGATATATTCAGAGAACTAAATGAGAAGAATACACAACCAAGAATACCATATCCAGCTATGCTGTCATTGAAAATTGAAGGAGAGGTAAAAAGCTTCCAGGACAAACAAAACTAAAAGAATTTGCAAACACCAAACCAGCCCTACAGGAAATATTGAAAGGGGTCCTTTAAGAAAAGAGAGTGCCTAAAAGTAACATAGACCAGAAAGAAACAGAGACAATATACAGTAACAGTCACCTTACGGTCAATACAATGGCACTGAATTCATATCTTTCAATAGTTACCCTGAATGTAAATGGGCTAAATGCCCCAATCAAAAGACACAGGGTATAAGAATGGATTAAAAAACAAACAAACAAAAAACAAAACAAAAAAAAAAACAAGTCTCAGGGGCGCCTCGGTAGCTCAGTGGGTTAAAGCCTCTGCCTTCGGCTCAGATCATGACCCCAGGGTCCTGGGATCGAGCCTCGCATTGGGCTCTCTGCTCAGCAGAGAGCCTGCATTCTCCTCCTCCTCTCTCTCTCTGCCTGCCTCTCCATCTACTTGTGATCTCTGTCTGTCAAATAAATTAAAATTTAAAAAAAACCCCAAAAACAAAAAAACAAGACTCATCGATATGCTGTCTGCAAGAAACTCGTTTTAGACCCAAAGATACTACCAGATTGAAAGTGAGGGGGTAGAAAACAATTTACCATGCTAATGGACATCAAGAGAAAGCTGGGATGGCAATCCTTATATCAGATAAATTAGATTTTAAGCCAGAGAATAATAAGAGATGAGGAAGGACACTATTATCATACTTAAAGGGTCTGTCCAACAAGATCTAACAATTTTAAATATCTATGCCCTGAACATGGGAGCAGCCAATTATATAAGCCAATTAGTAACAAAATCATAGAAACACATTGGCAATAATACAATAATAATAGGGCGCTTTAACACCCCTCTCACTGAAATGGACAGATCATCTAAGCAAAAGATCAACAAAGAAATAAAAGCTTTAAATGATACACTGGGGGCGCCTGAATGGCTCAGTGGGTTAAAGCCTCTGCCTTCAGCTCAGGACATGATCCCAGGGTCCTGGTATCGAGCCCCACATTGGGTTCTTTGCTCAGCAGGGAGCCTGCTTCCTCCCCCGCCCTCTCTGCCTGACTTTCTGCCTACTTGTGATCTCTGTCTGTCAAATAAATAAATCTTTAAAAAAAAATAAATGACACACTGGACCAGATGGACATCACAGACCTATTCAGAACATTCCATTCCAAAGCAACAAAATACACATTCTTCTCTAGTGCACATGGAACATTCTCCAGAATAGATCACATCCTGGGTCACAAATCAGGTCTCAACTGGTACCAAAAGATTGAGATCATTCTGTGCATATTTTTAGATCACAATGCTTTGAAACTAGAACTCAACCACCAGAGGAAAGTTGGAAAGAACTCAAATACATGGAGGCTAAAGAGCATCCTACTAAAGAATGAATGGGTAAACCAGAAAATTAAAGAAAAATTAAAAACTTCATGGAAACAAAAGAAAATGAAAACACAACTGTTCAAAACCTTTGGGACACAGCAAAAGTGGTCCTGAGATGAAAGTATATAGCAATACAAGACTTTCTCAAAAAACAAGAAAGGTCTCAAATACACAACCTAACCCTACACCTAAAGGAGCTAGAGAAACAATAGCAAAGAAAGCCTAAACCCCGCAGGAGAGGAGAAATAGTAGTGATCAGAGAAGAAATCAATGAAATAGAAACCAAAAGAACAGTAGAATAGGTCAATGAAATTAGGAGATGGTTCTTTGAAAGAATTAATAAGATTGATAAACCCCTGACCAGACTTATCAAAAAGAAAAGAGAAAGGACCCAAATCAATAAAATCATGAATGAAAGAGGAGAGATCACAACCAACACCAAAGAAATGCAAACAATTATAAGAACATATTATGAACAACTATATGCCAGCAAATTCGACAATCTGGAAGAATGGATGCATTCCTAGAGACATATAAAGTACCAAAACTAGACCAGGAAGAAATAGAAAACCTGAACAGCCCCATAACCCATAAGGAAATTGAAGCAGTTATCAAAAATCTCCCAAAAAACAAGAACTCAGGGCCAGAAGCCTTCCCAGGGGCATTCTGCCAAACATTTAAAGAATAATTAATACCTATTCTCCTGAAACTGTTCCAAAAAATAGAAATGGAAGGAAAACTGCCAAACTCATTTTATGAGTCAGGCATTACCTTCATTGCAAAACCAGACAAGGACCCCACCAAAAAGAATTATCGACCAATATCCTTGATGAACATGAATGCAAAAATTCTCACCAAAATACTAGACAATATGATCCAACAGTACATTAAAAGGATTATTCACCACGACCAAGTGGGATTTATTCCTGGGCTGCAAGGTTGGTTCCACATCCACAAATCAACCAATGTGATACAATACATTAATAGAAGAAAGAACAGGAACCATATGATACTCACAATAGATGCTGAAAAAGCATTTGGCAAAGTCCAGCATCCTTTCTTGATCAAAACTCTTCATAGTGTAGGGATGAAAGGTACATACCTCAATATCACAAAAGCCATCATGAAAAACCCACAGGGAATATCATTCTCAATAGGGAAAAACTGAGCGCTTTCCCTCTAAAGTCAGGAATATGGCAGGGCTGTTCAGTATCACTACTGTTATTCAACATAGTTCTAGAAGTCCTAGCCTCAGCAATCCAACAACAAAAAGAAATAAAAGGCATCTGAATTGGCAAAGAAGTCAAACTCTCACTCTTTGCAGATGAAATGATACTTTATGTGGAAAACCCTAAAGGCTCCACTCCAAAACTGTTAGAACTCATACAGGAATTCAGTAAAGTGGCGGTATATAAAATCAATGCACTGAAATCCATTTACCTCTATATACCAAGAGCAAGACAGAAGAAAGAGGAATTAAAGGGCCATTCCCATTTATAATTACACCCAAAAACACAAGATACCTAGGAAGAAACCTAAGCAAAGAGGCAAAGAATCTGTCATCAGAAACCTATAAAGTACTCATGAAAGCAATTGAGGAAGACACAAAGAAATGGAAAAACATTTCATGCTCATGGATTGGAAGAACAAATATTGTAAAATGTCTATGCTACCTAAAATAATCCACACATTTAATGCACTCCCTATCAAAATACCATTTTTTTTCAAAGAAATGGGACAAACAATCCTAAAATTTATATGGAACCAGAAAAGACCCCAAATAGCCAGAGGAGTGTTGAAAAAGAAAACCAAAGTTGGCAGCATCACAATTCCAGACTTGAAGCTTATTACAAAGCTGTAATCATCAAGACAGTATGGTACTGGCACAAAAACAGAAAATAGATCAATGGAAGAGAATAGAAAGCCCCAAAATAGACCCTCAACTCTATGGTCAAGTAATCTTTGACAAAGCAGGAAAGAATATCCAGTGGAAGAAAGAGTCTGTTCAACAAGTGGTGTTAGGAAAATTGGACAGCCACATGCAGAAGAATGACACTGGACCCCTTCCTTATACCATATACAAAAATGGATTCAAAATGGATTAAAGACCTCAATGTGTGACAGGAATCCATCAAAATCCTTGAGAAGAACACAGGGAGCAACCTCTTGGACCTCAGCTTCAGCAACTTCTTCCTAGAAATATCGCCAAAGGCAAGGGAAGCAAGGGCAAAAATGAACTATTGGAACTTCATCAAGATCAAAAGCTTTTGCACAACAAAGGAAACAGTCAACAAAACCAAAAGGCAACTGACACAATGGGAGAAGATATTTGCAAATGACATATCAGATAAAGGGCTAGTATCCAAAATCTATAAGAACTTATCAAACTCAACACCCAAAGAACAAATAATCCAATCAAGAAATGGACAGAGGACATGAACAGACATTTCTGCAAAGAAGACATAAAATGACCACCAGACACATGAAAAAGTGCTCAACATCACTTGGCATCAGGGAAATGCAAATCAAAACCACAGTGTGATACCACCTCACACCAGTCAGAATGGCTAAAATTAACCAATCAGGAAACAACAGATGTTGGCAAGGTTGTGTAGAAAGGGGAACCCTTCCACACTGTGGGTGGGAATGCAAGCTGGTGTAGCCACTCTGGAAAACAGCACAGAAGTTCCTCAAAAAGTTGAATATAGAGATACCCTATGACCCAGCAATTGCACTATTAGGTATTTACCCTAAAGATACAAATGTAGTGATATGAAGGGTCACGTGGACCTGAATGTTTATAGCAGCAATGTACACATAGCCAAACTATGGAAAAAACCTAGAGGTCCATCAACAGATGAATGGATAAAGAAGATATATATATATGTGTGTGTGTGTGTATACATCTGTATGTATATACATACATACACAGTGGAATACTATGCAGCCATCAAAAAGCCCCAAATCTTGCCATTTGCAACAATGTGGATGGAAATAGAGGGTATTATGCTAAGCAAAATAAGTCAATCGGAGAAAGACAATTATCATGTGATTTCTCTGATATGAGGAATTTGAAAGTGAGGGCAGGGAGTTATAGGGGAAGGGAGGGTAAAAATGAAACAAGATGGGGACATGGATTTAGACAAGCCATAAGAGACTCTTAATCTCAGGAAACAAACTCTGGGTTGCTGGGGGGTGAGTCAGGGGAGGAATAGGGTTGCTGGGATATGGACATTGGGGAGGGCATGTGCTATCATGAGTGCTATGAATTGTGTAAGACTGATGATTTCACAGACCTGTACCCCTGAAACAAATCATATATTATATGTTGATTAAACAAAAAAGATAGGTTAAGCCTCATAGAGAAGAAGGTTTTTAAAAAAAATTTTTATAAACATATAATGTATTTTTATCCCCAGGGGTACAGGTCTGTGAATCGCCAGGTTTACACACTTCACAGCACTCACCATAGCACATACTCTCCCCAGTGTCCATAACCCCACCCGCCTCTCCCGACCGCCCCCCGCCACAACCCTCAGTTTGCTTTATGAGATTAAGAGTCACTTATGATTTGTCTCCCTCCCGATCCCATCTTGTTTCATTTATGAGAAGAAGATATTTGTGCCAAGACATTGAACCCATTTTTTAGGAATATTTGCACATCCTTCTAATTACATTAGCTATACAAGAAACTTGTGAGTTCTTCCTAATGAAAAACTACTTTCAAACTGTATAACTTAATAGGCTATATGAATATAAATCCTGAAATTCTTTACTTGTTATAGATAAAAGTTTTTGTTTTACAGTTAATTAATGTGATGAATAAAATAGCATTATGGGGTCAAGAGATACAAACTTATAGTCATAAAATAAATAAATCATGGGGATGTAATATACATCGAAGAACAATCTCCATGATGTACTCTTGGTTTACTTAGAAAAGTAAGGAAATGTGACAAAACATTTGTTTAAGTGTTCAAGTTCCTCATCTTAAAGAATTTGCTGTATAACACCTAACCCTCAGGTTGGATGACTCATGAAGTTTGTTTAGAATGATTTTTAAAAATGCACTGGAATTGTCATCGAAATTTCTACTTTTCCTCATAGCCTTTTAATTTTGTCATCTTTCTCTTTCTGCTCATATATACATGCAGGTTTTTCTCTTCCTACTGTCTGTACAGAAAGAGGAAAAGTTGAGAGCAAGTTCAAAGAGATACCTAAGTGGAAATTTCAAAATTGATATAAATCAAGAATAGATCATTGATGTGGAAACCAGTGGAACAATGTTATTATTGTTTATATTCAGAAAATATCGGCAAAAAAAATACCTGACCCTGTGGACTAAACTGTGAGCTACTGAATAAGCAATATTTTTGTGGGCACTGGACTTCTGTTAACTTGTTTACTTTATGATTATAAAACTGCTTATTAATGTTCTCTTAATGAACTCCTTAAGATCAATAGTTATATCCTTGATATAGGTATGCATCCTTGTTTTAACAGGAACTTGTGAAGCACATGAGCAACTTGTTACACTGTCACTTTGACTATAAGAAGCAGCCCACACTTCCCTCCTGTATCAATATTGACATCTGTAAACAAGACTAATAGTACATATCAAAATAATAAGTGATTAGTCCTGTGAGTAGGCATGTGGAAATTATTTATTGTTTTTCCCCATTCTAGTTGTTAGCCAGAGTTTGCTTACCTGAAAAAATCACAACTAAAATGTGTGTTCTGTTTCATGGGATAAAAAGAATGTTTTAGGCACAGTGTCATGGGTTAACTCTCACAATACTTCTGTTAGAAAAGCAAGATCATCCCCATTTTTACTGATGAATAAAGTCATTCCCTGGGAGGATAAGCAAGCAGTGGAAAGAGGATTCAAACTCATCATCCTGACACCACTCTACAGGCTTTTTCTGCAATGCTTTCCTCCTTACCTCCTTTTCAAAGCTTTGTGTCCTTCCTCACAACACTTCTTACTTCCAGTTCTGAGCCAAAGCACTTATACAAATACATTCACAGACACTTGCTTATCCATAATGGGTTATTTTCAATGTCTTCTTTTGAGCATCCCCAAAGCTGATGGAAAACGCTGCTTCTGATCAGCCTTTTCTATGTTACATGGCCTTTCCTCTCCTTTTAACCTAAAGTAAGCCCACAAACATATTTATAGCACTGAAGGTCATTCTTTTCTTTACCTCTGTTTCTCCTTTCTACTTCCTATTGTCTCTTCTGGCATTGGAGAAACACTGGAGAGCATATCCTTACAGACACACTCTTTCTTCTTCTTCTTCTTCTTTTTTTTTTTTTTTTAGTATGACTTTTTAAAAAAAATTGATTGTAAAAAGCACATGATGAAAAATTCACCTTCTTAATCATTTTTAAGTATACAGTATCTTTACTATGTTCACATTGTTGTGTAATCTCTAGGAGTTTTATCTTACAAAGCTGAAGCCCAAGACCCATTGAACAACTCCCCATTTCACCCTCCCACCCCAGTCCCTGAAAACTACCCTTCTACTTTCTGTTTTCATAATTTTGACTACTCTAGACATCTCATATATGTGTGATCATACAAAATTAGGGGGTTTTTTTGGTGACTGGCTTATTTCACTTAGCATAATGTCCTCAGGGTTCATCCGTGTCACAGCATGTGATAGAATTTCCTTCTTTCTAAAGGCTATAGTATTCCATTGTATATATTTACATTTTCTTTATTCATCTATCAATGGGCATTTGGCTCCTTCCACCTCTTGGCTACTGTGAATAATGCATTGTGAATGCAATGAATATGGGTGTGTAAATATCACTTTTGCATCCTGCTTTAAGTTCTTTTAGATATATATCTAGAAGTAGGATTGCTAGATCATATGGCAATTCTAATATTTCATTTTTTGAGGACCCTCCCTATTGGTCCTACATCTTTGTCAATACTTGCTATTTTCTATCTATTTTTTAATTTTTTTGATAGTGGCTATCCTAATGGCTCATTGTGATTTGTTTTCCATTTCTCTAATCATATGTAAGTACGCACTACTTTTTTTTAAATTTAAAATGTTTTGTTTTTATAATTAAGTACATACTATGTGCTTGGTATGCTGTTAAATGCTTTGCATGCAATAGCTCATCACTTTTAACAACCATCCTATGGCCTAGTGGTATCCTTACTTTGTGTATGAGGGAACTAAGAATCAGAGTTTGACTAATTTTCCTAAGGACAGAGAACTACTAAATGGTGAAGTCAGTATTCAAAACCAGGTCTGATACCGAAGCTCACATTTCTAACAGCTGAGTTACTCCCTGCTTTTTGCCTTATCCATTATTCCCCAAGGCAATTCTTGGTGATGAACACAGTTCTACACAAAGGAAAGGGAAGGTAACATTTGTTAAGTGCCTGATTTGTGCTAGACACTGCTAAATGCTTTTAGATGCATACGTGTGAGTGTATTTTGGAGGGAAGTGAAAGAGGGAAGTCCTAGCATTTTACACATACAAACTTCTGTTTTGTTTGCATGGGTGTCATTACAAGTCACAGGACACAATGGAAAGAATGTTGAGTTTGTATTTCTTACTATAGCCTTTGTAAATTTGAAGACCATTTTTTACTATTAAATGTATTAAGAAATATGCAGGAATTCAAGATAAATTCCAATTCCAATTAAGGAATTGATTTTATCCCCGATATTGCCAGGAATATTGCCAGGAAGAGTGTACACAAACAATAAACTACAGGAAAGAAGTCTTTTTTTTTTTTTTTAATTTTTTTTTTTTTTTTTATTTTTGAGAGACAGAGAGAGCCCACGAGTTGGGGGAGGAGCAGAAGGAGAAGCAGGGTCCTCACTGAGCAGGGAGACTGACATGGGATTCAATCCTAGGGCTCTGGGATCATGACATGAGCTGAATGCAGGTGCTTAACTGACTGAGACACCCAGGTACCCAGAGAGGAAGAGTCTTAACTACAGGTAAAAGAAAACAAAAATATATGTTATAAAATATATGAGTATATAATATAAACAAAAATATATGAGTATATAAATATAGGAACTACCAATTAGCCTATCCTCTCTAACACTTGCTTTTAATTTCACCAGCCCTATTTTCCTGGTGTAAGTTGCCTACAACTGTTGCCATGTTGTCTCCCATATTCTACTCTACCCCATGGCTGCACTTCATGTTAGAAATAAAAACAGTGGGTCAAGAATTATAGTATTAATTTTGCTAACATAGTGATGAATTCAGAGCCATCTCTGACATTAGAGATGACCCTGAACACAAGAAATTTGAGTCACAGGAATCCATGACTCTTGACTGCCCATGGTAATATCTAATATTTTAACCCAACCTTCATTTGGTCATGAAAAGCATCAAGAGAATGGAAAACTAAAATTATTTTATCTGTGCCTTTCATTTAAGAAACATATTAACTCCCAATGCCGATTTTCTGGATTGAAATGCTTCGGGATGTATTACTGCACTATTTCAAATTGGTAACACCAATCATAAACAAAAACATCTTTAGGTAAAAAAGCACAAATCTTCTAATAAACTTATGAAAGAGGAGATAAAAATATCTCTTGGTATTTATAATATTCATTGAGTGCTGCCAACATTACAGGAATCAATAAGGTAGCTAGTTTTTTAGCCAAATGTGATCACCACAGCCTGTATCACTAATGTGTGGGGGCACTGTTGTACACTCAGTAATGTATTTTGTATCACAGCCTTGAGCGTAAATTCATGAGCCAGAAACAGTATGCCATATTACCTCAACTTTTCTAAATTTTAGAATAGCTGCATTGAAATCAAACTACCAAGTAAAATGCTGCTCATAGATATCCTATCTCATCATCTGGAATCACAGCCATCTGTGAAAAGCATACCCAGATTTATTGCTGCATTTCTACTACCCATTGTGTCTGTTCTCTTTATCAGAGTTCTTTTACTTTCTTTTCTTCTTCTGATTATTTCCTTCTTTCATCTCTATTAATAGTTCAATATCTCTTTAAAAAGATTTATTTATTTATTTACTTATTTTCTTAGTAAGTTATTTGGAGGGGTGGGGTGGGGTAGAGGGAGAGAGTCTTAAGCAGACTCCATGCTAGGAGCAAAGCGTGACTGGGGGCCGATATCACGACCCTGAGATTACGACCTAAGCCAAAACCAAGTTGGATGCTTAACCTACAGACCCACCCAGGCACCCCAATAGTTCAACATCTCTTAATTGTCCCTGAATGAAACTTCATTACCTCTCTTCTGAAGAAAAAGTGGCTTATGATGGTAAATAAGAATATATTTCAAGGGGTGCCTGGGTGGCTCAGTGGGTTAAGCCTCTGCCTTCAGCTCAGGTCATGATCTCAGGGTCCTGGGATCGAGCCCCACTTTGGGCTCTCTGCTCAGCAAGGAGCCTGCTTCCTTTCTCTCTCTGCCTGCCTCTTTGCCTACTTGTGATCTCTCTTTCTCTCTCAATCTCTCTCTCTGTCAAATAAGTAAATAAATAAATAATATTTAAAAAAGAATATAATTCAAGAAAACAAATGAAAACCACAGCTTTGCTAAGCGATTAGTACTTTATTTCTTATTGTTTAGTTTTAGTCCTTAATTTTTATGTATTACTCACCAGCAAGATTGTATAGTAAGCCTGGCAAAGCACTTCATAACACAGCAGCAGGTTCTGTTAATTATTTCAATGAGGAGATACAAAAGTTAAATCTAAAATGTAATGTGTGGGGCACCTGGGTGGCTCAGTGGGTTAAAGCTTCTGCCTTCAGCTCAGGTCATGATCCCAGGGTCCAGGGATTGAGCCCCGCCTCGGGCACCCTGCTCAGCAGGGAGCCTGTTTCCTCCTCTCTCTCTGCCTACCTCTCTGCCTACTTGTGATCTCTGTCTGGCCAATAAATAAATAAAATCTTAAAAAAAAAAAGTAATGTGTGTTGCAAAGAAGGTAACAGTTTTTGAGAGTCAATGACTTTCACATGAATATTTTTAATGAGGCATTTCAATAAAATTTTTATAAATGAATTTTAGTTAACAAAAAATTGCTCCTATGACATAGAATTGGTGCTATTGATATTTCTAGTTTATAAATGAGAAAACAGTAGTAAAGTTAATGGATATACCGAAGGTCATATGGTTTATAAGCAACTACATGCGATTTGGCTATATGAATAAGGATGTCATATTCCAAAGTCCAACATATCATACTACTAATGCTATATATATTTTTTGAGATTATTTATTTATTTGACAGAGATCACAAGTAGGCAGAGAAGCAGGCAGGGAGAGAGGGGGAAGCAGGCTCCCTGCCAAGCAGAGAGCCTGATGCGGGGATCCATCCCAGGACCCTGGGATCATGACCTGAGCTGAAGGCCGAGGCCTTAACCCACTGAGCCACCCAGGCGTCCCTAATGCTATATTTTATTATGTTATTTTCATTTAAATATTTTGTTATACAAATATTTCTTGGTTTTATATAGATATCATTTTTGTTATCCATATAGTTGTCCACCAAGTTAATGGATATTTTCTCTTGTATGTTTTTGGTCTTGCAGATAAAGATATAGTTGACATTGTCACACATATATTTTCATTTTTGTTAAATTTTAATCTTAGAATAAATTCCTAGATATATAGGTATTGGGTCAAGAATGATTTTTTTTTCAAGGGGCGCCTGCATAGCTTAGTTGATAGAGCTTGTGGCTCTTGATCTCAGGGTCATGAATTTGAGGCCCATGTTAGGCATGGAGTCTACTTCAAAAAATTAAGAAAAAAGTTTGGTTTTTTTTTTTTTTTCAAAGATTCTCTCTGCTTTTCTGGGGTTTATTTTAAAAATTTAATAAGAAATCATATAAATAATGCATTAATATATACTAGTTAAAAATTCTCAAGAAATTTAGTAAGGCATTCCTAGATAGTATATATTTTACTCACTCTGATTGGCCTTGGTCTTTCAAGCTGTTACATACATTAATCCTATAATTGAGAGCCTGACATAGAGCCAGTATCTGAAGGAATGATGATGAGTTGGAAAATGTCTTCCACCAGAAGATACATCATAGCTACCATGCCTTACCAACACAAAGAATGAGTAGTGTTATACAGATAAAATTTGAATTTATTGGTATATATTCGCAATGAATATAGTCATGCTTGCTATATTAAGATCCTTTCTTAAGAAACTTTTATAAGGTAGTTACTCATGGATTATTATTTACGTCTTATCAACTCAGACTTTAAGTTTTCTTTTTATTTTTCTTTTTAGAGAAGGAAGTGTGGGCGGAGGGGCAGAGGAAAAGGAAGAAAGGGAATCTTAAGCAGGCTCCATGCCCAGTGCAGAGCCCCATGCGGGGCTTGATCTCACAACCCTGAGATCATGACCTGACCTGAAACCAAGAGTCAAATGCTTAACCAACTGAGCCACCCAGTCACCCCCAGCCTTTAAGTTTTCTCCTCTGGAAAACCCTACCCAGAAAAACCCTTTAAAATAATGTTATTTCTCTTAATCATGAGTACTCCTCAGCTTACTCACCCTCGTGACAGTGATTCTTTCCTTTATTCAATAGATGATTGCCAAGTCTTCTAGATGCTAAGGATAGAGTACTAAGAGACAGACAAGATTTCGCTTTCCACAGAGCTTCTATAAGATTTCTTCTTCTATAACAATTCTATAATTGTTGGAGAAAGCAAATACAAAGCAAACAGACATTTTAGGTTTATTCAATACTATGGGATTATATGTAAAACAGGGAGATGGGACAGAGATAGTCTTGGGCAATGAGTTGGGGAAAGATGGCTTCTATCTCAAGATGCTAAAGAAAGACTTCTCAAAGTATGTGAGGTAAGATCTGAAAGTTGAGGGATAAGCAGGTCAGGAAACAATAAATACAAATGCCCTGGAGAAGCAAAAAGATTTGCCCAGTAAAACAGAAAAAAAAAGCCAGAGGGACTGAAATATAGTGGATGTGGCAGGAGATGCGCTTGTAGAAATTCTCAGGGCTGATCACATTGGGCATTGTGTGACACACTAAGGAATCTGGATTTTATTTTGTTTACAAGGGGAACCTGCCTTTGAAGGAGAACCAAATGATGTGCTTCGTTGTTTTAAAAAACCATCTGGCTGCTCAATGTCTTGTCCCAAGCCAATCTCTACCCCATCTTGTGAAGACATCTAGTGTGTAGCACACAGTAAGCACTGAAAAACTAAGTGCAAGTCATCCATTTTATGTTCAATATCTTCTTATATAATCTCTTTTTTGACTATCCCTTTTTCTCGTGTTTCCCTAACCACAGGGAAATTTCCAATTCAGGACAACTTAGTTAAAGCATTATTTACTGTTTCTGGGAGCCTTCCTATCTTCAGACTCTACAGCTTGTTTATCTCTGCTCAGTCTCTGGCCCAGGCTCGCTCTTAGGTGCCTCACAGAACAGGAATCTTCCCTAAGGTGCTGTTGTCCTTTGGGACTCAGCAAGAACTAGGCCCCTGCATTCCTTCTCTTAAAGCTGGGTGGAGATCAACATTCTCATGTAAATGAATATAGAAAATGAGTGCAACGAGCAAAATATTCTTGACAGTAACAGTTTCTATAAGATGCACATCAGATTTACTCACTTTGAAGAGAAGAGCAGAACAGTATGAATCACTCCACCTGGATCCTGCTTAAACGGCAGAGAAGGTGCCCTTTGATTGGGCCCACATACAAGAGCCTGAAAAATGGATGTGAAGAATGAGAGGTGTTAGCTGTCATCAGATGCTCTGCAAACACAACTGATATTTCTTATGTAAATATGTAAGGCAAGAAAAAGAGAGAAATTCAGATGGCACACATATTGAGGTACTTTTTTTTTCTTCTGAAAAATCAAAGACCACACAGGAACCAGACAGTAGAACTGGAAATCCCCTTGTATTTACCTTTTTTTTTTTTTTTTTTCCAAGTTGCTGAGTAGGAGTGAGAAAAAGGATGGAAAAAGAGCAGATAGGACCAAGTACTGTCTACTGAGATTTAATGCAACCACTAAATAAGACAACCAAAAGAAAATGAAAAATGGGAGCCAAATCCTATCTTACATGGACAGAAGCAGAGCTCAGTCATTACTAGCTAGAGGATGTATGGCAAGGTGGAAAAGACATTAAGACTGGAGTCTGAAAGGTCAGTCCTGAGCTCTACTGTTTACTGATATGACCTTGGATAAATCTGTAGGTCACTTTGAATGTGCTGGTTTACTCAATCTGAAGATAAGGATAATGATACCATTGATAGCAACAATTTCACAAGTTTGTTATAGCATAAGATAAGATTAGGAAAACTAATTTGTTATTATCATTTTAATAAAAATACCCAAGACTCAAATGATGGTGGGAACTGCTCCATCCTTCCTACTCATCATCTAAATTAGAAACATTTTCCCAAAATCTCCTTCCAGCACACCTACACCCTAATCTCCTCTTCTCTCTTTGCAATTACTTTGCTGAGCACCTTTGTGAGGGCCCATCATTATTCTAGCCAGTTGTGGAGTGGCCAAGCAAGAAGGGATCTGATTTTAAGGACACTGGGTAGGTGGTATGTATTAGCATTGATTTTTTACAGCTTGTTTTGCTGTGTTCATCAGTTGGCTCTTCTCCCTGTGGATTCATTCACTCAGCAGTTTTCCACATTTTCACTTTGTTTTGCAATTATCCTGACTGACAACTATTTGCAGTATGTGATGTTACTAAACAGTTTTCATGCAAACCCTGCTTTCCCACATCCTGGAAAAGATTGACTCTTTTAGAGTCCATTTAAAATGGGCCACATTTATGCATTAACTAGGGAAAGACAAACATGACCAAACAGAATCTCTATTTTAACATTTGAAATCCCTGAAATAGATTTATGGTAAAAACAAGACCAAGAGATAATCAAAAGGCTTGGCTATTGTTCATTAGTGACACAAAACATAAGAAGTTATTGATTTTCCTTAGCTGAGCTTTGAAAACACAAATAACCCACAGCGCATTTGATTTTCTTACCTGGATGCTATAATGATTGATGAGTTCAGTTCACTGACACAAGCATGACACTGTAATAGGAGTCTTTGAATGTGGCTTAGGGCCTTATTACCAAATGTCTGGGGGGCAGGGAGGGAATAAGAAAAGAAAGTTATTAGTAAAAAGAAAACTCATTATTGAGAATCTAGTTCATTTTTAGTGCTGATCTCAGGATATAGAGATTTGGAATGAAATGGACCCGATACTAAATAAACTGATGATCCCTATTGTTCATGTAGAGAAGTATTAGTGAACTGTAAGCCAATTAAAACCTAAAAGAAAAATAGTATCCACATCATACATGTTTACAAACATTTCTCTAGATTCTGTTCCCCACAATTATCTAGTGCTGAATTGATAAATGCATACTAGGCCAAACTCTACTCCCACGTGGGTCCTCATAATTTTCTTCTCTATTTTTTTCTAGATTTTATAGGAAATTGGGATCTCTATAAAAATGCAGCAGTTTGGGAATCAGATTTAGGGGTATCTAAGCTAGAATTTTTTCAAAGGCAGAAATAAAAGGTTAAAAAATAAAAATAGTGAAACAAGACTGTATGTTAGTTATTGTAGACAAAATCAATTCCTCATACAAGTCTTAGCAGCCAGCCTCCTCACATGAATTTGATATAGATGCAGTCTTAGCTCTTTGGGCAGGGAATTGGATAATTTAACTCAGGCCCTTGGAAACCATTCAGGTCACCAAAATGGTGACATAACCATGGCTGGAAAATTCCCATCTCAGCTCTGGTGACTACCTTGGCTACAAGCAGATTTGGCAGGGAGATCCCATGCCTGTTTTTGTGGGTCCGCAATAAGTTGCCATAGAAGCTTCTTCAAGGATGGTAGAGGAGACAACCTCTTTCTTCTAGACCCTTTTTTAAAGGGTTCACTTCATTAAGCCAGACCCACCTGGGTCAGTCTCCCTTTTGATCTCAGGGTCCTGGGATTGGGCTCTGTGCTCAGCTTGGAGTCTGCTTGTCCCTCTCCCTCTGTTCTTCCCCCTTCTTGTGCTCTCTCTCTCTTAGATGAATAAATAAAATCTTAAAAAAAAAAAAAAGAAAGAAAAAGAAGAAGAAAAAGGTGAAAACAACTCTCAGAGGACAGCAGAATGAAATGGGGACCTCAGACCTACTACTGCAAAGAACAGAATTCTGGCAATAACCTATATGAGCAAGGAAATGGATTTGCTTCTAGAGTCTCTAAAAAGGAATGTAGCCCTGCCTACATCTAGATTTTAGCCCTGTGAGCTCTGTAACAGGTGTCTTACACATAAACATAAAATACATCCACACATAAAATCATAAAGTCTATTTTCTGCCATAGTGTGCTATGCCAAATGAGTGCTAAATATATCAACGTGGTCATATCTTTTAAAAAGTATGTTGACAGACAACCAGAAACTGCAAGTAGATATGTATAAGGTAGTACTATTTATGAAATGACACAAATGTGGAAATATTCATATGTTGTAAAATTTTCTTAAAATATGCATGAGGCGATTCATGTTTATATCAGGACAGTTATTTATTCTAGGAAGAAAAAGGTGGTGATGAGAGGAAGATGGAAGAATGAAGCTTTAGTTCATTTTATACTGTTTTATTTCTTTAAAAAGAAGTCTGAAACAAATATAGCACCTAGAATGTGTGGGATATGGAGTCCTTGTTATATTCTACACATTTGAGATATTTCATGACTTGAAAAGGGGCAAGTTTTCTGGGAAGAACTAACATATTTAAGGAATGACCAACTGGAAGAAGTGGCAGAAGGTGAGAGAAGTGGTCCTTATTAGGTCCACGGAGGCATTTCTTGGGTGGAAGAGTATTCAGGTCTAAAGCCTTGATTATGGTATCTCTGTTGGGGAAATAACCAGATACCCCTTATTCTGTCTTCTTTTGTTTACCATTTATGTTTCAGTGCAGATCTCACTAGTGGAAGAAAACATGTTTTTCACAAAATCATGGAGGCCCAACAACAGTTCTAGATCTCCTCCTTAGTGAATAACATGGTACTGCATTCTGATTTTATTTATCAGTCTTAGAATCTGTGGGTACCACTTTGATGGAGGGATCCACTCTCAGCTTAATGCCAAGGCCCATGTCTGATTTTATAAATCTGAAGGCAGAACCTGAATTGAGGTAAGGGAATGCCAGAACATCTGCCATGTATCTTGGGAAACAGCCAACTGGCCTTCTCCTGGCTATCCTGTCAGTTCAACTTGTGTCTGTTTCTTCCTAATTTCCACATCATGTTTGGAACAGATTTTCTAGCTCCTAAGGCCTGACTATTTTTGGTAGACATGCACATTTTGGATAGTTGTTTTGGTTTTGGTTTTCTCCTTTATTCCTAATAAGATCTCCTTAAGGGCAAAAATGCTTTTTTCCCCCCACTTTTTTTTCTCTCTGAGAGGAAAATACATGCTTGTTGAAAGATAATTTTGTGAAGGTTTTGACTTAATTGGAGGTATTACTGGTGCTTCTTCGGATAGAACTAATTTTCATGGCTTAAAAGTACATTAGTAATATGTAAAACAAACACTATGGCCAGAAGATTTTTAAAAAGTACATATCTTACAAAAATAGCAAGCTCATAAGAAAAGCTATATTCAGCCCATGATGGTATTAATGTTGACTTTAGACCTGTAAGTACCAATTCAAAATGCTCTACACTTCATTGAATTTTCGGTATTGATAAGTCCTTATGAATTTCACCTGAGAGCCACTCATTTAATGCCTCAGAAAATGAAAGTTGGCATATTTCAGTAATTTTCTCAAATGGCTCCACACTGCTACAGTAGAATTGGAACCTAAATCCAACTTGATATTCAAGTGCCTTTTCCTTAGTCTGTTACTATGGTGTTTTATTTATTTGTTTGTCTTAATACCTATCTAAGATTTTGAAGATTTGCATTCAGGATGGGGTGTGGCTCCTCAAGGACAAGGGTACGCCTTGTTGGTCTTTGTTTAGCTAATGCTTAGCATGTGGCAGGGCCAGAGCCAGCATTTGTCAAATGAAAGGTTTCATGAGTGTCTTTCCTGGGTAACCTTGAGAAATCACTTAATCTTCCCAAGTCTCACTTCCTGATCCATAAAGTGGGCATAAAACTCACCTTATTTATGCTATAGGATGTTTTTGAAGTATATATTTGTTTGCTTATTAAGAACATTTTTATAGTTTTCCAAAATGGTAACTTTACTATAATATGCATAATTACCATTTTGAAAAAGATATATCTATATATTTGAAAAAAATACATGCACTTTGATATATTGATATGTTAATATTTTAAAGCTTTATATGTATCAATTATTATATATTTATATACCTGTATTAGCTAAATACAAACATAAAAAAGTGTATTGTTAAATCTTTTACCGTAAATTGTTACATGAACGAACAAAAGGATAAAGGATTACAATTAGAGCTTGGGTCTTTTTTTCTTTTCTATAAAATGACTGAGTTATTTTATGCCTGGAATAGTAGAAATTCCTTTTAATCACAAACAACTGTTAGTGCTTTTTGATATTCTCTCAAATCATGTTTTCAAAGATCCCTTGCTTTTTAAAAAAATATTTCTAAAAAACCAATTATTTCTAATAAACGTTGTTTATTGTTGTGCATTATGATAATGTTGCCTATAAATATTTCTTATCTTTAGGCATTTATGACTTATATCTTGTCTTCTTAAAAAATATTCTTGTTTTTGCCTATCTGAAATTCACATCCTAGTGTCAAAATTAAAAACAAAAAACAACAAAACCAAAAAACCTGTTAAGATGTCTTTTATGAATAAACAATATTTGGATTTACTTAAATGGTCATTAGGTAACATAGGTTGGTTTTGATGATTAAATGAGATATGCTGAAAAGCTATTGAAAATGTAAAAGCTGGACAGATTTACTTTTTTATGGTCAGAGCACTTAATAGTGGCTACATTTGAGACTCGGTGACGCAACTTGGAACCTACTAAACAGTCTATCTTAGTCTCTGAGAACTATATTGTAGGTTGATATTCATGTAATAGAGTAGTTCATATTTACTTAACTACTTCATGGGTATTTTTTGTTTATTTATTTACTTAGCATAAGCCTAGTTTTTAGTCTTACCTTTAAAAACAAAGTAGCCATTCCTAGATATAACTAAGATGAGCATCAAGATCTTTGCATCCATGAAGGTATCCTGAACTTTGCTTTCCTAGTTCACATTCCTGCAGTGCATAAATATTATGGTTCCAATAGAAAGAAGGAGCACAGTTAAGTGAAAAACAGCCTTATGCTGCTTATGTCACAGGCACAGCTTCTCACAAGAATCAGTATTCAGGAAGGGCTCTGAAAAGCAGAAAAGCCCATTGTTTAAAAAACAAAAATCTTACACTTACCATTTGATAAAGAAACAGTTTTACATAGTAGTTTTAAGACTTTATCCACTTTTGTTTTTCCTACCCTTCTACAACCCACGACTAAAGTGGCTTAGGACACCTGGATGGTTCAGTTTAGTGTCTGACTCTTGATATTGCCCCAGGTCTTGATCTCAGGGTTGTGAGTTCAAGCCCTACACTGGGCTCCATGCTGGCTGTGGAGTCTACTATAAATTAAAAAAAAAAAAAAAAGTGGCTGATGAATTTGGAAAAATGATCCTAAAGTAGAATTTTGTCTCAACACCTCACTGCATCTCACCAGGTTTCTCTTCTGCCTACACGGGGAAAATTAAACGCACCTGTTACACCATTTCAGGGATGACATTCACATAGAATGCTTCTCTTACTTTCTTGTCCTCATACCTTTGCTTGTGCTGTTTTCTACACATGGAATGCTGTACTGTATATGCCCTGCATCAAAATTCAGTCTTTCAAAGTCTATCTTGATAGTCATCTTCTCTAAGAAACTTCTGATCCCCAGTACAAATGTGAATTATCTCACATTTGAAATATTGTAGCACTTGTTTATACTTTTCTGATGGAATATCATTTTTGCTTATGCTATTCTTTATATATGTGTTACACTCTCAATAGAACATATACTAATTTTGGAAGACTTTATTTCAATGTCTCCATCATTTTTAACATACAGAAGATTCTAAGTGAATAGAATGGAACAGAATTAAACTTAGGACTTAGACTCTTAGTCCAGGTTCATAAATTATTAGGGGGTAATGAACCTGAAGTTTCCAGTTATTTTACATAAAATTTGTAAGTAAAAATCAAGATGAAATAAATGAATGTAACTTTCAGGGACATGAAGGCCCTAAGTTTAAACATTTAGTATTATCAGAAATACAAATGACTACTTTCCACAAATAGACTGGCCCTCAGCTAAATTTGAAATATTAGGTTGATAGGGCTTTAAAAATAGCCTATGAAGTCTCCTTGATTCGAGTAAGATTCCAAGAGCCTCTGAAAGGCAAAGTACTATACTCACATATGCAGGCAGTCACGATCCATTTCCCAGCCTCATTTTGGGTATCATAGTTTGTCCAAACAGGTGTGATAACGAGGTGTGGTTGCCTTTATGATCTGTCCTATTGGATCAATGAGTAAAGATGATTAAAATCAGGGGAAGACAGTAGTAAATCTATGAAATGCTTCCAAGATGTATGCACAGTTTGTCCCTGACTACCTGATGGACATTCCCAGCTGTGCATAACATAAAGTCCCAACAGTGAAAAAAGTCCAATGGTAGTCCAAACAATCAGGAAAAGCCTAAAGAAAGCACTATTCTAAGACACTTCTTGGGTGATACGAGTGTGCCTGAGCCTCATATGCCCCACGGTGAGACAGACGTTGTTTAGTACAGGGATGGTGTGCTTCATTTGGACTTTTTCTTCTTGGTCCTTGTCTTGCTTGTCTTCTGCTGGTTTTCCCTTACTGAGTGTGACATGTTTACCACAGCACATAGAAAAATGCCCAGCCACTTTGTGTTAGAAGCATATCTGTGAGGTGATGGGAAGAAAAAGAGATGCTATTCATGAGATGGTGTAAGACAATGGCAAAAACTTCTGGCAACTCTCAAACTAACAATAATGTGAAGAATGTTACTGAAATGCTGTCAATTTTCAACATGATCCACCCATTTATTTATTCATTTCCAAAGCAGTTAAAAAAACTCAGGAGAAATAGGTTCCAGGAATACAAATAACAAAGCATAGTCCTTGCCCTCAGGGATCTCAGTCTGCTGCAGAAATTTGAAACAAAAGATCACTTGGGCTGCAATGAGCTCATGGAGAAGCAGCAACTAACTTGTCTCTGGGACTATGAGAGTTTCCTGAGGGTTGGGAATGATGACTCAGAGTTCTTGGGTTGCATGAGAGAGTAAGTGGCATTCCAGGTGGTGTTCACCGCATGTGCAAGGCAATGACAAAAGAAAAACTGAGTAGTTTGGTGTAACTGAAGTGTAGAAGGTGATGTTAGGAGCAGAGCCTGAAAAGCTATGCAGCTGTTAACTTAAAGGGTTTCTTGCATAAGGAGATTGGCTTTTACCCTGTGGAAGTCTGGGGACCTTTGAAGATTAAACAGATGTGGCATAATACATTCTATTTTAAAAAGATGAAAGAAGTCTGGCATTGACGAACTGGGTATTCCTTTATAGTAATTTTTAAAAAAATGTATTAAGTCCCAACAATTCAATTTTGAAATCTCATTTCTACCCACTGCCATCCAGGCATCATATTATATAGAACAGTCTCTTAAACAGCTCTTGCTGTTCTAGCTCCTCTGCTGTCAACTTAAGTAATCTTCAAACATATAAACTATAGGACATGGTATAATTTCTCGGCTTGAATGTATCCACTGGCTTCCCTTACACTATTGTGACATTCAAACTCTTCCCTAAAGTCCTATGTAATTCTGGCCTCTTCTTACTACTGTGGCTTCAGCTCACAGCTCCCTTGTCCTTAGTCACCACCTCCAGTAGCATTGGTCTCACTCATCCTCCTAATCTTCACCTGGCAGGCTCATCCTCTTTACTGGGGGAAATCCTCAGACCTAGCTTTTTTAAAAAAGTATGCTAATCATTTTTTTTTAACCTAAGGTGGGTCCTTCTCCTCTAATCCCTCTGAAACCCATTATTCTTTGTTTTCTTTACAACACTGTTATTTGATATTCACTTACATAAATTTGTCCAATTCTTGTTTGTGTATTTTCTTCCTCTCCCACTGGAATATAAAATCCCTTGAGGACAGGCTTTTTACTTTTTTCATTGCATCTCTACTACCTGACACATGGTCAGTATTCATTAGTGATTTTGAGAATGAATGAATATAAATTTCCTTGTTACATTCCTTGTCAGGGAGAGGGTACATCATCAAGAAGTCAAGAATTCCACCACTGTGGATGGTGCTGTCTGAGGCAATTGTGCTTTTTTTTTTTTTTTTTTTTTTTTTCCCCTACCTTAGCAGAATGGCCCAGGGTGTCAGCTTAGCTGCTACTTTTAAATCTTTTCTTTCTCTGTTAGCCCACTGGGAATTTCTGCAATGTTTTCCAGTGAAAACCTTTTATAATCTCAAAAGTAGGTTGGGGCTTTTGGTAGAGATTATAGGGCTTTTTATGGCTACTGAGAGGAAATTTCTCCTTAAGAAATACTTTGTTCACTACAATTTATCCATCAGTATTGCATTTTCCATTCTAACACACTAAATATTTATTTCTGAAGTTTAAAGAATATTTAAAAAAACGTTTTTGTATACGTGTTACCAAACTGAAGAACAATTATGCCAAAACCTGAATTTGCCTAGAAGGAAACATACAAAAGGTTTTCTCTGAGTCTCTGAAAACAGTCTCTATTTATTAGCCTCTAAAATGCTTTTGTCCAGACCAGACATGCCATATGAATCACTGAGAACTCATCAAACATCAGGTTAGTGGGAAGCAAATCACAGCAGTAACAAGGGATAGAAACAGTAAAGAAATAGTACAGAAAATGGCATCATTTTTATTCTTTTTTAAAAGGAATATTTTATCTACAATAGCCAAGATATAGAAAAAACTTATATGTCCCTCAAGGGATGAATGGATAAAAAAGATGTCACACACACACACACACACACACACACACACACACACAGGAGTATTACTCAGCCATGAAAAAGAAGGAAATCCTGCCATTTGCAACAATATGGATGGACTTTGAGGGCATTATGCTAAGTTAAATAAGCCAGATAGAGAAAGATAAATGCTGCAAAATATTACTTACGTGTGGAAGCTAAAAAGAAAAAATAAATTACACTCACAGAAACAGAGTAGAAAAGTTGTTGCCAGGGGCTGGGGAGTAGGAGAAATAGGAAAACGCTGGCAAGAGGGTACAAACTTCCAGCTATAACATGAGTAAGGTCTGAGGATCTAATGTTAAACATGGTGATTATAACTGGCATGACTATATTGTTTGACTGAAATATGCTAAGAGACTAGAACTTAAATTTTCTCACAAAAAAAAAAAAGAAAAGAAAAAAATAAAGAGAAAAATTAAAATGTGACAGCCTATGCAAAGTAGTTTCTCCCTATGGTACAACAGAACAATCCAGAGCATGATTTTATCTTAATAAATTATATAAGAATGTAAGGTCCCCAGGTTGAAACTTAATTTCTCATTGGTAAAAGCTCAGAAAGTAAATCACATTCCATCCAGTCTCTTTATGTCCTTTCTGAACAAGCACGTATCTATTCATTTAAGTCATAATCTCATTTAACCACATAAATCAATAAAGAACCAATTACTTTTTTCTTCTTTGTATTCTTAATGAAGGGAAGAGACTTCAAACTGGAAATGAAAAGCACTTGCACTATTTTGTTGGTACTTCTCCATTTGCTCAGGGTCTCCAAATATCCTCATAAAGCAATCAAGCATAGAGTCTGGATGTTGAAGCTTTGGACTATCTACCATAACAAACTCCCTAGGTCAGTAGTAGAGTGAGAAATACGACCATTTTTAAGAATGAACAGTTTTGGGGGTGCCTGCGTGGCCCTGTCAGTTAAGCATCTGCCTTCAGCTCTGGTCATGACCTCAGGGTCCTGGAATAGAGCCCTGTATCCAGCTCTCTGCTCAGTGGGGAGTCTGCTTCTCCCTCTCCCCCTCATCACTCCACCCCCTGCCTAGCTCCTGTATACATGCTCTTTCTCTCAAATAAATAAATAAATATTGGAAATAAAATGAATAAACAGCTTCTGGGTTACTATTTTTGAGAATCATAGTTTGAATTTTGTCTAGATTTTTGTTTCTATTTCATAGCAACTTATAATTTTAAAGATTTATCCACTCAAATCTCTCTAAGAGATTATTTATGCTTAAAGTTGTTTTCTGTTTAATCTTTAATTTTCTTAGTTTTTGTCTTCAGATGTTGAATTTGGGGATTCTTTATACAGTTGGTATCCTTAAATCATGAGATTTTGGTGGACACAGTGCCTTGCATCTAGACTTCATAAGCAGATTCTGAGCAATACCATATTATTTATACTTAAGGACAGGGGACATGTTCCTTTTTAATATTTTAATGTACTCACCTCCCAAATCCCCCCCCAAAACTGTGCTTACATTGAAACACACATTTTAGATGAAAAAATAAGCCAATGCTTTAAAAATTGACCTGGAAATAGAAATTATTTGGTGCAATTTATAGATTACATAGTCTTTTGCAATATTGTATAACATTTTAAAAGTATTTCAATTACATTCATCAGTGAGTAGGGGCATGGTTCTATCTAAATAGTGATGATTAGCTGAGCTTTGTCAAGTTGAAGGGAGGAAGCCTGTGGCATTCTTTAGACTTTTCCTTGGCCCAGTACCATTCAACATTTTAATTAGTAACTTGGATGAAATTACAAAAAGAAACTTTGTCAAGTTTGTGGACGACAAGCTGGGAAATTCCAGATTTAGGAATCAAAACTATACTGAGTGGTTGGAACTATAATGAATTTCAAAAAATTAAGAGGGATAAAGGAGTAGTGTTATATATGGACCAAAAACCCAACTCAGCTTCAAGTATAAAAAAGGAGAGATAAGGCAAAACAGCAGAGTTACAAAAGAGAGAGGATTTTTAGCTCACTTTAGTTAAATATCAACTACGTAATGTCATGTGATTGTTAAAAAATAGGCTTTTAATATATTACTTACAAGGGAGGAAGTATCCCAATTGTGCTGATAAGACCTAAATGGATTAGAAGTATTACATGCAGTTATGGGTACCATACTTTGAAAGAAATACAGACCATACCTATAAATAGCAACTGAGGGAAGAAGGGATTATTTCAAAGTAAAAAAAAAGAAAAAAAAAAGCCATCAGGAATAGAAGAGTTGTCTTGTGAGGGAGGGCATAGATGTACTTTACAGACTATCCCAATGTTTGGAACAAGGACCAATAGACACATACAATAGGGAAATAGATTTTTAAAGCAATGTAGGAAAACCTGAATTGTCTAGACATGAAGAACACTGCCTGAATAGGTAATAGACTCCTCTAATATCAAGAGAAGTTTTTGATCATGAGATACTTGTCTATCTAATGTTTTTAAGGAGTTTGAGGCATAACCATGCATAATTACTCCTTGCAACTTAGAGATCAGAGATTCATTAATTCTGTGACATCAAATTTTAAAAGGCGGGGTTGCCTGGGTGGCTCAGTTGGTTGAGTGTCTGTCTGCCTTCGGCTCAGGTTGTGATCCCAGAGTCCTGGGATGGTCTTGCATGCGGCTCCCTGCTCCATGGGCAGTCTGTCCCTCTCCCTAGCTCATGTGCACACATGCTCTTTCTCTCTTGCAAAAATAAAAATAAAACCTTAAAAAACATTTTAAAGTTTAGGGACACCTGGGTGGTTCAGTTGGTTAAGCAACCAAATCTTGATTTTGGCCCACGTCATGATCTCAGGGTCCTGGAATTGAGCCCTGCATTAGACTCTGAGCTTGGCAGAGAGTCTGCTTGGGCACTTTCTCCCTCTGCTTCTCCCCCGATTGTGCTCTCTGTCTCTAAAAATTTACTTATTTATTTTAGGGAGGGTGGGGACAGAGGGAGAGGGAAAGAGAGATTCCTCAAGTAGACTCCCCACCAAGCTTGATGAAGGGCTCAATTCCAAGATCCTGAGGTCATGACCTGAGCAGAAATCAAGAGTCGGATGCTTAACTGACTGAGCCACCCAACTGTCCCTTTAAAAATTTTAAAAGATTAAGAATGAAATTGGTAACAAGAGTAAAGGCAGCACAATTTTCGAGGAAAAGGATAAGAAGGGACAGACAAGTCAAGCAAAGGAATTTCGTTTTTAAAAGAAATCTGGGTGTTTGTAATTGGGGAAAAATAAAAAGGGTCCAGGGAAGGAGTGGAAAAGAGGAGATTGGTAACTGGGCTCGAGAAATGGAATTGAGACTATAGAGAAGAAACATTTCTAAAACCAATGACATGTTTGTGAGGATGGCTTAATGCGAAAGATTACTGATTCTCCTGTTATTCTAATTGATCATAATTTTTCTTCACAAATTAGGAAATTAAGTATTTAGGGTGGGGGAGGGTGAGCGGAGGATTAATGACAGACAAAGAAGATAAAAACCAGCTCCTACTGCTGGATACTGCCATTGTTACTCCCCAGTCTTTCATAGTGATGCCAATTTCTTCAGTATAACTTTCAGCAAATTTAGTCTTGTTTCTTGTCCCACATCAGCTCTGCTCTTCTGCTGTCATAATTCGAGTGTTTGTCCTTTCTTAAGTACTTCTTTAAAAAGCTGAGTGGTAGATTCAATCTACTGATCTGATTATCATGTCTAAATAATCTTTCCAAATTGTAAAACATGTCTATAATTGTTTTGGAAATTCAAGTAAGTACAAAAGAAAGAAAAGTTAAATTTCCTAATTAAACCTCAATTCTGAACTATCCATCCTGAAGACAAATGTAGCAAATGGACATAAGGAAAACAGTGTGAACCCAGAGGGAAATTATTTTATGCATAATTCTATTGCATTTTTAAAAAAAAAAAAGAGTCTCAAACTTTAGCATATATAATGGCCTGGATGGTTTGTTAAAACAGATTTCTGAACCTTACTCCCTTTAATTCAGGTTTGAGATAGAGGCCATGAATCTGCATTTCTCACAAGTTCCAGGTGATGCTAATGCAGCTGCTCTCTGGCCTACACTTATGGGTAAGATTTTATGTATTTCATTCTTTTGGATCCTACTGTAAATTAAACCAATATGTTAATTTCCTTCTCAGATTGTTCGCTGCTGATATACAGAAACATGACTGATTTTTGTGTTTATTTTGAACCCTGTAAATTCCTATGAATTAAACTTTGTTGAATTAAAAAAAAACAAACACTGCAAAGAATGACATTTTCAGATTATCCAGTACTATCTAGTTAAAAAAACCTCAATAACTATAGGTTATTAGGTTTCTTCCTTGAGTGACAATCTTAATGTCATCCTTATACTACTTCTATGATTGCTGTCACACTCATGTACTACCTATATTTCAATTTAGTATTTCTAATTGTCTTTTTATTTGAATATTATAAAATAAAACATATTATAAGTACAAAACTAGTACCACTTGACATATGTAGGTCATTTTCAAATAAAATACTATTTAAAAAACAATAAAATTCTTGCTAAATATTGTTTCTGAAGTTCTGAAGCCTATTCTTTTTCTTAACAAGAGGGATTAAAAGATGACAGCACAACCATGACATTCTCCTTTACTTAATTAGAAGGTTCAAGGAAGAACTGAAAAGAACTTCCTTTTTGACTTAAATGTTACTTAGTGCTGTGTCTATGTACTACCTAAAAACAAACCCAACTTCTCAACTTATTTCCCAAATTAAAACTTTATTCTAACACTTTAAAAATAAGAGATATAATAGATAACTCATATACTTAATTGGTTTCCATTTTTCCCTACTAATTTCCATATTTCTCAAAGACATGGTAATGAGGTTCCAAAGGTTACTGTCAAGTTCCAAGTGAAGATTAAAATACTTATTTTATAATTTTAATAAAATATTTAATTGCTCTAATCTCCTTTTTTCATACTGTGCATCTGGTGCTTCTTGAAAGTTTGTTTAGAATTTATCCTGCATCACACTTATTGCTGACATTACTAATAAACATTTTCAGAAGAGGAATTATGCCTTGTATGTTTTCATTTAGTGACATAAGCTGTTAAGCAAAAAATAACTCATGCTATATTGCTTTGGCTAAACTTGGTGAATAAATTAAAAAAATTTAAAAAACAGCCTTGATATTATGCAGCAATTAAAAAGAATGAGTTAGATTTATACATGATCTGGAAGGCTGCACATGATGCAATACTGAGTGCAAAAATTAGGTTGTAGTATGATGTATTATAATAATATTAATGAAAGACCCTATCCCACATGAGTGTATACATATGAGTAGGAAGAAGGGATAGAAAGATAAACATTGTGCTGTTAAGTTTTGGTTTACTGTGGTTGCTAGTTGAGGTCAGAAATGAAGGTAGAAACATATATTGAAAGATTAATTTTTTCTTCATATACTTTGCATCATTTTACTTTCAAAACATTTTTTTAAAAGAAGAATTCAGTGAATAAGATTTAAAAATGTAATCTGGATAACAAAGTTTAATGAACAACCTTTTGGAGAAGATCTGAACTAGCAGTATAGGTTAGAAATGCTGTACTAGCTCTAATTTAAATATAAAGGCTACATTTCCAAAAGCCCAACTGCATCTTAGACATGTAATAAATAACTCATAAGAAAGTGAATACGAAAATGGCTTCCATGAGAAATGCATGACACCTTAAGACATTGTTATATACCAGAATATAATTATTACAGTTAAAAAATAATTTTAATTAACCAGAGACAAACAATTGAACTCTTGTAGCAAAATGCAGACTTTCCAATATATTAATTAAAAAAAAAATACTACAATGTCATGGAAGAAGAGTAATATTTACCTGAAGAAGAAACTTCATTAAAACTTCTAATACTCATGTGGATTTTATAAAAAACAACATGATAAAGGCAACAGAAATAAAAAATACCCTTTTATAGAATGATTTTTCTTCTTGAAAAAGAGTCACTTATAAGCTTTTATTTTGAAATAAATATAAAGATTGTGATCGAGAAACCACAAGTATTTCCGGGTAAGGTTGAAGACCCATTTGCTTGTTATCTTTCAACTTTTGTACTATAACTTTGGCAAATTCTTCTCCTTGGATGTCAGTGGTGTCCAGTAACTGTCTGACTTTTGAAGTCCTTGTAGGTTTGGTACTAATGAGTTCATAGTCCTCCTTCATGATCAAGTCCCTGGACAGAAGAGCGTCTAGTGACTGGTTAAGGCAGGCTTCTGTCATTTGGCTCACAATGTCTTCCCTTTTACTCTGGATCCACTGTTGGGCTATGCCAGGCTGTAATCGCTCTGCAGAAGAGCAAGGCATGACAAATCAGTTGAGGACAGATATATAGCTATGAGTAAAATTGGATGAACAAAGAAATAATAAGGAATAAAACCCTTAATTTTCTATGATTGTGCAATATGAATGCAAGTATTTTGGGGGATACTGTTAATATTCAGGAAACACTCAGATATTTGGGTTATCTCTTCTTTTCCCTTCAGTTTCCTTCCCAGAAAAATCCTTTTTATATGCTATAAATCCACAGGGGCAAAACCCAATCTATGTTATAGATATATATTTTTTAATATAAAGGATACCTGCATAATTTTTAAATAAACATAACTTCACCTTTAGTAACATATTAAGTCATACCTCCTTTTAACATTCCCTCCCTAGATAGATGTTGATGGAATACCATGTGGACCTTTTATCGCATGTCAGCCCTCAATCTCCTAGGACTGGAAGTGCCTTCCTACTTAAGAAGGTATATATTTATCACGTTGAAGAAATAAAAACAAATAAAACTTATTGCATGGCAAATCTACTGAACATATAGTTGCAAGATAAACAGCATCATTTACAAAGTGTTAAATATTTACCTGAATTTCCCTCAGCTGAGAGTGGAGTTATCACTGCTAAAGAGCCTGGGGTGGTCTTGTGATCACAAAATGTCCTCTTCTGAACTGCAGAAATGTTACTATTGCAACTGTGATTTACTGGATAGTGACACAGTGTAGAAAAGTCTTGAGTTTTTCCTATAAAACACAGTATCTTCATTAGGGGTAGAACAGTCCTTAGCTATTCCTATTAGCTAAAATATCAACATCTGGATCACACAGAGGATAGTATTCAGTGTCTTTAAATTTTCATTGTTATTAAAGCTGGTTCATAAATCTAATTCCACAATATATTTTAGAATAAAAATGCATTTATAATGAACGTTTTTACCATACTTCTGTCTGCGCTTGTCTGTTTTATGTATATTATAAATTGTGAAATTTTACTTCTTCACATAATCCTGTATTTCTTCTGTGTCTTCTTCCTCCTTCTGTACTTTAAATGTGTCTTCTAAATCTATTTATTATGTGTCTTTCTTCACTCTTCCTTGGTAATCCTATTCAATCTCAGGGCCTCAACTGTCACCTCTCTTCCCAAATCTATGTAATTAAATTTCCTGTCTTCATTGAGCTTTAGTCTTACATTTTCAACAGTCCACTAGACAGCAACCTCATATGTGCTGCTAAGCACCTCAAATTTGAAAAAAAAATTAAAAACTTAATTATTCACCTAACTCTAAAACCTATTTCAACTATTTCTGTTAATAGCACCAATGTTCTCCCAATCATCAAGCTTGACAACTTGATTAGCTCCTTTTTTTCCTCTTCTTCCTCCAGGTAGAATGCTATACATTCCTTCAGTGTGTCCTCCATTACATCTCTCTCGCCATTTCTCCCTTCTTGCACTCAGGATCAGGTCTCATAACCTCTCATGTATATTATAGAAACAGACTAACAGTCTACTCATTGGTTTTCCCACCTCCATTCTCCTTTTCCTTCCAAAATAGTCTACATATTCTAGCCAGGATGAATCTTCCTAAAGCAAAAAATTTTTATCATGTCACACCCTTGCTCAAATAATTTGCAACAGCTGCTCCCTAAACAAGTGAGGAGCCCAAATAGTTCA
The DNA here is from genome assembly GCF_010015895.1 of Lontra canadensis. Classification (NCBI taxonomy): domain Eukaryota; kingdom Metazoa; phylum Chordata; class Mammalia; order Carnivora; family Mustelidae; genus Lontra; species Lontra canadensis. The sequence goes on from NW_022631031.1 coordinate 1,806,032, forward strand.
GCCAAGTGTTAGAATCTGTGATGGTATTGACCTTTTATCTCCTTTCATTCATCCTCTTTACCGGCTAAACCCAACTACTCACTGTTCTCTGTGTTTTCTTGCTTCTGTGCCTCTATGTTGTTCCTTTTGCCTGGAATGCCCATCTTTATAACTATAGGTCCAACCTTCAGTCAGAAACAATTTCTTCATGATGACAACATGGTGTAGTGGAGTGACATGAAAATATTTATCAAAAGACCTGGCTTCGAGTCTTGGGTTTGCCAGCTACTAACTATGTGATCCAGGAAGTCTTGATCTTAAAAATCTGTAAAATGAGGAATATCTCCCTCACAAGGTTGTTGTGAAATGCTTTGTAAAAAATGTTACTTTTCCAAGTGTATTACCATAGCTCTACATCCATCTCTTCTACAATATATCACTTCTATCTTATACTATGGTTACTTAGAAACATTTCTCTTCTCTTAGATATTTTTTAAAATATCTTTTCACAGAGTCTAACACAATGCCTTCAATATTTTAATGTATTTGTGGAACATCCCACTACTATTTTCACAAGTTAAGATTCTAACACTTTTAAAAAATGAATTATGGCTGCAGATCAAAGACATGTTCCAAACAAACCATGACTGTTTATCCATAATACAGTCTTAAAAAAAGGGAAAACTTGCAAGTAATACTGACTGAAAAATTTACATACTAGATAAAAAATCATTTTCTTGAGGAGCTGACAGGGACTTTGAGGCTATAGTAGAATCGCGACTTTCATGGAGCTGAGAGGATCCACATGATTCCTAAAGTAAATAGAAGATAAATGATTTAGGTTAATAGAAAATCATTCTTAAAGTTATATAGCCTTAATTTCTAAATAGTTCTTTCTTTTTTCCTCTGTATTTTTTTTTTTTAAAGATTTTATTTATTTATTTGACAGAGATCACAAGTAGGCAGAGAGGCAGGCGGCGTGGGGGAGGGAAGCAGGCTCCCTGCCAAGCAGAGGGCCTGATGTGGGGCTCGATCCCAGGACCCTGAGATCATGACCTAAGGCGAAGACAGAGGCTTTAACCCACTGAGCCACCCAGGCACCCCAATTTCTAAATAGTTCTTGATTTTGGTCTACTATAAAAAAAGAATAAAAATGGTTACAACTTATACCTTACAAAATTAAAGAAACATATATAACATAGCAAGTCTTATATATTCTTAGAAGAAATTATTAATTTAAATGTGAAAGAATGCTACTAAAGAAATCTTTCTTTTTAGATAGCCATAGAAATGGCATTTTCCTTTCATTAATCATTGTTCAGAGGAAGGACAAAGCAGTACTATAACTAGTTCCCATTTGGGTAAGAAGGCATACATATAATGGTAAAAATGTAATCAGTGATTTGCCTAAGAACCATATTGGAACACCACTCGTTATATGAAATATTGACAGGGACTAAAGTTAATGGCAAACAAAGGAGCACGGACTATGTATGATTCAATGAGATGAACAGTGGTGTGAAAATTAGAGGAGTGTTGGATTTTGAAATGGAGATTGCTACTGGCCACCTAATAAATCCTAAAATATCCTGGGGCTTTAGCTTCCACATGTAAAGGAAGGAATTAAGACTAAATTATTTTTCATTTTCTTCTCACATTTTGAGTTTGTCAACATAATTTTTTTTACCTCCTGTGGTCCATGAGTTATAGGTGTGTTCAGAGATGAGTCCATTTTCTTCTTGTCACATAAGTGAATAGTGCTCGAAGTACTCTGTAACTGGAATTAATACATTTAAGTCCTTTAGTTGGAGGTGATTAGGAAATTATGTGAGTAAAATACAACCTGCTTAACATACTTTATATGTTTATATAAAATCAATGAAAAGAAAAGTTAAATCATTTGAGAATATAATATATAACCTAAAGGTAGAAGCAGTATACAACAGGGGTAATAACTTTAGAGAAACTGACTTTGAATCCTGCCTCCTATTAATTGGTTACCTTGAACAAATTTATCTTTAAAGATGGACTAATACTGGGATGCCTGGTGGCTCAGCTGGTTAAGCATCTGCCCTTGGCTCAGGTCACAATCCCAGAGTTCTGGGATCGAGCCCTTCGTCGAGCTCCCTGCCCAGCTGGCAGTCTATTCCTCATTCTTCCTCTGGCACCCCCCGCCCCCAGCTCCTGCTCTCTCTCTTGCTCTCAAATAAATAAAGTCTTAAAAAAATAAAAAAAGATGGACATGCAGGATTGTTTTAGAGATTAAGTGAGATAATGAATATACTGTGTCTGGTACAAACTAAGTACTTAATAAATTTCAATTTGTGTAAGTATATGTGTCTATCCTAATTTTTAAGTATTTACTATATTTTGGGCACTGTGCTGGTAAGTACAGGTATTATTCCTTTTTATAGATAAGAAACTGAGGGCTAAACTAAAGGATACAGAGTCTCCTTATGGAATGATGGGGATCATGTAACCAATCAGGTCTGGTTTAGAATCCCAGGATACCTAACTATTGGATTTTAGGCACAAGACTTACTCTCAGTTTACTGATTTGTAAACTGGAGATAAGAATACCTATTTTGCAGGATCACTGTAAGGAGAATTATAAACCAGAAAGTCCTAAGATTACTTAGTAAGCATTCAATAAATGCTAGCTATTAAAGCAGATGATTTATTTATATACTATAGCTCTATTAAAATCATTTAGTGATATACTCCCATCTCTATAAACCAGTCAGATTAAGCTGCCATCACTAGTGAGTGATTTAAAAAACAAACCTGTCAGTATGCTTTTCGTCTCCAAACCAACATGTCATCCAGTTTACAGAACTTTAGAAATTGGTGGGTGCTACACCAGCCCTCCATTATTCATACTTATGACTGTCTGCTCCATTACATGGGTAAGGAATTTTAGAAGAAAAAAACCACTATTCATTTGTATATATAATCTACCTAGCACAGTACTTTGTACAAAGCTGTCCAATAAGCATTTGTTAAATACATTTTTATGTGAACCTTTAGAATTATTCTTTGGATCTGTCTCTGTTAGATACAGTTTTTCTGTGCTTTTAAATTTATTGAAACATTTCTGATAATGCGATATCCTTAAATAAGTAACATCGTTTTTATAACTGATGTTATGATAAATGAAATTATTTATGAACTAGTAAATCAGCCCCTAGAAAGAAGTGAAATGGAATATTACAGAAAAACTTTTGCTTCAGGTTTTACTTTTTAAGATACAGGAAACGCTATCTGTGAGAACATGAATTATGCGACCTGGTTCAAAGAACTGAAAAAAACGTAGGAACCTCAAACAAAACAAGTCACCCAAACTGGTGATCTGTTTTCAGAAATTCCTTCTTTCTTCCTCCCTCCCTCTCTCCCCCCTCCCTTTCTTTTTTAAAAAGCTTTTATCTATTTATTTGACAGAGAGCAGGAGCAGGGGTGAGGGGCAGTAAGAGTAAAGGGAGGAGAAGCAGGCTCCCTACTAGGCAGAGGGCCTGAGGCCATCTCCATCTCAGGACCCTGGGATCATGATCTGAGCTGAAGAGGACACTTAACCGACTGAACCACCCAGGAGCCCTGGGTTTTTGGAAATTTCTTTCCCCCCACCTTTTTTTTTTTTTTAAGATTTTATTTATTTATATCTTTGAGAGAGAGAGAGAGAGAGAGAGAGAACCCGGAGCAGACTCCGCAATGAGTGCGGAGCCCAATGTGGGGCTTGATCTCATGACCCTGAGATCATGACCTGAGCCAAAAGCAAGAGTTAGGTGCCCCCAGAAACTTCTTGATGAAAAATCTTATTATATCTGTATTCTACTCCTGGCCCTGACATTAGCTAGTTGTGTAGAGTGTTATGTAACTTTCCTATACCTCAGCTGTCTTATTTATAAATAGAGATGATATTCTTCCCTACCAGTTTCACAGAATTGATATGGAATTTTTTTAATAGAAAAAAGATTAAAATTCTGAGTAAAGGGGCGCCTGGGTGGCTCAGTGGGTTAAGCCTCTGCCTTCGGCTCAGGTTGTGATCTCAGGGTCCTGGGATCGAGCCCCGCATCGGGCTCTCTGCTCGGCAGTGAGCCTGCTTCCTCCTCTCTCTCTCTGCCTGCCTCTCTGCATACTTGTGGTCTCTGTCTGTCAAATAAATAAATAAAATCTTTAAAAAAAAAATAAAATAAAATTCTGAGTAAAAACAATACAGCTACTTAAGAACAACAAAGAAAGTAATTTTTTTTAGTAATTTAGCAATGCTATTATTAAATGGTATTCAGGTATTTGAAAATATGTACTTTAAGCTATTTTATTTAAAAAGCACTGGGTGTTATACGCAATCAATAAATCATGGAACACTACATCGATAACTAATGATGTACTGTATGGTGACTAACATAACATAATAAAATAAAATTAAAAAAATAAAATTCTACTACAAAAAAAAAAGAAAAATTAAGAAGCCTAAATTTCTCCTAAAAAAACAAGTTTTATTTATTTATTTATTAAAAGATTTTGTTTATTTATTTGACAGAGAGAGAGATCATAAGTAGGCAGAGAGGCAGGCAGAGAGAGAGGGGGAAGCAGGCTCCCTGCTGAGCAGAGAGCCCGATGCGGGCCTCCATCTGAGGACCCTGAGATCATGACCTGAGCTGAAGGCAGAGGCTTAACCCACTGAGCCACCCAGGTGCCCCCAAATTAACAATTTTAAATATAGATCCTAGTTTTTTGCAATGATGTGGATAGAACAAGAAGGTATTATGTTAAGCAAAATAAGTCAATTAGAGAAAGACAATTATCATATGATTTTACTGATAGAGGGAATTTGAGAAACAAGGCAGAAGACCATAGCGGAAGAGAACTAAAAATAAAACAAGATGAAACCAGGGAGGGAGATAAACCATAAGAGACTCTTAGTTAGAGGAAACCAACTGAGGGTTGCTGGAAGGGAGAGGGGTGAGGGGATGGGGTAACTGAATGATGGACATCAAGGAAGATGTGATGTAATGAGCACTGGGTATTATATAAGACTGATGAATCACAGACCTGCCCCTCTGAAACCAATAATAAATTTTATGTTAATTAAATGAATTAAAATTTTAAAAACTGGGGCAGCTGGGTGACTCAGTCCTTAAGCATCTGCCTTCGGCTCAGGTCATGATCCCAGGATCCTGGGATCCAGACCCACGTCAGGCTCCCCGCTCAGTGGGAAGCCTGCTTCTCTCTCTGCCACTCTGCCTGCTTCTCTCTCTGCCACTCCGCCTGCTTGTGTTCCCTCTCTCGCTCTCTCTGTCAAATAAATAAATAAAATCTTTAAAAAAAATTTTTAAAACAATAAAAAAAATATAGATCCTAGTGTTAAAAGTTGTTTGGGGACAAAAAAAAAAAAGGAACTGGAATGGTTCTCTTCCATTTTATAACCAAGAAAACAAATTCTTCTATCCACCTTTGTCTGGGCAGAAGAAGAGATAGTTGTTAAGGAGAGAAGAGAGAACGGAAAGATAAAGCAAAACAAAAGCAAAAACAAAAACAACCATACCTATATGAATACATATAGATATATATGTGTGTATATATATATTACAGAAGTTTGTAGCTACTAAGAATTGGAGAGATTGATGTTCTAGAAAAGACTACCTACTCAGAAGCAGGGAGGTCAGTGAAAAGTTATCAAAAGAATTAAAACACAGTTCTCTAGTTCTTAAAAAATAGGCACTAATACTGACACCATCAATTTTTAGTTTGGCTAAAGGTGGTTGTTTCTTCATGCATTTCCCTTTTAAACTACAGGTCATGTCAAAAGATCTATTACACTGCAAGATGCAATCAATGTCATTTAATGATACATAAATTGTAGACTATGCTTGTTCACAACTTAAGACTTTGGTTAATCAGTGGTTATTTTTATTATTATATCTCAGATATAATTTAATGAAACTCAGCAAATGTTCAACTATGCTTACTTTGTCCCTCAAGGACAGTAGTTGCTTTTTAAACAAATTTGTGATAATATTAAGAAAAACCTTGCAGTAATAGGTCCCTTCAATTGTTCTAATCTACAAAAGCCAGAACGAGTAAATAAGACAATTTTTCTAAGTAAGTCACATAAACTGTTACTTTGATTTAATTGTAACATAGAGAGTTTTTGAGCAGGAAAATAAAACAAAATAAAATAAAGCATTAAAATTATACATCTTGGCCTCAATTATTAATACAATTTGACAGCTTAACTTGGCAATAAATCTTAAAAAACCCCAAGAACATTGAATAAGAAGAAGTGTAAGAACCTAGACTTCTATTACTCTGTATATATGAAAACTTTAGGTTAAGAAATATAGGTTAAAAAACCCTAGTGATTTAGGGCATTCATCATACATAACGGGCATTCATTACACATTTTAAACTTATGTTTAACATATGGCAGTTTGGGAAATGCCTCTGAAATCTACAAGTGGCCATCGGAATGAAATGGAAAAGCTCTTTGGTGACAGAGAAAACAGTATTCATAGTCTCTGTTAAACTCTATCACCCTGTATGTGTGGAAAATATTTAGATAAAAACTAAATTAAACTACGCCAAAAATCTCCATGAATAAAAACGATTGTTTTAAGTTCAATTTCTACTATTTCAGTTAGCAATTTACCTTTGTTTTCTTTAGTTGAATAACAGCTTCAAGAAAAGTTATCTCTTCAAATGTCCTCAGAACTGGTTCAAGTTCTATTAAACATTCTAAATAAGAAAAAAAAAGTTCTTTGAGTTTGGATCACTCTAATCATTAAATTGCAAAATATAAGTGCTAATAGTTCCCTGATAAGGCCCTTGGTCAATTTTTCCCCAAACTGATGACATTCAACCCTCTTAGGAGCCTTTATTATATGAATAAAAATAGAAACATACCTCATGGAATACACTTGAGAGTCTAAAAATATACCCTTATAGTTATGGTCAATTACTTTTTGACAAAGTTGCTGAGGCAATTCAATAGGAAAAGGATCATCTTTTCAACAAATTGTGCTAGGACAGCTAGATAGCCAATAAAAAAAGATAAACTTAGATTCTTACCTAACACCATACATTGAATTAACTTGAAATGGATCATCACTGAAATGTAAATACAGGAGAAAATATTCATGGCCTTGGGTTAGGCAAAGAATTTTTAGACATGATATTAAAAACAGGATCCACAAAGAATTTTGAAAATGCACTTCAAAAAAATTGAGAACTCTTACACTTCAAAAAGCTGCTATCAAGAAAAATGAAAAGACAAGCCCCAGACTGTGAGGACACTTTTCATATCATGTATCTGCTAAAGGACTTATATCTAGAATATATAAAGAATAATTAGACCACCAAATTTAAGAATGGGAATGTAACATGATGTAGCCATTTTGGAAAACATTTGAGAGTTTCTCAAAAATGAAAGATAAGGGCGCCTAGGTGGCTTAGTGGGTTAAACCTCTGCCTTTAGCTCAGGTCATGATCTCAGGGTCTTGGGATCGAGCCCGGCATAGGCCTCTCTGCTCAGCAGGGAGCCTGCTTCCCCCCTCTCTCTGCCTGCCTCTCTGCCTACTTGTGATCTCTCTCTCTCTCTGTCAAATAAATAAATAAAATCTTAAAAAAAAATTGGTATAATTAAAAAAAAAAAAGATAAATTTAGCATACAACCCAGCAATTCAACTCATTGGTAGCAATCTGAGAGAAATGAAAACATGTTCACACAAAGACTTGTATATGAATAGCCAGAGCAGCATTATTCATAATAGTCAACAAATAGAAATAATCATAACTACTACTACAACTACTATAATAATCTATGAACTTACTGCTGAAAGGAGAGGTCAGGGTTCCGTATATAAAAATGAGCATGACTAACATATGGATGGTATACAAAGCCATGGTCTGGACTGGATTGTCTAGGGGTTGAATAAAGATAGGATACAGAGAGTTAAAGGCCCATGTTAGAGCTCTAAGGCACTCCAACAGTTCAAAATTGAGTAGAGGAAGAGAAAGAGATTGAGGAAGAGAGAATACTAAATCGTGTAGCCTCTTGTATCTTGAAGCCACCAGAAAGAAAATTTCAAGGAAGGAATCATTAGTCATGTCTAATCTTTTGAGAAGCCAAGTAAGATAAGCAGGCCCATTCTTTATGGTCCCAAAGTAAAGATGAAATTCCATTTTAGGGGGTGCCTGGATGGCTCAGTGGGTTAAAGCCTCTGCCTTCGGCTCAGGTCATGATCCCAGGGTCCTGGGATAGAGCCCCGCATCGGACTCTCTGCTCAGTGGGGAGCCTGCTTCCCCTCCTCTCTCTCTGCCTGCCTCTCTGCCTACTTGTGATCTCGGTCTGTCAAATAAATAAATAAAATCTTTAAAAAAAAAATAAATTCCATTTCAGTCCCCAAGAAGGAAAGTATAGGAATATTGCCATTCTTGGTAATCCCAACAATGTAGCTTTAGTGGAGATATGAAAACAGAAGACTGATAAAAGTTTGTTAAAACCTGAATTAGAGGGAAAGCAGCAGAGACAAGAAGTATGGACAATTCCTATAGGGTGTTTAGATTTGAATGGGAGCTCAAAAATGAGGTGGAACCTGAAGTCAACATAAGAAGTCATGTCTCCCTGCCCCGTATAAAGATAGGGGATAATAATGGAATACATCTGTATGATAGCTGAATAATCCAGTAGACAGGCTGAGACTGGTACTATAAGAGTAGAGAAATACAAAGGAACAGAAGCTAGAGAGGGTTTGGGAATGGGATTCAGAGCACAAGTAGTATGTTTACATTTATGTAAATATATGGACACTTTTTCCCCTGTAAATGAGATAAGGCAAAAAAGATGGTTACAAGTACAACTAAGATTATAGATCTGGTGGTGGATCTATGAGATAGCAGTACTCTCTCATGGTTTCTATTTTCTTAATGTAGTGTGAAAACAGGTGATCAGCTCAAAGGAAAGATGAAGCGTGGGGTGCAGCAGGCTTAAGAAGGGAAGGTAAGTTATTACCCCTGTCTTCTTTTCCTAAGCTTAGAATCTATCAAAAGCCACAAATAATGATAAATAATGATCAAAGTACCAACATTTATTACTGATAATGATAATGTTAATTTACCATTAGATCTGTAGCCAATTGGCTTGGAAAGAGTTCACAGCTTTACTCAGCCACAGGCCTCATCTACTTCCACATGGGGAAGCAGAAAATATGCATCCTTTAGACAGGCTGATTTCTAAAAGAAGGAAAAAACTGAGAAGGGGGACCAGATAAGCATGCTCAGTTTTTCTCTAAAATTAACAAATGAGGTAGGTCTGAGGAAGAGTGCTGAAGGGCACATAGAAGCTGGAAATGTTCTTCCTATACTTTCCTTCTTGAGGACTGAAATGGAATTTCATCTTTACTTTGGGACCCTAAAGAATGGGCCTTAGGTATCTCCTACAATAGTACAAGATGATCACTGACACAAGGAAGCCAATTCTCAAACTTTTAGGTCTCGGGATTTTCTGAAATTATTGACTATCCCAAATAGCTTTGGTATATGTGTGTCATATCTACTGACACTATATTACAAATTAAAACTGAGAAAAATTTAAAACATCAGAATACATGAGAACACATTCCATTATTTGTTGAAGCAATGAAACCATTATACCTCATTTAGTCTTTGGAAAAATCTACTACAGACTCATGAGAGAATGAGAATTTAAAAAAATAATCTTACTATTTATTACTTTGAAGAGTTTTTGATTTTGTGAATTCTTCTGAAGTCACAGGGATCAACCACCCCAGGGATCCTTATACCATACCTTCAGCTGATATATAAAAATGGAATAGTACATGCATTTGAGAAGCATAACAGAATTGCTAAGTAGTGTTTAGTGTCCAGTTCTGGCCATTATTTATTTATTTTAAAGTTTTTATTTATTTGATAGAGAGAACATGCAGGAGCATGGGGAGGGCCAGAGGGAGAAGCAGACTCCCCACTGAACGGGGAGTCTGTGTGCACCAGGCTTGATCCCAGGACTCTGGATCATGACCTGAGCCAAAGGCAGATACTTAATGCTTAACCCACTGAGCCACCTAGGCACCATGGCCATTAGTTTAAAGAGAAACCAATAAATAACTCCCACTTCTGGCCAAGATGTAGCAACAGGGTTTGATTTGCCACTCTGCCTAAAACAACCAAAAAAGCCAGACAAAATACATGAAACAGTGGTCTTCAAAATACAAGATACCAGGCAACAAAGGACAATGATCACTGAGAGATGGGAAACAAATCAGGTGAGCCCTATGCCTGCCCACAGTTATTGTGTTGACAGTTTTTAGCTGCAGCTTAAGAGGGAAGTGAGGTGGAGCCTCACTTCTCAAGTGAGTGGAAACTTAACTGAAGAGATGAGGCTGGGAGGCTGGGTAGACCAAGGCAGACAGAGTTCATAGGGCAGTATCAGAGAGGGAAGTCATACACAGAGAGAGAGCTCTGTGATCTGCAGAAGGCTTCTTTTAAGTATTTAGCGGTCAAAGCAGTGTAAAGTCAGAAAGCCAAAAGTCAAAGTCTTAATCAAAACCACAGTGAGATGCCACCTCACACCAGTCAGAATGGCTAAAATTAACCAGTCAGGAAATGACAGGTGTTGGCGAGGATGTAGAGAAAGGGGAACCCTCCTACATTGTTGGTGAGAATGCAAGCTGGTGCAGCCACTCTGGAAAACACTATGGAGGCTCCTCAAAAAGTTGAAAATGGAGCTACCCTATAACCCGGCAATTGTACTACTGGGTATTCACCCTAAAGATACAAATGTAATTATCAGAAGGGGCTTGTGCACCTGAATGTTTATAGCAGCAATGTCCACAATAGCCAAACTATGGAAAGAACCTAGATGTCCATCAACAGATGAATGGATAAAGAAGATGTGGTATATATACACAATGGAATACTATGCAGCCATCAAAACCCCCAAAATCTTGCCATTTGCAATGATGTGGATAGAACTAGAGGGTATTATGCTAAGTGAAATAAGTCAATTAGAGAAAGACAATTATCATATGATCTCACGGATATGAGCAATTTGAGAAACAAGACAGGGAAAAATGGAAGGTAAAGAAGGGAAAGGAAGGGAAAAATGAAACAAGACGAAAGAGGGAGACAAACCATAAGAGATTCTTAATCTCAGGAAACAAACTGAGGGTTGCTGGAGGGGAGGGTTGTGGGAGGGATGGGATGGCTGGGGGATGGGATTGGGGAGGGTATGTGCTATGGTGAGTGCTGTGGATTGTGTAGGACTGATGAATCACAGACCTGTACCCCTGAAACAAATAATAGATTAAATGTCAATTAAAAAAAGAAAAGAAAAGAAAAAAAAGAACAATAGGGAAAAACCTGGAAGTCTGTAGAAAAGTAAGTATGGCCCAATGGTATGATCTTCAGGGAAGCTAGAATTTTTAGAGAATGGAAAAGAAATGAATATTTGGAAGTGGCACTAGGTACAAAGGAGATAGATACCCTCCCACATAGCTCTGAGAAATAAGAAATAAAATGTGAATCCATTATAAGCAACTTTTGATTTTTTAATACAGAACTAATGAGGATTGGACACAAATTTTGAATAAAATGTACATTTCATTGTTTTTTTAGTTAGAAAGATAATTCCCCAGTTTGTGGCTTATCTTTTCACTTTTTCTTAATAGAATCTTTTGAAGTGCAAAAATTTTCAGTTTTTTCAAAGCTCAATTACCATTTTTTTTCATGGATCTTGTTTTTGATGTCACATGTAAGAGTTCTTTGATTAACGCAAAGTCTCAAAAACTTTCTCCTGTGTTTACATTTAGATGATGATCTGTTCTGCCTCTGAAATAGATCTTAATTCTATCTAATTTTTCTATCTCAGATTACCACCTTAATTAGTAAACATTTGCTAGAGTCTCCTAGGTGGTCTCTTTGCTTCCACTCCTATCCTTCTCCAGTCAATTTTCCACACAGCAACAAAAGTGATTTCTCCAAAACAAATTAGATGTCATTTCCATAGAAACACACTTTAGTGATGTTCCACTATACTTGGAATAAATTTCTAACCTTTTTATGATAGCCAACAGCCCCTCCTTATCTCTCCAATCTCATCTCATAAAATAAAAACAGGAACTTAATTAAAAAAAAACAAACAAATTTTAAGCTTGCCATTTAACTTGTGTAATTTTTCAAGGACTATTTTATTCACAGTATATTCACTTTTTTGTGTAATTCTAAAGGTCCAGACTAAAACTGTACACTCACTTAAGAAAGATGGTCTTTCATCTGGATTTTGCGCCCATCCACTTTCTATTAGAGAGATCATAAGTGTTCGATGAGGTATATCAAGTGGCAAACTTTCTTCATTAGTGTTAGGTCGATGTCCTTGTGATACACTATACATGATCTGCAAAGGATTGGTGACTTCTGTCAAAACAAATATATTCCATTCATTAGAAATATATTACGATTTAATACATTACTTAAATATATTCTAGAGTCAACCAAATGAAAATGAGGGAAACTTAAAATCTTAGGAATAATGCATTACCCCCCTTTTTGTTAAAGACATATATATACACATATATAACCCAGCAGACTTGTATGCCTCCTGTGGTGGAGTTTATAGCCTCACCTCACCTCATTAATTTTAAGCTTGGTCATGTATCTGATTTGGCCAGTGAAACATGAATAGAGCACAGCTCAGCAGAACTGAGTGGAACCCAGCACAGCCAAGAATGGCCGTTCACATCTAACGTGAATGAGAAACATATGTTTATTTTGTAAGCTACTGAGCTTCTGAGGTTATTACACAGCAAACTGACCTATATAATCCTCAAAATAAAGAAATGGACAGTGTTATCAGAGAACTTAAAAATTATTCTTGTTTGTTATAGATGAAACATTAAATTTTCAAATAAAGAGTTTTATAGCTGGAACAAATCTAAGAAATAAAAATTTAAAATTTTCATTTTGCAAATAAAAAAGAAATGACTCAAGAGATTTAGTAGCTTGATCACAGTGCTAATTACTGTCAGAACAAGAATTAGAATCTACATTTTTCTAACCCTTACTCTAGTAAAGTTTCCAATATACAGTGGATTCAGAATTGATAAATTGTTATGTTTTTATAGTGTGTTTTCCACAAAATGCATGGTAGGCATTTTTAAAACAAGATGGGCTTTATTTAGGTAGTTCTGGAAATGGCCTACCAACATGGTATCATCTAGAGTAAGGAAGTGAAAGTAAATTTACCTTCAAAAGGCTGTTTTCTGGATAAGACTTCCCACATGATCACTGCATAGCTGTTGAAGATAAAAATATACATACAGGATAGTATAAACTAACTATACATAATAAACTAAAAGAGCACTGATTTTAAAAGGTGACTGCGGAGATATCATTTTTTGCAAGTAATAAGGCAGCAAAATGCTGTATAAAGAATCACCATACACAATCAAAGTGATTAATGTATATATACAATTTTGTTCTGAAAGGGAATTAATTCAATTTGAAAAATTAGCAAATTACTGTAATAAAAATTTGAAGTTATAGGCAAGGATAACTTCTTTTGGATGATTCTTAATGACCTCTAATTATATGATTCTATGATTCATACAAAACAAAGAGCAAATAGGTCTCATGTAGCCCTATTCTGTTAACTTTTTTTTTGGTCTAAGTATTGTCTCCTTTGGTATTGTTAAATGTTAACCACACTATTTTCCTTCCTCCTCCATCAATGTCACATAAGATAAAAACCTTTTAGTCCTATATTATAAATTGACAGGACAATAAGATATGCTTCAAATTTTTTCAAGGATGTAGAAGTGGCTTAAAGCAAGTCATCTTTAATTTGAAAAATATTAACCACTGTGGTCTCTACTTTATTTTACCACACTTATGAGAGAAGACTAAAAATTATACATTAAAATGTAGCTTTGGGGCACCTGGGTGGCTCAGTCAGTTAAGCATTTGCTTGCAGCTCAGGTCATGATCCCAGGGTCCTGGGATGGAGCCCCACATCCAACTCCCTATTCAGTGGGGACTCTGTTTATCCTTCTCCCTCTGCCTCTCCTCCCACTTGTGCTCTATCTCAAATAAATAAAACTTAAAAGAAAATAAAATGAAGCTTCAAAATTCCAATCAATCTTGTTTTTAGACAAGGTTAACTCTGAGCAAAAGTAACATATCATACCTATAGATATCATGCTTGACGCTGGCTCTTGATTTCTGTCCAGGTTCATAGTTCTCAGGTGGCATATAGATAATTGTCCCTCCTTCTGGTGAAGATTTACTAGTTCGTGATTGTGAGAGGGACATCATACGCCATTTTGATAAACCAAAATCTGCAATCTGTAAGGGAAAAGAGTAAATAATTGAATTTTAAAATTTTTTCTTTAAAAAAAAAAAAAACCAAGAACTGTCTTTGTTTATATTCATTGTATTTAGGTATGAGACCAGAGGAAATGTTCTATATAAATATTTAATTTCTACATATTCTATCAGTTTCTTAATACATTAAACTCTAGAGTACTGAACCCAGTAACTCTTGAAGCAACGCATACTGACTTGAAGTTAGCATAATGTCACAAATTTTGAAATGGAGACTGAGTTTTGAAAAATTAAACCGGAGTATTTTTTGTCTTAAATTCTGAATGAGCATATATGTCAAACATTACTTTTTAAGATAAGTAGTTTTACAGCATGTGCTTTCAAAATTCTCCTACACCCCACAGAAGTGCGAAACTACTGGTATCCAATATGATTGCAACTGGGCATTGCTTGCAACTTCAGGTTTATATGTTCTTATTTACAATGCCCTAAAAATAGCAACCTTAAATTCTGAAGCAAGTAAAATTCCAATATAGTATAGGTCATTATTATATGATTTATGCCTACCACTAAAAGAATCATATCTGTTGTTTATTTAGCATATAAATCATATTTAAGTCCATGATAAGGAATGCCTAAGAATTATTGGTGACATTCTATAGTTTTGATATATCGCTTACAGTTTTGCTTCACTTGTAAATTTTGTGTAGATGTTATACAATATCTTATAACTCCCTATTTAAAAGGTTCCTTATTTTTAAAAAAATAGAATGCAACATATAAGAACAGAAACAGTATTTAATGGACAAAGGGTGTAGTAAATCTTTAAATTAAAAACACTTAATTTAAATTACTTCGATCTTCACACTGCATAAGTTAGAGTCAACAGAGGGAAATGAACTCTATTTAGCACACCATTTGTGTTTCAATTATTTAACTCTTACATTTTTACTAGTTTTAATAGGAGAAAATTTGTTTAGTGTTTAGATGAATTTGATATTAAAAAATATTACTCTAAGGGAGGGGACAGACTATATACATACATTTTTCCATACATTATTAAAATAAAAGGGTAAGTCTAAAAAAAAAAATAGAAAAGACCAAGAGAAAACATGGTGCCAATACATGAAAAGCTAAGCTGGATTCTCAAAGGCAATATACCACATGGCTAAGAACACAGGTTGTAGAGCCTAAAGTTGTATTATATTTATATTCCAATTCTACCACTTAATTAACTGTGTGTGAACTTGAGGAAGTTTTAAATTTTTCTGTGCCTCTGTGTGATCACCCACCTGCAAACTGGGGATAATAACACTGTCTATATTGCAGGGTTGCAGTGAGAAAATTAATGACTGATTGTAAGCAAAGCATTCAGAACATTATCACATAATAAGTGATCTATATGTGTTAATATTATTAATGTTTTGTATACAAGTTGCTCTTATTCAATACTATCAGTTCTTCCCACCTACCCTCTAAAACCAAAAACCAGCACTCCAATTGCACATTTAATAGAATAGTAAGCATTATTATGATAAGTAGAGTTTACTTTTATGCCACAAGTGAAAAATGCTAAAAAAAAAAAAAATTGAGATGTGGTCTCACCTTATACCTGAACCATAATTTGCAAATTCCTGGGCTAAATGTTGGTTTAAATACAGTACTGTAGAAAATGTGTTCCTGAGCTTGTTTCCTTATGTGCTCCTTCACCAACATTTTCATCTTTATTCTCAAACCTGACCTAAAAACCTTAATCAGAAATCTATGAGCTGATTTTGTTTGGTTTTCACATGGTACTTTATTTCTCCCCTTTCTTCTTCTTCTTTTTTTTTTTTTTGAAGATTTTATTTATCTGACAGAGATCACAAGTAGGCAGAGAGGCAGGCAGAGAGAGAGGGGGAAGCAGGCTCCCCGCTGAGCAGAGAGCCAGATGTGGGGCTTGATACCAGGACCCCGGGGATCATGGCCTGAGCTGAAGGCAGAGGCTTTAACCCACTGAGCCACCCAGGTGCCCCTATTTCTCCCCTTTCTCTGTTATAAATAATACCATTATAAAAGGCATGACTTATTAAATCTGGATTTTCAACAGAAGGATAAAAGTGGATAAAGTGAGGGAAGGAAAAAGAATTCCATGATTTCTTGAAGGTCTTGATAAATTTATCATTCAGCCATGAAGACAGAGAATAAGAACCTTCCCATTCTACACAAGATCTTAACATGCATTTTGAAGCTAAGGGCTTTCTTTTTAACTAAAAAGATGATTTTATAAAATCAGAGGAAATTAAAACACACTACTCATAAAAATCATCCATGATCCTCTCACCCTATTAGAATAGCTATTTTCATTTACATATACTATCCTTATCTACAAAACTATAAAGTTATCATGTAAGGGGTTATGAAGAATAAACCTGAAGTATTCTGGTTCCCACACCGGCCTGAGAATAGCAGAGAAAGTGAATATGGCACATATAAATATTTTCATTCCAAAAAAGCCTATCACTAGTTCATTGGTATCTAAGGTGCACTAATGGACACTTGATAGATAACCAAACTGAATGTATTCTTTTTAAAGTAGAAAAGTCTCAGTTGACCTTAATCAGAGTAATTATTTCTCTTTCAGATACTATGATTCTGGTCAGCATTCCAGTGAGAAAACTTATTTCAGAAAATGGGAGCAAGATGTAAACTTCCATTTAATTTTGTTAAGTATTTTAATTTATTTTTATTTTTTATTTTTTTAAAGATTTTATTTATTTATTTGACAGACAGAGATCACAAGTAGGCAAAGAGGCAGGCAGAGAGAGAGAGGGGGAAGTAGGCTCCCCGCTGAGCAGGGAGCCCGACGCGGGGCTCGATCCCAGGACCCCAGGATCATGACCTGAGCCTAAGGCAGAGGCTTTAACTCAGGAGCCCCACGTTAAGTATTTTTAAAGATATTTTGCACTTCATTTAAAGGCCTTTCCAAGAAGATAGGTAGATTAAATAACCATTACTTTTTCATGGTTGGTGATAAACTTTGACTTTAAAGGGACATTTATAAATTATAGTAAAAAATAGAGACACATAGGATGCATGTAAAAGAATGTTGCTTATTTATAAGAATAGTATTAGAAAGGTCACAGCTCTGTATAAATGAAAATTAATAAAAATTACAAAAACTAAACAAAGTCAAACTATTCTAAATTCTGTTCATATCAAAGACCAAGGATACCTTGTTGGTCGGTGAAAAGAAGAAAGTAGGAATCATTACCTATTACTTTGCCACTGTTTACTCTGTTAACTATAGTTTCCAGACTGAGATGAAGAAAGTAAAGTCCAAGGACACTGAAAGGTTTAAAAAGTGCAAATCTCAGGTTATTTTATATATACTTCAGGTTATTGAGAATACTTAGAAATACCTCCACGGTGCTATTAGTGTTCTTTGTGGGACAGAATGGAGAGGCACTATAGGATATGAGAAGAGTAAATGCCATTTTAACTTTCAAAAAGGAAAAAAAATGTTGATTTTGCATAACTACTTATTGGTAAATACTATTGGTAGACACTTTAATCCCTGCTTAAAAAATTTAGAAAATTTAATATAAGGGATGCCAGCAAGAATTCATGAAAAACAAATAATACCTGACCAGTGATTAATTTCAGGTCTCATGTGCTATATCTCAAGAGTTTGGCACAATGTCATGGCTGCTCCATAAATATTTACTGACTAAAATTATGACCAATTTCATTTCCTTTTTTAACAGTTGTAGTACTGTCAAAAATTAAATGTTAAAACAGTTTGCATAGTATTCCATTGTATATATACTATGCAGCCATCAAAAGAAATGAAATCTTGCCATTTGCGACAACATGGATGGAACTAGAGGGTATCATGCTTAGCGAAATAAGTCAATCGGAGAAAGACAACTATCATATGATCTCCCTGATATGAGGGAGAGGAGATGCAACATGGGGGGTTAATGTGGTAGGAGAAGAGTAAATGAAACAAGTTGGGATTGGGAGGGAGACAAACCATAAGTGACTCTTAATCTCACAAAACAAACTGAGGGTTGCTGGGCAGAGGGGGGTTGGGGGGGGTTATGGACATTGGGTAGGGTATGTGCTATGGTGAGTGCTGTGAAGTTTGTAAACGTGGAGATTCACAGACCTGTACCCCTGGGGGAAAAAATATATATATATATATATGTTTATAAAAAATAAAATTATTAAAAAAAAACAGTTTGCATATTATAAAACACTTTGTTATTTTATAATAACATGCTTGACTATTACATTATCAGGCCTATCTGGTATATATAGAAGATATGGAATTCACTCATTTGTTTATTCAACAAATACTTAGTTAATGCTTCAGTATGGCATGTGCTAAGCAGGTGTCAGTTAATAAAATAGATTAAATTTCAGTCTTCATGGAGTTTATATTCTAATTGGGGGAGAGAGTCAATAAACACATTAATAAAAATATTATGATGGATGGTGAAAAATAATATGAAGAAGCATAAATCAAGGTACAAAGACACAGAGGAACTGGGTGGGTCATCAGGGAAAGCCACTCTGAAGATGAGGGAATAAGCCAGGAGGAGAACTGGAAAAGTAGTCAAGCAAGGTCTCCTGATTACATTTTTTTCTTTTTTCTGATGATATTCTTAAGAACAAAATGGAGAAATACGGGCAGTATAACAGTTCTTTCATAAGTATTCCACACAAAGTTAGTGATTATTCTCCAAAAGTGCTAATTAAGGATTGATATTGACCTGGAGGGAGGTTCTAAGCACCATGTTGTGTGGCTCTGATCCGAGTACTGGTTAATATTTAATCATGACTTAAAGATACAAAAACTAGCTAATTAAATCTGAGGATGACACAAAGCTGGGAGACAAGTTAAAACTCTTGATCTACAGAAATAATTCTGAAAAAGATCTTAAGAGGCTGAAGTGATCACTCAAATCTAACAAAATAAAATCTGATCATGTTCAAAAAGTATTCTGCAAAGTACATGATAAGGAGATGTGGCTTAAGTAATAAAACCTGAATAAAAGAACCTCTCAGGGCTTGTTGATGCTAAGCCTAATTTAAATGTTGTGATATGATCACCATGCCCCCCCTCCCCAAGCCAATGAATCATTAAGTATTAAAGTGTTTAGGGACCAGGGAAATGACACTTCCATTCAAGTCTATATTCATAAGGTCATATTAGGAGTATTTTTTTTTCATTGTGAGGATAAAAGTTGAACAGAGGTTTAACACTGAAGCATCTGGATAGCACCTGCGATTAAAACCAATATAATAAGGAAACTGGCTGAAGAACTAAGGATGTTCAAAAGAGAGAAGGACAAAACACAAGTGTATGTGAGGGACAGGGAGATTAGAGCCATCTGCAAACACTGACAGGACCGTCATATGGGAAGTAGAATTGGACTTATTCAGTTTATCACAAAGAATAGAACTAGGACCCATGGATGAAAACAAAGGGAAGGCGTTTCAACTGATCATATAAGAAAATGTCACAATAATTTAAGTATGGATATTAAGACTCCCCTGTCATAGACTAACTGCCTTGGGAGACAAGGGACTATTATAGTGAGCATCCAGGGACTTACTGACCATTAAGGCACTTCCACCTATGTGGCTATAGCTGATATAATATATTGATCAGTTTCTTTTTTTAGTATTATTGAGATGGCAGCTTGCTTTTTTCCCTTTCCCCTCCCATTTTATTCTAGGGAGATGAAGTGCTTTTAACAGAGGTTTTTTTTTTATTTAACTTTTCTCACATTTTTTGTATTAATTTTTCTATTGTTCCAACTTCCCGGTTATATTTTCTTTGAACATTTTTTGGCATTTACAGTAATCTCCAATTACATATATTATTATAAGAAGTATAGCAAAATAACATAAAAATAAAGTGAGTTATATTTAGTATTAGTTACTTATCAACTACTTTTTATTTGCTGTCGTTAGTTAGATACAGGGTAAACTATGAAATCACTACTACATCTGGTGCCTTTAGGCACCTAAATCTTATGCTTTCTACAAAAGTTAATTCAAAGTGGATCCTAGATTTAAATGTAAAACATAAGACTCTAAAACTTTTAGAAGATAACACAGAAGAAAATCTTCAATACCTATGGCTTGTTGAAGGCTACTTAGATATGACAGCAATGAATCACCATAAAGGAAAAAAACCTGATAATTTGCACTTCATCAAAATTAAAACTTTTCTTTGTGAAAGATCCCGTTGAAAGGATGAAAAGAACAAACCACCAAAGGGGGAAAAAATATCTGTGAACTGCATATCTGATGAAGAACTTGTATCTAAAAATTTTAAAGAACCCTAAAAACCCAATAATAAAAATCCAAAGGGTCCAATTAGGAAATGGGCTTAAGACATGAAGAGATATTTCACTGAAAAGGATATATAGGTAGCAAATGAGAAAGTGTTCAACATCATTAGCCATTAGGAAATGGAATTAAGACTTCAATGAGCTATCACTATACACCTATTACAGTGCTAAAATAAAAAACTGTGAAATACCAAATGCTGGTCAGGATATGGAAAATACAGGTCAATCATACATTGCTGGTAGGATGTACAAAGGTATAGTCCCTCAAAAATAGTTTGGCAGTTTCCTAAAAAACTAAACAAACCCTCATCCAGCAGTTGCACTCTTGGACATTTAGCTAATGGAACAAAAACTTATGTTCATTTCAAGAAGCTGCACAGGACTGTCTGTAGGAGTTTTATTGTAACTGCCAAAGACTGGAAAAAATACAAATACCTTTCAGTTGGTCAATGATTAAACAACTTTGGTATACACATACCATGAAATACCATTTACCAATAAAAAAGAACCACTATTGATATAAGCAACAACTTGGATGGATCTCAAAGGTATTATGCTAAGTAGACAATGCTAATCTCAAAATACCACATACATGGTATGATTCCACTTATACAGCATTTTCCAAATGACAGAATCATAGAGATGGAGAACAGATCAGTGGTTGTCATTGGTTAGGGATAGTGGAAGGGGAGGAGATGAGTGTGAACATAAAGGGGTAGTATAAGTGATATATTTATGATGACAGAGCAGTGCTGTATCTTGTTTGCTGTGATGGTCACATATGTGCTAAAGCAACACAGAAACTATATACATGCATTGTACCAATGTCAAATTCCTGGACTTGAAATTGTACTGTGTGATTGTAATTGTACATGTAATTGAATTGTAATTGTACGTGTAAGTGAAATTGTACGTGTGATGTAATCACTGGTAGAAACTGAGCCACAGGTTCATGAACCTTCTTGTGTATTACCTCTGCAACTTCCTGTGAATCTATAATAACTGCAAAATAAAAAAAAAAAAGGCTTATTTGATAATTTCAGTTAAGGACATAATGACTTTGTATTTTGTACCATAATTCTATCTATCTCTGGAGCCTAGGAATAAATAAGCCTCTGAAGATGAAAGAAAGGACAATGAAGAAAAGAATTATAGGCTATGGAAAACAGAGAGGATATTAAATTGGTTAGGTAGAGAAAAAAACACAAAAAGTCTTTAAAACCATAAGTAATTACCTTAACATGAAATTCATTATCCAATAAGATATTTTGAGTCTTCAAGTCATGATGAAGTAGAGGAGGATTCATATTGTGCAGGTAGTTTACACCCAGTGCAATTTCATGCAGGATGCGAAATCTCAGTGGCCAAGCAACATCGGGATATTCTGTTTTCTTCATATACATGAAAATAAACAAAATGAAAATAAGTGACCATATTCACAAAATTTCCACTTAGAAAATTAAATATTCCATGTGGAAATACAGTATAAAAAAAGGTCAAGACATATGTTCATTTTTATTACACAGTATCATGGTATCAATTTGACATTATTTAACATTCATGTATATTTTAATTTCCTCAATTTTAGAAAAGATAATAATGACTTTATAGTACTGATATTTTCTTTTAGTTTATGTTAGTAATACAACTACATGGTATTGGCTCTTCTTTCTTCATTTAACAGTTTTCAATTTTTTTCTTTTTCTGTGTAATACCCAAACTCTTGTCTATATTCACACCTATCTCTTATTCTATGGTTCATATGAAGTAACTTACCTGCACGCACGCACGCACACACACACACAGAAAATTTCTTTCTAGTACATACCAAGCCATCAATTCAAAATTCATAATTTAAGTTTCCTATTGATATAAAATCATACCTTATTATAATAATCATTACATCAATTACAATTATGACATTATATTCATTTACTAAGCATGAATATCCTATACTTCTTATCATATAATTTTTATATTCTAGCTTGAAAAATTAGTCTTTGGGAGTTTTGCCTTTGTGAAAGAGAAAAAGATCATCTTCATTTTTAAGTGTATACAATACAGATATATTTAAAATATAATGTTTTACATATCCTGGTACTTACAGGTGATATTCATCTGAACTATCTGAACATAGAAGTCAGTGTACCTTCCCAGGAAAATGAACATACTTAGAACAATTTCTTCTGAAAATTATGTAGTTCAAAAGAGTCATAAGACCTCTGTGCAGTATAGTATCACATAGAGGCTTTTGATTGTGGAGACAGAGGTAGAAGAACACTCACTCTATATATTATGATTCCTTCTTGGGGTTGGGAGTCCCTTGAAGGAGGCTCTTTAATTTCTAATGGGCTCCAATTTTGGGCATCAGAGTATCTAATGGGTACTGGGGTGTGAGAAGAAAATATCAGAATTTATATTTATATTCATTTTTTAAAAAATGAAATTTTGCTTAAGTAATATTTGTATCTTGATTGTTGTTTTAGTTATACAAATCTTATACACAAACATCAGTTACTATAATCTCTCCTTGTCTCAGGTGGTCTATCATAAATAGTGATATACTTTGAAATAAAGAGGAAGTCACTACATGAGTGGCTGACAGTGGCACCCATTCTCTCTTATTGCTTACAGAACACTGTGATGGATCAGAATTTAGGAGCATCCACTAACTGGATTTTACAGATCACGTTACCAGGTTTTAACTAAACTAACACTCACAAAACAGACCAAGTGATTTAAAAAAGATTTCTGGAGAAACTGCAGGTTGCATATATTATTAATAATATAAGCTCAAGCAAACAACAATAGATGAATACACACAATTTGAGACTAAGGATCCACAAATTTCCTTACTGATAAGAATGAGGGCCCATCCCTCCAGTTTGGTCACTGATGGGATTCACAGTCAAATCCAGAATAACTAGTACCTGGATAAAAAGGTAAATGGCTCATGCCATTGTCTATCATTGGAAAAACCAATATATTTGGTATTCAGAGACAGACTTACTTGGCCTATTCAGAACTTTATGAACTGGTATTATAAACATTTAATTTGAATCCTAAATTTTTTTTTTTTTTTTAAAGATTTTATTTATTTATTTGACAGAGATCACAAGTTGGCAGAGAGGCAGGCAGAGAGAGAGGAGGAAGCAGGCTCCCGGCTGAGCAGAGAGCCCGATGTGGGGCTCGATCTCAGGACCCTGAGATTATGACCTGAGCTGAAGGCAGAGGATTTAACCCACTGAGCCACCCAGGCGCCCCCTAAATTGTTTTTAATATAAAATAAAATCTAGCTTAACTAATAGGACAGTGTACAGAGTTTATCTCTGTAGTGTACAGAGTTTGTCTCTTCTCTCTGCCTCCCCTACCTCTGTATATATACATGCAGTTACTGGAATTCAGTTTAAACCTCAGGATCAGTAACCTAAGCAAAATAACCTCAGTCCTACAGAATGCAGGGCCTGAATCCCTGGTATTTTTAACAACACAAAAGAAGCCATAAATTGTCCAACTTTACCACTGTAATTGTTTTCCATTATTCTTCTTTTGAGTCATCTACATCTCTCCAAATAATTTGATCATATGTAAAACCAAAACATCAGACAGCTTGAATAACAGAATTATAGCTACTAAAAATGCACAATACTTACCCTATGTAGGAGTTCATTTAATGATCCATTTGGCATGTATTCTGTAACTATTCCCAAAAATTCAGGCTCATTGCAAATTCCCAAAATTGGAAGAATGTAACTAAATCTAGCTTTGTGTAAAATTTCAGCTTCTCTTAAAACACCATTTCTTTCACTAAAGAAAGAAAATGTATAATTATTTCAAAGTAATGAAAAATATACAATAATCATGCCTATAACATTAAGACTAGATTTTTTCCTATTAATTGACCTCATGTAAATTATGCAACTTCTCTGTCCCTTAGTTTCTTCATATTTAAAGTAGATAATATCCACCCTATATACATTCCACAGGTCTGTTTAGAGATTATAGTAACTTCTCTGAGCCACTGACAGAAAAAAGTGCTGTATACACAGGTTATTATTATACTTTCCTGGGAACGGGAAAGGATACAATATTTGAGTAAGTTTATAAAGTACATCGATATTAGAATTATTGCTGTTTGAACTAATTACAGTTTATGTTGTACTAGATTATATTTGATTAGAGTATTATACTAAATTTCATGGTTGCATACCTTGTGCATTTTTTCCAGACATTTAAATAATAAACTTAAATGTTATAGATTTAAATGACTAGATGATAATAGTTGCATAAGGGTCAAGAATGCTTAGAAATTATATAATGGAACTCGGGAAAAGACTTCACCTTTCTCTCTCATCTGCATGTCCTTAGGACTTGAAACAGTACCCGGTACCTGGTAGATATCTAAGAGATATCTATCAAATGTATTCTAGGAAGTTACTAGTGAAGGTTGTGTTTGGAAAACTGCAGATTGTTTAATATGAATCAGGATACCTAACAGAGCATGTGAAAGGAATGAAGGTGAATAGGGTAGGCTAGAGCCTCATCTCAGAGCCCTAAAGTCAGGTAAGGATATTTACACTCTATTTGGTAGTTACCAAATTGTGATTGCAGGTTTTTGAGAAGGGTAATGATATGAGCAGAATAAACTTTTAGGATTATTAACTTAGCAGAAGGATGTTGGATCAGCAGAAATGGGCAGAGTTTGAAAGTCAGGTATTAGAATATTACAATACTAATTAAAGATGTGAAGCAATGAGAATCTAAAACTATAAAGGTCACAGTGAAAATGGAAAGAAAAACAATAGCTGAATAGAATGCCCAGGTGGTGGTAACTAAGATAGACATATTAAAAAAAAAAAAAAAAGCAAGGGAATTGGAGATATCACTGGTTTTTACCATGGATGGATGTGTTGGTAGCAGCAATAACAGAACAGAAAGTTTATTCAGTAAGCAATGATATTTATTGGGCAAACAATGATGATTAGTTGGTGCTTAAACCACTCAAGCTCTGGATGAATGGCTGTTGAAATAGGAAAACAACAGACATTCCACACCAGTCTATGAGGTTTGCTCTAAAAGCAAACAAAAGGCAAAATAAAGCAAAAATCTTAGTTACTTATGTTCTAAATAGATCATATATTTATGTTTTGAAATTCAAGAGTTACAAGCAGACATAAACAGCTTTTTCCTTCTCCCTGTTCTTCAGCCACTTAATACTTCAACTGTGAGGCCACCTATTATTCAGTTTATGAGACCTGTTTTAATTAAATTTATCTTCCCTAAATTGAAACAGTAAGAGATGGAGGTCAATAAGAACTACATCTTATTGTTAGCACTTACAGGGAGACAGAGAGTGGACTTAAAGATTTCTGGATACACTGAAAAAAAAAAAAAAAAAACCACCATAGAGAGAGCATGCTGGTGAAGTCTCAGTGATATTTAATATACTTGTGCTATCTGTCATTAAGAATATCAGGCATTCTTCCTTCTACTGTGATCCCATTATGTGTCAGCGACTTTATAAGTACTATCATCTGAAGACCAACCCTCTAAAGTTGGTTACCTTAACGCACTCTATATGAGGGCACTGAAGCTCAAATAAATAATTTTCTAATAGGCCAACATTAAGTGGCAGGGTTGGAGTCAGATTTGAACTGTAGTTGTGACACTCCAAAGCTTGTGTTTTTTCCATTCCACTGCTTCATCAAAGAAAGGAAAGGATCAAGGAAACTTCTTGAATTCAGATTTCAGGAAGACTGAGTGAGTGGCAAAACAGAAAAAGCCAAAAATAAATAGGTCTAAAATGGATTTTATATTTTTTAAAACAAAGAAGTTAAATTCAGCTTTCACAGATATATCACCAAAATACCCAAATCAAAATTTCAGTCACAAAACAGTTATGTCATCCACACCGTGTTTGAAAAACCAATCAGACACATCTACACATAAAGAGGAGACTGCTGGGGAAGGGCCACTCATTGGGCAGAAGTCAGATTACAGGGAATGACTCACTGATCACTAAAATAAGAACGTGTAACTGCACATAAACTTATTTTCATCCAGATGGTGTCAAAGAACAATGCAAACCTTTTCCACACCAGAGCCCAAGTACATGCATTTATTATTCCCACTTTATAAGTGAGGAAACGGACACCCTGTGAGTCAACTGCATAGCCTAGTTCTATGTTCAGATTCCATGAATACTGCTAATGTTAACATCTTAGGTAACGGGTGGGAGAAAGAACCTGATGCAGTAATGCCAGAGGGTTTAGCTTGTCCTTATGACATCTCTGACAACAGAATTTCCACCAATTACCTTAAGAATTTTAGGTTATGAATATTGTTAATGAGAATAGAAAGGGTTAGAGGAGCAGCATCCAAAATGGGAAGATCAACTTGCTTTAGAATACCTAAAGGGTCCATTAGGGTTAGATATCCATAAATTTACATAGCTGATGCTAAAATATTTTCAGCCTTTCTAACCAACCACCACCCTTCAAACTGGACTACATATACATTTGCACATTCGCCCAGCACTTGCTCCACAGAACTCAAGGCCCATGTGAAACAGACACCACATCTTCTCTATCAGTAGATCTGGATTATGATGTGCAAAAAGTGGGAACACTCTCCAGGGGTGTCCCAAACGTACTGTGAGATCTGGCCCACCCAAGCCTGATAGCGAGACAGCAAAGGAAAGCTACAGGCAGATGAAAGTCCAGTAACATTGGCAGGGCTGAAGCTGAAGGATTTATCTGACACTGGATACTAACAGCCTCTGATCAATCAGGCACCCAGCATGATGAATTCTGACATTAGATATAGGGGGAGGAGAGGAGAGTGTTGCAATCATGGATGTTAACTCGCCAAGGATTAAATGCAGGGCCTAGTTAAACCTCTACTGGAAGGCAAATACGCAAGACTAATGACTAGACCCACTGACTGATACATTCGATCACAGGTCAATCAATGGGACAGGACTGAAAATGTTTTTCTGGAAAGAGAAACTAATACTAACTTTCCCTTAAAACCCAGACAGTGCACGGAAATTGTTCAGGACGTGAGAGACATTAAAAAATTTCTGGTCTTGTCTTCTGATTCACTGTATTGTTAGCAAAATAATACACTTCTCTGGGGACAGGCTTCGCTGGGAGAGAGGGAGGAGAAACTAGACCAAATTGAGTTTGGTATCTACACTTTCATGACCATACGTAATAAACCACAAACAAAACAAAAACAATCAAAGGCCCACACCGAAACACCCTGACTTTTGTGTCGGGAGAGAGGAAGCCCAGGAATAAGAGGGACGGAGAAGGCGAGGGCAGTGGAGAGAAGAGATGAGCAGAGGAATGCGAAGGGTGCATCTTCAGAGAAGCCAGTTCTCCCCACCATGCAAGCCCCCAGGCTTGAAGGGCTGCCCAGAGGTGACGAGAGGCGGGGCCGACCCCCAAGCGTAGCCGCCGTTTGAGATCCAGACTTCGAGGGGTGTCCTACCTGTCGAGCAGCGGGGTGTGGATGTGCAGCTGCTTCACCGCCACCTGAACGCGCCAGTCTGCGTGGCGGGCGGACGACACGGTGCCTGACGCGCCGCGGCTCAGGAAGCGCAGGTCGGCGAGCTTGTGGCAAGGAATGGTAGGCAGGGCGCTGCAGATACCCTCCCGGTTCATGGTCGCGAACCGCGCGGGCGCTCAGGCCGCAGGCCCGCTCTGGGTGTGCCCGCCGCTTCGGCGGTTTCCGGGGCTCGTCGGCTGCGCTCGGGCGCCCGCACCCGCCCCCCTGTGCGGGAACTGGAGCGGCCAGGCACTTCCCGCGGCGGGACGCTAGGTCACGAGGCAGCCCATGCCGCGCGCCAGCTGCTGCTTTTCTGGAGCCGGAGCGGACTTTTCTTTCCTGGGGAACGAAGTTTACTCTACCCGGGCTACGCGGAGAGGAGGAGCTTCCTCCCCAGACCTGGCCCTCCCACCCGAGCCGGACGGTCCGGGCTCCTCCCTCCCGAAACTTCTCAGGCGACGAAAGCGGCGGACGCTGGGGCGGGGAGAGGGGTCCCGGCCGGCGGCCCTCCTCACTGGCTCTCGGCTGTGCCCGGGTTTGCCCGCCTCGCGGGCACCCACGCTCTGGGCGACACCCGCGGAGCTGAGGCGGGATTTAGGGATGGAGAAGGGAGTCAGGGACGCTCACTTTCTCTTCTCTCCCCCCAACTTCCAGGTTTGGAAAAGTTTTCTCTGAGGGGAAAAAAAAAAATCCTGTCAGCAGCCTGCTGTCCGATTTTGGTCAACGTGTTCTCACACCACAGAGGAATCTCCTCTGAGCCGCTAGCGGTGGAGGAGTCGCCAGAGCCAGAGATGGAGGGCCGTGGGTGGGGGCTTGGGATTACCGACTCCGCGCCTGCGCGAGATGCGCTGTGAGGGGTGGGTGTGGTGGCGATTTTGAGAGCCCGGCGCCCAGGTGCCTAGCGAGTCAGGTAGGGTGTAAATTACCTGCCTACCTGGACTTCAATCATCCCTCACTTCCAGGTGAGTAGGAGTGAGAGGTGGGTGATAAACCCTGTCAGAGTCTGACTCTGTTAAGAAGTGTTGGTGTTTAGCTCCTGTTCGTGCTCCTCTGCTCTTCCCTTTTGTGTCTTTAACTATTTGGAGACTGAAAAATAAACTTGAAAGGAATCAGTCCCTCTGATTCCAGGTAAGACTGAAAAAATTTAGTTTCTCATAGGTCTGTGGGGAATGCATTTCATTTTTAACCACAAACAACCAAACATCTTCCTGTTTTTTACCTTAGAACAAACACCTTTCTACTTGATTATTTTGTAGAATGAGTGCAGACAATGTATACAATACCAAGTCCATACTAGGCATTTTAATGAATTCTAAAGCCACAGTAATAAGGAATGCCTGACATAAGTGGGGGATTTCTGTAAGCAGAGAAAAAAATGTTTCCTCTATTTTTGTGTTGCCTGAAATGAGAGTGGCAGTGTTACTTTTACAATACTGGGAAGTTGTGACGAAACACTGTATTTTAAAATTTTGATCAATTAAAATAAAATATTTAGTTTTAAAGATATGGTCTGATACTCTGTACTTTATTGCTTAATAAACTTTTTGCTACAAAAAGTGCTCAGAAAACTTTTCCCTTTCATTCATTTAATTTTCCAGTTTTAATAAACTAAAGAGTTCCAGAAAAGAACTAAAAATAGGAGGGGAGGAAATGACCAAAAGAATAATTCAAGAAATTTTGGCATGATCAAAACATAGGGGTCTCCATATTGAAAGGGCCACCAAGTATCTTCAGTGAATGAAAAAACACCTATATGTAAGCACATCATCAAAAAGGTCAGAACCCTAAGAACAAGTAGAAGATTCTACAGGTTTTCAGAAAGAAGAAACAAGAATAAAGGGATGGGATTAGAATGGCATTAGATTTCTCAACAATAACACTTCTTTGTTAAAACACAGTGAAATGAAATTTCTTCAAATTCTAAAGGGCAGTAGCTTTCAACCTACAATTCTATAGTCAGCCAAACTGTTAAGTATAAGGGCAGAATAAAAATGTTTTCACATATACAAAGATGCAAATGTTTCCATTCCTTCCATCCACCTTTTTCCTTTTCTTTCTTTCTTTTTTTTTTTTTTTTTTTTAAAGAAAGATACTGGAGGATGTTCTCCAACAAAACATGGGAATAAATCAAGAAAGAGAAATACATGGGATCCAGAAAACAGGACCAGAGTGTGGGAAGGTAAACCCCAGGAAGTGGCAGAATTGGAGAGCAACCTTTTTTCATTGGAGCAGGGAAATGCCAGATTCCAAGGGAAAGGCTAAAGTAATTGATTTTATAGATTATCTAATTTTGAGTTTTTGGGCAAATTATATTGATGTTTGATAGATCTAATGAAATATGTGATAAAATTGTAGAGAGAACTTACAAAAATCTAAGTGAAGAGCAATTATTAATTCTATGAGAAATAAAAATTATACAAAACCAGAAACAACATTTCTACAAACTGGTGATGGTGAAAAAGGTGACTTTTCAGAGCTCTTGTAATATTAGTATATTACAAATTTCCAAGAAGGAAAGAGGATGAAGCATAGAACTCTATAAAAGTCATATTTTAATTACAGTGCTTAAAAAATAAGTAATATATGCACATGGTTCAACATTTAAAACTATAAAACGGATGATCCCATGGGAAACTAGGCAGAAGACCTAGATACCTCACAAAAGGGGCTATCTAAATAGCAAATAGCAAATGAAGGAGTTAAAGTGCTCAACACTGTTAGTTATCAGGGAACTACAAGTTAAAACCACAGTGTGATACCACTATACAAATATTAACTAAAAATTAAAAAGACAGATTATACCAAGTGTGGGTGAGGATTTGTAGCAATTGGAACTCTCCTACACTGCTGGTGGGAGTGTCAGTTGGTAGAACCAATTTTGCAAACTGTAAAGCAGTTTCTATTAAAATTGTGGCTAGGCAGATTCTATGACACATCAATTCCTCCTCTAGGCATGTGAACATGTATATGCAAATGCTAGAGTGTTCATAGCCATGCTCTCTATAATAGCTGCAAACTGGAAATTATCCAAATACCCATCAACTGTAGATTGGGTAAATAAATTGTGGCACATTTATACAATGTAACACCAAACAGCCATGAGATTAGACAATGTACAACAATTTTGATGATTCACACAAATATAATGTTGGATGGAAAAATCAGACAAAACAGTATATATTTTTATGAGTCTATTTCTATTAAGTACAAAAATAAAACTATGCTTTTAGAAATCAGGATACTGTCTTCTGTCATAGGGAGAAGGGTAGTGACTAGGAAGTGGCATGAGGAGACTTTTGGGGTGATAATGTTCTGTTTCTTGATCTAGAACCTAGACTCTAGGTGCCATTTACATGGGTGTGTTCACTTCATATACAGTCTTTGAGGTTACACTTACCATGCACTTTTCTGTATATTGGTATACTTCAGTAAAAAGCTAATAGGTTTAAATATAAAATATATATGTGGCTGTATATTATGTTTCTCACTTTATATAATTAGTTTCATACTATACTCTGTTCACCTTGCTTGTTTTTTTCTAACTATCTATGTTAGATGTTTGGAATTATACATATCCAACTTCAGTTTTCTGCTTCTTTGTTTATGAACTGCATAAGTTTGGGCAGTAACGTTTAAATTCTTTAAGGCTTCTTCTCTCCCTTTGTGCAATTATTGCTCTAACAAATTTTATGAATATGAAGTAAGATAATGAATATAAAATGGTTAGGGGCACCTGGGTGGCTCAGTGGTTAAAGCCTCTGCCTTCGGCTCAGGTCATGATCTCAGGGTCCTGGGATTGAGTCCCGCGTCGGGCTCTCTGCTCAGCGGGGAGCCTGCCTCCTCCTGTCTCTCTCTGCTTGCCTCTCTGCCTGCTTGTGATCGGTCAAATAAATTAAAAAAAAAAAAAAATAAAATGGTTAGTATGTGGCATATCCTCAATAAATGCTATTTTCATTCCCCTCTGTGTTTTCAATTCAACAAAATGTGGACCAGAACAAATCAAGTTCAGAATCTAGAGGTAATTACTAGAAACCGCTCTTCATTCATTAACCAAATAAATTACTACATAGAAAATGTTTTTCACTTAGATTGTAAAGCTTTAGGAATTTTTATTTTTTCACATTTTAGATTATAGCCTCGATTATAGCTTTTTTATTTGCTCATTGAAACAAATCATATTAGTAAGATTTATTTTATTTTTTGTTATTTATTTTATTTATTTTTAAAAGATTTTATTTATTTGAGAGAGACAATATGAAGTGGGGGGCAGTGGGTAGGAGCAGAGAAAGAAGCAGACTCCCCGCTGAGCAGCGAGCCCAAGGCAGGGCTCCATCCCAGGACCTTGAGAGCATGACCTGAGCCCAAGGCAGATGCTTAACTGACTGAGCCACTCAAGTGCCCCTTTTTGTTAAGTTTTTAAAAGTGCAAATAGGGGCGTCTGGGTGGCTCAGTGTGTTAAGTGGCTGCCTTCGGCTTGGGTCATGATCCCAGTGTCCTGGGATCAAGCCCCGCATTGGCCTCCCTGCTCAGCTGGGAGTCTGGTTCTCGCTCTCCCTCTTGCTCTGCCTACTTGTACTCTCTATTTGTCAAATAAATAAATAAAATATTTTTTAAAAAAGTGCAAATAAAGCATAATTTGGCAGAAAACATTCAATTAGTATGTTAAATCTGACTCAGATTTTTCCATATCAGCATGATCTGAGTTATGTGGCTAAAGAAACAGTAGTCCTTTAGAAAGACTGAAGGATTTATTGTGATCATTCAGAGTAAGTTGATCAGCAACCCAAATCTTTGGAAGTATTCCATGCAAGGAAACTTGTTTGCCAAAAAGTGCAAATTGCTAGTGGGTGGAGTTAGGGATTTTGGTGCTATTTCATAGCATTTGGACAAGGGACCGAGGAGTAGATATATCATGCCTCAAGTCCCTTGCTATCATGTTCCATGAGGTAGAATATCCAAGGTATTCTCAAGTAATAGAGGAGAGAAGAATGCATGGTAACTTATTGAAAAAGATGTTAGATGAATTGCCCAGAGTCACTGACTTTGTGTATTACTGTGACAGGATTTCCTGAGCAAATCTGAGTCAGAGCCTGCAGTCTTTCCGGGAACTGCCTGTTTGTATCAGTAGAGTATTCCATTTTCGGTTTCAGTTTATATAATGTTTCAGGAGAAAAATTTAGTAGCAAGAGGGAATTTCCCAGTTTCAAAAAAGATGGTCCTGGACAAAAAAGTTCACTATTAAGGGACACTTCATGGGGAATTCCACTTTCCTTTGACATTTTACTTGGTAGGTTTCCAAGACTGTGGAAAGATAATGTTATTAGCACTTCAGTTTGCATTTAAAAATTTCAGCCTCTGCATTTAGTAGGATATTCTGCTTTTTAAAATTTCTTCAGAACTCAAAATCGTTTTTCCATCTGCCATTCTGACATTGCAAGCAACATATACTATGGTATATTAACTTTTTAGGCAACTCATAGACACACACACAACACGCACACACACTCCCCCCTCCCCTCTTGCTCTCTAGGAAGTGATTGTGTTTTATGTTAGTCACCTTTTTATCATCCTGTTTTGGGAAGGCACAGACAAAGTTGTAGAAGAAGGAGAAGATTTTTTTTATTTGGTAGCCAGTATAGTCTAGGTTATAACAGAACAGGCTGAAGAAATTATCTGGGAGTGGAAACTATGACTGAATCAAGGATCAACGTCAGCAGCTGAGCAGGTTGCCAGAGAGAACTCTAGGGTTTATTAGGAAATAAAGAATACTCAAGAAGCTTCTCTGACTCAATTTTCATAAATTATAAAGAAGAATGCAGCAGCCTTATTGCACAACTCCAAAAGTCACTCGTCACTTTGGGGCGGTGCCAGTCACATGGAATACATTATGAATTGGGCCCTTACAGTTGTGCATTCTCCCAGGATTGTTCTGAGAGGCTCAAATTATACAATGCCTAAAAGGGACTTTATAAACTAGAAACCTGTCAATATGTATAAGTAATAATTATATTTTTTCTTTTCCTGGCCAGCCCTGCCCTTCAAGCAAAACATTCTCATCTAGTTCAAGAAAATGAAAGGCAGCCCCTATTAGCTGGGAGCTGGCCAGACACTCTCAGGGAATCTGCAAAGTTCTTATGTTGAGTATAAGCACTTTCATTTAACAACAACCTCAGACAAGACTGCTTTGTGACTGTAACGGAGCAAGACAAATAATAAGACAGTTTCCCAATCATGTCTGAATAAACAGAAGTAAGAACATTGTCCAAATCAGAAAAGAGTAAATATCCCCTTTCCTGGCTAGTAATGAGTGACTGCAACTTTTTTACTTATTACTTTAGCTCAACTTCATTCCTCTCACAGATAAGAATTATTAAGAGCCTTAATCAGAGAATTACTCTTCCAGACAGCATCCAATGTGGGAAAGATGTCTGTTTTCTTCAATGTTCTCCTAAATAACCTAACACAAGGTCAAGTCCTGCAATATGTTTTTTTCTAACATCATTGAGAGATACCCCATGGTTCCCCATGGTATACATTTCTTTTCCTTGCAATGAGTCAATACACCCAGTGTTATAGAACTGTAGATGTGCTCCTGGTGGTTTTTGACTAGAGGACCTTAACAAGTTCATAGAGCAATTATTACCCAGCCAGAAGTCCTCACTATCTGCATCTCAGAGAGCTGGCTCCTCTGACTTCCCTAGTGACTTGTCTATGGTGTTGGTGTTATTTCAGAGCTCAGAACTCGGGAGGAAGAGACTCTGGCTGGCCATAATCTCCATAATGTTATCTTTCAAGTTCTTTGTGGATTATGTGGGTATGGACATCAGGTACTGAATTTCTAAAACAACAACAACAACAATAGCTATAACAGAACATTATTAATGTTTCCTATGTGTCGGACACCCTTCTAAACAATTTTTTAAAAAGATTTTCTATTTTTTTATTTGACAGACACAGAGAGAGAAAACACAAGCAGGGGGAGTGGGAGAGGGTGATGCAGGTTTCCCCCTGAGCAGGGAGCCCAATACAGGGCCCCATCCCAGGACCCTGGGATCATGACCTGAGCTAAATAATTTACATATAATTTACATATAATAACTCATTCAGTACAATAGTACTATGCATTAGATGATGTTGTTTTTCTCATTTTGTTGTAGAAACTGAGGTACAGAGATGTTAATTACTTGTGTAAGGTCCCACAGCTATTAAGTGGCAGAGCCAGGATCTGAAACAAGAAAATTATATGGTTGCATTCTGAATCTGTTCAACTGTTCTCACAAAGTGCTATTAGATTGCTGAGAGATGGAGTGTGAATGATATGGTAAAGTCAACATACTGTTATATGAAGAATTATTTTATATGTGAGCAAGAATATCTTTTAAAGCAGTTCAATCTAGTAATTGTAAAGTGTCGATATATCTCTTTAATAACAGTTTACTGTTAGGAATAACTTCAGGTTTGTGGAACTAATTCCATTGAGTATAATTTGATTTTTCTTTTACATACTAACAATTTAATCCAACATGTATTGAATGTCTATGATGTGAATGGATCTTTGATATATGATATGGGACACACAAAGATAAATTCTCCACATTGCTACTGAAAAAGGTGATGATAATGTTTTAATTATTATCCCTACTGATAGATATAATGGGACTAATAAATGATATTCTTTACTCAAAGATCAGGGCCAACTGAGAAGCAAGCAAAAGAGCAGTGGGGATGGAGACCAAAATACCTATTTTATTCTAAAATTGGAGAACACTTTCTAGAGATAATGGGCAAGTGGGCTTGCTAATCTTGTACCCACTTAATCATAGGAAGAACAAACTGAGGCCTGCCCCCATCTAGGCAGTATTACAGTAGGAGTTAGGCAGAATGTATTCTCTCTGAAGGCAGGTAGATTCCAAAGAGAAAAGGAAGAGAAAGGGGAATGAGCTACTATATTCCTAAACTCACCAATCAAGCAAGATACTCTTATTCCTCTAGGAAGCAGTACTGGGGATAGATGGTACAGCAAGAGGTCAGATATGTTATTCCAATAAAAGAACTCTTCTCCTGGAAGTAAATACTGGGATGGGGGAGTGGTGGTAAGTGTCTTACTCAACAATTCCCAGTTTAAAGATGGAAAAACTGAGCCTAAGAGTAGAGTTCCTGCCTCAAGTATTACAAGTAGAAGGTGATAGAACTGGGTTAAGCAGACAGTTTAACTCAAGTTCATTGCATCAGAAAGCTCTCTTTAATTAAGTCTTTGATATATATCGCAGAATTACAGTAAAGCTATGACCTACAAATATAACAAGCCAAATATCAGAAATTTTCATCTTTCTTCATATAATTTGTTATTAGTTGATGAACACTAGAAAAAAATGCATTGTGTATATTTTTACTTAGTACTCAAATGGCACATCTGAACTAAATGCCTGAGATACCTCAGTTATTAAATGTTACATTGGAGACATAGCAGAGTGTACATATATATAAACATACAAATATTTAACAGAAATACTTAAGGATATTCAGTAATATTCATTCTAAAATGTGGCGGTTGCTAGACAGGTAATGAATGATGAATCACTATTATTTTGCAGAATATAAATGATTGGGAAAAGATGGAAAGAGGTGATCTGAAGGTGCAGTTCAAAGGGAGGGATCATTTTTGGTATTACAGATAGGAAAAATGTGGTTCCTAGAAGTTTTTTGGTACATTTAGAGAAGACTACAAGGTCTGGGAATGAAAACCATGTCTTTCAGGACCACTCATGGACCTGCATGATATAAGGGAGCAAAAGCCATTAGTGAGTCAAGTCTGTACTCTGCTACACTCTGGGGCAATAAAATGTTTTAAGAATTGAGTTCCATAATATGAGTGTGTTATGTCTTATTTATAATTTGTGGGTGAATGGCCAAGGGCTTTAATTTTGCATAATTGTGACTGGCCTTAACCACATATAAAGACATGCTAATAATATGTGCTTGGTTTCAAGCTCTGTCTCTCTTTTACTACCCACATTGTATACCTTTCCTGAAACTTGCTGCTGTTGTTCATAGGAGTTATAAGAGGAATGAGTGAGGTAACAGATGTGGAAATGCTTCATGAATTGGGACACATTAATTAATTTCAGTTTTGAATCAAGGCTCTGCTTTAAGAATTTCTTTATTCTAGTTTAGTGTCATTTGAGGGGAAGCACTGTGCTAGGCACATATAAAAAAACATGGAGTATTTCCTACCTTCCAGAAGTTCCAAGAGAAGAAGTAACAGTTTTTTAGAGGCTTAGCAATTATTCACTTTAAATGTTTTCCTGTTAACACAATTTCTAAAATTACTCATCCGTGGGGAGCTCAATAAAGATTTCTCCATTGACTAACATAAAGGAGAGGGATCAGGTAATCGATGTAACACTTTCATTCATATAGTAAAGCACTTAATCTTATACATGGAAATTGGGAAAATGGGCAAAGAGTAACCAGATTGCCTTTGGGGATCTAGCTGTGCCAGTCAGTTTTGTTTTATTATATCTCCTATGCCTGCTGTAACTTATTTGTTTATATAATCTCATTTGTAATATCTAAGCTCTTAGCAAGAGTTTAGCAAGAGCTTAGTACTATGCAGGTAAATCACAACCTGATTAAGGAATAGTTTTCTTTCTTTCCTTTTTTATTTTTTAACTTTTTATTTTTTTTAATTAGAAAGAGAGAGGGAGGGAGGGAGGGGGAGAGGATCAATGCCCAACACAGAGCCTGATGTGGAGCTTGATCCCACTACCCTGATATCATTACCTGAACCAAAACCAGGAGTGAAACACCCTACCAACTGAGCCACTCAGGTGCCCCCAAGGAATTTTTTTCTAATGCAGCTCTTTCCCTAAATGTCAAACCATTTAAAGAATTCCAAAGGCCTCATATTGCCTCAGTTACCACATAGCACTAATGCAGCAGGTTGGCTGCCTTGGCATTTATTTATTTATTTATTTAAAAAATATTTTATTTATTTATTTGTCAGAGAGAGAGAGAGAGTGTGAGTGCAAAAGCAGGTGGAGCAGCAGAGGGAGAGGGAGAAGCAGGCTCCCCAATGAGCAGGGAGCCTGATGTGGGATTTGATCCCAGGGTCCTGGGATCATAACCTGAGCTGAAGGCAGACACTTAACCAACTGAGCCACCCAGGTGTCCCTGCCTCAGCATTTATAAGGTGCTTGCTTTGACTGTTGAGCTTTCCAATGCTACAAAAAAAGCATGGATTTAGAAAGTGCAAAGGTTCAATATCTTCCCACAAAAATAGTGGTGGAGTTCTTTCTTTTTTTTTTTTTTAAAGATTTTATTTATTTATTTGACAGAGAGAGAGATCACAAGTAGACAGAGAGGCAGGCGGAGAGAGAGGAGGGAGCAGGCTCCCCGCTGAGCAGAGAGCCCGACGCGGGACTCGATCCCAGGACCCTGAGATCACGAACTGAGCCGAAGGCAGCGGCCCAACCCACTGAGCCACCCAGGCGCCCCCGAGTTCTTTCTTTTTTTATTTTTTAAGATTTTGTTTATTTATTTGAGAGAGAGAGAGAAAGTGAGAACAGATGGGCGGAGGTACAGAGGGAGAGGGAGAAGCAGGGTCCCTGCTGAGCAGGGAGCTGATACCTGAGCCAAAGGCAGAGCTTAACCAACTGAGCCACCTAGGTGTCCCAGTGACAGAATTATTTCATTAGTTAACTCTTAAAAACAAGATAACAGTAGGATACCTGTTGATCTAGGGTGTGAGGATGAGGCCAGTTTTCAGGTGTTGTCTGAGCCTGGACTCTGGGCAGGTCAGAATGTGTAGGCCTTGTTATTCTATTACTGATCCTGGATCCTGGGGTTAAATGACACAATCCTGTGAGATTTCTGAGTCATTTCTGAAGTAGATTTTCATTCAAGTTGGACAAACATATAAAAGTAATGCAAAATACCTGGGTACTAGCCCAACGTTGAGTTGATGCCTAGCATGAAGTTGGTAAACAAGAGACCCAGTTTTTTTTTAAGCCAATGAGAAAATTGCTGAAATTGTTTTACTCAGGGACAGGGATGGGCAGAATGACTGAGTAGTTTATCCTGAGCTCTTAAGTGTACAAAGAGTAGATGCCTAGCTTTACCTATATGGCACTTTGAATCTATAAAGATAGTCTTATATAAATATATCAATATAGTTCAGATATATGATGTATTTATAATGTATGTATCCATATATTACTAGCTAATATATGTATATTACATCAAATTTAGAGGAATCAAAAGGGGATATAGTGAAAAGTTAATCCCCACCCCCTTCCATGCCACCCAGCCACCCAATATCCCTCCTGGAAGGCGAATTACAATTGCCAGTTTCTTCCTTCCTTCTTTCTTTCTCTTTGTTCTACCTGATTAACCTCTCCAAGCCCAACAATTCCTACTCAGAAACTTTCCAGCCTCTGCATTATCCTTCCTGGTTAAATTTAACCTTATTTACCTCTTTCAAAGCATTGGTGCTTTATTTATTCTCCTTTAGTCTCTTTTTCCAATTCTCCCTAACAGGGTGCCTGCATTTCATCTTTACATATATATTTTCCCATTTCCTGGACATCACTCATGTTCTTTGTTCTTCTCTGGTCTGTCTGAAATATCTACTTCTCTGAGACTCAAGTCAGACCCCATTTTTTCTGACAGTTCTCAATCTCATTGATTTACTTCTTCTCTGAACTCCTAGGCATCTACAAAGGGAGTTATTTGAGTTCCCATTTTTAGTATTCCAAAATGATACCAAAACATATTAAATAAAATATTATGTTGCATTATTTTGGCTGGAACTGTATAAATCCAAAAAGAGGCAAAGAGACTAGCTCAGAGCTACCAGATGTTACAATTAGAAATTTGCCTTTGATTAATGAAGAAAGATACTTACTATACAAAATCTTTCAAAATAATGTCCCTGGAGAAAAAGAGTAAAAGGAGTTCATGATGGGGAGAAGTTGCAAACCACTAAATGTATACACATTTAATATTTATTCGTATGTAGTGAAGGGGTGGACAGCATGCTCTTTGAAGTCAAGCAGTTCTGGGTTTGACACTATCTATACAACTATGGGCAATTTGCATTATCTCCTGGTTTCTCTACGAGGAAATGAGTCAAGGCAAGTAAAGCACCGAGAACAATGCCTAGTAAATGCTCAGTTAATGTTATGTGTTGTTATTGTTGTTATATCTTATTGTGGGTGGTTTTTCTCCTCTGTTAAGCAGAATAGTTGTCCCTCCTCCACCTCCAAATGTCTACATCCTAATCTCCAGAACTTTTGAAGGATACCTTACATGGCAATAGGGAGATTATTCTGTATTATTCCAGTGGATCCAATGTAATCACTAGGTTACTTAAAGGGTGGACAAAGGTAGGTGTAGAGAAGGAGAGGAGACAACAAGTTATTGTCAGAGTGATTTGATGTGATATTTCAACCTGCTGTTTCAGTCCTTGAAGCTATGTAGAGGAAGGGGCCAGGGGCTAGGAGCCAAGGAATGCAAATAACCCTAAAAGGGGCTGGAAAATATATAGAAATAGATTCTCCCCTAGAGACTCCAGAGAGGAATAACCCTGCCAACACCTTGCTTTTGGCATAAGGAGACCCAGTTCAGACTTCTGACCTCTTGATCTGGAAGATAATCAATTTGTGTTGCTTTAGGCCACTAAGTGAGTGGTAATTTATAAAGCATCAGTAGGAAATGAATACATCTCTTCAGCTAGATTCTTCATGGAGACCAATTTTGTATAGCTCATAGTGCCCAGAATAGTGTTGGATATAAACATAGATCGATGAGTCTGATATACTGAGGGTTCCAGCAGAGAGGCATAGCAATTTGTAAATTGCTCTTTCTAGTGGAGAAGAGGAAATCAGAGTTAGCCACCAGTCAGCTCTCTGAATATGGATTTCTATAACAGTACAAGTTAAAAATACTGGGGAAATTCCCAGTCTCACTGCCAGGGATAGATGCTAACTGGCAATAAAATTCATCTACAGTCCAGTCATGGTTTTCCCCCTCAGTGTCTCTGCCTCCCATAATTAGAGCTAGTTTACAAGCTCAATAATAATTACTACCATCTATTGAGCACACAGGATGCACCAGGCCTTATACTAAATGTTCTATACACATTAGCCTATGCAATTGTCACAGAATTCTTATGGTGGTGAAAAGAATGTAGTGCCTTGTTTTTTAAATTTCAAGTTATGACTTTTAGTGGATCCTGAAATCAGTTTGATGAAGAGTGATCAGCAGTTTAAAAAAAAAAAAGTATAATAGAAAATATCAATGCTTTATTTGAAGTAAGAGTAAGAATGGTTTCATAAAATGGTTTCAATTGTATATGTATTTATATATAATACATATTTATGCATGTACTGGGTTGTGTTATAGAATATATTTCTTACTTTCTATGAGTTATAGTAAAAATATTTCTTATATTAGGTTATATTTAAATATTTTTTAAAAATCACCAATGGGGGTGCCTGGGTGGCTCAGTTGGTTGATCCTCTGGCTCTGATTTCATCTCAGGTCATGATCTCAGGGCTGCGAGATCCAGCCCTCTGTCAGGCTGGGCACTGGGCATGGAACCTGCTTAAGTTTCTCTTTCTCTTTCTCTCTCCCTCTGCCCTCCTCCTGTAGCAATAAGGCTACATGGGTTTAATCTTAATTCATTATTTTATCATCTCTGTGATCTTGAGCATGTTACTTATTGTTACCTCATCTTACAGGATCCCATCTCATAAGAGTTTTTTTTTTAAGATTTTATTAACTCATTTGACAGAGATCACAAGTAGGCAGAGAGGCAGGCAGAGAGAGGGGGAAGCAGCTTCCCCGCCGAGCAGAGAGCCCGACTCGGGGCTCGATCCCAGGACTCTGGGATCATGACCTGAGCCGAAGGCAGAGGCCCCAACCCACTGAGTCACCCAGGCGCCCCTCTCATAAGGTCTTTTTGAGGGTTGAGTGGGTTAATCCAAGAAAAGCACTTGAACAATGTCTTAGTAAGTAATGGTTGGTTTACATTATTTCCCCAGCTCTGATAGTTAGTAAGCAGGGAACTGGGCAGATTCCTGTTTTGTCTGACACAGTCTAGTCTTGAGTTTGAAATCCAAGGCAATTTCTTGCTATCTTAGGTGTCTCCTCAAAACAAACAAACAGACAAACAAACAAAAATAAGTCTCCCTTTACAATGTTACCAACAAGTTAAAAATAATTGTCTCCTCGGGAAATTGGCTTAGTTGACAGTCTTGTCTCTGAGGGAAAACAAGCTTTTGTGACCTGTTCTCTGTTTTAAGAGAAGAATCTGTAGAATATATTCAATGGCATATATAACAAATGAATGTTTCACTTAAACCATTACAGTAGGGGAACCGTATATTAAGGGAGTCAGATCAAGTAAGAAATCCTACAGGAATCTGGAGGGAGGTCAACTATCTAAAAGCATATCAAGTGGCTAGAATTCTGGTTTTGTTTAGCAGTTTTATTTTTGTCTTTTTTTTTTCTTTGTTTCCTCCTCTGCTCTAGCAGGCAACTCAAGCATTTTATCAATCTCTTAGAAATATTTTGACCCTACCTAGTGTTGAGAGCTTTGAGTATTGATTGAAATATATTGTCAGGCTGTATTGCTTTTATAGTCTCTGAAATTTTAAGAATTTAAGACACTAATGACTCTCAGGTTATAGATAAGTTTTTTTTTTTTTTTTTAAGATTTTTACTTACTTATTTGTCAGAGAGAGAGAGTACAAGCAAGGGGAACAGCAGGCAGAGGGAGAAGCAGACTCCCCACCCACTGAGCAGGGAGCCCAACATGGGGCTGGATTCTAGGACTCTGGGATCTTGACTTGAGCCTAAGGCAGATGCTTAATTGACTGAGCCACTTAGGTGTTCCAAGTTATAGGTAAGTGCTTTTTTGTTTATTTATTTTTTTAAATAAAGATTTTATTTATTTATTTGACACAGAGAGAGATCACAAGTAGGCAGAGAGGCAGGTAGAGAGAGAGGGGGAAGCAGGCTCCCCGCTGAGCAGAGAGCCTGATGGGATGCAGGGCTCAATCCCAGGACCCTGAGATCATGACCTGAGCTGAAGGCAGAGGCTTAACCCACTGAGCCACCCAGGCACCCCCCAAGTTATAGGTAATTCTTAATTTATAAAATTATTCTGGGCCTCTAAACTGTTAATTTTAATATTCAGCCAATATTCAATTTAAGATGAATTCCATACCCTTTCATACCCATACAGTTGTTTGACTGTAGAGTTATTTTGTTGCTACTTAAGGTTTTGCTGGAAGAAGTGTTTCTAGGCTTTAAGATTGAGGAAGGTATGAATCTAAACTGTGTACATAGGATCTGGCAAGAAGACAGCTGTGTTTTGAACCAGCATGGAAAGGAAGGAGGTATATTCAACACCCCTGCCCCATTTCAACATATCCACCCTTTCACCTTAACATTTGTTTTGTTGGTTTAAATGTCATTTGCAAGCATATGGCCCTGCTGCCTTAGAATGCTAGGTAGAAGGGAAAATAATGCCAATAATTCTGTGATAGGAATGTGCCTCTCTTTCAGTTTTTTCTTCCTTGAGGAATATGATCTCCCCTTCTTTCTTTTCCTTCCTTTTTTCTCTTTTCTTTTCTTGCCTTGCCTTGCCTTTCCTTCCTTTTCTTTCTTGATTTAAGTTTTTAAAGCAGTTTCAGGTTCATAGCAAAATTAAGGGGAAGGTGCAGAGATTTCCCATATATCCTTACCCCAACACATGCATAATAATCTCACCCATTATCAGTATCCCTCACCAGAGTAGTACATTGAGT
Source organism: Lontra canadensis (assembly GCF_010015895.1). NCBI lineage: Eukaryota > Metazoa > Chordata > Mammalia > Carnivora > Mustelidae > Lontra > Lontra canadensis. The sequence continues at coordinate 1,850,055 of NW_022631031.1, forward strand.
ATAACTGATAAATATACATAACCACTCAGACTCCATAGTTTATATTACAGTTTGTTCTTAGAGTTGAACATTCTGCAGGTTTGGACATATTTGTCATATATTATGCCATATAGCCATCATTTATAGTGTCATACGTAATAGTTTTACCGCTCTAAAAATTGTCTATGTTATGCCCATGATCCCCACCCCCCACCATGGTAACCACTGATCCTTTATTGTCTCCATAGTTTTGCCTTTTCCAGAATATCATATAGCTGGAATCATATAATATGTAATATTTTCAGTCTGGCTTCTTTTACTTAATAATATGTATTTCTGTTTCCTCCATGTCTTTTCATGGCTTTCTAGTTCATTTCTTTTTAACCAAATACTATTGTCTTGCCTGGATGTACCACAGTTATTTTTATCCATTCACTTACTGAAGGGCATCTTGATTGCTTCTAAGTTTTGTAAATTGTGAGTAAAACTGCTATAAACACCTATGTGCAGATATTTGTGTGGACATGAGTTTTCAGCTCCTTTGGGTAAATATGAAGGAGCTCATTTGCTCTATCATGTGGTAAAAGTATGTAAAGTTTTGTAAGAAACTTCCAGTCCATCTTCGAAAGTGTCTGGGACCCCCTTCTCTGTCTCTTTTTAAATCTATGAGCAATTGGGGCGCCTGGGTGGCTCAGTGGGTTAAGCCTCTGCCTTCGGCTCAGGTCATGGTCTCAGGGTCCTGGGATCAAGCCCTGCATCCGGCTCTCTGCTCAGCAGGGAACCTGCTTCCTCCTCTCTCTCTGTCTGCCTCTCTGCCTACTTGTGATTTCTGTCTGTCAAATAAATAAAATCTTTAAAAAAAAATCTATGAGCAATCTTTGAGATCAACAGTGGTCTAAACCAATAAACATGTATATATTTGGTCACTTAGTGGCTATAGTTTTGCAAGGCATTTTGTGGAACTGGTTATTTATCTATAAGCATTCAGTTTTAGCAGCTGTCCCCAGACTTCTGAAACCCAAGTTATGATGTATTTGTAAAAGTCCTAGAAAACCTGATTGGTTTCTCATTGGTCTTCAGTGGGTAGGTATGTAGGAATTGCAGCAAGGGTGGGGCAAGTAGTCTCACAAAGATACATGTGGAGGTAGGTCTCTGACCTTCTGAAATATGCTGAATAGTCACTGGCTTTGTGAGAACACAGAAAAAACAAAAGTATGCTAGCCTTTTAGGTGGAGTTCAGTGTTCCTTTCTATCAACTCAGTATCCTTTCACACCTACCTTCTCAGGATAGGGCCATTTGTTGGACCACAGATACACTGAGAGAAAAGGTCATGGTGAATGGTCACTGGGAACACTTCCTGCTGAGAGCCTAGAGAGATAAGTGAAAAAGCTGCAATGCTCTCATTCCTCCCTGGCCCCCTCTCCACAGTGTGTTTAGTAATGAGTATATTTGCTTATATATGCATGTTTGGTTACTCATACATGTTAGAGAGCGGTAGAAACACATGATCTAGTTAACATTGCTTTAAAAAAGTAATATAGCTTTCTAATAAAATAAGTCCATTTCAAATAAAAAGTTTTAATGATAAAAATATTGTGGTTTGAATATATATGACAAATGGTATCTTTCTTCTTGAACTTGGAACCAAGTTAAGTGGTCAGAAGGTAGGTACCACATGCCAGCTGTCATGCGAAACAGCAATGGATTGAGTGCACACACAAGACCTGGTGCAGCCAGAGTGGACTTGACAACTTCAGCTCTCATTTAGGTTAGTGGGCTCAGCCTTCAGCACTGATAGACAACTTCCAGCTTCTCTGGACAGGGCAGGCACCTCACCACATGGTAGAGAGTAGAGGGAATTTATTGGTTTATTCAAAAAGCATTTATTTAGTGAACGCTCCATGAGTGCTGACATTGTTCTAGATGCGGGAGACATAGGATTTAATAAAAGAGGCAAAATCCTTGCTCTCCTCTATGTTTTTCCCTTCTCTTTGTGGGAGAAGGGAGATAAAGCAGGGTGCCATAGGCAGCAGAGACAATAAAGAAATGCATGCTTCTGGTTGACAGACTGGCTCTGAAAAGGTTGAGAGAGGGTCTGTGAACTGTCTCAGTTTCTTGTTCTAATTCAGTTACCACATAATACCTGGGAAGGAGCCTGTAAGAAAAGGAGAGATGCAAGGAATATTAGTATAATCTTTTTAAGTAAGCATGAGTCAAAAGAGTGGAGATTCCCTTCCAATAAAAAGTCATATTTGGGGGTGCCTGGCTGGCTTAGTCACAACAGTGTGTGACTCTTGATCTTGAGGTCATGAATTTGAGTCCCACATTGGGTGTAGAGATTACTTAAATAAATAAAACTTAGAAAAATGTTTAAAAGGTCATATTTGTACACAACATTCAACAGATGCGGATAATGCAATAAGTAAAAGCCTTCCCTGATTCTCAAAGAATCATTCCTTCTACTTCCTACAAGATTACCATTGTTCATATCAGTAAGTACCCACTCAATATCAATATATTTTTCTCTGAACATAAAACATACATAGTATGTGAAATTAACCATTTAAAGTATTTGCCAGGCATAAACATGGAAAGATAAAGTAGGAAAAGATAAAGTAAATGAATATGCAGACACTTGAGGTATCCTTACTAAATACAACTGCTATTTAGTTGTAAAACAGTACTGTTTTCCTTCACTTTCATCTAATATGGGAGAAAAGGAGAAAAACCCCAACATTTTAATTCTCTTGCATCTATTGTGATCCTTGAGCCTTTTTCGTATTCATTAATTACCCACTATTCACCATGTAAAGTACCACAAATAGCTAGATTAATAAATTCTAATTTCCTTTAAATTTGATGTCTTTTTTTGCCTGTGCTTCTAGGAAAACTGCTTTTGGTGGGGCTGCTGAGGACATTTTAGCTCTCTCTCCTGCTATGTGCACTGATTGAGAGTCCTCCTTTCTTGGCATCGTGTTTTGGCATCTCACTAAATATCTGGTTCTTCTCTTGAAGTAGGGATATCTTAAAGCTCTCCAAGAAGGCCTCATATCATGTCTCTAATACCTCATGTTCTGTGATCCCTTTTCTTACTTTTGAAGACAGAAGGATGATGAAAAGATGCTTCATTTCTTTCCCTGTATGGATTAAGAAGGAGTTATATATTGAAATTTAATGCTGGCTTACCCCTTACAAATCCTCTTTCCAATGCCTGTCATAGAGGATCAAATTATTAATGAATAAGGAAGCTAATATGTTTCCTTATAAGGAACATCATAGTTCTGGTTCTTTACGAATTTCTTAAAAAGTTGATACAAACTCTGCATTTTTAACACCTGTGTATTCCGCAGGATCCTATTATTGAATAATTCTTTCAAAAAGAGCAGAACAGTTCTCTAGTCATTCAAAACCATAATCTTTCAGTCAAGTTGCTTGACAGTAAAGCCTAGATCACCTGAATTATGGCCTGAATTCTGCCCTTTACTCACTAGTAAGTGTGTGACTAGAGAATGATAACAAGCATTCGCATTATGCTTCCTGATTACAAAGCAGCATAGCTAAAGGACTTTATTTGATTTTTCATGAATAGAGGACTCAAAATTTAAGCCAAAAATAATATAAAAAACAGTAATGAAAAACATGGTATACCGGAAGGGTAAATCCTTATAAAAGATGGCAACCTACCAATTAAATGGGCTCAGTCACTCTAATCTTTTCATCTCCTAATATTAAAATTATTTTTATTTTTATATTATATTTTTACATTATATTATAATTATCCTGATTATTAAAAGCCACTATATGAAGATACATATATGAGTCAAGCAAAGTAATTCACAAAAGAACCATGAGAATTTTGGACTCCTTTCAGCTCACAGGAGGCCTTACATAGAAGAAGAATTAGGAGGAAGTCTACATACTGTTTTCTGAACATGATTGTTAAGACTAAACTGGTTATACATGTCTAGCTTCTCCAACTAGTCAGACATTCAAATAAAAACTAAGGAAATATGTAATTTGTTTATGCACCCTTGTATAGGACTATAACAGCAAGTACCCTTTATTAAGAATGATATCCAATTATTCATGACCCCCCACTGCAGCAGTCCTAAACATTTAACCTGTTCTACTCTTCTTTCCATCTCAGTCATCATCTTAGACTGTAGGTTATAGCACATGACAGTAAGTCTTTGAAGCCACCGAGATAGCCTTTAGTTCTCTGCTCTGATATGCTAAGCTAGTATCATTTAATTATGAAATTCTGGACATTGACAGTCCTCTCGCAGAAAAGCTGAAGGTTTCTGTATGGTTTCTGATATGGTGCTTCTGAAACTTGACTGGGTATGTGAATCACTGGGGAATCTTGTGATTCAACAGGAATGGGTGGGGCTTGGGATCCTGCAGATCTAACGTAGTGCCCAATGCTGCTAACCTATGTACCATAGTTACAGTGGCACAAGATAGAATATCTGAAGTGTCTCAGGAGATACTGTGGTCTAAGTAAAATTGTTCTCTTTGATACTCTCAATGAGTACCTCTTATAGATAGCACTGGATGCATTTTAACCCAGATAGAACTAAAAATCTTGTCCTTGTAAAGATATATGCATATATAATTTCCACTAAGTATCAAAAAGAAAAAAGAATATTTATTTAATGTTTTAGATAGCTTTAGATTAATCTTTATGGAAATAGGAAAAAAAGACTTATTGGTGAGGGGATGCCAGAATAAAGGAAAAGAATGAAAGACATACAAAAAATGAGTTGGAATAAGAAATTAAAGAGAAAAACACAAGTTGCAAAGATGTGAGGTGGCACAGTTGGACGGGAGCAGGAGTAGAAAATAAGTAACAAGATGAAAGCAGAATTGAAAGCAAGGTTTTGGGGGAAGGAAAAGAGTCCTTGGGAAGGGAAGAGAAAGTATTGTTAGTCCACATTTCGAAGGCTCCAAGTAAGCAAACCAGTCGTGCTGGGAAGTTTCGTTTGGCTTCCATTGTGTCCCTAGGTCTACTTCTGCTTAATCCTGACAAGCTAAAGAAATATATGTTTAGTCTTTGATGTATGACTACAACTGTAACACTGGCTAAATTATAGTCTATCCTCTAGTCTAGTTTTGTAAGGAACCTCCCATTTGCTCCTATTTAGGCCTCCTTTAAGGATATCCCTTCTGTTATATCATACCAGTTTCTTACAGTAACTCTTCAATTTTCCATGAGGAAAATTGAATTTTCATCTCAAAACAAACCCCATATTTGGTATTGTAAAGAAAAGGACAAGATTTTGGTGCATCTTATTTTAATCAGCAGCTTATGTCAGAAGTTGCAATATTTGGAAAACTAGTTAAAAATAATTTTTATTTTGTTCTATACAAAATAACCTTTCACCTAATTTAAACAATTCATCTGTGGGGGAAGGGACAACTGGATCTGGTGCCAGGCTTTATATTTTCTTCTGTCCTTTGAGGATCTCACTAATCATTGTTGCCACCACCCACCCTTCGTCCCAGGGAAGATGTTGACATTGCCATCTTTAGCACCCAGTCATAGCTAAGGGCACACACCCTTCATGAGTTTAACACAGTGGAGCTGAGACCACTCTGTAGCCCTTAACATTATTTACCAGAAGTTCAGGGCTAACAAAAGAAAATTACAATGTAATGAGATAAAAGTAACTGCTTGTATGTGCCTTGCTCTTTAGAGCATACAGAACCCATCATCGCCCACCTGGAAAGTACCAGGAAGAAGAGAACAATTTGGGAAGGTCTCTTTATTTTGGTCTTCCTGGGCTGCTGTCCCTTCTGTCTTTGGCAGACTTAGGAGGAAGTTCTCTGGTGATTGAACAATCACTTCTTCATAGCTTTGAACTCAGAGGCTTATTTGGTATGAGGGGAGGAGCCTAATAAAGATTACATCATAGGAACTGTTGAAATAAAATGCCTTGAGTTTATTACTGCCATTTTCAAAAGAAAAAGCAAGCACCTGATCAAACAACAGATATATTTTTTAGAAATCCAGAATAATCTATAGGTCAGTGCTTTTACACACTACAATTTCAAAATGAAAAAGATTTCTCAGAATGTGTATCTCATATGGTGTTAGTGGTCAAGGCTGGAGATAGTTAATTGTGGTACGTGCTGCTTTTTTGCTGCTCATTTTTCCAAACTTTAGTTTGTCATTTTGTGTTGTCTCCATTGGGAACTGAAGGCACATATTATGGATGATATAAATCTTTAACCCACTGAGCCACCCAGGCGCCCCCGGATGATATAACTCTTTGATTCATGTGAGGATATTTGGTTATCCATTTTTGGAGTTAGGTTTATGTATGCCACCTTCTGGCCATTATTAAGAACACATCTAAAATGAAGGAAAACAGGAGGATGAGAGACTTCAACCTGCAGCAGGGCCTTCTGAAGCCCAGTTCTTCTTCCTCACCATTAGAACTGCCTGTGGTACTTATTAAATGCAGTTTCCTGGACCCTAGCCCATATTTAACATGATAAGAATCTTTGGAGGTGGAGGGGGAATCTGTTTGTAGCAAGGGCTGGTGATTCTTTTGACCACTAAAGTTGGAGAATCACTGGCTTAGTAACATGCAGAATTTTACTGTCCCTGTTTAACTATGTAACTTAGCTCTCTTCTCTTCCTTCCCATACCTCATGCCTCCATTGCTACCAGTGCCTTCAACTACAGGGGCTAAAGTAGTTTGTGTGTCCTCTCAGTGCTCACCAGACCTTTTACTGTCCTGACAGCACAGGTGCCATGGTAAATCCAACTCCCTGACTCACTTTTAGTATCATCATAAAAAAATGAAAAAATGTATTTTGCATTTTTAAAACTCAATTTTCTTTAAACTTTGCAAAGCACTTTTGTATACTTTATTTCATTGGTCCTCAAAGTTTACTTTCTATAGACTCCCTTAAGAGACCATACAACCAGTTTTCTTCAATTTTAATATGCACTTTCCTTTCCATATACATAGGAGAGATGCATATTAAAGTTGAAGAAAATTCAGTTTATCATAGATTTTGAATTATCATATATATTGAATTCATCATATGTGTATATGGAAAATAGGGGCTGACCTCCTCTAAATGATCAAATGCCCTAACATGTACTCTTTCTAGAGGTTCCTAGATTGTGTAATTCCTGTTTGTACATGTTTTAAATTTGCATTAAGTTCCTCAAAGATGTTCTTTATCATTAAAAACTCCTTAAAGTTTTTTGTATTGTTTTGTTTAGTTTTGTTTTTTAATGCTACCATGGGTTTCTTGAACTTCTTTACCAGTCTAGAAGTGGTCTCTGGAATTCAAAGGATACATGCAGATTGAACATCAGATTTGTCCTGGCAAAATGACTGGCTCTCCCTATTAAGACTATTTATAGTAATAGAGCATCCTTATTTATGCTAGCTTACTGTTAATTCATTCCATAAGTATTTATTGAGTGCCTGTTATCTACAAGATATTCCAGGGGATACAGAAGTGAATAAAACATATAAAAGTTACCTACCATCCTAGAGTTCACATTTTAGTGGAAAGAGGCAGACAGTATCCAATGTAAAATATAATAAGTACTATGGAGAAAGATAATGCAGAAGTGATGGCTAGGGAGTATTGTACGGTTTGAAATGATAAATAGGGAATTCTGGGAAGGCTCAGTAAGAAGCTTATGTTTGAGTAAAGATTGGGAAGGACTGCGAGATATCTGGGGGAATAATGATTTAGAGGGCAGTGCAAGTACAAAGACTCTGAGAAGCAATTTTTTTTCGAGTTTTATTGAGAAATAATTGACATGCATCATTGTATAAATTTAGGGAGTATAGCACAATGATTTGACTTACATATATTGTAAAATGATTCCAGTTATAGTTAGCAACCATCATCTCATACAGATACAATAAAAAGAGAAAGCAAAAAAAATTTTTTTTTCTTGTAATGAGAACTCTTAGGACTTACTCTCTTAACAACTTTTCTGTATGTCATTTAGCAATGTTAGCTAGAGTTATCATGTCGTACATTACATCCCTAGTATTTGTTTGTCTTGTAACTGAGAATTTGTACGTTTGACCTCCCTTTCTCCAATTGAGATCATACAGTATTTGTCTTTTTCTGTCTGACTTGTTTCACTTAACATAATGCCTTCGAGGTTCATCCATGTTGTCACAAATGGCAAGATTTCTTTGTTTCTTATGGTTGAATAATATTCCTACACACACATACATGCACACATTAGCTTCTTTAATCCATTCATCTATCAGTGGACCCTTAGGTTGTTTCCATGTCTTGACTATTGTAAATAATGCCACTGTGAGTATAGAGGTATGGGTATCTTTTTGAGTTAGTGTTTTTGTTTTCTTCAGACAAATACCTAAAAGTGGAAATGCTAGATCATATGGTAGTTCTGTTTTTAGTTTTCTGAGGATTTTCCATACTGTGTTTCCATAATGTCTGTGCCAATTTACATTCCCACCAATAGCATGTGAGGTTTACCTTCTCTCCACATCCTTACCACCATTTATTATGTCTTGTCTTTCAGATGATGACCATCCTACAGGTGGGAGGTGATATGAGAAAGTAATGTGCATGGTCTATTCCAGGTTAGCAAGGAGGGCTGTGTTACTGGGATTGGGAAAGTAAGGAGGCAATAGTAAAAACTGAAATCAGAGAGGTGACGGGGTGCTGGATTGATCAAGACATTGTAGACCATTGTGTGGAATCTGAGTGAAATGAGTACCTATTGATGGGTTTTTAGTAAAGTAGGGTCTTGGAATATTTTAAAAATTTCATTATGAATCTTATGTTAAGAACAGATTGAAAAAGGCCAGGGAAAGAAAGGGAAGACCAGTTAGGAGGCTTTGGCGGACTGTTATTCAACACATATTCACATTCCTATCCTCTGTATTAGGTAGGATAAAATTTCCGCACCCACTAAAACTGAATTTGCCGATTTACCTTGCTTTAGCCAATGACATGTGAGTGAAAAGTGACTGTGTGTCAATTGAGAGATAAGACTTTAAAAGACACAGCTAGTTTTTTTCAGCCTGCTTCTGCTTTGTTAAAAGAATATCCCAAGTAGCCAGAGTTCCTTTAGCCTGGGCCCCAGAATGAGAGACATGGAGCAAACAGGAACTTAACCAGCAGCCTAGAGTCAAGACAAGATGACTAGCAAAGCTCAGCCAAGTACAGGAAAGTCACAGCAGACTTGTGGATTTATGAGCAAGAAGTAAATTATGTTGAAAGCCCCTGAGATTCTGAAGGATATTTTTTAAGCAGTAAAGCTTGATTCATACAGGTACTATTGTAATAATTTAGGCAAAGAGTGATGGCAAACTAGAGTGAAATAGGATGGTTGTGGTAGGATTAGAATCTGGATATATTTTTGAAGACATAGAGGAGATTGGAAGAGGGACATGATTCAGGGCATGCATAGGAAATCAGAGTTTAAACTTTGTACATGTTAAGTTTGGTATATCTATTATATTTACATTAGAGGTATCCAGGAAAAAGTTTGGTATTTAAAAAAGTCTTCAGAAGAACACTTCTGCTTATGGCATTGATAGATTAATAATGACTGGATTTATTCTCCCACCTTAAACAACTAGAGAATTGGAAAACCGTATTTTCAAAGTGTTGGATAACGGTCACTGGGGATCCTGAGAGAAGGGAAAACAAACAAGGCAATCCTTATTGCCCCATTTTGGCTTGCCATCTGGAGGCAGTTGTCAGTCTTCAGTGGGTGGAAGGAAAACTCAAACAAAGCCTGGTGGTCTACCAGAGTGGAGGAAATAAATATAGGGGTTTTGAGAGGCTAAGGTGGCCAGAATCTTTTTTGGGGAGCAGGGGGAAAAAGGGAAAGAGAGGGGGAGAAGGGGAGGGAGAGAAGGAGAAAGACTGATTCAGAAATTTGCAGAGGTCCCTTGAGCCTTTGTCTGAATACTGATTTATGCATGAAAGAGGGGAAACTACCCAGGCAGGGAAAAGAGCCACTGAAAAACAAACAAACAAAAATAAATAATTCTTAAAACTCACATGAGGCTGGAATGAGTTTGTGTTTTCAGCAGTCAGAGAGGAAAGATCTTGTATTATATGGGACATTGGAGAGAATGCTCAGAAGGGTACCTTAGTAGTTAGGTAGTAGTGATGCTAAATTAGCACTGACTAAAGGATGCTCTGAGGTTCCCTAACAAAATTTAAACATAAGTTTCAAAAGGTCTAGACTGATTCAAAGTAACTTAATTGTGTGCCAGAAGAAAGCTCAATACTACTAAAGGGAACACAGCAAAATACACCACCTGATTATGTAAAGTCTAAATGTCCAGTGTTCAATAAAAAACTACCAGAAATTCAAAGGCAGAAATGTGACCTTTAGTCACAAGAAAATTGTCAATAAATAGAAATAGAAATAGAAATAGAAATTCAAAGGCAGAAATGTGACTTTTAATCACAAGAAAATTGTCAATAAATAGAAATAGAAATAGAAATTGCAAAGGTGATAGAATAATTAAAATTGATTATTATACATTTACTCATGTTAAGGCATGGGTATATCAACATGGATATAATGAAGATAGAAAGAAATAATATGAAAAAGACCCAAATCAAACTTCAAGAGATAAAAAGTACATCATCCAAAATGAAGAATAGATGGGATGAATAGATTAAGTAGAACTTGCAGGACAGAGCAATAGAAAATAAAAATGAAGTACAAAGAGGAAAAATGATCAAAAGAAAAGTGAGTAGAGCATTAATGCCCTGAGGTACCATATCAGGAGTTGCTACATATTTAGAATTGAAATCCTAGAAGCAAAGTGGGGAGAAGACAGAAAATATTTGAAGGAAAATAGCCCCATTTCCCCCAATCTAATGAAAACTCTTGAGTTCCCAAATCCAAGAAGCTCAACAAATCCCAAGAAGGGAATATTCCCAAGAAGGGAATACATAAAGAAAACCATGCCAAGACACATTATAATCACATTTTAGGAAAGCGGTGATAAAGAGAAGATCCTAATAGTAGCCAGAGGGAAAAAGATATATTCTCATCAGGAATTTTTTTGTCAGAAACTTTGCAAAAGAGAAGACAATCCTCAGTATTAAGAGAAAAAAAGTTGATCTAGAATTCTATACCTAGCTTTCTGATTTTTCAAAACTGAAAGTGAAATAAATACTTTCCAGACAAACAAAAGCAGACAAAATAGTGTAAGCAGATCTACACTATAATAAATGCTAAAGGAATTCATCAGGTAGATGGAAAATGATAGGTAACAGATGGAAATTTGAATCTTCATTAAGGAATGGAAAGTGCCAGCAATGGTAAATATGTGGTAAATATAAAATACTTTATGTTCTTAATTTTTAAATATCTTTAAAAATAATGGACTGCTTAAAGTGAAATAGAAATAATGTGTTTTTGGGTTTAAAACATATGAAGTGAAGTGTATAATAAAAATAGCTCAAAGGGCAGGATGGCAAAATAGAAGTATAGTGTTGAAAATCCCTTATACTGTGCATAAAATGATTTATCATTTGAAGGTAGATGGTTGTATTAGTTACCTATTGCTGAATAACAAATTACCCCACAATTTAGCAGCTTAAAACAGCAGTGAACCTTTGTTATCTCAGATAGTTTCTGTGCTTTAGGATGGACTTAACTGGGTGGCTCTTGCTCGCGATCTCTCATGAGGTCGTAGTATATTGAAAGGGGTTGCTATCATCTGAACTTTTACTGGGAATGGAGAGTGCTTCTGGGATGACCCAATCATGTGACTGGTTCTGGGTCATGGCCACAGTCCTCAGTTATTTTCCATATGAACTCTCCATAGGACTATTGAGTGTCTGCAGGGCGTGATGGCTGGCTTTCCTCAGAGTGAGTGATGCAAAAAAAAAAAAAAAAAAAAAAAAGTTGGAAGTCACAATATCTTTTTGACCTAGCTTAAGAAGTCATATGCTGTCAGGTTTATATATACTCTTGTTTACACAGGTCATCTCTATTCAGTGTGGGAATAGATTATATTAGGTCTGAACACTAGAAAGCAGAGATTTTTGGAGGACATCTTGGAAGCTGATTAATTAAGCTGTAGTCAGTCAAAGTGACATATTGTAAACTCAAGAACATCAATGAAAAATTCCTTAAACAAAATTTTAGCAAATCTAATCCAACTATATATAAAAAAGAATAATACATCTCCCCACCCAGTTTTGTTGAAAAATAACTAAAAACATCACTACATTAGTTTAAGGCATACAGCATGAGGGTTTAATTTACATATATTGTAAAATTATTACCACAGTAGGTTAAGCTAACATCCGTGTTCTCATATGGATATAGTAAGAAAAAAAGAAAAGAATAGACTAAAGGAAAAGGAAATTCCTCCTTTAAATAAGAACTCTTAGGATTACTCTTTTAACAACTTTCCTATATATCATGTGTTAGTGTTAGTTAAAATTATCATATTGTACATTATATCCCTACTACTTATTTATCTTATAACTGGAAGTTAAATCCTTTTGATTACTTTCCTTCAGTTCCTTTTCCCTCTACACCTGTGTCTATAACTATGTGTTGGCTATTGTAAATAGTGCTGCTTTGAACATGAAAGTGCAGGTATCCTTTCAAGTTAGTGTTTTCATTACCTTTGGATATATTCCCAGGAGTGGAATTGCTGGATCATATGGTAGTTTTATTTCTAATTTTTTGAGGATCCTCTATAATGTTTTCCTTAGGGGCTATGCCAATTTACAGACTTGCCAAGAGTGCACGAAGATTTTTTTCCACATCTTTACCAGAATTTGTTATTTTGATGATGGCCATTCTAGCAGGTCTGAGGTGATATCTCATTGTGGCTGTAGTTTGCATAGGATAGTAAATCTTGACCAATTAAAGTTTATCTGAGGAATTTAGTGTTGGTTTAACATTCAAAAATAAATATAATTCACAAATTAACAGAAAGTAGATAAAAGTTATAATCACCTCAATGGATGAAGTAAAAACATTTTTTCGCAAAATTCAACACCCATTCATGATAAAAACTTTACAAGCCAAAAATAGAAGAAGGGCATTTACAAAATCCATGCAACCAATATCATACTGAATACTTTCTCCTTAAATCTGGAAATAAGGGAAACAAGTCAAGGATGCCTTCTCGCTACTTCTTTTCTATTTTTATTGTGATTTCTAGCTAGCGCAATATGGGAAGAAAAATAAGCAAAAGACATAGAAATTGGAAAAGAAGGACCTTTTATTTGCATATGACATGATCTACTAAATTATTTTTAATTTTTATTTATTTATTTATTTGTTCAGAGAGAGAGTGCAAGCTGAGGGGAGGGGCAAAGTGAAAGAGAGAGAGAGAGAATCTTAAACAAGCTTCACACCCAGCATGGAGCCTGATGCAACTCATGGTCATAAGACCCTGAGATCATGATCTGAGAGGAAATCAAGAGTCAGAAGCTTAATCAACTGAGCCACCCAAGTTTCCCAATCATTTACATTTAACACAACAACAAGGAATCTACATGGAAGGGACTAGGCAAAAAAAGAAGCTACTAGAACTAACACATAAATAGCAAACTTGCTGGATAAAAAGTCAATATTTAATAAAGTAATCGTATTCCTTTTTTTCAACAAATTAATTGTATTTCTATATATCCACAGCCAACAATTGGGATTTGAAATTAATATAATAATACTTACTAATATCATAATATTAATTATTATGTAATAGAAATATGACAATATACAATAATATATCATTTTATTTATTATAATTAACTATAACATTAATATAATAATATAATAAGTTAATATAATAATCTTTTAAAAAAGATTTTATTCATTTATTTGAGAGAGAGAAAGAGAGAGTAACCACAAGAAGATGGAGGGGCAGAGGGAGAAACAGACTCACTGATGAGCAGAGAGCCTGATGCAGGGCTAAGTGGGACCCTGGGATTATGAGCTGAGCTGAAGGCAGATGCTTAACTGACTGAGCCATCCAGGTGCCCCTATAATAATTTTATTTTACATTTTAATGGCATTAAAAATGTTTCATAGTTTTAAAATATGAAATATTTTAAAAGTTATAAAATATGTGCAAGAATTATTCACTTAAACATACAAAATTTATTGAAAGAAAGCAAAGTCTCAATAAATGGAGACTTATGCCAGGTTCACAGATTGAAAGACTATTGTTAAAATGTCAAGTCTCCCTAAATTATGCATAGATTCAGTGCAATCTATTAAAACCCTGGTGCCTTTTATTATTTGGTTAAAAATTGACAGTTGATTCAAGAATCTGTATGCAAATTGAAAGCGCTAAAGAGCCAAAGCAATTTTTTTAAAGATTTTATTTACTTGAGAGAGGGAGGGAGAGAGCATGCTTAAGTGGGGTGAGGGTCAGAGGGAAGAGCAGACTTTCTGCTGAGCAGGGAGCGCGATGCGGGACTCCATCCTGGGACTCCCAGGATCATGATCTGAGCCAAAGGCAGATGCTTAACGGAGCCACCCAGGCACCTGAGCCAAAACAATTATTGGAAAAGAACAAAATTTGAGAACTTATACTATCTAATTTCTAGTCTTACTCTAAAGTTTTGCAGTAATCAAATAATATGGTATTGGCGTGAGGATAGATATACAGAAAAATGGGAGTAGTCCCAAAGTAGATATAAACACTTCCTTTCAAAAAGGATTTCAAAGTAATTCAGTGGGGAAAGGATAGTTGTTGCAATAAATGGTGTTGGAACAATTGGATAGCCATATGAACCTTGACCCTTAGCATACATTCTGTAAAAAATTAGCTTTAAATGGATTATACACCTAAATGTGAGCTAATACCATAAAACTTACAGAAGAAGACATAGGTAAATATCTTTATAGCCTTGGTTTAGGTAAACGCATCTTAGGATAAAAAATGAATGAAAGTTTCAAAAAAAAAAAGATGGTAAAATAAGAATTAATCAAAATATAAAATGTTTGCTTTTCATAATGCACTGTTGAGAAAAGGAAAAGGCAAGCTACAGATGGGAAGAAATTATTAGCAAAACATATATCTGATGAAGAACTTGTGTCAATAATAGAAGAACTCTTACAACTCAATAATAAGATAAATCTATGAAAACAAAAATGGGTGACAGATCTGTAGACTTTCCCAGATAAGTTGTATGAATGGTAAATAAGCATACATAAGATACTGAGCATTGTTGGTTATTAGGGCAATGCAAAGCAAAATTACAATGAAATGTTCACATGTGAATATTTTTGGTAGCTTTATTTGTAATAGATAAAACTAGAAAGAACTCAAATGTTCCTTGACTGGGAATGAATAAACAGATTGTTGTACATCCATGCCTGGAATTCTATGCAGGAATAAAAAGGAAAGAACTACTGATATATGTAATAATGTGGATGAGTACCAAAAACATTATGCTACGTGAAAAAGTCCATTCTCAAAATAGCATATAATGTATAATTCCACTGATACAAAGTTCTAGAAAAGATAAAACTGTAATGACAAAAAGTAGATTGATGGTTGCCAGAAGTTGAGGCATAGTGTATACGTGTGGGGGAGGAGGGAGTTTTGCTGCAAAGGAGCAGGAGAGAACTTTTCAGATGAAGTGAATGTTCTATATCTTTTGGTGGTGGTTACATGACTGTATTTGTTTGTCAAAACTCATAAATTGTATAATTTTATTGAATATAGATTATACCTCAAAACAGCTAATTAAAAAGTTTTTTTTTAAAGATTTTATTTATTTATTTGACAGAGAGAGATTACAAGTAGGCAGAGAGGCAGGCAGAGAGAGGGGGAAGCAGGCTCCCCGCTGAGCAGGGGGCCTGATGTGGGGCTCCATCCCAGGACTCTGAGATCATGACCTGAGCTGAAGGCAGAGGCTTTAACCCACTAAGACACCCAGGCACCCCGCTAATTAAAAAGTTTTAAGAGAGGTCTGGGATAGAGATAATTGTGTGACTCGCGTGCATATGGATGGTAGTTAAGATTCTGAAACTGGATGATATATATATGAAGTTCAAAGATTGAGCACTGGCATACTGCAGTATTTAGAAACCAGGGAGATGAGTACAAAGTAGTAAAAATGACTCAGATGGAGTAGTCAGTAAGGAAATCAAACTGTGTGAAGTATCTTGGAAGCCAAATGATAAAGGTATTTCAGAAAGAGGTGAATAACAAATCTGTGTCACATGCTATTGATGGGTCAAAAAGTATAAGGAATGAATATTATTATTATTATTATTATTATTTAAAGATTTTATTTATTTATTTGACAGAGAAAGATCACAAGTAGACAGAGAGGCAGGCAGGGAGAGAGGGAAGCAGTCTCCCTGCTGAGCAGAGAGCCTGATGCGGGACTCGATCCCAGGACCCTGAGATCATGACCTGAGCCGAAGGCAGAGGCTTAACCCACTGAGCCACCCAGGCGCCCCAGGAATGAATATTATTGAATTTAATAGTTAAATATGAAGGCAATTCATATTTTCCCTTGACAAGAGAATATTGACTGGGACTGTGTTGAATTGGTTCAAAAAAGAATTGGTGTAGAATAAGTCAGAGATAATGAATATAGGTAACTCCAAATAAGTTTTGTTGTAAAGTGAAGAAGTGTAATGGAACGCAGGTTAGAGGTTAGTAAGGTAATGAGGGAGATGATAATGATGATGATGATAATGATGATGATGATAATTTAAGATGGTGCAATTTATCATGTTTTTATGCTTAATGTGAAGGGTTCAGCAGAGAGAGAAACATTTATGATTTTCTATGATATAGGAAAAAGAGGGAATATTGCCAGGAGCAATATCCTTAAGCAAGAGAAATTTGATGGGATCTAGTGGGTGAGTTGAAGCATTGGCCTTGGATAGGGGTATGGACAGTTTGAATTAATAGAGATTTTTTGTGTTTTTAGAGAGAGAGAGTATAGGGAGGGGCAGAGGGAAAGGGAGAGAGAAATCTTAAGCAGGCTCCGTGCCTAGCGTGGAGCCCAAAGCAGGGCTGGATCTCACAACCCTGAGATCATTACCTGAGTCAAAATCAAGACCAACTGAGCCATCCAGGGGCCCCTAATAGGAGAGTAATTTAGACTGTATGGGCACATATATGATGAGATGGGTAGATGTGTTGATGGAGCTTGTGGGGATCCAAAAAAAGTTGCTTCTGTTTTCTACTTCTATTTTCTCAGAGATACAGGAAGCAAGATTGTCAACTGAAAATGAAGATAAAGGGGAAGTGGGAGGGTTGAAATGAGAATAGAAGAAATGAAACAGCCGTCTAGGGTTGATGTGTGAAGGAACCAGGGATATTTGGTTCGATTGTTGGGCAACATTAAAAGGCTACTTGTACGGAATGACTATCCCTTTAAAATGAGAACAGTTTTTCTCTGGATTCATCCAGCTATAGGATGCAGGACCAGATTAGATGGAGAAACAAACTTACCCAATATGAGTGTTTTGCTGTAAGAGAATGAGGAGGTCGGAGAGAAGAAAGAGAGTTGAGAATATGTGCAAGGGAATGATGATAAAGATGGACTGCATATTTAAGCTGTGAAAGGAAGTGAGGACATTAAGTGGTGGCCAATAGAATGGTGGTAGGATTAATGGATTGTAGGATCTAATAGGGAGTAAGAATTGTTTAAACCAGGATACTAGAGAATGTAAGATTGAAAAATGAAAGCAATGGTTGGGAAAGGGATTTCTTAAAAGTGCAAGGTGAGAAGAGGAAACTACAAGCCTAGGGGTTGCTTATGAGAGTGACTATCTGAAATGGGTACAGAGCAAGATTACGGAAAAAGAAGTTGCAGTTATAGTTTTCGTGCCCTGGGTCACATCCCCTTGGTCTGCCTCTGATTTCATCAGCAGCTGTGGCAAACTGTTCCTGTTTGCTTTTGCCTTCCCACCTTGAGCACCTATTTTGTCTTTGCTTTTCTGCCTCAGAGCTTTCTCTTGAGAGGTCCCTCAATGCAGGCAAGGGTAGTAAGGAAGTGCAGAGGTGTATGTACTTCTGACAACAAATCTAAACCAGTTGCGAATAGGAGTGGATGGATAAATGCCGCAGCTTCTCTTCTTTGGAAGGGCAGTTCTGTTTAACATGGTTCCCCAGAAGGACTGAGTAGCTATTGTGTATTCTGGCAACTAATACAGTAGCATACACTCCTTCTTGTTCCTTTGTTGTTACTTCTGGGAATTATCCCTCTAGTAAATTACCAGTAGCCAAGTACTTTTTTAAGGACCTGCTTTGGAAAAACCAAATTAAGGAACCCAGAAGCCAGGCTATCCAAAGGATCATTCAAATGGACGTTGAAAAGATGGTAGTGAAGTTGGAAAAAAGGAAGTTACATAGGAATTACAAACTACAAGGAGCCAGGGCAGCATCACCTAGCCCAGGGCCTAGCACTCAATAATGATTTGGTAAATATTTGTTGAATGAATAATGCATGGAGCATGATGATCTTTTACAACCCCATTCTTATGAATTTTGGTTTCCTACTGTAAGAACTTCTTGAAGAGTAATCATTGTGATGCCCATTGTGTGATGCCAATCTGACCTGATTTAAATATAAACATTGAGACAGGTCTAAAGGCAGATAGAAGACAGAAACTACCAATAAGTAGGAAAACCAATTATGTTGCTTTGAATTATCTGTGGAAAGAAATGTCTAGACATTTGCTGAAAGCTATGAAACTGGAACCATTCTGTGTAGCTTAGGGAATTGCAGTGGATTATGTCAGGCTCGCTCAGGGTGATCTTCCTTACCTTCCTCTTCAAACGGTGCTAAGAAAACCTCCTTCTGGACACACTCACCTTCACAGATTGCTTTAATAGAATGCAGGAGTTTTTCTCTTGCTACACTTCTTTGTATGAAAGGGTTTTAAATTAATGAAATGTTACTGTAAATTCATTAAGAAACACATTTACAACTTTAATATTTGTGTTCCCCTAATGCATACCTAAATGGTTCCTGAAAGTGAAACAACAATGTAGGCAGTTGATTAGCTTTAAACATTATCTCTAAATGAAACATAGCATATTTATAAGGAAAGAGCTGATTAATGTTGAACAGGAAAATGAGAGGAGCTGATGGAAATATTCACCTAGGAGTTATACCTGAGATTCTGTGTTTCTAAATGTGATGCCTTTTTTTTTAATCTCTATAATGAAAATTGTCATTAGGAAGATGGCAGAAGTAGGTTGTTACTGCTGGTAATGAAATAAGACATGAAACACTTGAGAATATATTCATTAAATGTACTCTTGTATTTATTGGTAGAAAGGAAAATGATCTCATTTATGTTTTAGAGAAAGACATTAATGTACACATTAAAGACACAGATTCTGCTATATTATTCTAACATTTTTAAGCACATATATAGCATAGACCATTTGCTTTTAAATGGCTGGATACCATGAAAGAGGCACTTTACATTTAAAATTTGTTTTATATTTTATAACTAAAACAGATTAGACCCATAAATATGTAGTTTGCTATATCTATGTACCTATCTATCTGTTAAGAAGGATGCTTCTGAATATCCTAGGTATCTCAGTTGGTTCATTGTAGAAAACATGGAAAAACTGATAAATAATAAAAAGGAAATTCCAACCATCCATAATTCTACTTCATAGATCATTACTATTATCACAATACCATATTTGGGGAAGGCAGTTTAACGATTTGAAGGAAAAGCTGATTCTAATCAAAAGATACCCAATTATTGGCTCAGAAAGGGATTTCCTTAATGAAATATTTACTGGATGGGTGCCTATGGCATTTATTGAAGTGTTTTTTTTTTTTTTTAAGATTTTATTTATTTATTTGACAGAGAGAGATCACAAGTAGGCGGAGAGGCAGGCAGAGAGAGAGAAAGGGAAGCAGGCTCCCCGCTGAGCAGAGAGCCCGATGCGGGGCTCGATCCCAGGACCCTGGGATCATGACCTGAGCCGAAGGCAGAGGTTTTTTAATCCACTGAGCCACCCAGGCGCCCCTGAAGTGTTTAAAGCATTTTTATACATGTAATATCATATATCAAGCTATTTTTAAAAATTCATCATGGTCTAGCTATACATTGAAACACTAACTAGCCAGTACAAATGATTTTGTGGAAGAATATTTGAGGACATTGAGAGATCTTCACTATATAATGTTAAGTGAAAATAGTAGTATCTAAAATTAGTAAATAATGATATGTGTGTGTGAGACACATTCCTTTGTGCATGTGTCTGTGTAGAGAAAAGACTATAGGTATACTCCTCACATATCATAATTAACTCTGAATGGTGGGTTTTCAATTTCTTTTTTGTTTTTGTACTTTTTAAATGATCTAAAATAAACAAGCTCCTTTTAAAAAATGTGAGTAATTATAAGAAAAAGCATACACATAACTTATGCCTCTAAGTAAAGCTATCAATTTATGGAAATTTCAGAGAAAGACACATTTTTTCAAAGATTTAATAACTTTATTTCATATAAAATTTAAATACAAAAAGATATAATATCTGAATATTTCTATAAAATCTTTACCTAGAAACTTGAGGAGTAGGAAAAAGCTTTAGAAAAAAAGGTAAGGAGATACATGAGCCAAATTTCATTTTAAATAGTAGTAGGTAGACCTAGTCTCTTATTCTTTTCACAGAGAATTGGTAGAAAGTAACTCCCTTTCAGAAATGGGTTGCCAGAGGTGTAGATGGCTCTGGCTCACTGTTTATTCCATTATTGTTCTCTGGAGAGTCCTTGACAGAAGCTGAAAAGACAGGAACATGGTGCTGTAAACATACTGATGTTCTTTCTTTCTTTTAAAGATTTTATTTATTTATTTGAGAGAGAGAGAGTGAAAACAGGAGCCGGGACAGAGAGGGAGAAGCAGACTCCCTGCTGAATAGGGAGCCCAATGCTGTGGTTGATACCAGAACACTGGGCTCATGGCCTGAGCTGAGGTAGATAGTTAAGCGACTGAGCTACCCCAGTGCCCCTACTGATGTTCTTTAGATGTTATTCCAGTAAGATTTCTTTAACAAGTTACAAGCTGCTTTTTTTTTTTTTTTTTTTAAATTTTTTTTTTTTTTTTTGCAAAACGGAGGTCACAAGAGGGCGGAGGGGGGGGCGGGGGGGGGGGGGGGGGGGGGGAGGGAAGCAGGCTCCCTGCTGAGCAGAAAGCCCGATATGGGGCTCGATCCCAGGACCCTGAAATCATGACCTGAGCCGAAGGCAGAGGCTTTAACCCACTGAGCCACCCAGGTGCCCCTACAAGCTCCTTTTTAAAAAGTGGGAGTACTGAATCTAATACACAGTCAAAACTTACTATAAAATAATTATATAATCTATTCCTCAACTTTTAGTTAAAATAATGAAATGAACATTTTATGGGTGAAAAGGAGGTCAGAGAAACAATAGAAGGAGTTGGTTGTCCTTGGGAGTTAAAGGAGGGACTTTGAACAGACAGAGGAGTATGTTGGTACCTAAGATTAAGAGAGTAGGTGCCAGAAATGGAAAGAGTACAGAATGGGTTGACAACTTCTTTCTGTAAAGAGCCAGATAGTAAACATTTTAGGCTTTGCAGACCACATG
The DNA here is from genome assembly GCF_010015895.1 of Lontra canadensis. NCBI lineage: Eukaryota > Metazoa > Chordata > Mammalia > Carnivora > Mustelidae > Lontra > Lontra canadensis. Next base: position 1,871,602 of record NW_022631031.1, read on the forward strand.
GCTTCTGTCCTAGCTGCCTGGCTCTACCACTGTAGCTTTGAGCAGCCATGGACAATGCTTGGACAATGAGCGTGGCTACATTCCAATAAAACTTTGCTTACAAAAGTAAATGGCAGGCTGGATTTCACCTGCAGGCTGCAATTTGCTGACCTTTGATCTAGATTTAAGTGTTGGAGAAAATGTTAATCATGCAGATTAAACCGAAAAGTGCATTGTGTCTATTATCTTTGCATCGAGTTAAGCACACACAATATTTTTTAGTGTTTGAAAACTGTTATCTTATTTAGCAAACAGTTGCTCACATCATCAACAAATGAGTTATGTTCTACCATTCATCTCTATTCATCTTACTTATTAATAGAAATGACAAGATTAACCAATATCTGTATCCAAACTCAGAGAGTCTGTTGTTACACGTTCCAGCACACCACTGCTTCCCTCTCAAAGGTCCCCCTGGCTCTTATGCCTTCTGCTCTGACCTATGCTGGGATCTTCGATTGTTGTGTAGGTATGAGGCTTGTTTTCTAAAATGGGTTCTTCATCTCACTGGTATGTGGAATTTGAGAAACAAGGCAGAGGATCATAAGGGAGAGAGGAAAAAATGAAACAAGATGAAACCAGAGAGGAAGACAAACCATAAGAGACTCTTAATCTGGAAACAAACTGAGGGTTGTTGGAGTAGAGGCTGGTGGGAGGGATGGGGTGGCTGGGTGATAGACATTGGGGAAGGTATATGTTGTAGTGAGTGCTGTGTAGTGTGTAAGACTGATGAATCACAGACCTGTACCCCTGAAACAAATAATACATTACATGTTAATAATTTAAAAAAAAAAGTGTGCTTCAGATCTGCTCCAGATCTTTTTTTTTTTTTTTTTTAACTATGCTAAACTTGTTTCAGCTTCTTCTGTTGAAGAGGTCAAGTTTAGTTTTTGGTAGATCAGTTCACTATATCTAGGCATGTTTTAAAGATTTTATTTTATTTATTTGACAGACAGAGATCACAAGTAGGCAGAGAGGCAGGCAGAGAGAGAGGAGGAAGCAGGCTCCCCGCTGAGCAGAGAGCCCAATGTGGGGCTCCACCCCAGGACTCTGGGATCATGACCTGAGCTGAAGGCAGAGGCTTAACCCACTGAGCCACCCAGGCGCCCCTCTAGGTATGTTTTAAATACATCATATGCAAGTAGTAGGGAGAAAATTCTGGGACATTCATAATTATGTCCCTTGGGCATGAAAAAATGGGGCTTAGGGCAGGGTCTGAACGGAGAGAATAGATGAAAGCATCGCTGAATTGCTTGAATTAAAAAAAAATGAGAGGATATTGTGACTACTATGGACCAAGTCCTTTTTAGACATTGGGGACAGAATGGGGAGCAGGACTTTTAGAAAGGCTCCTGCTTTTAAGTCGCTTATTTTTCAGCCTAGCTGGAATGCTAGTGAAGGAGAGGTATAGGTGCAGAGATGTAGAGAGAATTCAGCAGATACAGGATATGATAACAAGAGGTAAATAAGATAAATTTAAGCCTTACAAAGATCATTTGGAAGTATGAATGGGGAAGGGATGTGAAGGATAGCTTATTTCCTCACCTATGTGGCATGGGGGCTTGAGCCAACTTACAGTAAAAAAAAAAACAGGGTGATCTCTGAAGGCCAGAGAACACAGAGGCAGATGATGTTTGTTACATACATTAACCTAAGACATGGTTTTTTTTTTTTTATTGTGGTCTGTCTCTTTATTCATCCTCTCCCCCTCACAAATGGCACAGTATCAGATATTCTGTAAGAACTTGATTTAATTAATGTTGGAAAGATGCCATTAGTAATGATTATGTTACATGTGCACACAACTGAAATGAGATACTCTTTACTGGGACCACACTTAATGTGATTTACTGTCACTTTTATACTGCTGCTTCAGAAATGGGCTAGGACAGTGATACAGTCTTCTATAACATTATACACATACCCATATATTGCAGTTTAGCCAACGTAGAAGCTTGGTTCTTGCAGGTTTCAACTTTAGCTCACTTCGTTTTTGTAAAACAAAAACAAAAAACAAACAAAAAAACATTGTGCAGTGAAATCTCTTCCTGAATATGTACACTTCCTAACTAAAAAATCTCCACAATGCAAGAAAACAATGGAATAGATTCTTCCATTGTGCCAACACCTGTATTCTGAGATTTTTGATATAGTTATTCTGGGGGAAACTGTGTTAATTCTTTAACTAAAAGACTTTGCTAAATGTTTCTATTTTTTTCATCTTTAAGAGAAACACTATGCTCCTGTGTTGAATCTAAAATTCAGAACCACATACACTTATAGTAGAAACTTTAGGTTGAAGGAAGAAACAATGAAAAAAGAAATAATTAGTCATTTTCCTCTGCCTTAATAAGTAGTAGTATAAAAGTGAGTTATTAGTAATTCCAGATTTTTTTTTTTACTTAAATGATTGACTTCAGTAACTGCCAACCAGCTCTGGCTTTAGACTCAGTTTATGGGCTGAATTTTTCTAGCTTCAAAGAAATGTTCATGATGAACACAGAATGTAATTGTTTGAGGAGCACAGTTCTTCATTCTACCCTTTCATACCTTATGAAGGTGCATAGTAGAGATGACTTTTGAAAACGGTAAGTGCCAAAATGTTCATTACATTTATAAAGGATATTGTATAATTTTTCCCTGAAAATGCACTTCAGTGAACTAGCCACTGGATGTCATTGTTGTGACATACAGATGGAATCAAATCCATTTGACTCTTTGGAACTGGAGCCTAGGGAAGTTTGAATATGATAGCTTCAGGTCTGTAGCAACACATCTGTTCGAAAAGTAAATTCAAATAAAGGAGACTTCTTAATGCGATCCAATTACAGTTGTTTTTCTGTAGCTCAAAGACGTTGAAATCATGCAGCTGTGTTTTGGGGATTCTTATTTGGGTTATTTTTAGTGTATTATTATTCATCCATCTTCCTAACAATTTAGGTTACAAAACCTAAATACTGTTTTTTTTTTTTGTTTCTCTTGTATGTATTTTTAAGACCTCAGTATATTCTTTCCATACTCTTGCACCTCTGTGCATCTAAGGCTTTGCTAAACCTGCTTAAGATCACCTAGGAATTGATTTTTTTCCTCTCGGTATATTTTGTGAATCTTGTATTTTTCAAGAATTACCTTCATAATAAGCTGATCTAACTAAAAGAGTGACAGTGTTCCTGGGGAGCAAGATAAGCCATTTTGTTTTACAGCCATCCTCAGGATAGAGGCTGGCAATCATAAACCATTAGTGGAAGATTTCTTTGCAGGTTTATGTGGCCAAGTGAAGAAATGTGGTGCTTTCACTATCTCCTAGTTGCCACCTCCTTATTCTCCCTCAGTAAATCTTTAAATGGCATTGATTTTCCCTTGTAATGGGGATATGGTTCACTCTCTAGGGTGCATCTCCCTTGTGATTATAGCCTATGACTCCTCCTTCCTCTAAATTGTGCATTCAAAGGGACGTCTCAGGCAGTAACCTGAAGTCTTTAAGACCTTCTTCTCTGGACTAAGATAGTCTTGGGTTCTAATCTTAGATAAACCATTTGGTATGACCTTGGTGGTTTCCTTAATCTTTCTGACCTTTGGTTTTTACATTTGCGAAGTGGGTATAATCATTCCCAGCTGGAAGACTTGTGAACACTAAATAAATGAGTAAAGTGCTTAGCATGGTGTCTGGTATCTTTAAATTATTCATATAAAGAGAACATCGTTAATATCACCTGAAACATGCCAAGACAGCAATAATAGTTTCAACAGTGTTGGGGCAGAGTTACAGAGTGAATGTGCAACAGTATCTTTTCCCCTCTGTGCTCAGAAAATATGCATAGCAGGTATATCAGGAATAACTGCTAACAGGTTTTTTTGGCAACTAAAATAATTTCTATAATTTTTATCAAGGAGCCTGCTTTTTTTTTTAATATCTATGCTGGCTTTGATAGTCAAAGGGTAAATGTTGAACTATGTAGTTCATGACTTCTAGGTCTTCATTATTTACTGTGGATAAAGCATTTTGACAAGTATAAAGAAAATACATTCAATTGTGGTTGACAATTCTAGAAGCAAATTTACCTAAGGTATTTTACCATCTGGCAGCACCTGGAATATGCTGGACACTCAATAACTGTTAGTAGATGTGATTAAAGCAATAAATTTAGAAGTAAAGAAATAGCATACATAAATAATTGACTAGATACTCATCATACCAATCCATATCTCTTCAGAGTAAACTGCTTGTTTATTTCAAGGAAATTTGTTTGATGTTGTACGGGGTGTTGTGAAGGGATGCTCAATTGGGTAGTATAGGTTATCTCTGCTTTCTCATATTGGAAGACCAGGCAATTTTGAGTACATGATTTTGGAGAGCAGGTATTTGCATAGCTTATGATCAGATTTCATAGTGAAAATAAAATATTATTCCACTCTTGTTCAAGTAATAAGTATTTGCAAATATAAAATCCTAAATGCTTTTGTTGTCAGTGTAGCTAAAAGAAGAAATATGTGAATTTTAATCAATCATAGGAATAAAATATGAAATGGTTTTATTTTTTGCAAGCCACTGATTTCAGCTGTGTTCTTTCCAATGTCCCTTTCCTATCATTTAGTAACATCTCAGGCAGATCCCATAACTTTCAGATCACTTATAGTTATTAAATCTCATTCCAGTAGTTTAAAATTTCTGTATTTAGCCAAGCTCTACAATGGTGATTCTCAAACGTTAGCATGCATCAGAATCACCTGGGGTGCTTGTTAAAAACACAAGTCGATGAGCTCTAACCACAGAGTTTCTGATTCAGTAGGTCTGTGAAAGGATTTGAGAATAATTGTTTCCAATAAGATCCCAGGTGATGCTCTTGCTGGGAATCACTGCTATGTACCTTTTCTCCTGCCTATTCTAGGCTCTCGTGCGTGCCCTGGCACTCAGTGTATTCGAGTGGAAAGGAGTGTGTGGGGGGTGGTGGGAAGGAAAGAGAAATGTTCTTACTTAGCTGGCTGTGGCTGCAGTCTTGTCTTGGATGGTTACTGCTCTCTAATTCCACTACTGGTTGTTATATCTTCTGACTATGTGGCAGGTATTCAAATGCTGGATCTTTTGGGGTATCTCACATGTGGGTAGGTTCTTTGAGAGGTCCCAAGGAGTGTGTGTCCCCACTGAACAATTTCCTGATGCATTCGATTCTGCTCTTGTTTGTCTCCTACCTTCACCTTTGTCCCAACCATTGGTGGCTCTTCCCATTCTCTTGTTGCTGTGTGCTGTACTAAGTTAGTTTCTAAAACCCTGCTAGAATAGTCTTTTAACAACTGAAATTGGAGCATATCCTTCCTAGCGTCTTTTTATCACTGCCCCTCCTCGGCCCCTGCTTAACACCTTTCAGAGACTTCATAAAATCTTAACTCCTTACCATGGCCCCAAGGCCCTGAATGATGTGACCTTTACTTCTCTAACCATAGTTAACTACTTTTAAGCCTTTCGCTTGTGTTATCCCCATCATATAACTCTTCTTCATTTCAGGTCTTCCTGGGCTGTTCCTCTGCCAGAACTACTTTCCCAAACCTTCACATGTTAGTTTCATTTTCTTCCTTTAGTCTCAGCTTACATCTCATATACTCCAAGACCTTTCTACCTTCCAATCTTAACATTGCTGCTTCTTCTCATGGGACTCTTGTTTCTTTTGTTTCATGGTTTTTTTTGCAATTTTATTATTTTTTTTAAGATTTTATTTATTTATTTGACAGAGAGAGACACAGCGAGAGAGGCAACACAAGCAGGGTGACTAGGACAGGGAAAGCAGGCTTCCTGCTGAGCAGGGAGCCTGATGTGGGGCTCAATCCCAGGACCCTACGATCATGACCTGAGCTGAAGGCAGACGTTCAAGGACTGAGCCATCCAGGCATCCAGCTTTTGGCAATTTTTTATATGTTCACGTTTATTTTTTTTTAAGATTCTATTTTATATTAGAGAGCATGCAAGAGGGCATACGTGCACACAAGGCAAGGGAGGGGCAGAGGAGGAGGAGAGAAAGAAGGAAAGGATCTTAAGCAGGTTGTGTTGAGTGTGGAGCCTGCCCTGGGGGTTCATCTCATGACCCTGAAATCATGTCCTGAGCCAAAACCAAAAGTTAGAGGCTTAACCAACTGAATCATCCAGGCTCCCTGTGTTTGTTACTGTCTTTTTTTATTTTTTTCCCTCGAGATTATATGCTACATTTGAGCAGACACCTCATCTGCACTGCATACTCAAAGGACCTGGGATGGCAATTCTTGTATAGTTAGTACTCAATACATTTTGACTGAAGAAATGAAAGAAGGGTCATTTAGGCTGGTCTTCTTGAGGCTCTGGGCAAATCTTCACTTGGAGTTAAAAGTCAAGTGTTGGTATAAAGATAGGTCATCCTAGAGGAAGTAATGGGCTAGTTTGGGGACAGTCGTGGGAAAGATTACTTCTTTTGGGAGCCTTATATCTGTGCTGAAAAGTAGGGAAATGTTCTGTAAAGTTACAGATTTTACTTGGCAGGTAGTACAATGTATTTATTAAGAGTTCAGACCTTTGACTCAGATAGTTTGTTATTTTGGGTTCTCTAAGAAAAAGATACTAAAGGAGAGACTAGACCTGCAAGAGATTTATTCGGGTAGAATATCTGTGATGGAAGCTGGGGAAAGAGCCAAAGGTAGTGAGAGAGCTCTCAGACCACATTGAAAGTCTGATCCCTACAAAGAATTGACGAAAGACAGGAAGTTTTGGGTAAGAAGAGTCTTGGACAGCAGTGAAGTCCTAAGAAAGTTTTGGCAAGTTTTATGGCCACTTTTCAAACCCAGGTGGCCATGCAATGTTATATTTCACAGAAATGGTGTACTTTAGTATCCTGGCTGCACTGAGTTTTTAGCTGGGAGCAGTCTGTGGGAGGTATGGTGTCGGTGCCTGTGTGGTGGTGGATTCAGAGTACACCTTGTTGGTGCCATGGGGTCAAAAATGGATAATAATAGGAAATCTGAGTGGTGTACTTTGATGCCCAGAAGGGTTTGATATGCATTTGTAAAAAAATTGGTATTAGTAGTATCATTTGCTTTTTAGTTTATCCTATTATCATGGCAAGACACTAATCTACATTTCTCATTGGCCTGCAATTATATTTTAGTCACGTGAATTTCATTTCTCTTTTAAAATTGTCATATTAATTCATGAATATATGTTCATTATAAATCATTTAAAAAAAAAAGAAAAATAAATGGGTATCTCACTTATTTTCCTAAGCGGTAACTGCTATTAACCTTTGTTATATTGCTTTCTGGACTTTTCCATATCATTTGTTTATATTCATACATACACATATTAATATACACAAACATATGCATAGTTACACACGAGTACACATAAACATACAACTATATAGTTTTGTTTTTATAAACACAGGCTTGTGTTATATGTATTATTTCATTTCTTGGTCTAATGATTTTGTTTAGGAGAGCTGTCTTTGTTGGAATATATAATAGCTATTTTCAAGCTTTCATAAGTAAGAATTACCTGAGGTTCTAATTAAAAATGCAAGTCCCATGAATTCAGTAGGTCTGGGACAAGGCTCAGGAATCTACTAAAATCTGGTGATTCTGATGCAGATGATCATTGGACCATAGTTATAGAAACACTAATAGAATTTTTTTTAATCATTCTGTGACTTTATTATATTCAATAGTATGCATGTTTCATAATTTATTGATTTTTTTATTAATGAAGAGTTAAGTGTTTTCATTTTTAATTTTTACCAATGAAGTCTAGAATGAACATTCACTTTCTAATAGCATCTAGTACACAATTTAAGTTTACATAAAAAATTCCTATGTAAGAGTACACTTAACTCTTTTTCTTGCAATTGATCCTTAAGTTTGGTGTGGTTGTTAATGTTCTGTTTAGCACATATTAATATATGATTGTCAGGATATTAATTTTGAGACATTACAAATGCATAAACTGGCATTTTGAAATCTGATTAGTCTGTAAGACGCATATAAAATTATTTCTGTGGTTATAGCCTTGTCCAATATCTTTGAGGACTCTGACTTTGTCATAGTTATTATAAAAATTAACAAGAAAACATTCCCTAAAACCTGGCCTAAAGAGAATGAAGACATTTAAGGAAATGTTTATTGTAATTCTAATTTGGATTCTGAGCAATCTGCTTTTGGGGAATTGACGGCTCACCAAGATTGAAACCACAAATAGAGGTTAAATCAGATCTGTAGGTCAGTGAATGCATAGAATCTTTTCACGAATGCATGAAGAAAGATTTCATGAATGCATAGAAATCTTTTTTTTTTTTTAAATTGGGTATTTCCTGCTTTAAGTTAAAGATTCAAGTTTTGCAATAATAGGCAAAATAGTAAGATATTCTCCTTACCAAAAAGAAATTCTCATAATCTGGAGTCTAGCTTTAAGGGGGCTCTGTGCTGTAGAAATGTAGCTCTTCTCTGAGATCTCTAGCGTTCCCACAATCTTCCTCACTGCTGGCTATCTTCTTTCTCACCCCACTTCAGATCATTGGGCCTGGAGGTGGGAGAGAACTTCCCTGATCATCATTTCTGCTTCCAGGCCATTCTTCCATTCTCTTTTCCTCTTTTTTGAACTTCTTCAGCTTTAAATTTGGGCACCAGACTAATTGCTCATTATTCCTCTTTTTATAATGTCCATAATCCCATCATCTCTTAGAGTCTTATCTATAGATTACTGGTTATATCTTCCCATTCCTTAAAGATGTTAACTCCTGGCCCCCTGTCATTCTCCTTAACCTACCACTGTTACAGTTTGTGGGTTATATCAGTATTCTCAGAGAAGAGCCTTCAAATACCCTGGCATACTCCAATGACTGTGCTCATTCTGCCTTGCCATCCATCCCTTGGTCACCCCCAGTCTTTGTCAGTAACTTTTTCCGCAACCTCAACATTATCTCAATGTTGATCTCTCCTTCTCACTGCTAGCTCTTAAATGACCATTTTACTCCTTTTAGTAATATGAGTCCAACAATCCTTCAATGCTGTGTGTGTCAGAAGTCCAGGTATGGTCTAAGCTGGGTTCTACAAAGCTGCAGTAAAAAGGAAGGATGAAGATGTGATCTCATGTGAGTTTTGACTGGGGAAGATTCTGCTTCCTTGTTCGTGTGGTTGTGGGCAGCACTCAGTTACTTGTGGGCTGTTAGATTGAAGGCTTCAGTTTCTTGTTGGTTATTAATAGAGGCTGTCCTCAGCTTCTTGCCCCATGCCTTTTTTATAGGTAGCTCATAATTGGCAGTTGCTTCTTCATAAGAGGGAGACTCCTTGAAGACAGATGTTATGATTTTATATAATGTAATGATGCACTTCAAATTACCTTTGCCTACTCTATCAGCAAAGAGAAATTCACAACTTCTGTCTCCATTCAAGAGGATGGTATTACACAAGGGCAGGAATACCAGGAGGCAGGGATTATGAGGGCCATCTTATGATACATCCATCATAGACCTGTCTTTGTCATTTTCACCCCCATTAATGTGGAATGACCAGTGTAGTATAAAAGTGAATGGACAGCATTCTAAGGTTTATAGATTATTTGGATTACAAGCATCCAGATCAATCACAATACTATCAAATTCCCTTTTAAAATGAAATATTGTTCTCTTTAGGATTGGGCCAATGTTTTTTAATTTTAATTTTGGTTTTTTTCCACCAGGTTTATTTAAATATTATTGTCATATAACATGTGTACTTAAGATGTACAACATGATATTTGAATATGTGTATATTGCAAAATGACTACCACAGTAAGGTAACACCACCGTTCCCTTTCATTTTTTTGGGTGGAGATAACATTTAAAACCTACTCTCAACAACTTTTAAGTATATAACACAATATTTTTAATTATAGTCATCATGCAACACATTAGATCTCTGGAACTTATTCATATTATAGCTGGAAATTTGTACCCATTGACTAACATGTCCTCCTTTGCTCTACCCACCAATACCTGACAACCACCATTCTACTCTTGATTTCTATGTCCAGTTTTTTAGATTCTACATAAAAGTGACATTATATAATATTTATCCTTCTCTGTCTTACTTATTTCACTTAGTATAATGTCCTCAATGTTTATTTATATAGTTGGAAAAGGCAGAATTTCTTTCTTTTTTATGGTTGAATAATGTCCCATTTATAGATATTTCACAGCTTCTTTATTCATTAATCCACTGATGGATAATTAGGTTATGTCCATGTCTTGGCTATTGTGAATAATGCTGCAATGAACAAGAGAATGTGAATCTCTCTTTAAGGTAGGTTTTCATTTCTTTTGGATATATACCCAAAAGTAGGATTGCTGAATCATATGGAAACTCTATTTTTTACTTTTTTATTGAATATATTTGACACAAAACATTGTGTGAGTTTAAGTGGCATTGTGTTATTTTAACACATTTATATATTGTAACATGATTGTCATTGTAGCAGTATTTATTATGTTATATAAATATAGTACAATATTGTTGTCTCTATTTTTAATTTTTTGAGGAACTTCCACATTGTTTGCCATAATGGCTGCACCAATTTCTATGCCAGACAAAAGGGTTCAAGGTTTCCCTTTTCTCCATATCCTCACCAATACTTGTTATTTCTTGACTTTCTGATAGTAGTCATTTTAATAGGTGTGAGGTGAAATCTTGTGATTTTGATTTCATCTCCTTGACGATTAATGATGTTGAGCATCTTTTCATGTACTTGCTGGCCATTTATATGTCTTATTAGAAAAAAAAAAAGATATCTATTTAAGTCCTCTACCCATTTTTTTTTTTTTTAAGTAGGCTCTATGCCCATCATGGAGTCCAGTAAGATCAAAGTCTGAACTGAGATAAAAAGTCAAATGCTTAGCCCCTCCTACTCATTTTTTAAATTGTTTCTGTTCCTTCCTACTGACTTGTGTGAGTTCCTTATGCATTTTGAATATTAACTCCTTTTCAGATAGTTCGCAGGTATTTTCTTCCATTCCATAGGTTGTCTTTTTGTTTTGTTGATTTTTTTTTTTTTTTTTTTTTTACTGTGTAGAAGCTTTTCAGTTTGTTGTAGGCCCATTTGTTTATTTCTGATTTTGTGTGCTTTACTTGCTTTTGCTGTCATAACCAAAAAATCCTTGGCAGGACCAATCATTAACAAGGAGCTTTTCCCATACTTTTCTTCTAGTGGTTTTATAATTTTGGATTTTAGATTTGAGTCTTCAGTCTGCTTTGAGTGTAATTTTTGTGTGTGCAAGGTAGGGCTCCAGTTTCATTCTTTTATATGTGAGTATACAGTTTTCCCAACACTGTTTATTGAAGAGCCAATCCTTTCCTCATGGAGTATTTTTGGCTCCTTTGTCAAATATTAATTGACCATATGTGCATGGGTTTATTTTTGGACTCTCAATTTTATTCCATTGGTTTATGTATTGTTATGCCAGTACCATAATGTTTTGATTACTACAACTTTGTAATAAAGTTTGAAATCAGGAGTTGTGGTGCCTCTAGTTTGGTTCTTTCTTGGGATTGCTTTGGCAATTGAAGTCTTTTGTGGTTTCATACAAACATTAGGATTGTTTTTTCTATTTCTGTGAAAAATGCGATTGGAATTTTGTTAGGTATTGCACTGAATTTATAGATGGCTTTGGATAGTATGGAAATAATAATCATATTAGTTCTTCTGATTTATGAACATGAGATATCTTTCTACTTTTTTGTGTTTTCTTCCATTTCTTTTATCAATGTCTTATAATTTTCAGTGTACAGTTTTTTCACCTCCTTTGTTAAATTTATTTCTAGTTATTTTATTATTTGATGCTATTATAAATGGGGTTGTTTTCTTTAATTTCTTTTTAGATAATTCATTGTTACTTTACAGAAACAACTTATTTTTTTATATTGATCTTGTATTTGCAATTTCGCTGAATTTGTTTATTAGTTCTAACAGTTTTTTGGAGGAATGTTTAGGATTTTCTACATGTAAGATCACATTCTCTGCAAACAGAGAATTTTACTTCTTTCTTATTTAGATCACTTTTATTTGTTTTTCTTGCCTAGTTTTATGGCTAAGACTTCCCCTACTATATTGAATAAAAGTGGTGAGTGAGTCCTCTTTTCTTTTTTCAGACCTTGGGAAAGCTTTTAGTTTTCAACATTGAGTATAATGTTAGCTGTGAGTTTGTCATATATTGTCCTTATTATATTGAAGTACATTCCTTCTGTACCCAATTTGTTGAAAGTTTTTGTCATGAAAGGATGCCGAATTTTGTCAGATGCTTTTTCTGCATCCATTGTCATATGATTGTTATGCTTCATTCTATTAATGTGCTATATCATATTGATTGATTTGTGTATGTTATGCCATCTTTGCATATCAGGGATAAATCCCACTTGGTCGTGGTGTATGATCCTTTTTAATGTGATGCTGAATTTGGTTTCAAGTCTTTTATTTTTTTTAACCTCTTTTTAAAAAAAAATTGTGTTCAGTTAGCCATCATATAGTACATCATAAGTTTTTGTTGTAGTGTTCACTGATTGAGTAGTTGTGTACAAAACCCAGTGCTCATCCCAACACACACTCTCCTTAATACCCACTGCCTGATTATTCCGTCCCCTACCCACGCCTTCTGTAACTCTAGTTTATTTCCCATAGTCCAGTCTCTCGTGGTTTGTCTCTCTCTCTGATTTCTTCCCATTCAGTTTTCTCTCCTTTCCCCTGTGAGTCTTTTATTGAGAATTTTATATCCATATTCATCAGGAATATTGCCCTATAGTTTGCTTTCTGTGTATTATAAGGGAAATGCTGGCCTCACAAAATGAGTTTGAGTGTTCCCTTTTCTTCAGTTTTTTTTTGGAAGAGTTTGAGAAGGATTGGTATTAATTCTTTAAATGCTGGCTAGAGTTTGCTCTTGAAACCATTTGGTCCTGTGCTTTTCCTTTGTTGGAGGTTTTGGTTACTAATTGAATACCCTTACTCATAATTTGTTCAATTTTTTTTCTTCATGATTCAGTCTTGGTAGGTTGTGTATTTCTAGGAACTCATCTACTTCTAGGTTATCAAATTTGTGGTGAATAATTGTTTATGTGGTCTTTTATGATTCTTTGTATTTCTGTGATGTCAGTTGTAATATCTCTTCTTTCATTTCTGATTTTACTTGATTACTTATATGTTTTACTTAGTCTAGCTAAAAGTTCATGAGTTTTGTTATCTTCAAAAAATTAGCACTTAGTTTAATTGATTTTTCTCTATTGGTTTTCTGGTCTCTCTTTTGCTTATATCTTCTCTGATTTTTGATATTTCCTTCCTTATGCTAGTTTTGGGCTCAGTTTCTTCTTTTTCTAGTTTCTTGAGGTGCAAAGTTAGGTTCTTGTGTTCTGTTTTATTTCTTAGTGTAGGCATTTATCACTACTAACTTTGCTCTCAGAACTGCTTTTACAGCAGCCTATAAGTTTTGGTGTGATCTGTTGCCATTTCATTTGTCTCAAGTAGATTCATTGTTTGTTTGTTTGTTTGTTTGTTTATTTATTTATTTATTTATTTATTTGACAGAGAGAGATCACAAGCAGGCAGAGAGGCAGGCAGAGAGAGAGGAGGAAGCAGGCTCACTGCTGAGCAGAGAGCCCGATGCGGGGCTCGATCCCAGGACCCTGAGATCATGACCCGAGCCGAAGGCAGCAGCTTAACCCACTGAGCCACCCAGGCGCCCCAGATTCATTGTTTATTCAGGAGCATATTGTTTAATTTCCACTCAATTGTGAATTTGTCAGCTTTGATTTCTATTTTATACCATTTTGGTTGGAAAAGATACTTAGTATGATTTCTGCCTTTTTACATTTGCCAAGGTTTGTTTTGTGCCCCAACACACTATCTATCCTTGAGAATGTTTCATGTGCATTTGTGAAGAATGTATATTCTGTTGTAGTTGAATGGAATGTTGTATATGTTTGTTAGGTTCACTTCATAATAAGTATATTTGAAGTCCATTGTGTCCTTATTGATTTTCTGTCTGATCAACCCATTGTTGAAAATGGAGTATTGAAGTCCCCTATTGTTTTGTGATTTTTATCTAATCTCTCTTTAAATCTGTTAGCATTTGCTTAATATATTTAGGTGCTCTGTTATTGGGTACATATATCTCTACAATTGTATCTTTCGCTTAATTGACCCCTTCACCATTATATAATGATCTTCTTTTTTCTGTTATTACAGTTTATGGGTTAAACTCTAATTTGTCTAATATAGGTATAAAGTTCTCTTTTTGTTTCCATTTGCATGGACTATCCTTTTTATTTTGAGACTTTTTGTATCCTTAAAGCTGAAGTGAGTGTCTTGTAGGTAGCATATAGTTGAATCTTGTTTTTTAATCCATTAACCTACTCTATGTATGTCTTTCAATTTCAGTATTTAATCCATTTGTATTTAAAGTAATTATTGATAGGTAAGGACTTACTAAAGCCATCTTACTAATTGTGTTTGGTTTTTCTTTTGTAATTTCCTTGTACCTTTCTTCCCCTTTTGGTGTCTTTCTTTGTGAATTGGTGACTTTTCCATAATGGTATTCTTTGATTACCTTCTCTTTATCTTTTGTGCCTATTTTAGGTTTTCACTTTGTGCTTACCACGATGCTTACACAAAACATTATGTGTCTGTTTGTGTTATGTATGTATATATATATCTTATATATATGTGTTTTATACATATATACATACATATGATAATATACAAATATATATTTATATATATTTTTTACCTGTGTTTACCAAATACACACACACACACACACACACACACACATATAAAATTGTCTATTTTAGGGACATCTGGGTGACTTAGTTGGTTAAGGTCATGATCCTAACTTTGGCTCAGGTCATGATCCCAGAGTTGTGGGATCGAGCCCTACATTGGACTCCCTGCTCAGTGGGGAGTCTTCTCCTCCTGCCCCTCACCCTACTCATGCTTTTTCTCTCTCCCTTTCTTTTTCTCTCAAATAAATAAATAAATAAAATCCTTTAAAAAAGCCTATTTTAAGCTGATATCAACTTTAATTGTGTACAAAAACTCTATCCTTTCACTTCTCACACCATAATTTTATTTTTGATAATAATTCACCTGTTTTTATATTATATATTTATTAACAAGTTATTATAGCCATAGTTATTTTCATATTTTGTCTTTTTACCTTTATATTAAAGTTAAGATATTAACACACCACCTTATTATAGTATTAGAGTATTCTGACTTTGACTATATAATTATCTGTACTAATTTGTTTTGTATTTTCATATATTTTTATTTTATGAACTAGAGTGTTTTATTTTAGCTTTAGAAACTCCTTTTAGCATTTCTTGTAAGGTAGGTCTAGTAATGGTGACCTCCTTTAGCTTTTTTGTTTGAGAAAGTCATTTTCTCTTCATTTCTCAAAGACAGTTTTGCTGGGTGAGTATTCTTGGCTGGCAGTGTTTTTCCTTCAGCGTTTTGAATATTTCCAGTTTTCTGGTCTGCAGGGTTTCTGCTGAGAAATCTGATAGCCTTATCAGGTCTTCCTTTTATGTGAAGATTTTTTTTCCTTTCTTTTAAAATTCTCTTTGTCTTTGATTTTAGATAGTTTTATCATAATATGTATTGGAGAAGGTTATTTTGAAATTTTGGGGTGGTCTATTAGCTTCATAAGCTCAGATATCCAGATATCTCTCCAAATTTGAGGAGTTCTCTTTCATTATTTCTTTAAAGATTGTTTCTGCCCCTTTCTCTCTTCTTGGACTCTGATAATACATAGGTTATTTCTCTTAATGGTATTCCATAATTCTTGCAGTAATTCTTCACACTTTTTCATTCTTTTACCTTTATGTTCCTCTGACTGGATACTTCAAATGACTTGTCTTACAGTTCACTCTTTCTTTGCTTAGTCAAGTCTGATATCGAAAATCTCTATTGAATTGTTCACTTCAGTCATTGCTATCTTCAATTCTGTTTTTGTTTTTTATTTTTAACAGGTTTTTTTTTTTTTTGGTCAAGCTTCTCATTTTGTTCATGTATTGTTTCCCTCATTTTAATAAGTTGTCTACTTGTTCTCTTTTAGTTTACTAAACTTCTTTAAAAAGATTGTTCTTAATTCTTTTTTTTTTTTTATAAATTTTATTTTTTTTAAACATATATTTTTATCCCCAGGGGTACAGGTCTGTGAATCGCCAGGTTTACACATTTCACAGCACTCACCATAGCACATACCCTCCCCAATGTCCATAACCCCATCCCCCCTCTCCAAACCCACTCCCCCCAACAACCCTCAGTTTGTTTTGTGAGATTAAGAGTCACTTATGGTTGTCTCCCTCCCAATCCCATCTTGTTTCATTTACTCTTCTCCTACCCCCTTAACCCCCCATGTTGTATCTCCTCTCCCTCATATCAGGGAGATCATATGATAGTTGTCTTTCTCTGATTGACTTATTTCGCTAAGCATGATACCCTCTAGTTCCATCCACGTTGTCGCAAATGGCAAGATTTCATTTCTTTTGATGGCTGCATAGTATTCCATTGTGTATATATACCACATCTTCTTTATCCATTCATTTGTTGATGGACATCTAGGTTCTTTCCATAGTTTGGCTATTGTGGACATTGCTGCTATAAACATTCGGGTGCACGTGCCCCTTCGGATCACTACGTTTGTATCTTTAGGGTAAATACCCAGCAGTGCAATTGCTGGGTCATAGGGTAGTTCTATTTTCAACCTTTTGAGGAACCTCCATGCTGTTTTCCAGAGTGGTTGCACCAGCTTGCATTCCCACCAACAGGGTAGGAGGGTTCCCCTTTCTCCGCATCCTCGCCAGCATCTGTCATTTCCTGACTTGTTAATTTTAGCCATTCTGACTGGTGTGAGGTGGCATCTCATTGTGGTTTTGATTTGTATTTCCCTGATGCCGAGTGATATGGAGCACTTTTTCATGTGTCGGTTGGCCATCTGGATGTCTTCTTTGCAGAAATGTCTGTTCATGTCCTCTGCCCATTTCTTGATTGGATTATTTGTTCTTTGGGTGTTGAGTTTGCTAAGTTCTTTATAGATTCTGGACACGAGCCCTTTATCTGATATGTCGTTTGCAAATATCTTCTCCCATTCTGTCAGTTGTCTTTTGGTTTTGTTAACTGTTTCCTTTGCTGTGCAAAAGCTTTTGGTCTTGATAAAATCCCAATAGTTCATTTTTGCCCTTGCTTCCCTTGCCTTTGGCGATGTTCCTAGGAAGATGTTGCTGCGGCTGAGGTCAAAGAGGTTGCTGCCTGTGTTCTCCTCAAGGATTTTGATGGATTCCTTTCTCACATTGAGGTCCTTCATCCATTTTGAGTCTATTTTCATGTGCGGTGTAAGGAAATGATCCAATTTCATTTTTCCGCATGTGGCTGTCCAATTTACCCAACACCATTTGTTGAAGAGGCTGTCTTTTTTCCATTGGACATTCTTTCCTGCTTTGTCGAAGATTAGTTGGCCATAGAGTTGAGGGTCTATTTCTGGGCTCTCTATTCTGTTCCATTGATCTATGTGTCTGTTTTTGTGCCAGTACCATGCTGTCTTGATGATGACAGTTTTGTAATAGAGCTTGAAGTCCGGGATTGTGATGCCACCAACTTTGGCTTTCTTTTTCAATATTCCTTTGGCTATTCGAGGTCTTTTCTGGTTCCATATAAATTTTAGGATTATTTGTTCCATTTCTTTGAAAAAAATGGATGGTACTTTGATAGGAATTGCATTAAATGTGTAGATTGCTTTAGGTAGCATAGACATTTTCACAATATTTATTCTTCCAATCCAGGAGCATGGAACATTTTTCCATTTCTTTGTGTCTTCCTCAATTTCTTTCATGAGTACTTTATAGTTTTCTGAGTATAGATTCTTAGTCTCTTTGGTTAGGTTTATTCCTAGGTATCTTATAGTTTTGGGTGCAATTGTAAATGGGATTGACTCCTTAATTTCTCTTTCTTCTGTCTTGTTGTTGGTGTAGAGAAATGCAACTGATTTCTGTGCATTGATTTTATATCCTGACACTTTACTGAATTCCTGTACAAGTTCAAGCAGTTTTGGAGTGGAGTCTTTTGGGTTTTCCACATATAGTATCATATCATCTGCGAAGAGTGATAGTTTGACTTCTTCTTTGCCAATTTGGATGCCTTTAATTTCCTTTTTTTGTCTGATTGCCGAGGCTAGGACTTCTAGTACTATGTTGAATAGCATTGGTGATAACGGACATCCCTGCCGTGTTCCTGACCTTAGCGGGAAAGCTTTCAGTTTTTCTCCATTGAGAATGATATTTGCAGTGGGTTTTTCATAGATGGCTTTGATGATATTGAGGTATGTGCCCTCTATCCCTACACTTTGAAGAGTTTTGATCAGGAAGGGATGCTGTACTTTGTCAAATGCTTTTTCAGCATCTATGGAGAGTATCATATGGTTCTTGTTCTTTCTTTTATTAATGTGTTGTATCACATTGATTGATTTACGGATGTTGAACCAACCTTGCAGCCCTGGAATAAACCCCACTTGGTCGTGGTGAATAATCCTTTTAATATACCCTTGGATCCTATTGGCTAGTATTTTGGTGAGAATTTTTGCATCTGTGTTCATGAAGGTTATTGGTCTGTAGTTCTCTTTTTTGATGGGATCCTTGTCTGGTTTTGGGATCAAGGTGATGCTGGCCTCATAAAATGAGTTTGGAAGTTTTCCTTCCATTTCTATTTTTTGGAACAGTTTCAGGAGAATAGGAATTAGTTCTTCTTTAAATGTTTGGTAGAATTCCCCCGGGAAGCCGTCTGGCCCTGGGCTTTTGTTTGGAGATTTTTGATGACTGTTTCAATCTCCTTACTGGTTATGGGTCTGTTCAGGCTTTCTACTTCTTCCTGGTTCAGTTGTGGTAGTTCATATGTCTCTAGGAATGAATCCATTTCTTCCAGATTGTCAAATTTGTTGGCATAGAGTTGCTCATAATATGTTCTTATAGTTGTCTGTATTTCTTTGGTGTTAGTTGTGATCTCTCTTCTTTCATTCATGATTTTATTTATTTGGGTCCTTTCTCTTTTCTTTTTGATAAGTCTGGCCAGGGGTTTATCAATCTTATTAATTCTTTCAAAGAACCAGCTCCTAGTTTCGTTGATTTGTTCTATTTTTTTTTTTTTTTTTTTTGCTTCTATTTCA
Organism: Lontra canadensis; assembly: GCF_010015895.1. NCBI lineage: Eukaryota > Metazoa > Chordata > Mammalia > Carnivora > Mustelidae > Lontra > Lontra canadensis. The sequence goes on from NW_022631031.1 coordinate 1,890,828, forward strand.
TTGATTTCTGCTCTGAGATTTATTATTTCTTTTCTCCTGCTGGGTTTAGGGTTTCTTTCTTGTTCTTTCTCCAGCTCCTTTCGGTGTAGGGTTAGGTTGAGTACCTGAGACCTTTCTTGTTTCTTGAGAAAGGCTTGTACCGCTATATGTTTTCCTCTCAGGACTGCCTTTGTTGTGTCCCACAGATTTTGAACCGTTGTGTTTTCATTATCATTTGTTTCCATGAATTTTTTCAATTCTTCTTTAATTTCCTGGTTGACCCGTTCATTCTTTAGAAGGATGCTGTTTAGTCTCCATGTATTTGGGTTCTTTCCAAATTTCCTCATGTGATTGAGTTCTAGCTTCAGAGCATTTTGGTCTGAAAATATGCAAGGAATGATCCCGATCTTTTGATACCGGTTGAGACCTGATTTAGGACCGAGGATGTGATCTATTCTGGAGAATGTTCCATGTGCACTAGAGAAGAATGTGTATTCTGTTGCTTTGGGATGAAATGTTGTGAATATACCTGTGATGTCCACCTGGTCCAGTGTGTCATTTAAGGCCTTTATTTCCTTGTTGATCTTTTGCTTGGATGATCTGTCCATTTCAGTGAGGGGAGTGGTAAAGTCCCATACTATTATTGTATTATTGTTGATGTGTTTCTTTGATTTTGTCATTAATTGGTTTATATAGTTGGCTGCTCCCACGTTAGGGGCATAGATATTTAAATTTGTTAGATCTTCTTGTTGGACAGATCCTTTGAGTATGATATAGTGTCCTTCCTCATCTCTTATTATAGTCTTTGGCTTAAAATCTAATTGATCTAAGGATTGCCACTCCTGCTTTTTTCTGATGTCCATTAGCATGGTAAATTCTTTTCTACCCCCTCACTTTAAATCTGGAGGTGTCTTCAGGTTTAAAATGAGTTTCTTGTAGGCAACATATAGATTTTTTTTTTTTAATCCATTCTGATACCCTGTGTCTTTTGATTGGGGCATTTAGGCCATTAACATTCAGGGTAACTATTGAGAGATATGAATTTAGTGCCATTGTATTGCCTGTAAAGTGACTGTTATTGTATATTGTCTGTGTTCCTTTCTGATCTACTACTTTTAGGGTCTCTCTTTGCTTAGAGGACCCCTTTCAATATTTCCTGTAGAGCTGGTTTGGTGTTTGCAAATTCTTTCAGTTTTTGTTTGTCCTGGAAGATTTTTATTTCTCCTTCTATTTTCAGTGATAGCCTAGCTGGATATAGTATTCTTGGATGCATGTTTTTCTCATTTAGTGCTCTGAATATATCATGCCAGCTCTTTCTGGCCTGCCAGGTCTCTGTGGATAAGTCTGCTGCCAATCTCATATTTTTACCATTGTATGTTACAGACTTCTTTTCCCGGGCTGCTTTCAGGATTTTCTCTTTGTCACCAAGACTTGTAAATTTTACTATTAGGTGACGGGGTGTGGACCTATTCTTATTGATTTTGAGGGGGTTTCTCTGAACCTCCTGGATTTTGATGCTTGTTCCCTTTGCCATATTGGGGAAATTCTCTCCAATAATTCTCTCCAATATACCTTCTGCTCTCCTCTCTCTTTCTTCTTCTTCTGGAATCCCAATTATTCTAATGTTGTTTCGTCTTATGGTGTCACTTATCTCTCGAATTCTCCCCTCGTGGTCCAGTAGCTGTTTGTCCCTCTTTTGCTCAGCTTCTTTATTCTCTGTCATTTGGTCTTCTATATCGCTAATTCTTTCTTCTGCCTCATTTATCCTAGCAGTGAGAGCCTCCATTTTTTATTGCACCTCATTAATAGCTTTTTTTATTTCAACTTGGTTAGATTTTAGTTCTTTTATTTCTCCAGAAAGGGCTTTTATATCTCCCGAGAGGGTTTCTCTAATATCTTCCATGCCTTTTTCGAGCCTGGCTAGAACCTTGAGAATCATCATTCTGAACTCTAGATCTGACATATTACCAATGTCTGTATTGATTAGGTCCCTAGCCTTTGGTACTGCCTCTTGTTCTTTTTTTTGTGGTGAATTTTTTCGCCTTGTCATTTTGTCCAGATAAGAGTATATGAAGGCGCAAGTAAAATACTAAAAGGGTGGCAACAACCTCAGGAAAATATGCTTTAACCAAATCAGAAGAGTTTCCAAATCATGAGGGCGGAGAAAGGGGATAAAAAGAAGTTCAGAAAGAAAAAAAAAAATGAAACAATTAAAAGAATAAAATGAATAAAGAAAAAATATAAAAAGAAAAAAATATATATATATTAGATAAACTAGTTAAAAAAACGTTAAAAAAGAAAAGGGTAAAAGTTTAAAAAAATTTAGGAGAAGAAGAGAAAAAAATTGAAAAAGAAAAAAAATTAAATTAACTGCGAGGCTAAAGAATCATGGGGAGAAAGCCATGAGTTCCGTGCTTTGCTTTCTCTTCCTCTGGGATTCCGCTGCTCTCCTTGGTATTGAAACTGCACTCCTTGGTAGGTGAACTTGGTCCTGGCTGGATTTCTTGTTGATCTTCTGGGGGAGGGGCCTATTGTAGTGATTCTCAAGTGTCTTTGCCCCAGGCGGAGTTGCACTGCCCTTACCAGGGGCTGGGCTGAGTAATCCGCTCGGGTTTGCTTTCGGGAGCTTTTGTTCCCTGAGCGCTTTCCATAGAGTTCCGGAGGACGGGAATGAAAACGGCGGCCTCCCAGTCTCTGGCCTGGAGGAGCCGAGAGCCCGGGGCCCCACTCCTCACTGCGCCCTCAGAGAACAGCACCCAATTACTCCCGTCACCCTGGCTTCCGGCCATGCTCCGAGCTCACCGAGCCTGCGACTGGTTCAAGGTAACCCGAGTTTAGAGCTCACTCCTCGGCTCTGTCTCTGTAGCCGGCTTCCCCGTTCTGATACCTGTAAGCTCTGCGACACTCAGACACCCCCCGATCCTTCTGTAACCCTGCGGGACCTGAGGCCACGCTGACCCTGCGTGGGCTTCACCCCGGTTAAGCCTCTGGAGCGATGTCCCTTAGCGGAACAGACTTTTAAAAGTCCTGATTTTGTGCTCCATTGCTCCGCCGCTTGCCGGGAGCTGGCCCCTCCCCCCGCGGTCTATCTTCCTGTCGCTTTGGATTCACTTCTCCGCCATTCCTACCTTTCAGAAAGTGGTTGATTTTCTGTTTCTAGAATTGCTGTTCTTCTTCTCTTCGATCTCCCATTGGATTTGTAGGTGTTTGCAATCTTTAGATAAGCTATCTAGCTGATCTCCCGCTACCTGAAGTAGTCTCAGCCTGCTACTTCTCTGCCATCTTGACTCCTCCCCTCCTCCCATTCTTAATTCTTTTTTAGATAATTCATAGATCTTTATTTCTTTAGGGTAAGTCATGGGAATTTTATTAGTTTCCTTCAGTGGTGTTGTGTTTCCTTGGTTATTCCTGATCTTGCAACATTGTTTGTGTATACACATTTAAAGAAATAGGTATCTCTTCTAGCCATTAAAAGCTGGCTTTCCTAGGCCAAAACCCCTCACTAGTCAGCCCACCCAGAGATCCTGGATAGGCCCTCTGGTAGTGTCTGTGGGTGGACTTATTACTGGAATTTTTGCGTGGGTAGGTCTGGTGCATGGGCTAGCAAGTGAGCAGGCTTGGTGCTTGGTACATGGGGATCAGCCTGGTGCCTGGGTCCATAGGGATGTACCTAGAGCCTTCGTTCATTAGAGTGGGCCTGGCTCTTGAATCCGTGGTAAACCTCCTAGGACCTGGGTCTGCATGGGTGGACCTGGATCCTTGTCCACAGGTGTCAGCCAAATGATGGGGACTGCTGGTATGGGCTTGGCATCTGGGTTTATAGGGGCCAGTCTAGTACCAGTCTAGAGCCTGGTTTTAGAGGAGCTGGACCAGAGGCTCTGGGGACTAGGGTAAGCCTGTAGCTTGGAGTCATGGGTATGGGCTTATAAGCTGGGGCCTCACATGGAGATTGAATCTCTAAGGGCCAGTCTGGTGCTTGGGTGGGCCTGGAACCTGAGTCAGTGAGAATGGGCCTTCAGGCTGGACCATGTGGGCTGCCCTCATGCTAGGGCAGGCTGGAGGCTTGTATCCACAGGAAATGATCTGGAGTTTAGGTCTATAGGGGCTGGTCTGGTATTGGGGTGGTAAGAAAGTGTGAGTCTATGGTAGTTGGTGTGGAGCTGAGCCCAGTTCGAAGCTTGGAATCTTAAGTACATGCCTGGAGCCTGGGATTGCAAGGGCTAATTAGGAGCCTGGAGGCACAAGTACATTTGACTCCGTGGGATCTGACTCACTCTGGAATGTGCCTGGAGCTTGAATTTGTGGAAGCCTCTGGGGGCCTAAGGTCATAGGATTTCCTGGTGTGGGCTGGGTGTCTGGTTCATGGGAGCCTTCCAGGGGTCATCTAGGACCATAATAGCTTGGGTGGGTTCTTCTCCCATGGGTAGAGAGTCTCTCTGTACTGGGCTGTCTAAGGTTGGGGAAAAAGTGATGGGGTAATATGAATCTATCTTTCCTTACCTCCTCAATGTATCTTTTCTTATTTCTGTGCTTCACCCAGGTGCTGTAACCTGTCACCTGGAAACTAGCTCTTGTGAAAGTATTTTCCTTCATGGATAATTGTTCAAATTGATGGTTCTGGGGGGTGCCTGGGTGGCTCAGTTGGTTAAGTGTCTGACTGTTGATTTCAGCTCAGGTCATGATCTCAGGGTTGTGAGATCAAGCCCTACCTTGGCTCCTTGCTGAGCGCAGAGTATGCTGGAGAGTCTCTCCTTCTCTTTTTCTGCCCCTGACCCCTGCTCACTCACTGTTTCTCTCTCTCAAACAAATAAGTAAAATCTTTTGATGGTTCTGGGAGGGGTGTGAACTAGAAATCCCTGTATCATTATTTCGTTAACAATACTTTTTATTTTAATTAAATATTTTGTTCCAGAATATACATGCAAATGTATGTGAATACTCAGAGTCACAGTTTGGTATTGATAATAAAATAAATATCCACATATCTACCACCAGGTTAAGAATGGTATTTGCCTAGTGCCTTAGAAGTCCTCTCAATGCCTCTCTCTGATAATTTTCCTTTCCTTCCTTTTTTAAAGCATGTCTCTCTCCCAAATTTTTTGTTAATCATGACTTTATGGTTCTTTACTCTTTTACCAGGTAGATTTATTTATGTTGCCTCTTTTTGAACTTTATAAACATGAGCCTCTTTTCTCACTCAATTGTATAATTTTTAATAAGCTTAAATATTGATGTATGACTATAGATATTTTCACTGATATATATATATATACACACACACACACACACACACACACACATGTATATATACACACACACATATATAAAGTATTCTTTATTTGAATATATTCCAATTTATAGATTTTTTTTTTAAAGACCCCCATTTATTCACTTGACAGAGAGAGACACAGCAAGAGAGGGAACACAAGCAGGGGGAATTGGAGAGGGAGAAGCAGGCTTCCTGCTGAGCAGGGAGCCTGACTCGGGGCTTGATCCCAGAACCCTGGGATCATGACCTGAACAGAAGGCAGATGCTCAACGACTGAGCCATCCAGGCACCCTGAATACATTCCAATTTATGTATCTATTCTATTCTTCATGGATTTTGAGTTTTCTATTTTTTTTGTTACCATGAGCAATGATGCTGCAAACTTTCCTGTTAATGTCACCAGTTGTACATGCATAAGAGTTTTCCTGTGCCTTTTAGGAGTGGAATTATTGGATTAAAGAGCACGTGCACATTCAGCTTTCCCAAACAATGTTTAATATACAAATGGTTGTATCAATTTACACTCAGACCTGTAGTGGAGGAGTCTCTCTCTCTCTTTTTTTTTTTTTTTTTTTGTTTGTAGCAGAAGTTTCTGGAGTCAGCTTTAAAAGACTTTACCTCATCAGAGGGGTGATGATTGGAATCAGTCTCTTCAAAATGAAATGCTTTGAACTAGAAAACTGACAGCTTGAATAAATCTTTCTGGCAAGTGGATAAATTTAAAATAAATGTATTTTAAGATTATAAACCTTGGGAGAGTTTAATTAAAGTTTAGAGGAGATTACAGCACAAATGTTTATGAACTAAAATTCCCCTTTCATGTCCAATACCAATTAATTCTTCTCTTCCATTTCTAATTTATCAGCCTTCTTCTGTTCCATTGATAGTGCTGCTACAGTTTTCTACTTAGTGGTTATTTTAAACCCAAGGGAATAAATTTACCAAGCAGTCCACTTATAAGCGTGAAGCCCAGTTCACTCTTTGTATTAATCAATGGAATTTCTAAACCCATAATGAATACTGAATTAAGAGATAAGGGAGAGTTTAAATCTCTGGGAATGAATAATCTAGAATTAAAAAAATATATAGTACATTTATTAAGAAGGTCATAGTCTATTTTCTTGTCTTCTTTACAAGAACACTTTGTGCCTTAAAATTAAATGTCAAAATTTAGGACAGATGCCACACATAATTTAGAATAGTTTTCGGAAAATTTTTCTCAAAGTTGTGGTCTCCACACTTTTGAGACTAATGGGAATATTGAAATTAATTCCACTGGAAATCACCCAGAATTTAAATTTAAATTTTCTTTATTGATGTCAATGAAAATATTTTTATTTCCTCTTATTCTCTATTTAGCTCTTTACCCCAGTCATTCACATGCATTGATTAAATGTAAAGTTTCCCCATGTCACCTCTTATGGTATTAAGATTTTTTTCTTGAGTTGACAGAGAAAGAGAAAAAAGACATGGGGGAAAGATAGGAGAAAGAAGGAGGAAGGGAGACAAAGAGGGTAGGAGAAAGAGGGGGTGTAAAGAAAGAGAGAGAGGGAGTTGGAACCAAGGTAGGAGGTGAGGCAGACAGGAAGAGAAAGAGAAAGAGGGAGAGACAGGCAGATGGTAAAGAGGGGCAGAGTGGTTAGTGCTGAGAGTGAACTGTCATCCCTACCAGAGAGATTTTCTAGTCATAAGCTTAAAAGTAATAATATCTCCCCAGACTGCATATGTGTCTCTTCTCTTCTCTGGAGGCTTATGAAGCCTCAAGAAGGAAAGTGGCACAGGGGAGGAAAGAGAGTGAATACAAGGTAGTGTGTTACTGAGCTGATTACATCTCATGTTGTTTGTTATTAACAAAACAATATATTAGCTTTATGTACACATCAGGAAATTTTTAAATGTTAGTTCATTTTGCTAAGTTTTATGTTCTATGATAAAAGAATACTGAAGCAAAACATCAGAGAAAATGGAAGCTCAGCAGCATAGTTTCCAATATATTTTCCCAAATAAACAGATTTTTAAAAAAAGTATATGGCTTTTAATCTAAGAAAAAAGGTTTCTAAATTCAATATTTAAAGTCAAATTGTTTTTGACTAAAGCCATGAAACAGGAGCTTTTAAAATAAAAGCATGGTATGGGCAGCAAGAGAAAAGGGAAAGAAATAGGGAAAAATAGATTTTGATATCAAGTATAATATCAATTGGCTGATTTTGTTTGTTTTTGCTTCATATTATTTAAAGCAGGATTATCTCTCTGTAGCCCTGCAGATAAATCCTAGTGTTTTAGCTGTAAGAAATTCTAAAGAGCTCAGGTATACAGATAAGCCAATTTAAAAAAACTCTTTCCCTACAGTATTCTAAAGGCTTTCGAAGCATTATACATTACATAGGCAGTGGTTTAGTTATGGGACATTTCTAAAGAGGTTATCTGGATCACTCCTAGAAAAGTTTATTGAAGGGGTGCCTGGGTGGCTCAGTGGGTTGACCCTCTTGCCTTCAGCTCAGGTCAGGTCTCAGGGTCTTAGGATTGAGCCCCACATCGGGCTCTTTGCTCGGGGGGAGCCTGCTTCCCCCTCTCGCTCTGCCTGCCTCTCTGCCTCTTTCTCTATTTCAAGTAAATAAATAAAAAATCTTTAAAAAATAAAAAAAATTTAAAAAATAAAAAAGAAAAGTTCATTGGAGTTGAAAGAAAGAAAGGGAAATGGATTTATCTTAAATCTCCTTGTCCTCTCCTGTTTCTCGTTGGTTTATGTATTTCCTCCAGGGCATTAACTACTCTGTCTTTATAGATTGTGCTAGCCAACCCCTGTGAGCAGCCACTGGAAAAGTCAGATTGCATGTCCCATGATGAGGGCTTCATTCGAACCTTGAAGTGGTGGGGAAAGTGAGTGTCTGTTGGTTGGGTTAGGTTAGGTGTGGACACAGGTTGACCTGGCATCTCACATCAGGAGGTACTGGGAGCAACCAATAGTTTCAAAAGAGAAGTTAATTGCACAGACTAAGCCCAGGTGTATGAATAAATTGCCTCACTAGGCTGCGCTAGTCCAGCTGCTGTACCTGTGGACCACTTATGTGAGGATAGAGTGGTTCCTTGAATGGTTAGAGTGGCTCCTTGAAATTGTCCCAGTTAATTTACTGTCCAGTTGTCTCAAGAAAATTTGGATCAGGATTCAAATGCTTCTTTTCCGCACAACGTTCACCTAGGGATGTTTGTGGAAATTTTTATAAACCAGTTCCCTTTTCTTCAGAGGAGAGAGTTGAAATAATGAATCTCATTATTTGGATATTGGATATTGGATAAATCTCAGAAACTGAGTTGGTTATAAGAATACAAGACAACAAGTAGAGACCTACATCTGTCAAACTGCCAGTATGGCCAAGGAGCTCATTGAGTGGGAGACCCTGTGCAGCAGAATTTGGCAGGGTGACTTCTGGTGTGAAGTCTGGCAGGATTATTCACGATTTATTCATGGCAAACACCATGGACATAGGAGCAGTATCCAGCCATCAGGATGCCAGGTGAATGAGAGAGAACTCCAGGTAAAATCCTAATTTCTAGTTGAGAACTAGCAGAGAAAGAATAGAATGAGGGTTCCTATAAACTGAATCAAATATTAGGCTAATGACTGAAATTAAGAGAGAGTATAAGGTGGTCCTCCAGGGTCCCCATGGACATGGTGGCTCATTCAGGCATACCACACACTAGATGTGCTTAGAAAATGAGATTCTAACCAAGTGGGGTTTAAGTATATATAGTGGATATATATATATATAGTGGATATATATATATATATATATATATATATATATACACACACACACATACACACACACAATCATTATATATACTTATCCTGTTTACCATATATATATATATATATATATATGGTGTGTGTGTGTATGAATATATATATGTATATATACACACATATATATATGGTGTGTGTGTGTGTGTATATGTATATATATATATATATACACATAAACCCGTAGTTCTGAAAGCCAATGGAGCTTAAATTCATAAGACCCATAGGACAGTAGCAAAGAAGCAGTCCTTAATGGTTATATGAACACTTGCCTCTTCTACTCCCCCTCTCTAAGACCTCCTCCATCCCCCCACCCCAGCCCTGGCTCAGTGCAGCAGGATCAGGCAAAGTGCCCATCTCTATCTTTCCTTGGAAGGGGTTTGACTTTACAGGCTGCTGACTGAGGGTTTGTCTTCTAATTAACTCACATCTAGCTGTGGTCCTCCACTGAACCCAGGGGAGCTGGTGGCTATTTCCCCCACCTCCTCCTTTTACCTTATTACAAAATGAAAACCAGGGTACCAGCATCTCTCTGAAAGGAGGTTGTACACATGTCCCCTAGTTTTTGTTTTTGTTGTTATTGTGTTTATTTGTTTGTTTGGTGGTGGTGGTGGTGGTGGTGGTGGTGGTTGTTTTGCAGTTGCCACTGAAGGAAAAGGCCTTCAGATTACCTGGCTCTCATAGCCAACTAGGTTTGCATTCTTGAGTCCCACAGGATTTAGCAAACAAAGAAACACTTTTTCAATGTTTATATACCCCCCTGTTATATACCCTTGTTAAATACCCGCAGGCTCATTACATGCAAAAATACCCATTTTCCAGTTATTGTCTCCCAGTAAGCTTAACTACACACTTTTCCAGGTATTGCCTTGGGAAGTCTAGTTTTTAATCAGTACCCTAGTTAACATTTATATATCCTTTGAGATATTAATGTATGTCTGTACACCATCACCTACTGGGGACCAGTAAGAACCAAGATGTGGCTTAGATAATCACAGAGATTTAAGAGACAACTAAGAGCTGGGGCTGACTAGGTTCCTTGCCTACAGGAGACCACGGTATCACTCTGTCAAGACTGAGAGAGAGGCTTCTTTAATGTGCAGAAAGCAACACAGAGAGTTAAGGAAAATGAAGAAACAGGGAAATATGAAAAGATAAATCTCTAGAACAAGATAAATCTCTAAAAATTGATCTTCAGGAATTCAAAATAAGTGATTTACCCATTAGATAGTTCATTTTAATGATCATGAAGATGCTTATCCAGGTTAAGAAAGAAGTGTATGAACAAACTGATAATTTCAACCAAAAGATATGAAATATAACCTATTTTAAAGTTACAAAATAAAAAATATGGAACCAAAGGATACAGTAATTGTGCTAAAAATTTCAATAGAGGTGTTCAATAGCAGACTAGATCACATGCAAGAAGAGATCAATTAACTTGAAGATAGGGCATGAAATTTATGGATCAGAGGAGAAAAAAAGGAAAAGTGTGAAAATAGCTTAAGTGGTTTAAGGGAAGACACCATCAAACAGAAAAATATACATATTATAGGATTTGCATAAGGGAAAAAAGAGAGAAAAAGGGACAGAAAGCTTAGTCAAAGCTGAATGATGGCTGAAAATTTTCATAACCTGGGGAAAGAAAAAGATATCCAGATCCAAGGAACCTAAAGATTATCAAATACAATGAATCTAAGGAGACCCACACTGAAACACATTATAATTAACTGTCAAAGACAAGGAAGAAAATTTAAAAAGCAGTAAGAGAAAAACTTGTTACATACAAAGGAATCCCTTACAAGACTATTAGTGGGTATTTCAGCAGAAACTTTGCAGGCCAGAAAGGAATGGGATGATATATTCAAAGTGCTGGGAAAAAAGTACCAACTGAGAATACTCCATCTGGCAGAATTAAAAGGAGATAAAGAGTTTTCCAGAAAAACAAAATCTGAAGAAGTTCATCACAAGTTGACCAGCTTACAAGAAATGTTATGGAAAGTTTCTCAAGCTTAAATGAAAGGATGTTAATTAAGAACATTGAAAATATGAACTTCATAGGTAAAAGTAAACCTAGCTAAATTCATAATTCTCTACTATTGTAATGATAGTGGGTAAATAATTTATAACACTGGTATAAAGATTAAAAGAGGAAAGTATTGAAAATAACAATTGTTACAATAATTTTGTAATGTATAGACAATGTAAAAAGATGTAGTTTTAATGTAATCCCTGTCAAATTCCAATAGCATTTTCAACAAAAATTAAAAAACAGTCCTAAAATTCTTATGGCACCATAAAAGACCATCAGGCAATATGGAGAAAGATGAACAAAGTTGGAGACATCACACTTTTTGGTTTCAAATTATATCACAAAGTTAGAGTAATCAAAACAGTATGGGACTAGCATAAAACAGACATAGATCGATGGAACCAATCAGAGTACTGATAAATAAACTCAGGCATAAAATCAATTAAGTTTTTATGAAGTGCCAAAAATATACAATGAAGAAAGGACAATCTCTTTAATAAATGTTGGGAAAAGTGGATATTCACATAAAAAAGAATGAAAATCTTACACCATACATAGCAATCAACTCAAAATGGATCCAAGACTGAACATGAGACCTGAGACCATAAAAGTCTTAGAAGAAATCATAAGGATTAGGTAAGCTGCTTGACATTGATCTTGGAAATCACTTTTTGGATTTGACACTAAAAGCAAAGGCAATAAAAGCAAAATTGATAAGTAGGACTACATCAATAAAAATCTTCTGCTTTGCAAAGGAAACAATCAACAGAATGAATGAAAGGCAACCTACAGAATGGGAGAATATTCACAAACTACCCAATAATGGGTTAATATGTAAACATATAGAACTCATACAACTCAAACAAAAATAAAAACCCAAACAAAGAAAACAAAACAAATGAAAAGACAAAACAAAATAGGTGATGAATGTGTCAGTCAACTCAATGGTGGAATTCTTTCACAGTGTATAAAAGTATATCAAATCATTAATTGTATACTTTAAATACATTACAATTTTTTCTTCTAAAGCTGAAAAAAAAAAGAATCCTTTAAAATTCAGTAGACTGTCTTTAAAAAAACATGGTTTTGACACTTTTAAGTAATCATTCCCTTTGTACTGAAGTGGAATGAAATTACCGTTTTAAAAGGATGATCAGAACACAGAATTTGTGAAAGTGGATTTGCAGTTTTGTGCTTGATTCCCGTTTGTTGACCTTCCGCATGTTTCTAATCTTCATTGGCACAGAAGTCCCTTCCAAAAGTTTTCCATCTCTAGTGTGCTTTTACATACCTTGCAGTGACACAACTTTCCTCTGGTAGCTGTTTTGCTCTGCTCTAGTGCTCTCCTCATCTTTTATCTGTTCTCCCTCTTCTCATATCACAGCCGGTCACATGCAGAGCAGCTTAGAAACCAACAGAGTGGCAAAACACAGCAGCTGTCAAGGGCACAGAGCACAACATTTAGGAGATGAAGAGGGGAAACTCAAAATTATGGACCTCTGCAGGTTAGAACATTTGGCCTAGAAATATTTAGATGTGCAACTAATTCTTGAGATTGGTAATTCTATCTAACTTGATAAGTTGTACTCTACCTGTGATATTCTTATCCCCACTCACCTTCATAGACATTAGTGAAGAAAAAAGAGCCCAGACTTTGGCTTAAAAACAAAAGTGCACTTTAAGCAAGTCTTAGAGACTATATGGAACTGGAAGATTTTGTGATTTTTCTCTTTTGTCAAATTGAGAAGGAATGGGGAGACGTTGTGATATTAGTAAGCCCTTTTAAACCCTTGCCTCTAAGTCATTAAATGCTTTTGCCTTTCTGTGTCATTTGATTGAGCCCTGTGAGATTCACATTTCTTAAGACATTTTAAAGCTTCAACAATCTCATTTTGTCTCTTTTCTCCTGTGCACACTTGGAATAATTGCATGTATTTGTTGGCATTTCAGCTAGAATCCCTTGGCACAATTCAAATTATCTTACCCTGGTCTTCTTGCTTCTGTGTAGTCATGTCTGCCTTAGTGGAGGATGCGTTCCTCTTGTCTGTAGCTTTTGTATTCATTTTTATGCATTGGTGGCGTTTCTGGCAATTCTATGGCGTATTATAGTGTCTGTCACTGATTATCAGACTGGAAGAGGCCAGAGTCTGTTCTGCTCAGTTTACATATGATGAATCTGAGTCTCAGAGAAGAAAAATGCCATGTCCTGCTCCTTCCAGCTTTCTAGGGCAAAAGAAGGGTTACATAAGGCCAGAACATATGTCACTATACTACTGGCCTTTATCATTTTAAAAGACACCTTTGGTCTTCCATTTTCAATTTGCTGCTTTATGGTGCATGATACAAAAAAATGTATTGTAATGAGGACTGGGTATTATATAAGGCTGATGAATTACAGACCTGTACCCCTGAAACAAATAATATATTATATGTTATTTAATTGAATTTAATTTAAAAAATCCCCCAAAAAGAAATGTACATATACTTATTCAGTTGTTAAAATAGGGCCTTTTATTTTACTTTTTAAAAGTCTTTATTTAAATTCCAGTTAGTGAACTTATAGTGTAATATTAGCTCCAGGTATATAATATAGTGATTCAGCACTTCCATACAACACCTAGTGCTCATCATAACAAATGCACTCCTTAATTCCCATCACCTATGTCACCTATCCCTCCATCCACCTCCTCTCTGGTAGCTATCAGTTTGTTCTCTATAGTTAAGAGTTTCTTTCTTTCTTTCTTTTTTATTTTATTTTATTTTATTTTTTTTTTAAAGATTTTGTTTCTTTATTTGACAGAGGGAGAGATCACAAGTAGGCAGAGAGGCAAACAGGGAGAGAGAGAGAGGGAGAAGCAGGCTCCCTGCTGAGCAGAGAGCCCAATGTGGGGCTTGATCCCAGGACCCTGAGATCATGACCAGAGCTGAAGGCAGAAGTTTAACCCCCTGAGCCACCCAGGCACCCTTTTAAAAAAATTTAATATAATTTTTTTTCAGTGTTCCAGAATTCATTGTTTTGGAACAAAGATTTTGTTTCTTAAAATAAGCCTTTTTTAAAAACATAAATTGTTAAAAATTTTAAAAACATTGAATTGTTAAAATTCACTTAAGGAAAAAATTTGACAGAAATTTCAAAATAAGGAATAAAGAGACCCAGTGTTTATGCTTTCTTGGTTCTGAATGTTTATCTTTGGTTTCTTAGTTAGAACTAAGAGGGATAGAATATATACTTCCTTTATTCTTCTGTTTATTTATTCAGTACCATATATAAGTATTATGGTCTACTGTATAACAGTGTGTCAGATTCTGGTCAGATACAAGGATAATGAACTCTTCTCTGGAAGAACTCATTGTCAAATAGGCTAAGACAGATATGTACATATCTACAATTATAGTACAGCATGACCAATGCTATAATAGAGGCAGGTCCAGAGTGCCATGAACACATGGAAGAATGATTGACTATGAGAAAAGCTGCACTGAAGACATGACATTTGAGTTGTGTCTTGAAGAATGAGCAGACATTGATCAGGTAATAGCATGGGCTGGTTATAAATCAAAATTCCAGGCAGAGGGAACAGCATGTCCCCAGGCGAAATATTTTGAGAAAGAATAAAATGCTTAAATGTTTAAGTGAGCAGCATAGGATGTGAGCAGAAGAAGGAGCTAAGGGTAGAAGATGCATGATTCATATCAGGAAGTGCCTGGTATATGATTCCAAAAAGCTTAGTTTTTACTTCAGCTAACACAGAAGTAGGGACTTTGACTGTCTTACTCACCATTGTATCCACAATGCTAGAATGATATTTGATATACTCAAACAGGGGTGTGTCCCTCTGATGAAAAGGGAATACAAAGTTGTTTGTTTCAAGTTAGGAGGATTATCTAAGAAGCTTTTAGAATAGTTCGTGTACAAGACTGAGGGTCTGAACTGACTGAGTAATGGCTGAGATGAAGAAAATTAGAAAGATTTAAAAGGTAAAACTGACAAGAATTGGTGCTTGGCTAGATAAGGATGGTGCCAGAGGGAAAGGGGTCAAGGTCTCTAACATGAAGTGACAGACGCATGATGATGTCAACTAGAGGAGGAGAGGGAGAAAAACTTGAGAGGAAGGTAATGAGTGATTTTATTTATTTATTTATTTTTAAAGATTTTATTTAATTTTTTTGACAGAGAGAGAGACAGCGAGAGAGGGAACGACATCTGTTAAAAAGGTGGAAAATTTTGAGTTGGTTAAAATTACTCATTAAACACTTTCAGACATTCATAGGCCAGCAAATGTTGCTGCAATAGAAATGTGTACTCTCTCAAAAACTCTATAAAGTGTTTTTTAAAGGAACTAAGTGATGATTCAGTGTTAGTACTTAATGGCATCATGCTTCTATTAATAAATTCATATGGAAGCAAGAACTGTAGTTCTAGTAGTTGCCAACCTGTGTTATGAATTGTTTGTGGTTGAAATATTTTCTTACAGAGACATACGCAATAAAAATCATTAAAATTTATATATTTTCTTAAGATATCCAGCCACCAGAGGTAAAACTCATTGTAAAACTGATAAGTCACTTGGTTAGGCAGCAGTTTTAAACTTTAATTTTTCTTATATTGGAGAAGTACTAATGGTAATCAGATGGTAATCAGATGGTCTGTAGAGTTAGATTGGTTCGAGGCCCAGATCTGCTCTCTGTTAATGGGGTGGTCTTAGATGAATTCCTTAATTCTTCTTGAGTCTTAATTTTCTAATTTTTAAAATGAGGAGAGCAAGTATCTATCTCATAGATTTTTTTATGGGGATTAAATGAGAAAATTTTTATGGGGTATTTAGCATAGAACTTGGCAATAGGAAGCACTCAATCAAAGTTAACTATTACTAATACACCCTAAAGTAGTTATTATCACAAAGTATTATTTTCGTGGGTCAGATTTTGACCTTGTAGTTTTATGGTAGTTTTATGTTAACAGTGAACTCCCTTGAAAATCTATTTTTTTAAATCTAAAAAATCATCAAACCGGTCCAAATATATGTGACAAACTGAGTAAATAATATGTAAATAATTTAGTTTTTTTTTTTTTTTTTTTTTTTTTAGCATGGAATTGATACAAACACTTTCTTGTTTTTTTTGGCGGGGATAGACACTGAACAAAAGGGAAATGTTTTGTTGAAGAGTAAGATGAAGGTATGTCAGCACTGGTTTGGGGATAATGAGTGATAAAAGTGGGGGTTAGGGGGCACCTGGGTGGCTCAGTGGGTTAAGCCTCTGCCTTCAGCTCAGGTCAGGATCTCTGGGTCCTGGGATCGAGCCCCACATCGGGCTCTCTGCTCAGCGGGGAGCCTGCTTCCCCCTCTCTCTCTGCCTGCTGCTCTGCCTACTCGTGATCTCTCTCTGTCAAATAAATAAATAAGATTTTAAAAAAAAGTGGGGGTTAGAGGGTGAGAATAGGATATTCAGGCTTTATAGTTATGGAAGAGGTCTCCCATTATCACTTGTCAAAGCAAAAAGTTATATAGATTACCTTTCTAATAGCACCTATGCATATAAATGCACATGTATACAACCTGATACAGTTTCATGTTTTTGATAGCACTCTTACTAAAATAACCCCAGACGGATAAATGTAGATGACCTCCATGAACAGGGTAAGAACCCTTGGAGAGATTACAAATGAACACATTTAAGGCCATTTGTCCAGAATTATCCTAGGTACTAATCTTCAACAGTGTGAACTTGATGAGACTTACATTTTATAGGGTGAAGTCAGAAGGTTGAACAGCTAATTGCAAGAAAGTGATAATATTCTGAAAGAGGAAGTGGAGGAACATACTGGAGTTTATAAGACTGAGGTCTTTCATCTGGTCTGAGGAGTCAAAAAGACATTCTGGAGGAAATGTTCCTATGCTGAGGTCCAAAGTATAAGAAGATGTTGGCTAAATAATTTGGAAGAATGACAAGGGAGATAAAGAAAAAGGGCAAGTAGTCTAGGTAGAGGAAAAAGGCATGTTCAATGACCCAACAACAAAAGAAAGAACATGATTTTGAAGGGCTAAAAATGCAGTTTACTCTCACTAGTCTGGGGTTCCAAAATGAATGTGTAAAGAAGCCACATGGCTTGAAGGAGAGAAGAGAACTAATGTATGTCCAACCCCTGGTGAATAGAAGTATCTTGTATCCTGAAAACAACCTACAGGATCCCCTACTCTGATAGTTTGTTTCTATAGGCCACGAAGTCAGCAAAATTATCCTTTGGTGACAGGATGTGCTATTATTTGGTGCCCCAAATATTGGTAGTATTCACATTTTTTTTGAAGATTTGTATTTATTTATTTGAGAGTGGGACAGTGAGAAAGAGCTTGAGAGGGGGGAAGGTCAGAGGGAGAAGCAGACTCCCTGTGGAGCTGGGAGCCCAATGCAGGACTCCATCCCAGGACTCCGGGATCATGACCTGAGCCGAAGGCTGTTGCTCAACCAACTCAGCCATCCAGGTGCCCTAGTATTCACATTTTAAAGATGAGTAATGTATAAGATATAAGATATGTTGTTTGGGTATGAGCAAAATTTGCTCCTCATTTTAAGAAGTTACTGATTAGCTACTACTCTTTAATTAGGTTTAACAAAACAAATTTTCAGAAAATATAATTCATAGGAAATAGTGGAGGCTTGGCTCTCATTTCTCAATCATACATATTAAAAAACATTTAGACACCAAATACAAAAAGAAAGAGCTTGAAATTTCTAAAAGTAATAGATCTACTTCCTTGCGTAGAATATAATTCATCAGGTTAAATAGTCTACCATTTGTTTCTGGGGTAGGTTTGAAATGTTATTGAGGTTAATCAAATGACACTGGACTTCAAATACTGTGTATATTTTGTTTAGAGATTTGTAGAGATAAGTGATAGGTCAGTGTGCCTGTGGATTGTTGTTATGTGTTTGCACATAGTCAGGACACACTAAATGTTTGAGAAAGAGCCAATAAATTAAAGGAAAGTGCCTTTGAAGTCCTAGAACTGGGTGACAGGTTTTAAGCCTTAGGTGTACTTGAAATACACTGTTCATCTTCACTTTCTTAAAAGTGACAAAATCCATTGGTTTTCTGGGCTCTGTTATAGTGGACCAGAATATATACTGCAGCAATTACATAGGGTCATATAGTTGCAAGGACTCACAAGACTCCACAAAGTATACTTTCACAAACTTTTCATAAAGAGAAAGGACTCAAAACAGCAAAAGGAGAAAGATAGCCCAGGCAAAGATCAAGGATATTTGAGATATTCAGGTGTAGCTTTTAGAGTTCTCTTTCAGTTGCATAGGACACAGCTGGTCTCTGGATCACAATCCAGCAAATTCTGTGAAGCCATGGTTTAAGTTTACTGAGGAATCTTTTATATCCTGCAGGTCACATAGCCTAAACACGATTGTGCAATCAGATGAGTCAAGTGTATAACATTGGTCTGTAAATTTTCGATAAGCAATGTATAAGCTGGTACAGGACACTTCCAAGGGACTTTTGTAATTTAAAGAGCACCTTACAAATTACCAACTAGTATATTTCAGCCCTATCTTGGCCATCCTTATCAGATGCATGGTTGCAGGGGTGCCTGGAGATAACCATAGAGCTGTCACAGATCAGCGTCCAGTTAACCCTGTCTTTACACATGTATAAAAAGGGGGAGAGACCAGGAAAAGGATAAAATATTTCAAAGTTCATCCAACCCAGACTGTCCCTGGTAAAGTAAAAAAGAATGAATCTATTTGCTGGTAGTTTTATTCCTGTTTTAAAGCTTATCTGTGGAGCAGAGTAAGGGCTCTCTATCTAATTAAATGTCTGGCAAGTTAATGTTGATAGAGAAATCTGTAATCTTTGACACTTTAGAGTGAGACTCTGTAACTCTAGGCAGAAGTCCAATTTCATTTTGTTCTGTATGGTTACAATAGAGATAAAGCGTGTGAGATGTCCCCAGGCAACCAATGACATGGTAGGAAGCAGGATGAAGCAATTTTTCCTTATTGCTCTCAGCTTGATCTGTAGAAATCTTCACGATTCCAAAGCCAAGTTGCCATAAAAATAATTGGTCTCCAGCTGTATATGTGTTCCTTGGGCAAGTTACTTGATCCCTCCGACCTACAGTTTTCTTATACATAAAATGGGGACAGTGATACCAACCACAAGGGGATGTTGCAAGAACTAAATGAGCCAATGTACAAAAAACATGTACTACAACATATGTAGGCCTTAATTATAACTTCAAAATGTGTTTGTCAGAGAAGTGAGGGTTAATATTTATTCCTAGCAGCAATCTTCTAATAACGTCAAAGTCCTAAGCAGTTAATTATTTTTAAAATTATATCATTCAATGGCTGTTACACTGCTCCTTTGAATGCAAGGATCACTGCATACTGTTCCTTCAGACATAAAACCCTAATACACTGTTCTTGTGTGCTGATTCACAGCCCAAACTAACTCAATATACTTGTATTAATTTCTTATTTTTCTTATAACAAAATTACTAGAAATGTAGTGACTTAAAATGATACAGATTTACTGTCTTACAGTTATGAAGGCCAAAAGTCTGAAATCAGTTTCCCTGGGCTAATGTCAAGGAATCACAAGGCAGGTGTCTTCTGAAGGCTCTGAAGGGAGATTATAATTCCTTGCCTTTTTCAGCTTTCGGTGGCTGCTTCTGTTATTGACTTGTGACCCCTTCCTCTGTCTTCAAAGTGTCACTCCAGCCTCTGCTTCTACCATCACATCGCCTTCTCTGCTAACTCTGGATCCTCTTATGCCCCCCTTAGAAGGACCTTTGTGATTACATTGAGCCCACTTGGATAATTCACAGATTCAGAGATCAGGACTTTGGGGGCCATTATTCAGTCTACCACACACTATTTTATTTTATTCTCACATTAAGATTCAGTAGGCTGTCTCCGTTTTAGAATGTCCATCTGTGGCATCAAGAGGTTGAGTAACTCAATGATACTAGTTATGTGTAACGTAGTTTTCCTTCTGCGAGTGTTCCGCTGCTAGTGCATCTTGCTATTCTGCTAAATTCTGAGCATACTTGGTTAGTATCAGTGTAAGTCTTTATTTTTCTTCTTTGAATCATGCATCCAGTAGTGTCTACCTGTCAAGAAGATCCACTTTGTAAATTCAGGATGACTTGATTGAGACCGTTGTCTTGTTAATATTACTTTTTATAATACTCTACATTTTGCAAAACAGCTGGAATTCCTGCATAGTATCTCACTTAGCTCTAAAAGCAATCTTAGGAATTTGGTTGTATTTATAAGGTTTTATTTAACTATTCAGTGTTTTTTTGCATGTCTATAATAGGTCCAAGCCCTGTGCTAGGTAGTAAGGATCCTGTAGAGACTGAGACAGGCGCGATCCTTCTATTTGCAGCTTGTATTCTACTGAGGGAGATGGACAAAAACACAGATAAATTAGACAATTTCAAATTGTGATTAAATGCAGCAGGATATCAACTGAAGAAATGGAAGCTGAGTGGTGAAGCCATTCTCATAGTGATATACAATAGTAAATGGACAACTATCATATGATCCCCCTGATATGAGGGAGAGGAGATGCAACATGGGGGGTTAAGGGGGTAGGAGAAGAGTAAATGAAACAAGATGGGATTGGGAGGGAGACAAACCATAAGTGACTCTTAATCTCACAAAACAAACTGAGGGTTGATGGGGGGAGGGGGGTTGGGAGAGGGGGGTGGGGTTATGGACATTGGGGAGGGTATGTGCTATGGTGAGTGCTGTGAAGTGTGTAAACCTGGTGATTCACAGACCTGTACCTCTGGGGATAAAAATATATTTCATGTTTATAAAAAATAAAATTAAAAAAAAATAGTAAATGGAAGAACCAGGTCTTCAGTTCATCCTTTTTCAAATACTTATTTCATAATCTTAGATTTTTTGCACATATATACCCTATAAAAGCAGCAATTTTTTTTTTTTTTTTTTTTTTACTAATTTGTCCCAAGATATAATAGAGTCTATTCAGTGGTAACCATTGTTCTCATGGCTGATGATTCAGACAGTGTATATTAATGGGCCTCATTGGAGTTGGCTCCCCTGTGGTAACTGCGCTGCTAGTGCATCTTGCTATTCTGCTAAATTCTGAGCATACTTGGTTAGTATCAGTGTAAGTCTTTATTTTTCTTCTTTGAATCATGCATCCAGTAGTGTCTACCTGTCAAGAAGATCCACAGCTAAATTACTAACATAATGCTCATGTAAGCAAATTTTTATGAATTGTGCTTTCTGAGTGATTTATTACAGCTTTACAGCTTTTTCTGTGACTTATTTTATCCACATTTAAATTTTTGTTTAAAATAGCAGCAAGCTGGAATGCAGCTCTTGGTGGAGGATCATTTGGCTTAGAAGCACATGTTCAGTAAATTCTCTAGTATGCTTTCACCTTGTTTTTCAAACATATCAGAATGAGCCTTGTGTGAGTTCTTTGTGCTTGGGAATGATGCTGTTCATCTTGATCAGCTGCTTCTGTTCAGATGGGGCTGAATAGAGTTAAATACAATTTGTTCTCCTCCCCAGATGAGCTGTGCACAGACAGCTCTGGTGGTCTTGAGTATGTGGCCTTTACTCGCTGTTTGCAGAACTTGGCTTTGTTACTTTGTCTTTTTTCACATTGTTGTTTGCAGAAAATTGCCACTTCTCTGAGAGTTCTTCTCCATGCTATAGTGTTGAAGAGGTAGCTCACTAAACATATGCAGAGAACCGGCAGATGCAATAGTAAGATAAATGACTTTAGAGAAGTCCTAAAAGACATAGTACTTATGTGCTGTGACATCATGGCCTCAGGGAAAGTCCCTAGCCCTCCAAAATGCTCTTCCTCATGCTCACTGAAACCTGAAATTGTTTAAAAAATGGTAAGATTTTATTTCACATGGAGAAGAGTGATATCAGTTAGAAATACTTTTAGGCTTTAAGAAATAGCTTTACTAGTCATGTGTGAAATAACAGGACTTTCTTTTTTCCTTACATATCAGGAATTAGGGCCATTTCTGACATTGGTTTTTTGCCTTAATGTGTGGCTCTGAATCTGTGTCTCAGTGATTTACTTGGTTTTGTCTTTATGATGGCAACTTAGCTAAAGAGATCTGGGCATCATGTCAAAGGCAAGAAACTCTGCCCATGCCTACCTCAATATGAGAGAGGAAAGTATTCCCCAGAAGCTTTCCTTTCCCCATCAGAGTTCCTCTTCTATCTCATTGTTCAGACTTTGCCATTTAGACTAAGGGCCAGGTCTACCTTCTCTGAATGGAAGGGCTACCTTGATACCTGAACTGCAGCTTGATTCTAATAGCAAGGAAGAAGCATGAAGAGGTGCCATTTGGGGGAGGCAACAAACTGCCACAGAAGTATGTGTGGTACACATATATTTATGAAAATGCACATATATATGTGTATATATATGCAAACAATAAATGGTAGTAGTAAATATTGAGTAGTAGATACTCGATAAATTTTAGTTAGTTCTCTTTCTCTCTCTTAGAGAATCTACTGACAAAAATTTATTCAAAATGTAAAAAAGTGGTACCATAATGAAACCCAAGGGCAGGTATGATGAAGAGGTATACTCCCTAACTTAGTATAAAATAAAGTATCTATGTGTGTGTTTGTGTGTGTGTGTGTGTGTGTGTGTGTGTGTAGTGTCAACAGAAAACAGAGTCAGATGACAGGCAACAAGAAAAGAAGGGAACATGGAAAATTAAAAACAAGATTTTAAAAAACCTTTTGTCCTTCAATAGCCAAAATATGGAAAGAGCCCAGATATCCATTGACTGATGAATGGGTAAAGAAAATGTGGCATGCATATATGTGTGTGTGTGTGTGTGTGCGCACGCACGCGTGTGTGTGTATAATATTACTCAGTGGCCAAAATGAATGAAATCTTGCCATTTGCAGTGATGTGAATAGAACTAGGCAAAATAAGTCAGAGAAAGACAAATATATGATTTCACTCATATGGAATTTGAGAAACAAAACAGATGAACATAGGGAAATGGAAGGAAAAATAAGAGGAAAACAGAGAGGGAGACAAACCATAACAGACTCTTAACTACAGGAACAAACAGGGCTGCTGGAGGGGAGGTGGGTAGGAGGATGGGGTAACTGGGTGATGGACATTAAAAAGGGCAGTTGATATAATGAGTGCTGGGTGTTACATGTAGCTGATGGATCACGAAATTACCTCTGAAACTAATAATACACTATATGTTAATTAAACTGAATTTAAATTAAACAAAACAAAATTTTGTGTTCTTGGTCAAGATAGAAGAAGATGAGGAACAACAGATGTGGGAAGCATGAATTCTGATATGACAGTGGAGTCAGGAATGCCCCATTGCATGATCTCTTAGGCACCCCTTGCATCATACTCTATACTCTGGAGTTGTGTAGCACACGACCTATACAGCTATATGGCAAGTCTCTGGAGAAAGGGAAAATGTTCAAAGTCCAGGACAGGGCTAAATTTGCCTTTCTGAGTTGGTTTTGAAATGGAACCTACTGATTCTTTAGTATATACTTTAAGAAGTGAATGTTAAAAATTAAAATTTCTACTTAAATTTGCTTTAACTTAAAATGTGTTACTGTTCTGTGACAAAGCCACATGAATTATGATCTCAGAACTTTGTCCTCATATTGTATCTGCTTTTTAAGTCTTCTAAGTATTCCCTTTTCAGGTAGATCATAGACTTTTTGAGAACAGGTGATGTATTTCCTACTTCATTTATATCTTCCACATTCCTAAGCATGCTGCTTGCCTAGTCAGTCATTTTCATTTGAACTTACTTGACCTTTATCCCAAGACACTGAGAAAGAATGACGAATTTCTTCATTCTAAGATATTGAGATAATTAATATAATTGATTTGCCTGAATAAATTTTCTAAAACAAACACCCCCCCTTAAAAAAAACTGTATATATTAAACTTATATATTAAGTCATTGTAGACATACAGAGAAAGATTTAATGTATAAATAAAAGAGATTTCTCTAGTGGTTAACATACTTCTTAGGAGAAAGTCATGTTTGAAAGATGAGCTAGACATTTTAGGCTAATGGAGTGCCTTTTTTTTTTTTGCATTATGAAATGTTACTTCTTCCTTAAATCTTCTTCCTTCCTTCCTTTCTTTTTTCTTTTTATAAGATTTTGTTTATTTATTTGAAAGAGAGAGTGAGCATGAGTGCGGGTAGGGGAGAGGCAGAGGGAGTAGGAGACTCCCCACTGAACAGGGACCCTGATGTGGGGCTTGATCCTAGGACACTGAGATAATGACCTGAGCCAAAGGCAGATGCTTAACCAACTGAGCCACCCAGGTGCCCCTCTTCTACTTCTTTTCAAAGAGTGATTTGCACATTCAGCAGTTTGCCTTAATATAAACGTGACCAAAAAAAAATACATAAATAAATAAATAAAAAAGGAAGGTGAAAATAATTGAACTACAGGTGTGAAACTGTTTGAAAACACCAAGAAACAGTGGGGGAAAATCTGTTTAAATTCCAAAAGATAATTAGGAATTATTTACGGTATTTTTATTTCACTAAAGAAGTTTAATGTTAAAGGCATTTCTTTTCCATGATAATATTATTTAGAAGAGGAAATAGACTACCAGGAGGCATGACTGAAGGAGGCAATAATGTATAAATTATAAGAAGTACACAAGCGTACTGGATATACTGGATAGACCAATGGATAGGCAGAAAGCACTTCTTGGCCAGTGTCAGGAAGAATGAAGCATCTGGGAGGTAATTTTCTTCTTATATTTGTCTGCACTATAGAAATTTAGGAGTATTACTTCCCAAAAAGAGCTGAGAAATGAATATGGACCAACACATACAAAGTTTAACCTTCATCATTATTTGAGAAAGAATTCTTAGTAGATATATGGTTGTTTGCAGTGCTTCTATAATACACCTCACAGCATCTCAGACCTGCCAAAATGAAATGATATGCACATCATATTTACTTAAAAATAATATCGCATGGGGTGCCTGGGTGGCTCAGTGGGTTAAAGCCTCTGCCTTCGGCTCAGGTCATGATCTCAGAGTCCTGGGATCGAGCCCCACATTGGGCTCTCTGCTCAGCAGGGAGCCTGCTTCCTCCTCTCTCTCTCTGCCTGCCTCTCTGCCTACTTGTGATCTCTCTCTGTCAAATAAATAAATAAAAAATCTTAAAAAAAATAATATCGCATGAATTATAAGACAGATCCCAAAGAATTACCTGGAAATCTTTTCAAGAAGACAGAGACAGAACTTCCTAGAAGACTGCAAAGCTTTTAGTAAGAATCCGGAATGTCAAGAAAATGACAAAATATTACAAATATGACAACATGCATAGCATCCCAAGAAGTAATATGAAAACACAACCTTCAGGGCATTTCACTGCTCTCTATTGCTACCAACATCTTTGCCAGGGCTGCTGGATTATAGTGCTGCCACAGTGAGCTTTTACAAAGATAAAGAGTCTTTGGGATAAAATGGAGTCTTTGGGATAAAATGGAGGATATTGTATTCACCACAGGTGTACTTAAAAAAATTTTTGATCCTTTATCAGAGGATTGTCCCAAAGTGTCCCATAAGTTGGTCATCAAAAAGAATATTGTATGTGGTCATTCGGATTTGGGATGCACTGCATAGAATATCACAATGTATATTAAAGACATTGGAAAACAAGTTTGATTTCACTGAAACAGGAGGTCTCCAAACATTCCAAACTCCAGTGAGGGGGGGCCCCCCCAACCTGTAAAATCAGTGTTTCTAGTCTGAAGTTTTCTTTTCTCTTTTCCCCTTATTTATTTATTTTTAATTAATTAGCTAGCTAATTAATTAATTTTTATTTAGATTGAATTAGCCAAGATATAGTCTATCATTAGTTTCAGATGAGGTGTTCAGTAACTCATCAGTTGTGTATAACACCCAGTGCTCATCACATCACATGCCCTCCTTAATGCCCATCGCCCAATTTCCCCATCCTCCTATTCATCTCACTTCCAGCAACCCTCAGTTTGTTTCCTATAGTTACGTCGTCTCTCATGGTTTTTCTCCCTCTCTGATGACTTCTCATTCAGTTTTCCCTCCCTTCCTCTATGATCCTCTGCACTGTTTCTTATATTCTACATATGAATGAAATCATATAATTGTCTTTCTCTGATTGACTTATTTTGCCTAGCATACTACTCCCCAGTTCCATCCACATTGATGTAAATTCTAAGTATTCATCCTTACTGATGGCTGAGTAATATTCCATTGTATATATACTACATCTTCTTTATCCAGTCACCCATTGATCTTGGCTTTTTGCACAGTTTCGCTATTGTGGACATTGCTGCTATAAACATTGGGGTACACATGACCCTTTGGGTCAATACATTTGTATCTTTGGGGTAAATACCTAGTAGTGCAATTGCTGGGTTTGGGGATAGCTCTATTTTTACTTCTTGAGGAAGCTCCATACTGTTTTCCAGAGTGGCTGTACCAACTTGCATTCCCACCAACAATATAGGACAGTTCCCTTTTCTCTGCATTCTCACCAACATTTGTTGTTTCCTATCTTACTAATTTAATTTTTAAAAATTATTTTGTAATTTTTAAAATTTAAATCCAGTTAGCCAACATATAGTACCTCATTAGTTTCAGATGTAGTGCACAACCTGTTTTGTTAATCTTAGCCATTCTGAGTTGTATCTCACTGTGGTTTTGGTTTGTACTTCCCTAATGCCAAGTGAGGTGGAGCATTTTTTTCATGGGTTTGTTGGCCATTTGTATGTTTTCTTTGGAAAAATATTTTTTCATGTTTTCTACCCATTTCTTGACTGGATCATTTGATTTTTGGGTGTTGAGTTTCATAAGTTCTTTATAGATTTTGAATACTAGCCCTTTATCTCATGACATTTGCAAATATCTTCTACCATTCTGTAGATTACCTTTCAGTTTTGTTGATTGTTTCCTTTACTGTGCAAAAGCTTTTTATCTCGATGAAGTCCTGATAGCTCATTTTTGCTTTCGTTCCCTTATGTTTGGAGACGTGTCTAGCAGGAAGTAGCTGTGGCTGAGGTCAAAGAGATTGCTGCCTATATTCCTGTCTCACATTTAGATCTTTCATCCATCTTGCGTCTATTTGTGTGTATAGTGTATGAAAATGGTCCAGTTTTATTCTTCTACATGTGGATGTCCAATTTTTCCAACACCATTTATCAAAGACACTATCCTTTTTCTATTGGATATTCTTTTCTGCTTTGTCAAAGATTAGTTGATCATAGAGTTGAACCCATTTATGGGTTCTCTATTCTGTTCCATTAATCTCTGCATCCTTTTTTTCTGGCAGTACCTTATTATCTTGATGACTGCAACTTTGTAATGTAGTTTGAAGTCCATAATTGTAATGCTGCCAGCTTTGGTTTTCTTTTTCAACATTCCTTGGTGATTTGGGGGTCATTTCTGGGTCTGTACAAATTTTAGGATTATTTGTTCCAGCTCAGTGAAAAAAGTTGATGGTATTTTGAGAGGGATTGCCCTGAATGTATAGTTTTTTTCTGGGAAGCATAGACATTTTAATTTTAACAACATTTTTTTCTTCCAAACATGAGCATGGGATATTTTTTCATTTCTTTGTGTCTTTCTCAATTTCTTTCATAAGTGCTCTGTAGTTTGTAGAGTCCAGATCATTTACCTTTTTGGTTAGGTTTATTCCTATGGATTTTGGTGCAATTGTAAATGGTATCAATTCCTTAAATTCTCTTTCTTCTTTCTCATTGTTAGTGTATAGAAATGCAAATGATTTCTGTGCATTGATCTTATATTCTGCCATGTTGCTGAATTCCTGTATGAGATCTAGCAATTTTGGGGTGGAGTCTTTTGGGTTTTTCACATAGAGTATCATATCATCTGTGAAGAGTGAGAGTTTGACTTCTTTGCCAATTCAGATGCCTTTTATTTCTTTTTATTGTCTGATTGCTGAGGCTAGGACTTCTAGTACTATGTTATACAGCAGTAGTGATGGTGAACATCCCTGCTGTGCTCCTGACTTAGGGAAGAAGCTTTCAGTTTTTCCCCATTGGGAATGATATTTGCTATGGGATTTTTGTATATGGCTTTTTTCTTCTTCTTTTTTTTTTTTTTGATATTGAGGTATGTTCCCTCTAACCCTACACTGTGAAGAGTTTTCGTCAAGAAGGGATGCTCTACTTTGTCAAAGGCCTTTTCTGCATCTATTGAGCGGATCATAGGGTTCTTGTCCTTTCTTTTATTTATGTAGTGTATCACATTGATTGATTTGCGGATGTTGAACCAAACTTGCAGCCCAGGAATAAATCCCACTGGGTCATGGTGAATAATCTTATTTATTTATTTATTTATTTATTTATTTATTTATTTATTTAAAATTTATTTGACAGAGAGAGATCACAAGTAGGCAGAAAGGCAGGCAGAGAGAGGGGGGGAAGCAGGCTCCCTGCCGAGCAGAGAGCCCGATGTGGGACTCGATCCCAGGACTCTGAGATCATGACCCGAGCTGAAGGCAGAAGCTCAACCCACTGAGCCACCCAGGTGCCCCGTGAAAATAATCTTTTTAATGAACTGCTGGATCTTATTGGCTTGTATTTTGGTGAGAATTTTTGCATTCATGTTCATCTGGTATATTGGTCTGTAATTCTCCTTTTTGGTGGTGTCTCTATCTGGTTTTGGGATCAAGATAACGTTGGCTTCATAGAAAGAGTTTGGAGGTTTTCCTTCCATTTCTATTTTTTAAAACAGCTTCTGAAGAATGAGTATTGTTCTTCTTTAAATGTTTGGTAGAATTCCCCTGGAAGCCATCCAGCCCTTGGCTCTTGTTTTTTGGGACATTTTTGATTACTGCTTCAATTTCTTTGCTGGTCATGTTCAGGTTTTCTATTTCTTCCTGTTTTAGTTCTGGTAGTTTGTAAGTTTCTACGAATGCATTCATTTCTTCCAGATTATCTAATTTGCTGGCATATAGTTGCTGATAATATGTTCTTATAATTATTTGTATTTCTTTGGTCTTGATTGTGTTTTCTCCTCTTTCATTCATGATTTTATTAATTCGGGTCCTTTCTCTTCTTTTTGATAATTCTGGCTGGGGGTTTATCAATCATATTAATTCTTCAAAGAACCAGCTTCTAGTTTCAGAGTTTTTTCTACTCTTCCTTTGGTTTCTATTTCATTGCTTTCTGCTCTAATCTTCATTATTTCTCTTCTCCTGCTTGGCTTAGGCTTTATTTGCTTTTCGTTCTCTAGCTTCTTTAGGTGTAAGGTTAGCTTGTGTATTTGAGACTTTTCTAATTTTTTGAGAAAGTCTTGTATTGCTATGTACTTCCCCTTGAGGACCACCTTTGCTGTATTCCAAAGGTTTTGAACAGTTGTGTTTTCATTTTCATAAAATTTTTAAATTCTTCTTTAGTTTGCAGATTGACCCATTCATTCTTTAATAGGATGCTTTTTAATCTCCAGATGTTTGAGTTCTTTCCAAATTTCCTCTTGTGACTGAGTTCCAGTTTTAAAGCATTGTGGTGTGAAAATATGCAGGGAATAATCCCAATCTTTTGGTACCAGCTGAGACCTGATTTTGACCCAGTATATGATCTGTTCTGGAGAATGTGACATGTGCACTCAAGAAGAATGTGTATGCTATTGCTTTAGTATGGAATGCTCTGTATAAAGCTGTGAAGTCCATCTGGTCCAGTGTGTCATTTAAAGTCTTTATTTCCTTGTCGATCTGCTTTGGTGGTCTGTCCATTGCTTTGAGTGAGGTGTTGAAGTCCCCTAGTATTATTGTATTATCAATGTGTTTCTTTAATTTGGTTATTAACTGGTTGATATAATTAGCTGCTCCCAAGTTGGGAGCATAAGTATTTATAATTATTAGATCCACTTGTTGGATAGAACCTTTAAGTATGATATAGTGTCCCTTTTCATTCCTATGGTTTTTGGTTTAAAATCTAATTTGTGTGATAAGAGGATTGCTATCCCAATTTTCTTTTGATGTCCATTAGCATGATAAATTGTTCTCCACACCCTCACTTTCAATCTGGAGGTAATGTTAGGTCTAAAATGAGTCTCTTAGACAGCATATGGATGAATCTTGCTTTTTTTTTTTTTTTTTTTAAATCCAATCTGATACCCTGTGTTCTTTGATTGGAGCATTTAGACCATTTATATTCAGAGTAACTACTGAATGATATGAATTTAGTCCATTGTGTTACCTATAAAGTTCCTGTTTCTGTAGATTGTCTCTGTTTCTTTCTGGCCTATGTTATCTTTGGGCTCTCTCTTTGTTTACAGGATCCCCTTTAATATTTCTTGCAGGAATGGTTTAGTGATCACAAATTCTTTTAATTGCTGTTTGTCCTGGAAACTCTTTTTCTCTCCTTCCATTCTGAATGACAGACTTGCTATATAAAGTATTCTTGGCTGCAAGTTTTTCTCATATAGTACCCTGAATACATCATGCCAGTCCTTTCTGGCCTGCCAGGTTTCTGTCGATACTCCCAGTCTAATGTTTCCACTATTGTAGTCTAAGGAGCTCTTGTCTTGAGATGCTTTCAGGATTTTCTCATTATTTCTGAGATTTGAAAGCTTCACTATTATATGTCAGGGTGTTGATCCATTTTTATTGATTTTGATTTGAGTTCTCGCTACCTCCTGGACTTGAATACCTGACTCCTTCCCCAGATTAGGGAAGTTCTCAACTATAATTTGCTCAAATATACCTTCTGCCCCCCTCTCTCTTTCTTTTTCCTCAGGGACCCCAATATTTCTAATACTTTTTTGCTCTATGGTATCGTTGATTTCTTGAAGCCTCCACTTATGGTCCATTAGTTGTTTTTCTCTCTTTTTCTTGTCTTCCTTTCTTTCCACCATCTTGTCTTCTATGTCACTGACTCTGTCTTCTGCCTCATTTATCCTAGCTGTTAGAGCATTTATTTTAGACTGCATCTCAGTTAAAACATTTTTAATTTCAGCCCAGTTAGATTTTATTTCTATGCTAAGAGATTCTCTAGTGTCTTTTATGCTTTTTTCAAGTTTAGCTAGTAACTTTATAATCATTATCCTGAATTCTAGCTCTGACATTTTACTTATATCCATATAGATTTGATCTATGGCCGAATAGTAACTCTGGTTCTTTCTTTTGTTGTGAATTCCTCCTTCTAGTCATTCTTTTCCCAGAGACAAATGCATGAATGAGAGAACAAAATAAAAAATATCAACTATGACCCAAGTGAAATACACGCTAAAAAAATCAAAAGAGGTCAGAAACCAAAAGAGGAAAGAAAAAGAAAGAGAAGGGGAAAAAAGAGAGAATATAATCTCCCAGGTGAACAAAACAGGGTGATCCACTTGGTCCTAGGTATATTTTGGTCAGTTTGTTAGAAGACACTAAATCCCAAAATTGTAAAAAAAGCAAAAAACAAAAACAAAAACAAAAACACAAAAAACCCAAAAAACCAAAAAAAAAAACCCCAAAAAACTACAACACACACACACACACACACACACACACACACATATGCACAAAAAATATGTTATTATATATGTTTATATATAGTATATAATATATAAATATTGTGTGTATATATACACACACACACGTATATTGAAAAATAAAATTGAATACAGTGAAAGGAAGCCAAAAAAGAAGAATATATCAATAAAATGCAAATACAAAAAAGATAGTTAGAAAAAGACAAAAACAAAGATGATAAAATAAAATACTAATTGAAAAATGAAAAAAAAAAAAAGAAAATTTTAAACTGAAAGATAAAATACTCATGAGGAAAAAACCTTGAATTCTATATGCTGTTTTCCCCTAGTGCTGAAATTTTGCAGTTTTGTGTGTTTTGTAAACTTGGTAGTCACCTGATATTTCAGCTGGTCTTCTGCGGGAGGAGACTCCTGCACTTGTCCTTAGGTATTTTGCCTGGGCAGAGTTGCCCTTCCCCTTGACAGGAGCCAGACTCAGTGTAAGCTGCTTTGGGTTCTTCTGTGTGACTTTTGTTCCCTGAAGGCTTTCTGCATCACTTTAAAGGATGAAAATAAAAGTGATGGCACCCTTATCTCCAGTCCCAGGGCTGAAAGATCCCAGCCCTCTCCCTTCTGTAAAACTGCAGGCGAAAAGCAGTCTTCCTTTTTGTATGTGCCAAACTTTGCAGACTTCTGTAGTGTGAACTGGCCCCATCCTCCCAGGGAAGGAGGGTTGCTGTGGACCTGCTGGTTGCAGGACCCCCATATTGAGAGTGGCTGCCTGATGCTGCCACAGATTGGGGTTTATGGCAAACTGAGCTGTTGCCTACTCCTGGGCTCGCTGGCTATAACCAGTTTCCCTGCTCCATTGCGTGGGAATTCTGCTGGCTCAGGGAACTCTGTTCTTTCTGTGACACTGGGGATCCTGAGACCACACTGTTCCATGTAGGATTCTGCCCCACTTCACCACCTGAGCACCTTGTAAGCAGTAAAGTCTCTCACTGGAGCAGACTTCTGAAAGTTCTGATTTTGTGCTCCAGGGTTATATCACTTTCAGTTAGCTGGCTTATTGAGGCTCCCTCCCCTTGCCATTTATCCTCCAATATATATCCTCTCAGATTCACTTCTCCACACTCCTACTTTACAACATGTGGTTGTTCTGTTTGTAGAATCCCAGCCATTCTTGCATTTCAGGTTGAATTTATAGGTGTTGAGAATGATTTGATAGATATCTAGCTAAATTCAAGGGATCAGATGAAATGAGGTCTGGGATCCTCCTCTTCTGGGATCTTACCTTGAAAAGTGGAACAGTTTTCTGTGCAGTTTTGGAAGTCTTAAAAAATGTCTTAAGGAGAGTCATGGCGGAGAAGTAGCAGGCTGAGACTACATCAGGTAGCAGGAGATCAGCTAGATAGCTTATCAAACAATTGTGAACACCTACAATTCCAACAGGAGATCAAAGAGAAGAAGAGCAACAATTCTAGAAACAGAAAATTGACCACTTTCTGAAAGGTAGGACCAGCGGAGAAGTGATCCCAAAGTGATGGGAAGATAGACCGTGGAGGGAGGGGCCGGCTCCCAGCAAGCAACGGAACAACGGAGCACAAAATCAGGACTTTTAAAAGTCTGCTCCACTGAGGGACATTGCTACAGAGGCTAAACTGGGGTGAGGCCCACGCAGGGTTGCATACTGGGGTCAGCATGGCCCCAGGTCCCGCAGGGTCACAGAAGGATCGGGGTGTCTGAGTGTTGCAGATCTCGCACGTATTAGAGTGGGGAAGCCAGCTACAGAGACAGAGCCAAGGAGTGAGCTCTCAACTCGGGGTAACCTTGAACTGGTCACAGGCTGGGTGAGCTCGGAGCACGGCCGGAGGCCAGGGAGACGTGATTGAGCACTTTTCTCTGAGGGCTCACTGAGGAATGGAACCCCGAACTCTCGGCTCCTCCAGGCTGTATATTGGGAGGCCACCATTTTCATTCCTGTCCTCCGGAACTCTATGGAAAGCGTTCAGGGAACAAAAGCTCCCAAAAGCGAACCCAAGTGGATTACTTAGCCTGGCCCCTGGTAAGGGCAGTACAATTCCGCCTCGGGCAAAGACACTTGAGAATCACTACAACAGGCCCCTCCCCCAGAAGATCAACAAGAAATTCAGACAAGACCAAGTTCACATGCCAAGGAGAACAGATTTCCAGAGGAAGAGAAAGCAAAGCATGGAATTCATGGCTTTCTCCCCATGATTCTTGAGTCTTGCAGTTAGTTCATTTTTTTTCAATTTTATTTTTTTTTCTTCTGCTAAATTTTTTTTAACCTTTACTCTTTCCTCTTTTAACGTTTTTTAACTAGTTTATCTTAACAATACCTTTCATAAAAAATAATCTTTTTGAACCTTTATTACTATAGTCATATTTTATCCTTCATTGTATATAACTTTATTTTTTGTATACACATAGGGTTTTTTCCTAAAAAATTTGGGGTGCAACTTCTTCTAATAGATCAAAATATACCCTAAATCTAGCTCCGGGGTTGTTTTAGTCTCCAGCCTGAGCAAATTCTCTCCATTTTCTTTTTCTTTATTCTCCCAACCAACTTACTCTATCAACTCCTTTTTTAGAAATTAAAAAAATTTTTTTTTCATCTTTATAGGCATATTCTATCCTTCATTGTGTTTACCCTCATATATATTTTTCATTCTTTAAAATTTTGGGAGGTAGTTTCTTCTAGGAAACTAGAATACTCCCAAAATTAAGTGGGTAACCCTGTTCTAGTCACCAGTCTATATATATATATATTTTTTTCTTTTTTATATTTTTTCTTTATTTGTTTTCTTTAAAAAAATTTTTTTTCCCTGAACTTATTTTTATCCCCT
Source organism: Lontra canadensis (assembly GCF_010015895.1). Taxonomy (NCBI): domain Eukaryota; kingdom Metazoa; phylum Chordata; class Mammalia; order Carnivora; family Mustelidae; genus Lontra; species Lontra canadensis. The sequence goes on from NW_022631031.1 coordinate 1,925,287, forward strand.
TTCTCCACCCCATGATTTGGGGTATCTTCTGATTTGGTTAAAGCAAATTTTCCTGGGGTCTTTGCCCCCCTTTTAGTATTTTATTTGCTCCTTCATATATTCTTATCTGGACAAGACAAGGCAGAAAAACTCATCAAACACAAAAAAGAACAAGAGGCAGTACTGAAGGCTAGGGACCTAATCAATACAGACATTGGTAATATGTCAGATCTAGAGTTCAGAAGGACGATTCTCAAGGTTCTAGCTGGGCTTGAAAAAGGCATGGAAGATATTAGAGAAACCCTCTCCAGAGAGATAAAAGCCCTTTCTGGAGAAATAAAAGAACTGAAATCTAACCAAGCTGAAATAAAAAAAGCTATTAATGAGGTGCAATAAAAAATGGAGGCTCTTACTGCTAGGATAAATGAGGCAGAAGAAAGAATTAGTGATATAGAAGACTAAATGACAGAGAATAAAGAAGCTGAGAAAGAGACAAACAAATACTGGACCATGAGGGGAGAATTTGGGAGATAAGTGACACCATAAGATAAAACAACATTAGAATAATTGGGATTCCAGAAGAAGAAGAAAGAGAGAGGGGAGCAGAAGGTATATTGGAGAGAATTATTGTCAAAGGGAACAAGCATCAAAATCCAGGAGGTGCAGAGAATCCCCCGCAAAATCAATAAGAATAGGTTCACACCCCATCACCTAATAGTAAAATTTACAAGTCTTAGCGACAAAGAGAAAATCCTGAAAGCAGCCTGGGACAAGAAGTCTGTAACATACAATGGTAAAAATATGAGATTGGCAGCAGACTTATCCACAGAGACCTGTCAGGCCAGAAAGAACTGGCATGATATACTCAGAGCACTAAATGAGAAAAACGTGCAGCCAAGAATACTATATCCAGCTAGGCTATCATTGAAAGTAGAAGGAGAAATAAAAAGCTTCCAGGACAAACAAAAACTGAAAGAATTTGCAAACACCAAACCAGCTCTACAGGAAATATTGAAAGGGGTCCTCTAAGCAAAGAGAGACCCTAAAAGTAGTAGATCAGAAAGGAACAATATACAGTAACAGTCACCTTACAGGCAATACAATGGCACTAAATTCATATCTCTCAATAGTTACCCTGAATGTTAATGGGCTAAATGCCCCAATCAAAAGACACAGGGTATCAGAATGGATAAAAAATACAAAACCCATCAATATGTTGCCTACAAGAAACCCATTTTAGATCCGAAGACACCTCCAGATTTAAAGTGAGGGGGTGGAAAAGAATTTACCATGCTAATGGACATCAGAAGAAAGCTGGGATGGCAATCCTTATATCAGATCAATTAGATTTTAAGCCAAAGACTATAATAAGAGATGAGGAAGGACACTATATCATACTCAAAGGATCTGTCCAACAAGAAGATCTAGCAAATTTAAATATCTATGCCCCTAACGTGGGAGCAGCCAACTATATAAACCAATTAATAACAAAATCAAAGAAACACATCAACAATAATACAATAATAGTGGGGGACTTTACCACTCCCCTCACTGAAATGGACAGATCATCCAAGCAAAAGATCAACAAGGAAATAAAGGCCTTAAATGACACACTGGACCAGATGGACATCACAGATCTATTCAGAACATTTCATCCCAAAGCAGAATACACATTCTTCTCTAGTGCACATGGAACATTCTCCAGAAAAGATCACATCCTGGGTCCTAAATCAGGTCTCAACTGATATCAAAAGATCGGGATCATTCCCTGCATATTTTCAGACCACAATGCTCTGAAGCTAGAACTCAATCACAAGAGGAAATTTGGAAAGAACCCAAATACATGGAGACTAAACAGCATCCTTCTAAAGAATGAACGGGTCAACCAGGAAATTAAAGAAGAATTGAAAAAAATCATGGAAACAAATGATAATGAAAATATAATGGTTCAAAATCTGTGGGACACAGGAAAGGCAGTCCTGAGAGGAAAATATATAGTGATACAACCTTTTCTCAAGAAACAAGAAAGGTCTTAAATACACAACCTAACCCTACACCTAAAGGAGCTAGAGAAACAACAGCAAAGAAAGCCTAAACCTAGCAGGGGAAGAAAAGTAATAAATCTCAGAGCAGAAATCAATGAAATAGAAACAAACAAACAAAAAAAAACACAAAAAAACAAAAAATAAAACCAATAGAACAAATCAATGAAACTAGGAGCTGGTTCTTTGAAAGAATTAATATGATTGATAAAGCCCTGGTCAGACTTATCAAAAAGAAGAGAAAGGACCCAAATCAATAAGATCATGAATGAAAGAAGAGAGATCACAACCAACACCAAAGAAATACAAACAATTATAAGAACACACTATGAGCAACTCTACGCCAACAAATTTGACAATCTGGAAGAAATGGATGCATTCCTAGAGACATATAAACTACCACAACTGAACCAGGAAGAAATAGAAAACCTGAACAGATCTATAACCAGTAAGGAGATTGAAACAGTCATCAAAAATCTCCAAACAAACAAGAGCCCAGGGACAGACGGCTTCCCAGGGGAATTCTACCAAACATTTAAAGAATAATTAACTCCTTTTCTCCTGGAACTGTTCCAAAAAATAGAAATAGAAGGAAAACTTCCAAACTCATTTTATGAGGCCAGCATCACCTTGATCCCAAAACCAGATAAGGATCCCATAAAAAAAGAGAACTACAGACCAATATCCTTGATGAACACAGATGCGAAAATTCTCACCAAAATACTAGCCAATAGGATCCAAGGGTACGTTAAAAGGACTATTCACCACGACCAAGTGGGATTTATTCCAGGGCTGCAAGGTTGGTTCAACATCTGCAAATCAATCAATGTGATACAACATATTAATAAAAGAAAGAACAAGAACCACATGATACTCTCCATAGATGCTGAAAAAGCATTGACAAAGTACAGCATCCCTTCCTGATCAAAACTCTTCAAAGTGTAGGGATAGAGGGCACATACCTCAATATTATCAAAGCCATCTATGAAAAACCCACCACAAATATCATTCTCAATGGAGAAAAACTGAAAGCTTTTCCGCTAAGGTCAGGAACACGGCAGGGATGTCCGTTTATCACCACTGCTATTCAACATAGTACTAGAAGTCCTAGCCTCAGCAATCAGACAACAGAAGGAAATTAAAGGCATCCAAATCGGCAAAGAAGAAGTCAAACTATCACTCTTTGCAGATGATATGATACTATATGTGGAAAACCCAAAAGACTCCACTCTTGTACAGGAATTCAGTAAACTGTCAGGATATAAAGTCAATGCACAGAAATCAGTCGCATTTCTCTACACCAGCAACAAGACAGAAGAAAGAGAAATTAAGGAGACAATCCCATTTACAATTGCATCCAAAACCAGAAGATATCTAGGAATAAACCTAACCAAAGAGGCAAAGAATCTATACTCAGAAAACTATAAAGTACTCACGAAAGAAATTGAGGAAGACACAAAGAAATGGAAAAATGTTCCATGCTCCTGGATTCGAAGAACAAATATTGTGAAAATGTCTATGCTACCTAAAGCAATCTATATATTTAATGCAATCCCTATCAAAATCCCATCCATTTTTTTTTCTAAAGAAATGAAACAAATTATCTTAAAATTTATATGGAACCAGAAAAGACCTCGAATAGCCAAAGGAATATTGAAAAAGAAAGCCAACATTAGTGGCATCACAATTCTGGACTTCAAGCTCTATTACAAAGTGTCATCATCAAGACAGTAAGGTACTGGCACAAAAAACAGACACATAGATCAAAGGAACAGAATAGAGAGTCCAGAAATAGACCCTCAACTCTATGGTCAACTAATCTTCGACAAAGCAGGAAAGAATGTCCAATGGAAAAAAGGCAGCCTCTTCAACAAATGGTGTTGGGTAAATTGGACAGCCAGATGCAAAAAAAAAAAAAGAAAATGAAATTGGACGATTTCCTTACACCACACACGAAAATAGACTCAAAATGGATGAAGGACCTCAATGTGAAAAAGGAATCCATCAAAATCCTTGAGGAGAACACAGGCAGCAACCTTTTCAACCTCAGCTGCAGCAACTTCTTCCTTGGAATATCGCCAAAGGCAAGGGAAGCAAGGACAAAAATGAACTATTGGGATTTCATCAAGATCAAAAGCTTTTGCACAGCAAAGGAAACAGTTAACAAAACCAAAAGACAACTGACAGAATGGGAGAAGATATTTGCAAACAACATATCAGATAAAGGGATAGTATCCAAAATCTATAAAGAGCTTAGCAAACTCAACACCCAAAGAACAAATAATCCAATCAAGAAATGGGCAGAGGACATGAACAGACATTTCTGCAAAGAAGACATCCAGATGGCCAATAGATACATGAAAAAAAATGCTCCATATCAGTCAGCATCAGGGAAGTAAAATCAAAACCACAATGAGATACCACCTCACACCAGTCAGAATGGCTAAAATCAACAAGTCAGGAAATGACAGATGCTGGCGAGGATGCGGAGAAAGGGGAACCCCCCTACACTGTTGGTGGGAATGCAAGCTGGTGCAACCACTCTGGAAAACAGCATGGAGGTTCCTCAAAAAGTTGAAAATAGAGCTACCCTATGATCCAGCAATTGCACTACTGGGTATTTACTCTAAAGATACAAATGTAGTGATCCGAAGGGGCATGTGCACCCGAATGTTTATAGCAGCAATGTCCACAATAGTCAAACTATGGAAAGAACCTAGATGTCCATCAACAGATGAATGGATAAAGAAGGAGTCTATATATGTACAATGGAATACTATGCAGTCATCAAAAGAAATGAAATCTTGCCATTTGCGATGACGTGGATGGAACTAGAGGGTATTGTGCTTAGCGAAATAAGTCAATCAGAGAAAGAATTATCATATGATCTCCCTGATATGAGGAATTGGAGAGGCAATGTGGGGGCCTTAGGAGGTAGGAATGGAATAAATGAAACAAGATGGGATCGGGAGGGAGACAAACCATAAGAGACTCTTAATCTCACAAAACAAACTGAGGGTTGCTAGGGGGAGGGAGGTTAGAGGAGGGTGTTAGGGTTATGGACATTGGGGAGAGTATGTGCTACAGTGAGTGCTGTGAAGTGTGTAAACCTGGTGATTCACAGACCTGTACCCCTGGGGCTAAAAATACATTATATGTTTATAAAAAAAATAAAAAATTAAAAGAAAAAGATAAACAAAAACAATGTCTTAAGGGCTTGAGAAAGTACTCAAAACTCCATAGGGTTGCTCTAATGGCTGTTGGTTTGAACCTGATGTTCTTAGGCATCATCAGTACGTTGTGTTCCAATTCTAATCTGCAAAAACATTTTTAATGGAAATAGTTGTTTTAACCATTTTTTTTCTTATTGAAGTATTTGATTTGGTTTATATTGACAGATTTTCTATTTAAGCATGCCTACATTTATGGGATAATACTTACCTAGTTGTTTCTTTTTATTCAACAGCTTATGATTATTTTAGTTAGGATTTGAAGTTTATATTACATGCAATTTTGTACTAAAGCAGTGATCTTTATATGGCCACAGTGTTAGGGCTGAGAAGTCTCTCTATAAAGCATTTCTGCTTCTGTTGGCCTTATAAATTGGCCTCCCACATAAGATTTCAGGTGGATGAGGTTCTATAAGTACATAAATCATCAAACAACTGTAGGTTTATACTTTTTTTTTTCCTTTTTGTGAGATTTAAGGTTTTGCTTTCAGAGGTACACTAACTTCCAAATGAATTGGATAGATTTCCATGCTTTTTGATGCTCAGAAATAGTTGCTCTGATATGGGGATTATGTTTCTTAATATTTTAAAGAGCTCAACAGTTAAATTCTCTAGCTAAAGGACCATTTAAAAAAGTAATTCCTCAATAACTTTTATTTTTCAGGTTTTTAACTTCCTGAATCATTCAGTTACTCTATTTTTCCAGAAATATCTTTACTTTACATAAATCAGTGATTTCTGAGATGTAGTTTCCAGACCAGTATCATCTTTTTCACCTGGGAACTTGTTAGAAATGAGATTTTTTTTGTGTGTACTACCCTAGACTTACTAAGTCATAAACTCTGGTTTAACAAGTTCTGTAAGTAATTCTGATACCTGTTAAAGTTCTTGATCTTTGAAATTATTAAATTGGACATCCATACCTTATGCTTTAAAAATGATATAATAACTCTTCCACATTTTTTAGTTGTGTCTTCATACTCATTTGTATTTTTTGCTCCTTTTGTGTTTAGTTTTATAAAAGTTTAATCTATTTATTTTTAAAATAATCAGCTCTTCAATTTGCTTATCACCTGACTTTATTACCTGATGCTACATGTGAGACTCACTAAAGCCAATATTTCTTCTTCTTTTTTTTTTTTTTTTTAAAGATTTTGTTATTTATTTAATTGACAGACAGAGACCACAAGTAGGTAGAGAGGCAGGCAGAGAGGCAGGCAGTTTCCACAATAATAGCTCCTACCTTAAAGCCATTGTTTATAAACAAATGAGAGAGGGAGAGGGGGAAGCAGGCTCCCTGCTGAGCAGAGAGCCCAATGCAGGGCTTGATCCCAGGACCCTGGGATCATGATCTAAGCTGAAGGCAGAGGCTTTAAGCCACTGAGCCACGCAGGCACCCTAAAGCCAGTATTAAGTAGAATTTAATTTAAAAAAAATAATGTGATCTTTATAATAATTCATATAATTGTAGTTATTCAGATCTGTAAAATTTCTAGCTTCGAAACAAAGGTTTTTATGTACTATATTTTTTAGTTCTGTATCCTCAGTGTAATGTTACTTTTCCCATGTTTTGCAGCATGTTTACAAAACTGTTTTTCCTGTGGTTTTTGATTACTCTTTGTTGAAATGGGAAGGAATTAATTCAGTTACAGTGTTTCCAACAAACATCATACCTGAACTGCCACTGGACCCTCTGTCCATTTGTGTACTGGCCAAATACCATTCTCAGGTTAACTTTAGAATAGCAGGTTTACATACGAAACTATCAACCCAATTTATTATATGGAAAGCATTCATCTGACTAGACTCTTTGGGATTGCAGTAAGATCTTCAACTTACCCCACCTGGTTCTTGGACACTTGATCCCATGAAATACATGAAAATCTGTACACTGTTGCTGGGTATTTCCTGGTACCCTATCCTGTGAATTAGAATAGATGACTAAAGAAATCCTTTTTCTGGACTTGTCTACTTTTCCTTGAGCCCCACCTTGATTTGGGATGAGTGACGATATGTAGATGTCTCTTGTCATAATGACTTTGTATGATTTGGGGTGATTAACCCTGTTGGTTTGTCTAGGGCTTTCAGTGCTGAAACTGGGAGAGTCCTGGACAAACCAGGTTGAATTGGTCAATCTAGCAGTGGCTACCACAAAGAAATGATCTAGTAAGAGGGGCAGATCCTCCATAAGAGCACTCCATGCTGAAGTGAGAACCTCTGCCATTTTGTCACTCTGCTCTCAGATATGGCCACCTCTTTGCACCATGGTTCACATGGTAGCCACTGTCCCTGGGAATGAGGGGAAATTGTGTACTACTTGAACAGATGATTGCTTCTCCCATAGAAGAGAGGTTGTCAAAACATCTCCATCTTCTGACAAAGTAGAAACTTACAGAGGTGGTGTACCCAGTGTGCAGGTCTTGAAAGTTCTTCTTCTTCAGGTTGTGGAGCCAGGCAGCCTGGGTTGGAATGTCCAATTTACTGTTCGGTGGCAGTATAGCAGAGAACAAATTGCTAAACTTCTCTGTGCATCAGTTTCCTAATCTGCAAATGAGAATAATAATAATAGCTCCTACCTTAAAGCCATTAGAATAGTGCTTGACATATAGGAAGTTCTTAATACATGTTAGCAATTAGTAGCTATGATTTTTTTCTGTTCAAGTCATTTATGTGGAGCTATTTGATTTGGCTTTCCATTCATCCTTTGATCACAAGTTCCTGGTACCTTGTGAGAATAACAACTCATGGTTGTGATGATCATGAATTTCATCTGCATTTTTACAGTTCTTTTGTGATCTTAAACTTTCATATTGTTTTACTAGGGAAGTTTGTCAAGTGTTCACAAAAATCCTTCCTATCATGGACTCTCTGAAATCTTACCTGTTCAAAGCTTCTGCTTTTCATGGGTCTTGGATAATCTATGTTACTTTTATGTTAATATCTTTTTCTAGTACCCTTTGTCTTAGATTTGTTTTCTCTAAAATCTACATGCTAGTCTCTTGCTTTTGGCTGTAGCAGAGAACAAACGGTGGGGGTTGGGGAAAGACTAGGGTAAGAATCTCTACATCTGAAAAATGCCTGATGTGAACAAAACCAAAAGACTTTACACTCTTCCTACTAAAAGGCCAGTCTTGCCTGGTTCCAGGACTGAATTATTACCCAGACCAATTTCTGCTTGCTTCAGGTGAGATGTTTCCAAGAAGATCTGGAGTTTCCCTCTTAGCTGCATGGTCCTGAAGCTCTGGCTTTCAGAATGGATTCCATTTCTTCTTCTTTTTTCATGTTATTTATTTATTTGTTTGTTTGTTTACAGAGAGCACAAGTTGGGAGAGGGACAGAGGGAGAGAGAGAATCTCAAGCAGACTCCATACTGAGCACAGAGCCTAACACAGGGCTCAGTCTTAAAACCCTGTAATCATGACCTGAGTCAAAATCAACAGTTGGATGCTTAACAAACAGTGCCACCTGGGCACCCTGGATCCCACTTCCTTTCAAAAAGTTTCAGATGACTTCTCTAGGCAGAGATCAAAATCCTCACCAGTTCAAGGGCTTTGCCCTCTATGTGGGATTTTGCCCATAAGAAGGGTTATTTCTAAATGAAGCAAGATGGGATTGGGAGGGAGATAAAACATAAGTGACTCTTAATCTCACAAAACAAACTGAGGGTTGCTGGGGGGAGGGGGGTTGGGGGGGTGGGGTTATGGACATTGGGGAGGGTATGCGCTATGGTGAGTGCTGTGAAGTGTGTAAACCTGGCGATTCACAGACCTGTACCCCTGGGGAAAAAAATATATGTTTATAAAAAATAAAATTTAAAAGAAAAATAAAGAAGGGTTATTTCTAGTTGAGATCCCATTGTGAGCCTACCATTTTTCTATACACATTTTTGCTATGTTCTGTTGGTTGACACCACATTATAGTCATCTCCAAAGAAGGAGAGAACAGTTGGGATACTAAATCTGAGTCACATATTCTGTCCTTCCACCTTTTGCAACTCTGGGACCTGACAAAGAGGTTAGTTGTTAGCTGTTTGTCCAAAGACAGGTACATAGGGCTTTATTCTCCTGACTTGACAACATACTATGGCTGAAGACATTGAATAGAGGAAAGATTAGACAAAATTACCTTTCCTTACTTTCAAGATCAGTAGCATCAAATCCTTATCTGTTATCTCCCCTGGAGAACCATGAGTTTCAGGGGTTTCTTTTGTCGGGTTAGAGATAGGTCATGGCTCTTGCACCGAGGCAAGAACAACTTCTACTACTACTACTACTACTACTACTACTACTTCTTCTTCTTCTTCTTCTTCTTCTTCTTCTAATTCTAATTCTTTTTTTTTTTTTTTTAAGATTTTTTTCATTTATTTGAGAGAGAGAAAGTGTGAATGAGAGAGCAGCAGAGGGAGAGGGAGAAGCAGACTCTCCCCCGAGGAGGGAGCCCGATAAGGAGCTCGGTCCCAGGTCCCTGAGATCATGACCTGAGCTGAAGTCAGCTGTTTAACCAACTGAGCCACCCAGGAGCCACTGAGGCAAGAACTTCTGAACCTCATCTTTTCTTCTCTTGACAATTCCCTTCCTTAACAACAAGGTCCGATGTTCTTTGTATTGACTCAGATCAGTGCTTGAATTCACTTAGAGAGTGATTCCTAAAATGTGTTCTCAGGAACATTAATTCAGAGAGATTTCTAAAAAAAATCTTTCATGATTGCATATTTAGAAGATGCAGCATGCTATAGTCCCCTTAGTACACTTAAACTATATGTTGTGGAACTAGTGGTTTCATATAAGGTATTTTGGAAAATGTTGAAATAAACAAATTACTATATATACATAAATTGACATTTATGAAAAGTATTCAGTGTGGAGGAAAAGAAGTTTATAAAATAGTATATATGGTCTGATCCCATTTTACAAAAAACAGGTTTTAAATGTATAAAAACACCTAGAATATATGTCAACATGTTACTAATACTTGTTTCTGGATGATAAGAACGTTGGTCATTTTTCACTTCTCTTTCTGGTGCTAAGCTTTATCTCTTAAAATTTAATTTTTTCAGTGTTCCAAGATTCATTGTTTATGCAGCACACCCAGTGCTCCATGCAATACATGCCCTCCTTAATACCCACCACCAGCCTCACCTACCCCCCACCCCACACCCCTCCCAAACCCTCAGTTTGTTTCTCAGCGTCCATAGCCTCTCATGTTTCGTCTCCTCCTCCAATTTCCCCCAGCTCTCTTTCCTCTCCTTCTCCCAATGTCCTCCATGTTATTCCTTATGCTCCACAAGTAAGTGAGTGAAATAAGCGTTTTTTTTTTTTTTAAAGATTTTATTTATTTGAGAGAGAGAGATCACAAATAGGCTGAGAGGCAGGCAGAGAGAGAGAGAGGGGAAGCAGGCTCTCTCCTGAGCAGAGAGCCCGATAAGGGGCTCGATCCCAGGATGCTGAGACCATGACCTGAGCTGAAGGCAGAGGCTTAACCCACTGAGCCACCCAGGCACCCCTAAGCTTTATATTTTGATAGTGAATGCATATTACCTGATTGTAATGAAATAATACTACTTTTTCAAAAGGATAGTTTGCTTAGTTGCAATAGCTTTGTTTCCATTTCATTTTTAGGTTTTAGCTAAACTATCAACTTTCCTCCAAATTTTGTTCAACACTCAGGAATTTGAATTCCTGGAAATAAGGAGTAACTTTCATAGTCCATGCTTTCTCTTGTAGCCGCAGGGCACCAACTCTAGTATATCTCTCTTCTTCCTACTTTTAGCAGAGTATTGGGAATTTTATGTGAGGGCCTTTATTATACCCTAAGCAGGATTCCCAGTGGGAATTAGAGCCTCCAAGCCTGGTACTTTTTGCCCTAACTTTATTCCATTTACCCATAGTCCCCAAAGAAGATGGGAATTGCCAGGAGTCACATTAACATACTTCACTTGGATCCGCAAAGGAGGACAAATATCCTTTCTTACCCACAGCAAAAACGGTAGAAAGCTCTATTCTGCAGTTTTACCCAGTCTCAGTAGTCCAAGCATTGAGCTCCTGTGCCAAATGCTCTTATTTGCATAAGGAATATAGAGTAGCAATACATCCTCACAACCCTTATATGTGTTAATAAACCTTGTGGGGTAGAGGATCATTTCTCTCGTCACCCAGTGAATAAACCAACGTATGATTTTCTGCTCACCACATCACATTATTGAAAAGGGAACAGTATACATGAGAATCTGGCTCATATAGGGAGGATCACGGACAGATGAGTTGTCAAGTCTTTCTTCAGAACATTCTCTTCTTACTGCCCTAAAATACTTTGTGGTGGGTACCCTAGTTTCCAGAGGAGGAGAAGTGAGGCAGACACAATTCATATTCTATGTGAGCTCCTGTACTTTCAGGATTGCTTTTTACCAAAGCTTTATGTGTTTAATTAGTTTTCATTTAGCAAATATTTTAAACTTTGCAGTCTAGTGATTAACTCCATTGACCATCTTTTTGCCTTTTCAAGTGCAGCAACTTATTAGAATTTTTTATTATTACCCTGTAAATTCCTCAGACTTGCATTCTGTGGCATTAGCTATGCATTCTACATTTTGTGAGCTCTTTTAATTGCTTCTCTGAAGTGTGGACTTATTTTGAGAGAAGGTCACAGTAGTTTTCATTAATCCAGTGTTTTAGAATCTCTTAGCTTTCATTTGTATCCAAAATTCCATTAGTTTTTCCTTAATTATTTCATCAAATGAGTTGTGTTTTCCATTTTGTAAGGAGTCTTTCCTTTATAAAAGGTCAGCCCCACTGACATATTTTCAGTTGCCTTGCTCTTTTTATGGGCCATAAGTAGACAATTTCATAGCCAGCTGAGGATGAAAGGAGACAGGCAGTGATTATGCTGTTGTATAGCATCTAGTCTATTGACCTCCTTCCTTTCTTGTTCCTTAACTATTAGATATTTTATTCATCTACCATTTTTTTTAAAGGAGGGACTTTAGAGATCAAGTAAAATGTCAAATAGGTAATTTTGGTCCTGATACAGTTAGTGTTTTAGGTTAAAATGAACCTTTTGGATTCTTTGTGGAATATATGCTATACTTATTTCAAAATAACATAATTAATACAAATCTAACTTGATAAAAATGTGTTGAGAATCTTTTCTTTCTTTTTTTTTTTTACTGGAGTTAAAAAAAATAGGGCATTTTTCCTCCTCAAGTGGTTTACAGTATAGTAAGGAGTTAGCTTCTTATAAAGATCTGCTGTGTTTTGAATATTTTAGAATTACAGGATGGGAACACTTACTACTGTGGTAGTAAATAAACTTAATTATTTATTTAGGCTCTTGTCTATAGCTTTTAGAAAGTTCTTTGAACATTACTCTAGCTTAAGTAAAAACCAGAACTATGTGCATTTAGAAAGTCTTGTGTAGAGTAGCTGCCACTTTAAAAAGAAATACTGTATGAGAAACACTCAGAGAAGAGCCAAATCAATCAAGGTTAGGGTTATTTCCACATGTGGACTGATAAAAAAGTGATGACTTGGGGGAAATATGATTGCTATCTATACACTCACTGGATATACTCCAAATTGGATACAAACTGACACACCAAATATACGTGATTTGTATACAAACAAGCACGCCAAAGTTTAGAATCCAGATTTTTGCAAATCTTAAAGCTTGAAGGAGGTCACTCTAGGACAAATAATAGCAAGTGCTACTTTTTACATTAGATAGTTATAGGAATCATTCAGGCTGAGACAATAGATGGGCCTTTTGAGGCTGATACCATGTAGAGCAACTACCGCGCTCACCCATAAAACATGCCTTGTTCCTACTGCTAGTGTCAGGCTGTGGTAAAGAATGAATATTTTTCGTTAAGTCTAATAAACTATCATTCATTCTTAGAGTTTGCTGTCTTTGAATGAGTTGCAAGCCACTCTTGAAAAAGTGTTCTTAAAAGTCTCAGTGTATATCACACATGTTTTAAGTACAAAATTCAGAAGAACCAATTTAATTATTTATCCTTTGTATACTACACACTCAGAGCTGGCCAAGGAAAATGCTATTTTGTCCAACACCTACCAACCAATAAAAGTTATGTTTTGCAGTTTATGTTACTGACTGTCTAACAGAGGAATTACTTTTTCCCCAAGCACCTTCAAGGTAATTCAAAGTGTTATGCTTGATCAGTGGGTAATTATGTTTCCCTACTAAACTTATAATAACAGCAAAGTCAGATATGCTCTTGTTGTTTTTAACAGTACAGTTCTGAAGATACTTGCTGAAAGAATGAGTGAATGTGTGAATAAGAGAACATGATTGGGGCTGGCATCTTTGATCTTTACAGCTCTGAGCTAATTGAGATTAATGAACTAATCACCAGGTGCATAGCTGTATATTATGTATGAAGTCCTTCATTCCTAATGATATACATGTGATTTTTTAAAAATTGTTTTTATTAACATATAATGTATTATTTTCCCCAGGGGTACAGGTCTGTGAATCATCAGGCTTACACATTTCACAGCACTCACCATAGCATATGCCCTCCTCAATGTCCATAATCCAACCACCCTCTCCCTACCCCCACCCCCCAACAACCCCTCAATACATGTGATTTTTTAAAAAACTAAACTCCTACTAGGGATGGATAAACAATAAAATATATCTCACAGGTGATATTAAGTCAACATTATAGTTAATTACAAGGAATGATGGGACACAAACAGATTTTAGGATTTTCCTAAGAAATTGTATACAATGTCTGGATGATGGATTTTCACTAATAAAGATCCATCTACCGTATGCTTTTGTTTAACATTGTTCCAGAGAGGCATTGTGATAATTAAATGAAATAGTACATGTGAAGGGTTTAGGACATGCGTAGGACTGATTGAATGTTCAATCAGTGTTACCCATTATTATGGTGATGATGCTATCAGTATTACATAACAGCAGCATCAGTATTACATAACCAGTTTGCTACTTAATAGCCATGAAGAGGGTAGATCTCCTTATAAACCCAGATCTCTAGTTCCTGGTCTGAAAGGGACTTTATCCTTAGTTTCCCCCAAATGATTGAAATATAGATATTTGCATCATTTGCATCAGTTTCCACGAATATATTTTTCAAAAAGTTATATCTGCAACCAAGTAAATTCCAGGACTAGTTAAATTAATTCAGACCCCCTGTTCTGTAGATTGGAGAATGGGGTCACAGGAAGCAATGACGAATTTACTCACATCTGTCTGGGCAGGTGTCTTCCTCTCTGATCTGCTTGTAATGCTGCTACAAAGTGGCACGGTCTAAGTGCCAAGTGCCCAACTTTTCCTGTGAGTGTGCAGACCTGGATCTAGCCCTATCAGCTTCTTCATCTTGTTGTCCCTTGTCTGTTAGCCAGCTTCTGTGGGGGTTGATGGTTTCCAACAAGAGTTGTGATTTGTGTTTAAACTTTCAAGAGCTCCCTGCTAATGAGCAGTGATGGAGACACATTTTATCAACATATCAGACTGTGTGTTGCTTTGGACAACTGTTTCTGGGACCTTCTGAGTGGGAATGAGATCAACGTTTTAACATTTTTACTGCATGATGATGTGTTGTTAATGTAATAGCTTTGATTTTAAAACTACCCTTATTTCCATACTTTCAAATCCATCAAATTAGGAAATTTGCAGTTAGTTTCCTATCCATTGATGCATGTTATTAAGCTCTTATGATTTTCTTTCTTTAGTTAAATAAATCAAATGTATCAAGATTAATAAATTTATTCTAAACTATTAAGAATTCAAAATTATGCAGCATGACACCTTTCTTTCATTTGCCTTTCATTTTGCTTCTCCTCAGGTAGTAAAGATATATTTTTGAAAGGGACAAACATACATTTTTTTTTAAACTAACAAAGTCTATTATACATCTGTTTTGTTAGTGTTGTTGCAGATTTCCTTTGAATTTTTTCACATCAGTCATTTAATGGATTCTCAGCAGGTAGAAAAGTAATAGTAGCAGTTTGAAAGAAGGGATAAAGGACCATGGGTATTTGCTTATGAATTTCAAAATTTTTCTTTTTTTTGTAGGTGTTTTGTTTCTACTGTTTCTACTTTTTGGCAAATATTATTTACAAACGTTATAGGCAGTATTCTTTAGTATGGATGTCTGATTTAATGAGTCGTCTAACTTGGTATATGAAGTATGCACACTTATGAATGACTGCTTTAGTGCACAATAATGTCAATAAATGGTGCCACTTCTAAACTCTGGCCACCACTCACAGATTTCTAACACATGCACAAACTAGTTAGGGTAAACGATTGATCAAATTGTGATTCATGGAGCACTGTCACCCAAACTTTGTCACTCTGCTGCTTGCAGCCATCTAATGGGCTTCACATCATTCTTAAAATATGATCCCTTAACATGTAGATCTTTTGTAACCCACCAGTGGTACTCCAACAGTCTCCTCTCCTTTTGCTCTCCCCTCATTCACTATGTTTCTGCCACACAGGCTTTCTTTTCACTTTTGCCAAATTCAACCCAGCATTAAAAGATTTAACTTTTGGTCTTCCCTCTGCCTGGAATTCTCTTCCCTTAGACTTTGAAGGGCTCTCTCCCTAACATAATTCAGATCCCATCTCAAATATCACTTCCTCAGGAAGCCTTCCCTCACCATTCCATCTAATTCTGCTTTCTGCTGCTCTCTTCATTCTATTCTTTCTCCCCCTACCTTGCTTTATTTTTTTAAAGCACTTATCATTACCTGAAATTATATTATGTATTTGTCTTCTTATTTATTGTCTATGTCCTCCACTGGAATGTAAATTCCATGCAGGCAAGGACCTTTTATGAATTGTTCATCTCTGTATTCCCAGCATCAAGAATATGATCTGACATATAGTGGGTCTCAAGAAGAATCTATTGCGAGTGAACACGTGAATTTATAGACTGATTTCTCTGAACCAGGTGTCATGATATACAGTTTTGTTTTTTCTGTTGGATTGTATGACTATGTAAAGAG
Source organism: Lontra canadensis (assembly GCF_010015895.1). Classification (NCBI taxonomy): domain Eukaryota; kingdom Metazoa; phylum Chordata; class Mammalia; order Carnivora; family Mustelidae; genus Lontra; species Lontra canadensis. Next base: position 1,941,535 of record NW_022631031.1, read on the forward strand.
AACTGTCACCACTTCCATTTTGTTAAAGAGGAATCTGGGATGCACAAGGTTTAGGTCTAGGTCATGTAGTTCACAAGTGCTGAGGCTGGCATTCAAATGGTGTTTGATTTGCTTTGATTTGTTTAGTTCAAAATAAAATATATTATTTCTGTTTGGGAAAAAGAAGGAAGGAGGGCTTTGCTTTCTGTAGGAATGCTTTTTTAAAGCTTGCAACTTTGCCATTGGCATCTATAGACTCAAGTTGCTAATTAAATTGCCAGTCATGTTTATAGCATTGTTTTGAAATATACATTATAGAACAGTATTGACAGAAAGAGTTTTTAGAAAATCTGGTCCAGTTCCTCACCTCTGTTAGAGTTGTTGTAAAATCTTTTTTGCCTAGAAAATTTAATAATTAAAAGAATCTTTCCTTGGAGATTATTTCTCATAGATCTATTTTCCTGTAATAATACTCAACTTTATACTTTGCTCATCTTTCTCTTTTGACAATGAAAAAACTAACCTTTTTATTTGCAGACTCTGGGTTTCTTCCCCAGCAGCCTTTTTTGGATACTCATAACTCTTTGTTGTGGTAAATATTTAAGAGCCCTCCTATAGTTCTCTCTAGTTTAGTAAATTCCCAAACCTAGTTTTTTAAATGATTCTGATGCCAACAGCCATTAACTTTGGGAATCATGCCAAGACCTCTGTTGACTTATATTGTTATGAGAAGAAAAGGTGTCATTTATGCATAAATACGTAAGATGTAGATACTGGTCAGGTCTACCATTAGGTAACACTTGATAAAAGTTGGAATATTAATATTTTCATGTTAAAGGCAGCTGTGAAAAATAAGCAACTATATCTAAATTTCATAAGTTACGTGTTACTGTGGGTTTATGGAGAATTTTTGTAAAATATCATGTAGGAGCAATATGTTAATATAAATATCTGTATACAAAATTCTGTAGCAAATTTTCCTTTAACTATGTGCTCTGGTATTATAGGAGGTGATCAATGAATTAATAATATTTTCATTATTATAATTGTGTTTATCATTAATTTTTAAGGATGATTTTGGCTTTTTGACATTGTGGGATTTTATAAATACTTATTGGGATTCTTTCTTCTTTTTGCTGATATTCTTAGAATGATTGGCATGTAGAAAGCATTTCATACATGTTAGCTGCTTCCTCACAACCTTGTTTTCTCCACCCTCTCCCACAAAAAAAGCTCTTTTCTGGTGGTTAGGAATATGCTGAACTACTTGTATTATTATAATTGTTCTCAAATAAGGGAATGTTAAGTTATTCTTCAATATTCTTGGTTACTATTGACTTTTCTATTAATTAAACTATAGCAGCCATTGATATTCTTTTCTAACCTTCTCTTCCTTGAAAGCTAATACTTCACTCTTTTCTACCTTCATATCTGCTTTATTTCCAAGTAGTCATAGAATCAGTGTTAATACACAGCAGAGAATGTCCTGAAAATACTCTGTGGCTGGTGTTTTCTTAAAATCCGTCTGGAAATTGAGCATTTTAAGCACATTGTCTGTGTATTGGGGCTGCCCACTAGATGTGTTGGGTTTGATTGCCACAGTGTTATAAAAATACTGAATTTGAATGTCTTTACAGGAAATCATACTTTCTAGTTCTGCCACAGACCCTACCATTTACAATTTATTTTATTTTTTTAAAGATTTATTTATTTATTTTAGAGAGTGTGTGTGTGTATGTGTGTGTAAGCAGGCAGGGAGGCAGAGGGAGAGGGAGAGATAGAATCCTCGAGCAGACTCTGCACTGAGCACAGGGCCCAGTGCAGGGCTTGTTCATGGGACCCTGAGATCATGAGCTGAGCTGAAGTCAAGAGCTGGATGCTCAACTGACTGAGTCACCTAGGTGCCCCATTTCCTGTCATTTTAGCAGCAGAAACTCATTTATCTGTTTGACTTCTGAAAACATTTCAGATTTAACCGCTGCACTGGGTATTGAGGATAAACTGGCTAACCAAATGACCAAAATGGTATTCATATTTTGATTTGTAGTTGTATTCTATAATTAAAACCTGAAATTGAGTTTGGCTTTCACAGTAGCTATGACAACTAGTTACTTATCTTCTGTCTCAGGTTCCTTACTTGTAAGAAATAAGGTTATAATAAAAATAAATAAGTAAAAATGAGTTAAAAACAAGTTTTTTTAATTGTAAGAAATAGACATTATTATAATTCTTACCTACTGGAGTTATTGTAAGGATTAAAGAATGTGTGGTATATGTTATATGTTCAATAATAGACATTGTTATTATTGTTGCCCTATTTTTTATAGCCCTATCAAGTAAGCTTTCAAATACGCATGGTTGGGATAGAAAGCTGATGGCATTTCCTTTTTAAAAAATAAGCATTTATAGCATAATCCACATGGTCATTACAATTATAATAACATCAATAAATAATGATGGCAATATATTTTGGATTACTTCTACTTTTGGAAACTCTCTTTCTAAGAAGTGTTTCTGGGAATGACTTCTCACTAGGGAGTGTGGTATGTGGTTTCTGGCCACATGGTCTTTATTCTTGATGTATCATCTGTTATTGACGACAAGTGCCCAGGACCCAGACACATGGAATTCTCTTAAGCATTTGAAAGGACCAAAGGAAGGTAATTTTCTGGCAGCTGAGTATTGTGACCAATCACTGTATCACTATTACATGCTATGATTGATGTATGTTTTGGCCTGGATTTCTGTGCAAGCCTGATGTACCAAATGACTTTACCTCTGTGCCCTTTTAGTGGGGATGCTAGTTGAGGTATGAGAGAATGAGTTGGCCATCATGTATGAGAATTTAGTGAATTCAGAAGACCACATAAACATAGAGGCAGCAACCAGTTTGCCTCTTTTCAAAGAAAGTATCTTTGCCTCTTAATATTGAATAACTTTTCATTTGTACATAGATTTCAATTGTATTTAATAATAACATAAAGTAGAAACTCAGGAGACCAGTGCATTTCACAAGCACAAATATTCCCATGGGGCAATGATGTGTAATAAAGTAAAATTTCCCATTGAGTTGCACCCTGTACTTCAACAGTCTTGCAAAAAAAAAAAATTGCTCACTTGAGTACAACATAGAACATGGAGAATGAGTGGATTGACAATAACAACTTTGAAATCCCTCATTTGCTCAGGAAGGAAGGTGAAAGATAGTGGGGTATGCCATGAAATGTATTTTGCTATCAGAAAACCTAGTCGGGGGCATAGGTTCAATACATACTTTATGCATCTTCATTTCACTACTTTTCTCATGGGCACAGCTTCGCAGAAATGGGATTGGGAAGGTTAAGTCAATTTGCCACGACTATGGAGCTAATTAGGGCAGGAGTCAGGCTTTCAAGCCCTTGATTGACTTCAAAGTCTGCACTGTGTCCAAAATGATACACTGCCACGTTATGAAATGCTTTCTAATTACTAGTTGTTATTGTTGGGGAATTGAGAACAGGTGTCTACCTCCAATGCTCTGGGACCAGAATCAGGAGGGTGAGACCCAGGAAATGACAGAAAACTGTCCCCAGGGCTACCTCTGAGAGCAGATCACAAGACAAGACCCAGAGGCCCAGTCAGAGGAGCAGCTACCAGGTAATTAATCAGTCTGACAAATGGCTGCACATGAAAAAGGAGTCCAGCTGTGAATTGGGAGGCCAGGGAAGCAGGGGGACCCAGGAAACCAATGTAGATTTAGCTGAAGCAGAGAGAAAGTTGGAGAAGGACGAGAAGGCAGAGGCAGCATGCAATAGACTAAGAGGTTCTGATTCCTGTTACCTTTTTACACGTCCTTGGGAATGTTCCTTCTGTGGTGCTAGGGGCCTGGAACTTTCTGCACTATAAGTACTAGCAGATGGCAGGAGACCATCCCTGGAATAATTTAACCGGGGCCAGTGGTGAGGTAGGGAGGAAGTAAGAACCACACAGGGGAGAGACAAGCCACTAGAAAGTGAGCTAGAATCTCATTTTTATATGCAGAATGGCACAAATATTTCCTCACTATGTATGAATGTTGCCAGGGGGTAGATGTGATGTCATCTGTCTCAGTCCTGCTAGAATGTCGCCTTATGTTTTAAGCAGACTGGGGGAAAATCCTGGATTTTTAGGAGGAAGTGGGAGATGACCGTAAATAAGGTAAGGAATAGAAAAATGAATGGGGCAGCACAGACAGGTTTAGCAACTCCCCCACACTCTCCCCCATCTATACCCTTGATTGAGTTCTTCAAAACATATATGGGGAAGAGCTGGATTTTGCACTTGCAGGACCCTGAAACTGTCACAACAATATGAAAATGGTAATTTCCCATAGGAAATTAGGTTTTATGAGCTTGAAGCTTGCATGCACTTTTTGCATTCTGCGCGCGCGCGTGTGTGTGTGTGTGTGTGTGTGTGTGACATTTTCTCATCTTTGTACTTCATTAGCGTTATGGAACCAGCCATTGGTGTGAAACAGAGCTGTCAAACATAATACAAAATTCTATAAAACTCAGAAAATTGAAATTGTTAGTCACTACATGGGGCCCAATTCTAGGTGCATTACATGCTCTGTCATATCGAGTAAGACTGTGTGTCAAGCTTTGTCACTATTACAGCTCCACGTCCCACATATCATTCAGTTGCTGCAATATTTTTTTACTTTCTTTCCCCACTTTATCCAGTGGCATTGGTGCTGAGCAGTGATGGGGATGACAGCACTCAGCAATGCCAAAAGATTCGGGGAATTTAATCTCAATTCCAAATGTGTAAGTTTGACTTCTGCACAGACACTTAGAATATTAAAGGACTGGGAAAAATGGTTTTGAAAGATTCTAGTCATATAATAGCAGGGGCATAAAGAAGCTTAGATATAGATAGGGGAATTATTTTTCAAAGCTTAATACAAGCATATGAAAGCTGGCAGTGAATTTAAGCATCTTTAACTGCTGAATTTTCATTACCCATGGACACAAAGATATATTGCCATTTACTTTGAGAAAAGAATTCATCGTAAAATGTGATGACACTTTTATTTCTAATTATTGAATTAAAATGTATTTTTTGAGGACTGCTATGTGTCAAGAACTTAAGGCTTAAAGTTCTGTGATACCTTGTGGCTTCACAAGTGGGAAATAAGTTTCAAGAGTATCTGTACAACATCTTTCAACTGAGGCTGTTAACAGTGATTCTGCCCCAAACTTATGCTGACCTCTTCCTGTAAAGTCTGATTTAAAGGGGTATTTTCACAAAGTTCATTCTCCCTTTCACCACTGATTCTGGGGCAGGGCTAACCATATTAATTAGGTAGTAATGACATCCACCTCCCAGGATACCAACTGGGGGGCATGCATGAGACATACTTCTACTAAAAAATTACCTAGTGTTATATTTGCTGTCTAATTTTTATTAGCTAAACTTGGCTATCTTGGGGTCTTGTGTCTGTTCATTTCATATATCCTTTATGAAAAAAGATAAGTTTATTAAATGCAGATTCACATACACAATGGTTAATCTTTCAAGGAAGTAAGTGCTAGGGTAATGTTTAGACATAGTACTCACTCAGCTCAGCATGTCTGAGCTGAAGAACCTATCAAATGATTCCTTCATCTTCTGCCAAAAGTTCTTTTTTTTCCTCCTTTATGTAGAAGCCAGTGTTTTTTCATCTGTTAATATTATTCAATTCTACATTATTTATTGTCTACTGAATAAGGACACACATCTACTTTATTAGCCAGGCATTGATTGATGGGTGTGAAGGAGGGATAACCCTTATCATTTCAACATAAATGTCGGGATGCTTTAGAAAGACTTGATTAATCTGCAAGCCTAAAATATCTTCATGGTCATAGAGTAATAATAAAAATAGTATTTGCTGAAAATGTACTGAATGTTCTATTTCACATGGATTATCTAATCAGTTTGGACATGGATATTATTGTTGTTATTCTCATTTTACAAATAATGAAGCTATTTAAAGAGATAAAATAACCTGTTGAAGTTACACATTTATAGTGGTGGATTCAAACTCAGGCATGACAACTCCATGAGTCTGTGCTTTTAACCACTCATTATTCTTTATTAATAGTTCTGCATATTGACCTGAGGTCATACTTTCCTCTTAAGTTTTCCATAATATTTGATTCTGAATAGAATGCCAGTAAAAGTAATATCACAGAAATTGCATCTTTAATATTATAATGAGCTTAGAATTCTTGTTATTCCTTCAAATGAATCAACTTCCCTCAGAACTCTGCTTAATAGCATTTCATATTTTGAAGAACACTGTGGTACATTAGTTGAATCAATGAGGTAACAATGGGGAGCAGAGAAATGCTAAAAATATGAACAGACAATAACCCTGCTTTCTCGGGGTGAGTTCTTCAATATTATAGCAGTAGAAGAGCTTTGCTATTTTCAGTTAAGCATTTGGTTCTGAAATTAACTTTCACTAAACACAAGAAAAGATGATAACACAAGAAATGTTTTTCTTTCATCCATGAATTAGCTTGTACTGTGTAAGTAACAAGGGAAAAAATCTTTAGAAGCTCCTGGATGATGGTGTTTTCTAAGTTATGAGAAATTTCCAGATTAGCAAATGCTAGAACAGTCAATTCACTTTCGTTCTCTTAAAATCTAGGTGAACTTGATTCACAGGCAGCTATCCAAATAATGGTAAGATTTGCCAAAATAGATTCATTTCAACAGTAATATAGAACACTTCCAATTATGTTGGACTCATTCATTCGGTTATCATTCTCTCATTGCTCACCTGCCTGGTGCCAGGCCTTGTATTAGATTCTAGGGTTGTAAGGATGTGCTTTCAAAAAGGTCACAGCTTTGGGACTGGGGTAATAAGGGTAGATGGGAAAGCAAAAGGAAGCAAAGAATTACTTCATCGTGGGAGTGCTGTAATAAGCATATGGACAAAACAAGGTTGAGAGGGAGATCAGCTCTACTCGGGGAAGGGTTCAAAAAGACCTCCTAGAGGAAGTGACATTTGGGTTGGGTTATAGGAGATGAGTGAGCTTTTGATATCAATTTGGACCCACTCAAGGTCTTTTATAGATTTGATAGATTCCTGAGGCAGGAATCTATCAAAATCCTAGAGGAGAACATAGGCAGTAATCTCTTTGACATCGGCCACAGCAACTTCTTCAAGATATGTCTCCAAAGGAAAAGGAAACAAAAACAAAAATGAACTTTTGGGACTTCATCAAGATCAAAAGCTTCTGCACAGCAAAGGAAACAGTCAACAAAACAAAAAGGCAACCCACAGAATGGGAGAAGATATTCGCAAATGACACTACAGACAAAGGGCTGATATCCAAGATCTATAAAGAACTCCTCAAACTCAACACACACAAAACAGATAATCATGTCAAAAAATGGGCAGAAGACATGAACAGACACTTATACAAAGACATACAAATGGCTAACAGACACATGAAAAAATGTTCATCATCATTAGCCATCAGGGAGATTCAAATAAAAACCACATTGAGATACCATCTTATACCAGTTAGAGTGGCCAAAATTAACAAGACAGTAAACAACAAATGTTGAAGAGGATGTGAAGAAAGGGGAACCCTCTTACACTGTTGGTGGGAATACAAGTTGGTGCAGCCACTTTGGAAAACAGTGTGGAGAGATTCCTTAAGAAATTAAAAATAGAGCTACGCTATGACTCTACAATTGCACTGCTGGGTATTTACTGCAAAGATACAGATATAGTGAAAAGAAGGGCCATCTGTACCCCAATGTTTATAGCAGCAATGGCCACAGTCACCAAACTATGGAAAGAACCAAGATGTCCTTCAACGGACGAATGGATAAAGAAGATATGGTCCATATATATAATGGAGTATTAGGCCTCCATAAGAAAGGATGAATACCCAACTTTTGTATCAACATGGACAGTACTGAAGGAGATTATGCTGAATGAAGTAAGTCAAGTAGAGAGAGTCAATTATCATATAGTTTCACTTACTTGTGGAGCATAAGTAATAACATGGAGGATATGGGGAGATAGAGAGGAGAAGTGAGTTGGGGGGAATTGGAGGGGGAGACAAACCATGAGAGACTGTGGACTCTGAGAAACAAACTGAGGGTTTTGGAGTGGAGGGGGATGGGGGGGTTGGGTGAGCCTGGTGGTGGGTATTATGGAGCACACATATTGCATGGAGCACTGGGTGTGCTACATAACAATGAATTTTGGAACACTGAAAAAAATTAAACTAAAAAAAAAATACTTGTCAATAATTAATTGCATTGCCTCATATATACATCTATGTTTATTTTTAATTAACTTTGAACACAGGATAGGGAAATACATTCATCTCACTGTGAATTGCTCACATAATTGCTTGGTATAGTAATGCTCAACAATATTTGGTTGATTAAAAACTGACAAATAGCATGACCAGTAGCCCTTTTGATGTTAGATAATGGGGAGGATTGCACACCCTTGAGGATTTGTTAGCTAGTTCCAGGGGCTAGCTCTTCTCAGGTCATTCACAAATAGTCATTCTCTCTTTCAGAAACATTTTAACTTTTTAAAGCCGTTGCTCTTAGCTTGAGAAAAAGAAGGAATTCACATTTTAAGAGGATGTCTGTACCTAGGTTTGATTTATTAATTGGACAAATTAACTCAGGATAAAATATATCAGACAACGTTTCTGATGTTTCAAGGACGTGCCCTGGGTCCAGTAAATCAGCCAGGGTCTCTGTAAAAGGATTCGTGCAAATAGTTGCAATATTATTTCAGTCGTCTCTCAGCCGTTTCTTGATAATTTTTTTCTTTTTGTCCCTGGTGTTTAAAACTTGACTTCTTTCTAACTCTCTATCAAGTCAGTGTCTCTAATTTCCTGACCTGATGGATAGTCTTTTTTTTTTTTTTTAGAGATATTATTTACTTACTTTACAGAGAGAGAAAGAGATCACAAGTAGGCAGAGAGGCAGGCAGAGAGAGAGGGGGAAGCATGCCCCCTGCTGAGCAGAGAGCCCAATGTGGGGCTCGATCCCAGGACCCTGAGATCATGACCTGAGTCAAAGGCAGAGGCTTAGCCCACTGAGCCACCCAGAAGCCCCCCTGATGGATAGTCTTAACCTCATTTTTTCCTCCTGTCTGTCTATGACCTATCTCCTTTCTGGTATGATGCTTGTTTAGATTTCTCATGCACTGATTGCTAAATTTAGCTCACATCAGTCCTCTTTCTTATGCACAGATCTGACATGAAAATGTTTTTCCTTTGCTTGTTTTGAATACTAGCAATTATGTCTTACAAACTGGGAGCCCTGCTATGTCTTCTATACACAATTCATGAGCTGCTTTTCCCATTTATCGAGTATCTACTTTGTTGTTGTTGCTATTTATTTTTTATAAGTTAAACTATTACTGATTTTCTGCCCACCCAAGTAGGTGTTATTATCACTGTTTTGTAAATAACTGATGCGAGACTCAAATTCTCACAATTTTGCTCATCGGGACTCTTTGTATTGCAAGTGAGAGAAATCCAACTCAAATTAGCTGAAACAAAAGTTTTGTCTTATGTTCCTTTGAGGTTGAAAAGGTTAAATTTTAGGCATGTTTAGATCTAGGGGTTCAAGCCATGTCATCAAAAACGTGTCTCTTTTTCATACCTCTCAGCTTTCCCTTCATGTTGGATTTATTTTTCAGCAGCTACTTCTCATTCAGTAACAAAGCTTATATTCTACTTATAAGACATCCCAGAGAATATGTAGATTGATTGGATAGCTATAAAAAAAGCCCTGGGGATGAGTCTGAATTGATTCAGTTTAGATTCCATGCCAATCTGCAAACTAACTGGTGTTGTCAGGATGACTGGGTCCTCCGAATAACCCATCCCATATTAGGGGTTCCCTTGTAGCTGCGGGCCAGAATCCTGAGCCAGTTGGACTGAAACTAGCAATGAGAGATTCTCCAGAATATGCTGAGATGAAAGCACATGCCCACCGCAAACTTGTAGGTGGCTGAGTCAGAATTTCAACCTGGGTTTGTGGGAATTAGAACATCACTGTGAAAATATGGTTATCCATTTATTCAACAAGCATTTAGGAGCCTTTCAAAGCTATAGAACACAGTGATGAACAAACAAAGATGATGTACCTGCCCTTATGGAGCTTCCATGTTGGATCAAGCAGAAAATAAAAGACTCAAAAATAAAAACACAATTTCAGAGAGCAGTTAAGCTCTATAATGAAAACAAAGCATACTGGGGAGTTAAAGAGTGATTGTCCTGACTGAGTGGTTAATTTAGTTAGCGAGCACAGGGAAGCGACAGTTTGTGTAGGGACTGAATGAAGGGAAGTTGTGAGCTATGGGGAGATCCCAAGGAAGAACATTTCCATAAAATGGACAACAGAGGTCTTGGGAGATTGATTATTCATATGGCTTTTGTTCTATTTTGACTTAATTTCTCTCCACCCCTCCTTCCCAGATGTCAAATATCTAGCATTCTATCCGTTGCCTTTGTAAGTAAGTCTGGGCTGGTGACTACAATGTTCTTAATTTTTGTTCCTAGAAACAGTCAATGTCATGGTTACTAAGCGATGCACACTTAATTTTGTAGTCATGCTAGACTTCAGAGCTGTATGGACACTTCCATCTAGTGTTAACTCTATTTTTCTCTTTTGTCAAGGTGACAGCTCTTTGTCACTCCCAATGCCTCTATTCTCCCTTGCCACTTCTTTTGCTTGTCTCCTTGGCTGCTTGCCACTTGCTTATTTTTCTTATTTCTTTTCTCTTCTATATCTTTTTCTGTTGCTTGGTCCAGACAGCTTGGATTTTGCACAAATTGGCTTGGCTTTCGTAGTTATTACGGACTATTTAGAGAATATCCTTTCATTCTATGTAACAAATTGACCAATCACTGCCCATTCTGTGTAATTTTCAGCTCTTCTATTCTTAACAATTTTGCTGTTATTCTCTTTTCCTCTTCTAGAGGTACTTACCCCCTGCCTGATTGGGTGCATTTCTGAAAGCTTGAGGTTACAGGATAGCTGATCTAACAGAGTCATTATTCTATTTTGTTTTCTTCTTGCTCTTTGTAGCCTGCATCCACACGAAAGCCAAACACCAGGATCCTTGCTATTTGCCAGAATCTTTAAACTTAATTTTGGCAACTCACATCCATGTTTTTTCTTATAGCCTTCAGCTTTACCAATCAATTCAGATACTTAAAATCTCATACTGAACTAGTGAAGCAACTTCCATCTTGTCCCATCTTTCTCTATCCTTCCTGGCCTATCTTTTACATTTCTATGAATATTATTCCTAACATACTGTTTGCACAGTGCTGTCTTGATGATCAAAGTCTTTTAAAATCTAATCACCAAAGAGAGTAAGGTACCAACTCTTTAGCCTACCATTCAGCACAATTCATGGTAAGTTATGAATCTACCATTAGACACTAATCCTGCAGCCTGTCTAGGATCTCTGCCGTGTAGACAAACTAATCTAAGCACTGTCTCTGAATGCATATTGAACAGTCTTGACTTCACCTTGTGTTCTACACTCTTCTCTTCTCCCTTGCATGGATGGTTTCCTCTTTTTTTTTTTGTCTTTTTAAGTACTATTAGTATTTATAAATCAATTTAAAAAATTCAGTTCATATTCCTTATCTATTTTGTGACTCTGTGATGTACTCTATAATGATCCAAGTTAGAAGTTGTCATTCATTCCCAAATTCCATTTTTTAATATATGAAGCTCTTTTCTGTCTGATACTGCTAATTACTTTTTTTCATGTAGACAATTTCTGTCAACTTGCTTGCATCGCTTTCCATCTTTGCATTTCTTTCTGCCCTTCTTGGTGCCTGCTTGGATTCTCTTCAAAATGTGTATATCGACAGATTTTTTTTTTTGTTGTTGTTATTGTAGTTTTGTGATAATATGGAAGACCAGGCAGGAAGGTTAAGCTCAGGTATAGATATCCATGTCTATGTAGATCTCATCATCTTAGGTAGTCACTGATATCTTTATAAATATGTATCAGGGAAATTCCTTCAAATGAATAAGAATTTCTATAGATCTGAAGACTGTCTTCTCATGAAGTGTCCTTGTCTTTTAATATTTCATTCCTGAGATACTAGGAAAGATCCCTAACTCTCTTCATTTTAGTTCTAATATTGTTTGAGTTTGTTGATCTTTACCTCCCACTTTTAACTGATGTTAAGATATTTACAGTTGGTATGCTCCAATGATCATCACAACAAACTGGTTTTTGCTTCCTAGTTTCTATATGATGCTTTATTTCTGTATTATTAGATTACTGTAGCTGTGTATGTTTTCCAAAAAGCATGTCTTTATGTAAGTAAAAATTGTGCTATGGAGTTGATCAGGCTGTGGCATTGATTATTTTATGCTGAGTTTTCCCACTTGGCTATATCTTGCTAGGAGTATTCAGGCAAAGATTGCAAAAGGAGAGCATAGGTAGGTTTGCAGAGGGGGGAATATAGATCTGCTGAGGACTTTTCCCTTACACTATGCTTTGCTTTTCCTTAAATTTCCTCTTCTCTCCTTTAAATTGCATGCCATTTTTCATGTGTCAAAATAGATACAGGTGATCCTAGGTTGGGCTCTAGACTCTTGACTGCCCTGGGTTTAATAGTTTTATCGGCCACTTATTAGGTGATCTATCTACCTTGGGAAAATTATGTGATATTTCTGTGCTTTAGTTTGCTGGTTTGCAATATAGAGGATGTAGAATTCTCCAGGCTATTGTGAGCCTTAAGCAAGATAATAACTTATAACTTATAAAACAGTTAGCATGACCTGGTCACAGAGTAAGCAGTCAATTAAGTCTAGTTAGCAATGTAATGTCAATAATAATAATGTTAGCTTACTCTAAACTTAGACAACTTTAAGTAGGTTAGTGTATTTATTCCACCAGAATGAAAACACAAAGATGTCTTAAAGATACTGATATTTTCAATGTGAGGGAGATTTCAACATTCCATTTCCAAAAAGCTATGGAAATAGAGAATTTAAATTTATTTTTTTTTAAAGATTTTATTTATTTGACAGAGAGAGACACAGTCAGAGAGGGAATATAAGCAGGGGGAGTGGGAGAGGGAAAAGCAGGTTTCCTGCCGAGCAGGGAGCCCGATGTGGGGCTCAGTCCCAGGACCCTGGGATCATGACATGAGCCAAAGGCAGATGCTTAATGACTGAGCCATCCTCTTAAGTTAATTTGAATTCAGGTTTCTTAGATCCTGTAAAGTGGGCCCAGTGTCTGTTAGTGCCTTTTTTAAGGAAAAAGAGAAAAAAAGAGAAAATAGAGAAAAAAAAGTTAGAATTAAGTGCTTAGTAAAATACAGTGAGCATAAATGAGCACATATGCTATCTTTAATACTATTCAAATAGGTGTTTTAGGATTATTTTGAAAACCTAAAAGACTCTATTATTTTAATACTACATTTAAAATGTACAGGCTTTATTACTAAATTGACAAAATGTCTAAAGATTTTTAGACTTAGTATTAAAATTATTGGAATTATTCTCTAAAATGCCTTATATATACATATATAGTATTAATATATGTATGCATATGTATGTATATGTATATAGATCTGGTAATGGCCATTTTATTAAGCTGATCACTTAATAGTATTTGATAAATACCTTATTTATATATATTTCAAAAGTGTATAAATTATACACATTGTCTTTTAACTTGCCTTAATATTATAATTCATAAGTTAAATCACTGAAATAAAAAATTCATATTAACAGCCTTCTTATTAGAGCTTAAATACATTTTCTCAAATATTTTTTCTCGAAAACAAAGTATTGTCTACAACAGTAGGTGTCGCTACAGTAAAAGAAACCAACCATTCAAGGACGCTTTCTTTTTCCCTAGGAAACTTCATTATTACAAGAGAAATTACAGACTAATTTGTTGAAGCTCAGTGTGTCCATCTCCTTGCTTTGAGGAAAGCAGTCTTCATTTAAATCTACATCTTACTCTGTCTAAAACATGTTTGTAGGGACACCTGGGTGGCTCAGTGGCTTAAAACCTCTGCCTTCAGCTCGGGTCATGATCTCAGGGTCCTGGGTTCTAGTTTCGCATCGGGCTATCTGCTCAATGGGGAGCCTGCTTCCTCCTCCCTCTCTGTCTACCTCTCTGCCTGCTTGTGATTTCTGTCTATCAAATAAAAAGATAAAATCTTAAAAAAAAAGTTATTTTGTAAATACAACAAAAACTCTGTCTTCTAGATTTTGAATCATTTATCCTTATTTAGAGTTAAGAAGAATAACTGATTAGATATTTGTAATCATCTGAGTATATATTTCCTCACCAAAAATGTTATTAGTCACTTAAATAATTTATCTATATGAAATGGAAATTAAAATATCAAATTCATACAATTGATAGTGAACACGAAATAAGGCATTATATATGTTCTTTCATTTTTATTAGACAAACTTAGTTGGGCACCCACTATGTACCACATGTGGTAGTTACTGGACAGACATTGTCTTTGCCCTGATGGTGCTACTGTATAGCAGATTTATTCAGATTCTAACACATCATGAAGTTCAAATTACTATTCATGAGTAAGAAGTGCAGTATTATTGAATTCTTTGGCCTAGTAGATTATAGTGAAGCCCTTGAGTCTTTTCTTTAGCAGAATAGAATAATAGATATTATCAGCCATTTCCCACTGAGCATCTATTTTCTCTTCTGGAAATAGCTTCCTGATAATCCTCCAGGATATCACTCCATTTCACTTTCAGTTCATGTAACTTGAGTGACATTGACTCCTCTCCAGCTTTCCAAGGTAGACATGAGACCCAGGCCTGGTCAATTAGGGTTTTATATTCTTGTGTGTACAATGTCATCACATCCCAGAACCCCTATTATCTATCCTTTGCCTCCCACTTGGACCTAATCTCTTGTTGCTGTCTGCCTCACACTATACCCATACACACGTTGGCCTTTTTTGTTTCCATTTTGCTTATATTTGTTTCTTTTCCTAGAATACCTTTTGCCTGCCTCTTTCTTTGCCAATTCTATCTTTTCTTTCAAGACCTTTCAAGACCTAACATCCCTTCCTAAAAGGCTCTTCTGCCCGCCAGTTAGGGAAGATACCCTTTTGACAATTCTCTAAATGCAATAGTGCATTATTTTAATAATATTTGGTGTCTCTATTACTCACTTAGATGGTGCACACCTGGTTGTCTGATTTTGACTCTTTGTGTTCCTTGCTCCTCACTGATGTTTGGGGCACTGGTTGCTTGATAAACGTTTGGAGCTTGATCCAGTTTGTTGACTGAAAGTCCTTAACAGCAGTATGGCAGAAACCTCTTTTTCTGTAACAGACCTTTGTTGAATTTCATAGTTCTGAAGAACAGTAGTTCAGTTGACTATGTGCTGAATCGTTCCAGCACCCCACTCTTTGCGTCTCAGAGAATCGCATTCATTAGTTTTCTCAGGTTTGCCTTAGAAAAAAATATCCAGATTTCATTCATTGAGTATTTATTTAACTACGAAGGCTTTCTGAACCATACAGGCTTGCTGTGTTCTTTTTCTCCTCTGATCACTTTCAGTATTTATAGCCTGGGCTGTTAATTTCGGCAACTAATCATATACTATCTCTTGGCATTCCTTTTTTGTGATTTTTTTTATGTGGTCCTTAGTCTATAATCTAATATTTTACATGCTTCCATATGAATAGCAGTATCCATTCATTAGCATACTTATTCATTATACTTTTTTTGAGAATTCATTATAATTCCCATTGTATTTCTTTTTGCACAGTTTATTAGTGAGGGTTCTGTTTTTGCTAGCAACAAAATCTGGTAAATTTAAGGACACAAACAATGTATTGAAAGACTATTAGGGAATTCACTGTATTGAAGGCAGGACTGGAGAACCAGACTTGAAACAGAAGAGGGGCAGTCCTAGAAGTTGTTCCTGGCAGGGGACTGAAGGACAGTGTCTCACAGAAACTGTTGCGGCTCAGAATGAACTCCCCTTCTTTCCTTCATCCACTCTCACCATGACCAAGATTCAGTGCTCCCGAGAACATGGCCAAGTTTAGGTCATGTGCTTGTACCTCAGCTGTTTGAGAATCATGTGTGGGAGGAATTGAAGAAAAAACCACCAAGGATTTCTTGGGCTTATAGGAGATAAGATTTTATCAAAGTACCTGGGGAATTCTCAGGAGAAGAATGGATCTTCGGTAGTTTTAAAAAAAGATAAACAACTATCAGCATTTACAATTAGCTGTTCACACAGATTTCTATTAAATCCCAGCACTTCCAGTGACTAACAGGATTGCCTTATGCAAAGTGCTTCATCTCTGTAGGTGTTAATTTTTTTCCTCTCTATATAGTGTCACTTTTTCCTCTCTATATTTAGTGTCACAAGGTTGTTTTTATTTTTTTAAGATTTTATTTATTTATTTGACAGACAGAGATCACAAGTGGACAGAGAGGCAGACAGAGAGAGAGAGAGGGAAGCAGGCTCCCTACTGAGCAGAGAGCCCGATGTGGGACTCCATCCTAGGACCCTGAGATCCTGACCTGAGCAGAAGGCAGCGGCTTAACCCACTGAGCCACCCAGGCGCCCATCACAAGGTGGTTTTAAGTATTAAATTAAATAAGCTATCATAGGAAAGGTGCCTACTACAGTCTGTCATCCCATAATACGTACTCAATAAGTAATTATTATTTGTTGATCTATGTGTACACAATATGAGGCTGTTCTATATAGATGAAGCAAAGAAGTAGCAATTATTGCCTCTGTCCTTAAATAGTTTGTAGTTTAATCAGAGACAAAAGCACACTTGTGATTTAATTCCATCCTCGCATGGTGAGGTGAATTGGGCAGAAGCATTTTTATAATCTCTGGTTTTCATATGAGCAATCAGAGATTCAGAGTTTAGCAATCTGACAATAATCACACAGCTCTTAAATGGCAGAACTGTGGCTGGGGCCAAGGTTTCCTGGATCCACTGCTCTTTTCAATGAGGTAGATTGGATAGCTCAGTGAAGGATAAAGTTACTCAATTCAATTCCAATTAGAAAATGTTATTGAATACCTACCATGACAATCTGATACTCTAGGTGTTGTGAGGGAAGATAAGTATAATCAATATATAGTTTCTTGTCTCAAGAAAGTTATAATCTTGGGAAAAAGTTGGACAATTACTGAACTACAAGATAATATATAACAAAGTGCTATGTTTTCCATTTAGTTCTTTTAATAAACATTTATTAAATGTGTCTGGCTCTGTATTGAGGATTCCATAGTAAACAACAGCGTGTTGAGGATTCCATAGTAAACAAAAGAATAGCAGTCTTTCCTCATGGGGCTTACATTTTGTTGGAAGGAGACAGGCATGAACACAAAGTAAATATGTACACATAAGATAAGTCTATTGACAGTCATGTGTGCTAGAAAAAAAAAATGCAGAGGTTTGTGATATTGAGTTGATGTTGGCTACTCTCGAACGGCAGTAACTTTGAGGGCCTGAAGAAGTCAGTCATGTGAAGATGTGTGAGAAGAATAATCCAGGCAGAGCCATGGCAAGGGCAAAGATGGTGAGGTGGAAATGAACTTGGAATCTTGGAAAATAAAAATGAGACCATGTGGCAATAACCCAGGGCAGCATGAAATATGGAGATGTAGACAGGAGCCAGAAATACAGGGCCCTGTATATCATGGCTAAGAGTGTCTAATATATTATTTTGAGTTTAATGGTAACTCCAAAATATTTAAGCAGGAAAGTGATATTAATTTTATTTGTCTTGTAAAAAAGATCCTACTGGCTGCCATGAAGAGTTACAATTTTACCTTGGCACTAAGAAGAGAAAGAGTGATATTACTCTAAGAGTCAAAGAGGACTTCAAGAAGGAGGGAGTACTGTAATCAGGGAGATGGGTTAAGCATTCTAGAAACAGGGAGTCTCATCAGCAGAGGAGGAGAGTTTGGGAAGTGTGATGCACGTTTGGGCAACACTGAGTTTTTCAGTGAAGCCAGAGGACCTGCCGTGTGGGAATATCAAAATGAAGTGGTCACCCGGGATGAAGGTGGGTGCCAGGCTCTGTCCTGACCTCATTCGGTAGGCTGCTGAAAAATATTCTGTATTTGAGAAAGATTGTGCTGTGATTGTGTGAAGGATATTAGAGGAGGCAAGAAGATCATTGATGAGGAGCCTTCAGTAGGTCATTTGAGAATGCCGAGGGCCAAGAAGGGAGAATGGAAAGGAGGAGGGAGATATGGTTAAGACCCACTGACAGGAAGGGCTGCCAGCTCTTGATGATGAATTGGGTATAAGTGGTTGGGAGGTGAGGAGAATCTGAAGATATCTGAAAGGTGAGCTGGGGATGCCCTTTCCTGTGAGAGGAAGTTTGGAGGATGGGGTGGAGATTTTAGTTTTGAACAAGTTGAACGTAAGATTTTGGCAAGACTTCTACACGATGATGCAGGAGAGACATCTGCAAAAAGCAGGGATGGAGCTCAGGAAGTTTGGCCTTTAAGAGCACACCTATTCCAACTAATTTCTTATAATCTGTGAAAATTTTTGTGAATTTTTAGATATTTGCTATTTTCAAGAAGACAGAAGTTTCACAAGTGTTTGTCAGAACCAACTGGCATTTTCTACCAAAGGAAAAGGTTTTCTTCTTCAAAAAAACAGAACGTTCAGTTAAGAGAAAGCTGGTTGATGATTTCTACTTCCTTTTCTTTAGAAGCTGCGTTATCAGACTTGTTCAGGCCCAGGGAATAATATTAGAGAATATTATAACACAGTCTTACTGTTATAAGGAAAAAGATCTTGTTAAAATAATCTACAATTGGTAATAAAGAGATACTATCTCTTGTGACCCTAAAGGAAGTAATAGGGGTGAATAGAGAAAAAGCAAGATTTTTCTTAGAATTTATGTTTGGTTATTTTAATAGTTCTAACAAAATACCTGCACAAAAGATGAGGATGAGGGTCAATATAAATAGCTAAAAGAGAAAAAAAGTATGTCAATAAGAGAGAAAGGGACTCTTTTTATGAGCACTTATAAAGTTCACATTTGAAATAAACAGTTCTCTGTACTGCTAAGTTGAACATACTTAAAAGCAAAATGGAAGGTTTGTGTCCAATACCAATTACAGCATGAGTAAGAACCTTTTCTCTCTGTCTTTTCTCCTCATGAGTATAACCATATCTTTCTCAACAGTTACATTTTCTTCTCTTGAATCACACAGTACCTTCTCTCCTGATACTAATTTGAGGGTAGGTACTTTGGTGTGTAGGTACTTAATTCACTAACAAAGGTGATTTTTAATTGCTATCTCCACTGTCTGAGGACTGCATAATCTTTTATCTGACTCCACTCAGCCTTGGCATTGGCATGGACACTCGCACAGCTCCTAATAGACTAGAATTGGTATCACAGACTGACTGGCAGACCAATCACGTGAAGCCAGGAAAGAGAAATGAGGCTGCCATTGTTGAATCCATAGCAGACCTTAACAACCCAGGTTAGGAAAGAACTGCCTATTCTGAGGGAGACTCATTTTGCAGTGTGTTTCTTGCTGTGATTACTGTAATGACTGTTGCCTTCGTGTTTTATATCTATGCAGATTGTTTTGGAAGAAGGATGTAGGGGTACAGAGACATGCAGACTTTTGCAAAACCCACTATTATATTATGTATTGTAGTGGAGACTGTCCAGGGTTGGGGATCTTGTTAATAGTGATATGGGCAGCTTGTTTGACTTCTGTTCATTGTTTTCCATCTATCTTTATAAAACATCTGTATTTCAGACCCACTGGATGCCAGGTGCCTATTTACTCTTTATAACAAGTGCAGGATAAAAATACCATTGCCACTGTTTTTACAGGGGGAGGGACTGTAAATTTTCCAAGGGCACATTGCTAGTAAGTAATGAATTTGAGGTTTTACCATGTCTCTCTTGCCTCAAAGACAGGGCTCTGTAACTACTCTCCTAAAGTTCCTCTCATCTGTAAAATATGGATGATAATAACATCTGTTTTATAGGGTTGTATAGATTAAATAATAGAACTATAAAATGTCTAGTACTTTAGTATGCATTAGGAAATCAATAAATGGTTGATAGTATTGCTACAAATAATGAAGAAAAATCTTCACTGAAGCATCTAGAGCAGTGAAGTCCTTGCTGGAATATAACCCTTTGACTCTTTAGTCTGAATTAGTGTGATGTAACTAACACTGAAAGCACACGCTAAGGAGCACAATCCAAAGAAATGACTCTCTAGTAGTGAAATGTCAGATACTATAACATCTGGGTGGGAAATACATCTTTGTGCACTTTGAATTATCCTGGTAACTGCCAGATCATTCCGTGTTGACACCAGTATAATCTCCTTTAAGTAACATTTGTCCTGATAAACACAAAACCATCAGTTTCAAAGTAAGTAGAATCTGTACTGATCTGCAGGAGGCTAGAATTCCAGAATTAAGTTTGGGAAGCTTAAATTTGGGATAACAAAATATAGTACCAGATAGCTCTGATAAATGTGAAAACAATTGCAAGCAATATGAGTAAACACAGAAGAAACAGAGGTTTGTAAGGGAGTCTGGGAAATATAAACTCTGGTTTCTTATCTTTTTTTAACTAAACGGAGAGAATAGAGGATGAGTAAGCCATTCCAGAAAATGTATATTGTTATTATTTTTTTAAGATTGATTTTATTCATTTGATACACAGAGAGAGATCACAAGTAGGCAGAGAGGCAGGAAGAGAGAGGGGGGGAAGCAGGTTCCCTGCTGAGCAGAGGGCCCCATGTGAGGCTTGATCCCAGGACCCTGAGATCATGACCTGAGCCGAAGGCAGAGGCTTAACCCACTGAGCAACCCAGGTGCCCCATATTGTTATTTGTTAAGAACAAAATAATTATTACCATCTGGATCTCCTAGCTTATAGATCAAAAACATGAAAAGCCAACGGACTTTGTAGTGGTTACCTGACCTCTTTGTCTCCTTGCTACTCTTGGTGTCTGTAGGATGCTGTTAACTGAGTAGGACCTCTGCTTTAGACACAGATCTTGTGGTTTTTGGTGCAAAGCAATTTGTGTCTTATGGCAGTTCTATGGCCACTGACTGTACTGAAATGTAGCACTTTACCAACCATGAACTTTGACATGTTTACAATAGGGACTTAATCTGAAAATATGCAAGAGGGAGCCTTTTGAATATAACTTATAATCAGATGAACTCTCATGTAGGTGTTGAATAGCATATGAAATTAGTATTTGTGCCTTGAATTTTGAGGTTAATTTTGTCCTCCTTCAAGAGACATAGTAATATCAGTAGGTGAACTGAAGGTTGAAATCTCAATTGCTTTGAAGGGACATCAAGCCTTATGAATTTGCATTAGTACTAAAAACAGCAGGGGAGTAGTATAATTAACATATATGAAATTCCATTTCTAAACACAAAGCAAAACCTAGAACGAATCTTACAAAGGACCTTTGGATAAACACTCTGTTATGTCATGGCTAACAACATCAATAGCCTTAGTTATTATACCTGAAGATCTTTATTTCTGTAAATAAAGCTCTGTAAATGAGCTTTTCCTAAATTTCCAGCATGTATTTTATGATGTGTTGACCTTTTCCCCTGCTCTTTCAGTTATATACAATTTAATGCCACAATATTTATTTCTTCTTTAAGGTACTCGGTTCCTAAAATTGAATAGCAACTTCACATGCCTACGCTTAGCCTGAAGTGTTTATATATTTTAATTAGTGTAGAAATATTTCCTAGCTTTCAAGGCACCTTTATGCAGACCATAATCCTAGGCAGAGGGGAAAATACTACTATTCAAATGACTACTCTGTTCTACAAAGTACTCCAGAAAATTCAACTTCTAGAAGAGTACTAGAAGAGGACTATACAGTAACTTGGAAATTTCATGGTAGTAAAAGATGATTCAATATTTTGCACTCAGAAATTTGAAGTGTACTTCAGTTTTAATTTTAATTTTTCTGGTGAATCTTTCATCAATAAGATTGTCAAAATAACTTTCTATGGGAACTTAACTATTAATCAGTAAAAACAGACAAAACACTTAAGGAAAAATTGGTCACATTACGCAATTATATTGCAGATAAGTGCATATGACAGAGTGGACTTTGCGTGTGGCTGAGGGATTCTGAATGCCAGCAACAGCACCATTGTAGCATGTTTGCATGAGTGTCTGCTGGGGTGGTGTGGACCTGACATACACGTGTGCTTGTAAATCTCAGTTAGTGCAGCTGTGGGAGCTGTTTCTGAATCTCTCTTGGCCTACACATTCCCATGTAAGTGCACATGAGTAGAAGGATGAGTATGACTGAATATGACTTTGTGTTTATATGTCTATCCCAAAGAACATACAAGTGAGTAATTTGCATGTGGATGAGACCATGTTCTTTCTTATTTGTGTTATATGGTTGTCTCTAAAACTTTTGATAACACATGGGGTACCTAGGTGGCTTAGTCAGTTAAGCGTCTGCCTTCAGCTCAGGTCATGATCTTGAAGTTCCAGGATTGAGCCCTGCATCAGACTCCCTCTGAGTCTGTACTGATCTGCAGTACAGATCTCTGTCTCTGCCCCTCACTCTGTTCATGTTCTCTCTCACTCTCTCTGTCTGTGTCTCAAATAAAAAAAAAAAATCTTTGAAAAAAATAAAATATTTGATTACCAATACTTATTGCCAGTGTTCTGTGTAGCTCTCTGCCATCCTGGCCACTCACCTTACCAAGATGGAGCTTAAATGATATCACTCATGTCTTTGCTGCTTCAGAAGTTTATATATCTCAGACTGAGGATCATCACAATGCTCAATCAGAAGGCAATAGTAATGGCAACATCATCTTCTAGAGCAAAGGACAAAGCTAGAGATGTATCTGTGCCTCAGCAGGAAACTTAGAGTTATGAGGTCACTGTCGACTATTTTATATTTTTATCTAGTACCTCACAAGTTGATTTTAGCCTGCAGCAAGAATAATATTTCTTCCCTGCACAGTTCTCTCATACCTTCTCTTTCAGTAGACTGGAACTTATAAAAAATACCTTGCAATTTCTAGTGCCTTCTTTTTATCTTGCAGTTGAGTGAGAAGAAAACCAAAGTGAGTTGTACATAGTCATAACTCAGAGGAAAGGAACCACTGATCTTGGATTAGAAGACAGAGATGTAGTTAAGAAGGGTCAGAAAAGGAATCAGGGAAAGATAATAAGCAGATAAATTCTGGCAATGTTTACATGAAGACATCAAATGAAAGTTTGAGTCATTGGTTTTTGATACTAGTATATTTAGTAGTACAAACATTCACAGCAGCAACAAATGATTTCATGCATAGCCTAATAGGCGAGTTGCTGATATCTGTCAACCTGTTAGCCAAAATGGTATAAGGTTTAAAAAAAAATGCCAAGAGATATTTAGTAGCTTTGAAGTGTTGGAGAGAGAGTCTCTCCTTGTGAGTTTCATGGATATTAAAGTCAAATTGAGTTGCAACACAGTGTTTAAAGAATTTATACAAATAAGAGCAAGGGGATTGCATGCCAGAAATAGATATACATTCTTTTATTCTCATCTTGGTGTTACTTTCTGATAATCCTCTCTAAGACTCTTCAATGAATACATATTTTACTTTTAGTTTTTGGAGCTGCTGTTTCTTACTTCCTTGGGCACCCACAGATGACTTTTCTTCTACATAAGTCTGTGGACTCTGTTCCTGCCAGGTCTCCTTGCAAGACATGATAGTCATGGAAAATTGGGAGCTGCATGATTCCTTGGAAGAGGAAAGAGACCTGCCAAAGGCCAGTAATGTTAGCATAACCAACAGCAAATTATTCAACAAATTTCTCAGAAATGCATAGTATATGAAAAAATGCTTTCCTCTCACCCAACTCCACATGATAGCTCATTCCTTTTCTACTTTCTGGTTCACTTTGTAAAAATGAGATGGATTTTCCACCCAAAATTTGGTTAAGATATCAAGATGGATGATAGCCATACATATAGGAAAGAGTGAAAAGTTTATGACTCACAAAATGTGGCTTTCTGGGGAGGCTACCAAATGGGTTTAGAGATAGTTTGAGAGAGCAGGCAGTAGAGGGTGGATGGTTTTTGTTGTAGTTAGGAAGTGGGCTTGGCATGATTCCTGCACACACACAGGCTGGAGCTTTTACGCTTTGCACATCGAAGGAAGGTGTGCCTGTGCTTTCTTATCATCTTGCCCAGTTGTAAGGAGGAAGGGGATCGGATGGGGGAGAGGTGTGGCTTTGAAAGCTGTCAGTGGTCAAACATCAGAACGGGAATTGGACTCGTTATTACACCACTATCCTGGAACCATGTAGGGAAGTGGATTGGGGTAAATGGTAGTGATGCTGAGAATCTCATACCCTGCAGAAAATGGCATACACTGGCCATGATCTCAGACTTCCTTTATTCCGTGTTACCTGGGGCAACAGGGAACCACTTTCCACTTCTGCATCATTTTCTAGTAATGAACCAGTCACTTTTTAAATTAATATCTATTTTAAAAATCAAGATGGAGACCAAAAAGTTCTTATAAATATGTAAAGGAAAAAAGTCACTGATGTAAGTAATGAATTATCATCTAAAAATGAATAGAAGGCTTTTCCCCATGGCAAGAGAATTAGTACTTGAAAACTGTATAGAGGACTCTTCAGGAAATTTACACCTATTAAAGATAGGGCCATATTTTCTTAAAATTTCTCAAAGACAAAAGATAAAATATAGTGAATTTATATTCACCCCTGGCATACACATTATCTGGAAATTTCAACCTCATTCAGACCAGCAACAACAAAAAAATCATATTAAATACATGGTAACTGTTTAGTTTTAGTGACGTTGATTGACAGTGGGGAATCCAGTTCTTGAGATATGATAGTCCAAATCTAAGAAGGCAGAATATTCCAGAACCTTTGATGGTTTAGAAGTAGGTCACCTCAGCAATTAATATCAAGGACCTCTTTTCTGATTATACAAGGATGTCTGCTTATGTGACAAGCACTGGATTAGGTGTTGGGGCTACAAAGTTGAATAAAATATAGTTTGTGCCATTAAAGATTTTAGAGTGATGTTTAAGTGATGTTTGGGATTAAAGGATTCTAAGGATTTAAGGGATAAAAAATCATGGTTAAAACCATGAAAACCTACTAAGTAGCCATTTTTACAAAAACATAGCCTGCTGCTACCCAATGTTTTAAAATAAAAATTTCTGTGAAAAAGAATTCCCAAACTTCAGCATTATTTCCTTAAACAATTTTTCTAATATAAAACGAAGACTATCCAGGCAAGGACAAATTCTAAATTTGGTTTTGAATATTGTCCATGAAAGACTGGAGACAACTGACAATGTTGTCCAGCCTTCTTAATGTAATACTGATTTCCATTTGAAACAGTGACTTGCAGCTTGCTGAAGTCAGGCACCTCTGAGAGATGCTTTATTGTGTATTCTGAGGCACATCTTTCCAGGTAATGAGGTGTGAGAGTGACTGATAAGCACATAGAATGTGGAAGAGAACAAAATAATAAAATAAGCAGGTTCAGTCTTAGTCATGATTGCATACAGTAAGTAAACAAAATTCTTTCACTAAAAACGTTGAGTACAGAGAGTTGAAAATCTCAAAGTTTTTTGAAAACCAACAGTCTAGAATTGCAAATGAATTTAATTCTCTAATCATTCTGGTCTAATTAGTGAAGAGCTTTAAACATGTATCACAAATATAAATGTGTAAACTTTATAATTTAGTGTGCAACTCCTGATTTTTGTAGGTGAATGTGGAAAAAAATGTCAAGATGTTTTCCTTGTCAACTGGTGATGGGCTTAGCAGTGAAGATTTCAGGTAATGTTTTCAGGAGGAGTATATATATGTGGATGGGGAGAAGTTATCATTTTTTTTTTTAATTTAAATTGGGGAATAATGTATTTTGGAAATCCTTTGATTTGTATTATTTCATTTGTTTCACATGACAACAATCCTATTAGGTAGACAGAACAAGAAATTTTTTTTTTTTTTTTTTTTTGTACCTATTCACAGATAAGAACAAATTTAGGGAGGTTAATTCATTTTTTGAGGTCTTATATCTGGCTACTCACAAAATCAAAAAAGAAGCCTAATCTACTTATTCCCAGTCTAGACCTCTATTACACAGCACTGTCTTCTTATAAGTAATATTCCACCAGAACCTCTGATTTTGGCATTCTTACTATATGATTTTGTATATAATCATATGTGTTGAATTTTATTTTCTCTTTGAGGGCAATTTCTGATATGAACCGAAAGAATTCAGAGTAGGGAATGAAGTACTAGATTACTTTTACTAAAATTATATATTCTTCTTTAGTTTAAATGTTTGTGAAATTATAGAAAAGTAAAAGGAATGGAAATAATATTCATTTGCTATTTCTTCACTCTGTGCCTATCAGACCCTTTAATTTTAGCAGTTGGGTGAAGCTGGCAGACTACAGAATCCCAAACTCTCTTAAATCTCATATTAAGTTTTTTGGAAACAGTAAACATTTTATTTTATTGGTAATACTGTATTTATTACTTAATTTTTATTTTTACTTATTTTTAAAGATTTTATTCATTTATTTATTAGAGAGAGACAGAGTGAGAGCATGGGTAGGGTGGAAGAGCAGAGGGAAAGGGAAAAGCAGATTCCCTCCTGAGTGCAGAGCCCAGCATGGGGCTGGATCCCATGACCACAAGGTCACAATTGTAGCCAAAATCAAGAGTTAGATGCTTAACCAACTGAACCACCCAAACACCCCTGTGTTACTTAATTTTTTAAATAAATTTTATTTTTTAGAGCAGTTTTAGTTTTATAGCAAGGAAACTTTTACTTGAGCTTCATCTTTCGTTTTTGTGTTACTGAAACAGATACTGATAAAAATGCTTTAAGGGACAAAAAAATTGCATTTAAATATCAAAATAGGCCTTCCTGAAGACACTGATACTGTTTTCTATTCATATTGATTAATTTGAATATTAGTGAAATCTCTGAACTCAGCAATTTGATCATTTGTTTTTGGTTTAATCTTTCCTCTCTAGGTCTCTATACCATGTAGGCTGTACACCAGTACCTAAAAGAGTAAGTTGTCTTATGTAGAACAATAAAATAAAAATGTTAAAACTGCAAAATTGATACAGAGTCCTGTCCTGCCATGATATCGGTTTTAAAAATTATAATTTTATCCCCCCTGCCTTGGTAATGGAGTTTTATTTCCCACTGGGTTTCAGTAATATTTACCACTGGTTTGTGTGAGTTTATTTAAGGTCATTTATATTCTTTGTGGAATCAAAACTCAAAGTTCACATGTGTCTGATCTTTTAAAAAGTTAATTGTGAGTTCTTAGCTCCATTTGGGGCTGGAGCATTTTAAGAATGAAAACTACGATGTCTGACACTATATACATGAATCCAAAAGGTAGAACTTCTTGCTCCGATCAGGGCTTATTTTGAAAGTTCTGATAGTTTGCCTGTTTGATTAGACTTTTGTTTTTAGAATTACTGGATTTTACCCAATAGAGTAATATCTAATAGCAGGAAGACAGAGTGCTGACGTTTACTTAATGTTTTAGCAATGCATTGCATCACTTTACCTAGTTGGACATTTAAGTCCTCCAGGGCTATTTCCTGTACTTCACAGTAAACTGTACTGTTGATGTCTCGCAGAGCCCCTGCCCCTGCAGTTCTGCTGGTTAAATTCCTCCCCCTTATATGAGCTTGCTCAGTTGTGGGTCAGCCTGACCTGTGTCTGTGTTTTATTTACTGTTTCTGCAGGTCGTTAGGGGATAAATGTGTGATCTTACTCCACTCCAAGAGATTATAGACTGATGCTGTGTAGTACAATAAGGGATAAAATGTCTTTTTTAGGATATCAAGCTGAGATGTAGTAGCTTTGTTTCATGGAGATTTGGTTTGAAATTTCCTTGTCAAAAATATTAAACACAGTGACCTCTGGAGTGCAAAGGAACTAGTGTTTCAGAGGTTTGAAGCAATGTGTATGTTATTCCCTCCTCACAGAATTTGGAAACTGGGCAAAATCACAAAACGTGTTCATCCATTTCGTCCCAACTTTCACACATTTAGAGTTAACTTATCTCAAGGTCTTTTCTGAGTGACATGCTTGCAGATGTTTTTCACATTTGTTTCTTGGCTCCTTTGCAAGCTTAGCAGCTGTGCACTTGCAAGTTAAGCCTTGCTTGCCTTAATGTGCCAAAGGGGTGCAGGGGCAGAATCAGCTCTAGCCAGTCTAATCTCCAGTAGGATCATTTAGGGGAACTTGATCCTTAATGTTGCCATGTTGGCATTAGCTCATCTCCACATTATCCCAGTGACTCCCATTTTCCTGTTGCACACTCTGGACAAGTTAGGCCATATTTCCTATCACCCCTTCCCTATCATTCCCTTCTCTTGAGTCTTTTGAGGTCTGGATGTGGTCTCAAGTGGAAGTTTGGCAAAACCAGACATGAACCTTGTAATATGGATTGGTGGTTCCTGGAGTGATCAGTATACAGTGTCAAGCTCCTCTGAGTTGAAAGCCAAAGCAAATCTTATGTAATGGAGAAGAAAAATTACTTCATATTTTTCGGCTCTGTTATAGTTCATTTCATGAGCATCAGCAAAAATAATCTACTTCATAAAGATAAAAGCCTGCATTTCCCAAAAGATTGTCTTTATCAAAGAAAACAGAAAAAAATTATGAGGTAGGCTTCCTAGCAGAAGTTCCAAAGGAACTAAAAAATGGTGTGTGAAGTTAGTATAGATGCTAAATAAAAACACTGTTAAAACTCTAGATTTCAAATAGATAACCATGTTGTTTGTAATAAATGATATGTACCATAAGCACTAAATACTTACTTTTTCTGCCTGGTGAACTTCATCCTTCGATGATGAACTCAAATGTTACTTATATTATGAAAGCTTTCACCATCCCCATGCTAAATTAATGACTTCTTCTTCTGTGTTTATAGCACAACTACAGTCCTCTGTTATTGAAGGTATCACTGTAGTATCTTTATTTTGTTGGTTAGTTCATTCTATTTATTTAAGATCATGGACTCTGAAGCCAGACCATGGTTTGTAACCCTGGCCCTGCCACTTTCCAGCTGTGTGATTTTATGCAGTTACTTAAATGTGTTCTGTGCCTGAGTTTCCTCCTTTGCAAAATGGGTGGGATAATAGCACCCACCTCCTAGAGTATGATCAGAAATCTTTGAGTGAATATCAGTGAACGACTTAGTGCATGATACCAAGTACGTATTATTTAACAAATACGTGTGAACTGTTTGTATGTGCCAGAATCTAGACCAGGCCTTGAGTTTACAGATATGGGAGAACCTCTATCCTCAAAGCACGTGTGTACTTGTGACCTAGACACTGAATGATTCAAAAGCATACAAGGGCACCATTTGTTTATTGTACATATATTCACTGAGCACTTTTTTGTTTATTTGTTTAATGACCAGTGCTGTTCTAATTTTAGGAATGCATTAGTGAAGAAGACAAAAGCCTATCCTTGGGCTTTCATTCTGGTAAATGTAAGGGCTATGAAGGAGGTCTGACCTCCCGCCCCCCCAAAAAAAAACACTGTCAGGAGACAGAAAAGGGTCCTGTAACTCAGCCTGGGCTGCAGCTAAGAATGAGGGAAAGCGTCCTGGATGAAATGATTTATCCAGACAGAGAAGAAGTATAGGCGCTTGGGATAGGTATACTAGTAGTAATCAAGTCACTGATACTTACTTTCTTAAAGCAAAAACTCCTGTCCTGTGAGGTTACACATTTCTTCCGTACAGATGGAGTAACAAACACTACCTTTACACTTAAGAAATAGGACAGTGATTGTGTCAACAGCTTCTAGAAGTGGGGTTCTTCACTGATATGAATGTCCTCAATGTCAGTTCCCGTGCTGTGGATTAGCTTCTTCTCAAGAACTTGGTTCTATCTTTATAGTATTTTGCATGATGTTGCTGTATTGCAGCAATGGAGATACAGCTGAAATAGCATAAAAATTAAGTCCAGATGATCTGGATTCAGGCCTTAATTCTGTCACTTGCTCATTGGCTTTGTACAAACCCCTTTATTTGTTTGAGCCTCAGTTTGTCCATATGTTAGGGCTATTAATACAGTAGCATACTTTACAGAGCTGTAGGAGGGGTTGTATTAAAAAAATTTGTGAAAAGGGCTTTAAAAGCTGCAAATGCTTTATAGTATAGTATTAATCATACTCCTGAAGAACACATTTTTTTCAGTATTTGACAAAAGATTCAGTGGCAAAATAGTATAAGGGTATTTTTATTGACAATTGATACTTCAAAATTAGAATGAACATGCATTTACAACAACCACCTGGGTATGGACCACATATGTAATCCTGCCTGTCAGTATTACTACCAGAGGAGGAGAGCAACATGCTCATTATTATTTGGTAGTACGTGGGAGAGCCAGGCATCAAACTTAAGTTTATTTGACCCTATATCATGGATTTCCTCTCATTATGTAACACTGCTTCTTCAGAAGTCTGGCAGCATCTGCTGTATCCTGAGGAATGTTGCTGAATCCTGGATATGTAAACCCACTGGGCTTTATTGTTATGCCATGTAATCCTTGAAAGGTGGGCTTCTCAATCCTCTAAACTTGCAGTTCTTTACTTGATTTTCAAAAACTGTGAAAGGGTGGGGTGGGGAAGAGCAAGCAGATGGTAGTAACACTGAAAAAGAAAAACCATCTTTCCTCCTTATTTCACTTGTGTACAAAAGCTGCCATGCCTCACATCCCACATTCTCTGAGGAATTCTCCCCACCCTGAACTCTTAAACCTAGTCTCCTTCTGTCCCTCTTTGCTTCTATCCAGTTTTGCAATCAAAGCCAGAGAGGGTTGATCTCAGGAGAAAAGGTGTGGGGAGGAAAACTGATCAAATCGGTAATTCCAGAAATCTTTTCTTTCCTTCCTTTCTTCCTTCCTTCCTTCCTTTCTTTTCTTTTTTTTTCTTTTCTTTTCTTTTTTTTTAGCTAGTTGAATAAGGAGGAAGCCTGGAAACCCTCACACATTAACTTTTTTCTTGCCGAAAATTAATATTAGGTAACATGAACTGTTGTCGTATTGTCTAACTTCATTTTTTTTTTTAAAGATTTTACTTATTTATTTGACAGAGATTATAAGTAGGCAGAGATGCAGGCAGAGAGAGAGGAGGAAGCAGGCTCCCTGCTGAGCAGAGAGCCTGATGTGGGGCTCGATCCCAGGATTCTGAGATCATGACCTGAGCCGAAGGCAGAGGCTTTAACCCACTGAGCCACACAGGCGCCCCTGTCTAACTTCATTTTAATGGAATAAATTGAATAACATAACTGGTAAAATTTCAGCCACATCCTTGAATGTGTCAGCAGAGTACTTGCACTTCTTTCTGCAGTCTGAGAGGACATGTAGGTCTGAATTCACCTGAAACCTATATTTTCCAAATTCTGCTGACCCTCTGGTAAGATCCCATTGACTTTATGTCATGGCCAGCATTTATATTTGGAGTTATGCTTTCAAGCTCTGAAATGTGTGTTGACATAATCTCCCTGGCTAGCCCTTTACTGTAATAATTGCAGGTGCCTAATTCAGTTTATTAAAAAAGCAAATTTATTAAACTGATTAATTCCATGTATATATTATTTTCACTATGATTATCAAGCTGATCTATAATACCTCTTTTTTAAAAAAAAAAAATCCCTGAATAGCAGTGTGGAAGCAAGTACTGCTACTCTGGAAAGTAGTCAATACTGTCTTTTCATATCACTGTTTACATTTGCAGATTTAAATGTTCCAACAATACAAAATGGTGCTAGAAACAATTGTGTTTTTAATTATCTCTCAACTTAATTATTTTTGTAATTTTTGGTGAATTTGAAGCATTAACAAACTCTTTCTAGCATATGTTTTGGGGACATAGGTGGTCAAGACAATACTAAACTTCCATACAGAATACTTTATCATGCCTCTCAGTGTAAGATAGATTTGTTTATTTATTTTTATTGTCTTATGTTAGTCACCGTAAAATACATAATTAGTTTTTGATGCAGTTTTCAAGATTCATGGTTTATGTATAACATCCAGTGCTCCATGCAGTAGGTGCCCTCTTTAGTACCCATCATCATCATTAGCCATCAGGGAAATTCAAATCAAAACCACATTAAGATACCACCTTATACCAGTTAGAATGGCTAAAATTAACAAGATAGTAAGCAACAAGTGTTGGAGAGGATGTGGAAAAAGGGGAACCCTCTTACAATGTTGGGAATGCAAGTTGGTGTAGCCACTTTGGAAAACAGTGTGGAGATTCCTTAAGAAATTAAAAATAGAGCTACCCTATGACTCTGCAATTGCACTACTGGGTATTTACCCCAAAGATACAGATATAGTGAAAAGAAGGGCCATATGTACCCCAATGTTCATAGCAGCAATGGCCACAATCACCAAACTGTGGAAAGAGCCAAGATGCCCTTCAATAGACGAATGGATAAAGAAGATGTGGTCCATATATACAATGGAATATTACTCAGCCATCAGTGTAACATTTAAATTCACCTCTCCCCATTTCCATATTACTTGTGCTCTATCTTTTCACACTCTGTTAGCTGATGAGTACAGGGATAAAACAAAAAAAATTGTCCCTGTCCTTGATAACTTCAAATCTTACTGGAACAAACAAACAGTATATACATATAGACTATAATTCAATGCAACTAGTATTACAGTATATAGGAACAAATTGCATGAATAAAAATGTGGGTTCCTGGCAAGTGGGGGTGAATGAATTAAGGACTTGAGTAGAATACCTGAAGAAGTTGACAAATCCATGCTTCAATAACCATTTTAATTTTCTCATAAGGCATGGATTTGTTAGTGGTAGGCTTTTGATTAGATTTTCTTGGCATTATCTGGGAATTCTCTAATTATATTTGGCAGTCAGGGCATTTATTGTAAGAGAATGTTATCGTGTTGTTTTAGGCTGTGTCTCAATTAAAGCGGCACACCTTTCCTTATGAAGCACTGGAAGACACTCAACAGAAACTTAATAAACACATGTTTCCATTACACAGCACTCAGATCTCAAGAGTCCTGACTACCACAACTGTTAAAACAAATCTGTTGGAAAATTGAATAATCTTCCAAATGTTTGTCCACTCCCTAATTACTTAGCATTTGCTTTCTGAAAATATCAACTCGTGAAATATAACAATATACTTTGTTATGGTTTATAAATTTGAGAGTCATGCCAATAGATGAACTTAATAGAAAGCCAACAATAATGTTGCAAAACACAAGACATTTGATATTTTGGAAGTCAACTTAGATACAAACCATGGGATAAAAATCCCATTTAACTCAAAAAGAATCAGTTCCATATAAATTATGTTTGTGAAAAATTAATTTTCTTTGAGGACATATTTAAAAAGTTCTCCCTGGGGTGCCTGGGTGATTCAGTGGGTTAAGCCTCTGTCTTTGGCTCAGGTCATGATCTCAGCGTCCTGGGATCAAGCCCCGCATCGGGCTCTCTGCTCAGCAGGGAGCCTGCTTCCCCGCCCCCTCTCTCTCTGCCTGCCTCTCTGCCTACTTGTGATCTCTGTCAAATAAATAAAATCTTAAAAAAAAAAAAAAGGAAAAAAAAAAAGGTCTCCCTGATAAATGGAGAAGGCAAACTCTTCTTTAAAGATGTTAGAAAGATTCCAAACAGGTAAGAAAGTACAAAATAGGTAGTGACTAACCAATTATTAAAATACATTAAGAAATAAACATATCAAGCAGAGAGAGTCAATTGTCATATGGTTTCACTTACTTGTGGAGCGTAAGGAATAACACGAAGGACATTGGGAGATGGAGAGGAGAAGTGAGTTGGGGGAAATCGGAGCGGGAGACAAAGCATGAGAGACTGCGGACTCTGAGAAACAAACTGAGGGTTTTGTGGGGAGGGGGGTGTGCGGGAGTTGGGTGAGCCTGGTGGTGGGTATTATGGAGGGCATGTATTGCATGGAGCACTGGGTGTGGTGCATAAACAATGAATTCTGGAACACTGAAAAGAAATGAAATAAAATGAAAAAAAAAAAAAAGAAACATATAAGATTAAAATTATACCATTGATAATGAAATCTGAAACCTCAAACAATGATCTAACACATTGAGCCTGGCACTATTTGTGGGCCTTCACAAACCTAGAAACTATTATGGTGGAATCTGAAAACAAAACCAAACCAAACCCACAAAACCCTATAATATGTGTATTGTAGCTAACATAAATAGGTTGGCCAGATTCTTGTAAATTTTTTAGTATCATTTAATTACTTTAAAATCAATAGTCAGATTTTAGAAATTTGTGCCTTTTTATAGTTAACACAAAGCAGAGAATCCCATTTCCATTTTTCAGTACAAAGCTTGTGGAGGTTAGTGTCACAATTTTAGGACAGGCATATCCAAACAAAGTACTGGACTGAGTGATTTTTGACAGTAATCTGAGCAATTTAGGCCTCAGAAAGGATATAAGCTGTCTGTCCCTGACAGTAAACAAAACCCTTGGAAAGACCTAAGTTGGATTCTTTTGAGGAAGACAATGTCAGGACTTGGGAAAAAGTTCATAATTTTCAACTTTGTTTCAAGAGAAGTATTTAAGGGAAACTCTTGGCTGACTGTCAGTGAGTCTGGTTTCCATGACATTTTGTTTTCATCACCCCATCTATATCTGCATGCCTCTTTGGACAGACTATGAAGAAAAGAAAAATAATTATAGATCAAAATACACAGAGTCATTTGCAAGCATCTTGTAGAAATGCTGCTGTTGTTTAAAAATAAGAAGCAAAGGAAAATCTTTCAGAGAATAAGAATTTTAGACTGGATACTTTAACATTTTAATAGGAAGAATGAAACAATAAAATTCAAACAACAAAATTATGTTTTCAATATGGGACACTATAGTTTAGCCAAGTGTAAGAAACTTAGAGATAGATCAAATTTTACTACCATTGGCTCTGCCTTTGCTAAGTTTACAATATGAAAAGGGAAAAGATGAAATCAAACATCATTAAATGTGGAATATGAAAGAAATGTATTACATGATAAAGAAATCTATGTCATCTCAGCATCTGAATCTTCACCATTTGGGTTGAATTGAGATAAAGTTGATCATGATGATAATGCTGCTGCTGTTTTTATATTGGGAAGAGGTAAGAGGTATATAAGCATCAGGTATCCTGGTAAAGGATATTATTTGGCAAACTAAAAGTTTGAATATATTTTGAAAGTTCAGTGCTATCTGGTGATTTTAGATTTTTATTTCTGATTATTTGAACTCATCCTCTTTCTTGTGAATTTCAGTACACCAAGACACACAACAAACAGGGTTTCTATGTATTTTGTTGTTAAGGAGTAAAGTTTGTAATGGGTCTTGAATTCCATGGACTCAAAGGCACAATGTAAATGTAAAATATTGCTTGCATTATTACTTCAATCCTCTTGGATACCATTTCTGCCATTACCATGTATCATTGTCTTCATACTGAAAAACTTCTTTTCTCACTTATATCTGAATGTGGGGGTGGGGAGACAACTTTCTCCAATGTTGTGGCTACTATTTACACAAAACAAATCACCCCAAAACTTAACAGCATAAATTATTTTATTTTGCTAATAAATTCTATAGGTCAGTAGTTTGGATAGGTCTATATGAGGATAGCTTCCATGATGAACATGTCTCTGTTCCATGATGTCTGGTTTCTGCTGAAAAGACTCAAAGCCCAAGAAAGACTCAATTGCTGGGGCTGAAGTACTGCTCATTCCTGTGTTTGGCTTGGGAGCTGGAAGAATTTGAGGATTAGAACTCTGTAAGTGTGCCTCCCCGTAGCATCCTTAAAGAATGGTGTATTTAGAACCCCTGGATTTCTTAGGGAGTCGCCAGGGATCTAAATACAAATGTTCAAGGAAATAAGGTTGAGGCTGCATTGCCCTTGGTGACCTAGCCTTGGAAATCACACAGAATCATTTTTGCTGAATTCTGTTAGTTACAGGCAAGTCTACTAATCAAAGGGAAAGGTGCATAGACTCTAACTTTGGGGATAAGTGTCAAAGAATTAGCAACTATTTTTTAAAAAGCATAATAACTAGGATTTGTTTCCATTGCATGTAATATTAAACATTGTTTGGCCAAGGACAAAAAAAAAAACAAAAACAAAAACAAAAAATAAAAACCAACAAAAAACAAAATCAACAAAACAAAATCCTTATACAATTTTTGTATATTTAACTTTTTCCTGTATGTTTATTTCTTCCTGTGTTTTAAAAATGTTTATTGATGTAAGATAATTTTAATGTAAATATTTATACACTTGTTAATGTGAGGAGAGGAGCCATTGTTTCCTGTTTGTATTGATTATTGTTACATTTGATTCCACATACAAGAAACCTGTTTATAATGACTTAAGCCAATAGAGTTTTATTTTCTGGATGTGGCAAGAAGTCCAGAAGTCCAGAATTCTTGGAGCTGTTTAAGACGGTCACCAACTTTCTGGGCTCTATTTGCTTCTTGCTCTGCAAACCTTGGCATGAGGCTTTGGTTCTTTTGTTTAAAGGTTGGCCATTCTACCTCTGGGCACTGCTTCCAAGTTCCAGGTAAGAAGATAAGTGGGAGAATGAAAGGCAAAAAGTGGTTCCAGCACTTTGATCAAAGCAGTGGTTTTTCTAAGACTCACTCAGTTAACTTCAGCTTAATAACTCGTTGACCAGAACAGAGCACCTCTCGCCACATGGGAGATAGGGAGTAAGCACTTTGAACCTAGCACATGTACCTCCCATATACAATCAATGTTAGAAAAGAAGGGGAGAAAAGGTGGTGAATCTGTGCCTAGCACTTAGCCCTAGCACTAGCAGTATCTGCCTCATGATGGAGGTAGTGAAATGGAGAGGGACCAGAAGAGTTAGGACATGGAAATATTAGGGCGGAAGTGTTACATAAGGTTTAAAAAAGAGATGGCTGATGATGCCACTGTTTTCAGGTAGAAGTGAAGATGGTACTTGTGTGACTGATCTATACCCTAAATACAATAATTTAATTTATTTTTGAGGATGAGTATATATAGTGTTTTCAAAAAATAGTATAGTGATACAAAGATCCTTGTCAAATTCACTTGAATCATAATTGACCTTGAGCACTTTGAAAAGGAATTTCTAATTTTTTTGTACATGAATTTTTCACTACTCAGGCAGTCCATTGTTTCATAGTTTCATATTTTCAACTCATGTGGTATGGGTTTTATCAGTAATATGCCATAGGATTTTATTTCTATGTTTTGACTCATCACAGTGGTTTTTACTGCCTGAGTGAAGCCAAAATTCAGCAAGAATATTCAAGAGAAATGCCATAAAACACCAAACACAACACTCTTACACAGTTAATGTTCTGACTTATATTTAGAATTTTTTTTAAAAGATTTTATTTATTTATTTGACAGACAGAGATCACAAGTAGGCAGAGAGGCAGGCAGAGAGAGAGAGGAGGAAGCAGGCTCCCTGCCGAGCAGAGAGCGTGATGATGCGGGGCTCGATCCCAGGACCCAGGGATCATGACCTGAGCCAAAGGCAGAGGCTTTAACCGAGCCACCCAGGTGCCCCATATTTAGAATTTTTAAAGACTGTTAGGTTTCTACTAATTTT
This sequence comes from Lontra canadensis, assembly GCF_010015895.1. Classification (NCBI taxonomy): domain Eukaryota; kingdom Metazoa; phylum Chordata; class Mammalia; order Carnivora; family Mustelidae; genus Lontra; species Lontra canadensis. The sequence goes on from NW_022631031.1 coordinate 1,979,242, forward strand.
TTAGAAACTATGATGCCCCAGGCACTGAATGTAGAACATCACTGTCAGACTTTTCATATGATTAAGAGATGAAATAATAACAGACTGTTGCTTATAAATTACATGTACCTGTCTTTTCTTCTATTCCATTGAGTCTGTTGAACCCAAACCAAGCACAAAATATATAGAACTCCAAAATGAAAGCTAGGGATTTCTGTTAACACTCTTAGTGATGTAACACTTTGAAGGTGAAGATATTTGGAACAATAAATTATTCTTGGGGAAGCTTCCTTCAGATTTGTAGCAACCTGGCTCTTAACTGTTTTGCTGACAGGTTATTCTCATGCCCTAAACTCTGCTTTCTACTAATTATGCTCTTCTATTACCTTTTCTTTCTTTCTACAACAGTTTCACTGAATGACCTACCTTATCTTTTTATTTAGCTCTACCATGACTTGTCAGATATCATATTTTCACTTTCATATGTCCCCTTTCCCTAGTAGTTAAACATGACTCCTATAATCTGATCAGTAATTACTATAATGATATAGAGAGAATTCTACAATTTATAAAGCAATTCATTAAAATGAAAAGAAATAAATCCTTAGAACATATATGAAGCAATTTTGTGAACTATTTAAAAAGTTTAGTTAAATGTTCCTTTTAAAAAATGTTAGTCTAGTATAAATAGCTGAGAACTTACCAAATCCTATAAAAGCTCAGAAATGAATATCTTACTTGAAGTCAAAACAGAGAGGCATATTTGAGAAATGTTTTTATAATATTGATTGTAATTGTGAACTCTAAGATGAAAAGCTAATTGTTCCTCGAAATACTTGTACTGTTATAATAAGAAATGGACTCAAAGTCATCTAAAATTTTCCCTATGTGTTGACATTTTGGAATTAAATTTTTAAAAACTAGCTCTTATTACTCTGCATGTTCATATATTCTAACAGAATGAAATATCCCAATCTAACAAGAATGTCTTTTTCCTCCTTGAAAATAATTTGACTTGGCTAAGTAAATAAAAATGAAAATAAACTGCCTAATTTTAAGCATTATGCAATGTTATTGAATAAAAAAATCCAGTATAAACATTACAAATTATAATATCTGAAAGTAATTAGGCAGTCAATAAAATAGGAAATTGGAAAGATTTATATAAATTTATAAAGAATTTAAAATTCATTTGCAGTAAACAAGAGAAGGAATTATGTGCATAATCGTTATTAAGAGGATATTTATTTCTGAACCCCATGGAATAAAACAATTTTCACATATAAGAATATCCAATAGATGTGTTTAGTTCACTCATTCTAAAAGCCTATAGATTATAAGGTACCTGAAACAAGTTTGTTTGTGTAAATTAACTTTTTGTTTTATATGATGCTATATTCTTTGGGAATAGTAGGCAATCAACACACATTTTTTAATGAACAAAATAAAATTTTTGATTTTAAAAATATAAAACAACAACATATTTTATTGATATTTGAGAAGAATTTGTTAAGATAATTGCTTCTAGAGCCCACACCAAAGATAATTATCCCAAAATGAGGCTCTGGGTCCTAAATGTTCTAATAGCTCTTAGCCAAAAATGTAAATTAAAGAGCTAAATGTATTGTCTTACTTTATGTAAGAATGACTTGACTTTTTTTTTTTTTTTTTCCTTGTAGGTCTCATTAACACCTGATAAAAGTGCTTTAACTTTTCAGGCAATGTTTCTTAAAGTGTTGTCTTGGACCACCTGCATCAGCATTATCTGAGAGCTTTTTAAAATGGGAGACATAAATCAGACCCTTTGCACTGGAACTCTGGGATTTGCCTTTTAGCAGGCACTCAGGAGACTCTTAGCACCCTGAAGCATGAGAACACTGCTTTTTGACTTCCAGGAAAATGGGGTTCGACTGCTGATTGCATTGAAATAATCTAATGCAGACAACATCAGAGTGGACACCCAGGAGTTAGACTCTCCTCACTGTGCCCCTTAGTTATATCTGGGAGGATCCTCATACTCTGCATTCCATGTGCTGAAAGGCAAATTTCCTCATAATCTCCTTGACTTCTTCATTGGGTGGTTATGCCTGACCACATCATGATGTCTCCTGGCTTATGACTGCTTATGACTCCTGATTTATGACTGTCAGGCAGGAAGGGACAGTTCCCCTTCTCTTTACCATTCTCACAAAGGTGAAACAAGATCTTTCCTTAATTCTCCATTAAGAAGCTGTGACCATAAGCTAACTTTTAAAAATTTTCTGTTAGCCTTACGTTCACTTATGAAGTAAGGCATTTCCTAAACAGGTAGCCTGCCACTGTCCTCAGATCTCAATCTCCAGTACAGAAATCCCCACTTCCCAGAAATCCCACTTCCCCACTTGGCTCTCCCATTATGGAAATGCTCAAGTATCCCAAGGTCCAGAGAGAAGGGAATTTCTTTTTTTCTTCACTCAATCCACTCAGAAACTTTCTCAGTATCCCCACTAAAAGCAACAAAAGCTGCAGGTTCAGAGCTTAGGACATCCACTCAATACAGTTTATATTGCCAAATGGAACACTTAGATTCACTCTGTGAAACATCTGCTTTCAGATTATTGGTTATTTTACTTGTTCCCCAGGAAAAGTGGACAGATACTCACTTTTTACTTTGAGTAACTTAGGAGCCTTTTAGGTGATTTTCTCAGGGTGAAGAAAGTGTTTCTCAAAGGAAAATAATAAAAGTATTTTACCTTATGAGATAGAAACTTTGCAGGTTTAAGTGACTAGCTTTTTTTTTTTTTCTAGTTTCTACCCTTCATGACCTTAAAAATCTTTGTGCCAAATTTTAGACATGACACTCTGATATATGTCATATACTTAAGAGGTTTGTCTGTTGCTTTAGGCCCCATAAGAATGTGTAAGGTAGAATAAATGACAGGTTTAACATATTTTTTCTAACTATTCATCTCCACAAAAATGGCAGGATAATTAAAGAATGACATTGCTGATAGTTAATTAAAAACCACATTTGGCTTATTTATTATTCTAATTTTATTAGATTATTCTAAAACAGTATAATTAACATGACTATATATCCAGATTTCAGTGACGATAAGTGAAAATAGATTTATTAGTGTTAAGGAACCCTCACCTAGAATGTACCTGTGGCATCAGAGTGGGTCAGTGCTATTGGCTCCCTACCTTGCGGATGCTGGAAGGTTGTGGAAAAACTTGATCACTATAGACATTGCTGGTGGGAATGCAAAATGGTACAATCACTATGGAAAATAGTTTAGCAGTTACTTGAAAAAATAAACATGTAACTACCATATGACCCAGTAATTACACTCCTGAGCATTTATCTCAAGTTCACATAATGACTTGAACATAAAGGTTATAGCAGCTCTGTTCATAATACCCCAAATCAGGAAACAACCCAGATGTCCTTTCATGGATGAATGGTTAAATAAATTGTGGTACATCTATACCATGGAATACCACTCAGCAATAAAAAGGAGCATATTACTGATCCATGCAACAATTTAAAAGAATCACTGGAAATTATGTTGAGTGAACAAAAGCAAACCCCAAACAGTAACATACCCATGATTCTTTTTTATAACATTTTGGAATGAAAAAATTTTAAGATATGAGTACATTATTTGTCCAGGATTAAGGATGAGGTGAGAATGAAAAGGGAGTGAGCATCTCTAAAAGAGGGTGACCTGATGGGAAAATTTTGTATCTTGAGGTGAAAGAGTTGTCCTTTATCTTGATGTTAGTATCCTGGTCATAATATTGTGCTTTTGTTTTGCAAGATATTACTGAGGGAAACTTAGTAAAATGGACACAAAGTCCTATTTCTTGCAACTGTGTGTGAATTTCTATTATCTTAAAATATCAAGTTTTTTGAAAAATTGTTCCTGGTGTGGCCACATTTGGGACTAATGAAATCTAACTCTGTGAGTGGACTTTGGTCACATTATTGGCCTCAGCTGCATCTGAAAAGGTTTATATCTTGAATCAGAGATATCCCAGCATGGTCTTAATTACAGAGTTCTGACATGCCCTCCCTTGCCAAAGGCCATTTCACTGACAGCCAGTCTTATGCCTATTGTGCTAGGTACCCCATCCTCCTTTGACCCCTCCTACCTTGGATCCAACCTCTATAGTTTTTGCATGGTTGCCTCACTTGAACCTTAGTTTCCCTTTAGGACCAAACTTATACCTTGACAACAACCCATGTAAATGACTCTGCTTAGTCCCAGTTAGGTCTCTTTTTAGGGTTTAGAACCTTCATTTTTCCCTAAGACAATTTTTTTTCTGGATTTTTTTTATTCCAAGCATTAAGGCACATCTTGATTTCCCTTCTCACTGGTCTGGCTATCAAGCCGGTTGCTCATCTGCTTTTTTCCTATTTAAGTGTCAGCTCTGTCCCTTACTTTTCCCATCAAGTCTATATTGCTGGTGTCCCAGCATTGTTGGAACCCCCACATCCTGGCTAATTCTTGACTACCCTGTAAAATATAGCTCTCCCATTGTTATTCTCTGTTTGGTCTTCTTGTTTGTTTCCTTGCCAGTAGTTATTATAGTATGTGATTATTTTGTCTTTTTTCTTTTCTCTTGTTCACGCAATCTAAATTATAAATTCCATGACAGCAGAGATTATTGCCCATTGTTATGTTAATTGTGCCTAGCATGGTACCTGATACAAAGTTAGTAGGAGTCACTCAATAAAGGATGTTAAAAAAAAGAATGAAATTATTGAAACAACTGACAAATTTCAGTTGCAAATAATATTTTCAAAATGCTGAAAACTTTCCAATAACTACACTTTCCAGCTAACTAAATTTTGAAGTAACATAATATACTAGAAATAGCAAGTATGGAAAACAGAACTGCTTCTTTCATTTATTGCCTGTGGACCTAGGCAAGTTAACTAAACTTTCTACACCTTCCTTTTATTTTTTGTAAACTTGGAACAGTGATTCCTATCACCAAGGGTTCTCCTGAAGATTAACTGAAATAATGTAACAAAGCAGGTACTGTGGCTTTCATAGGATAATTGTTCAATCACAGAATCCCTTCACCAACTCCTCAATCTAGTGCATTTTTTGGACAGCTACTTTATTTTTGGAAGTAGGCAAGTAGAAGAAAAAATAAGTTCAGATCAGTGAAATTGTTTTTTAAGTTTTTTAAAAATTTATTTATTCATTAGAGAGAGGGAGAGAGAGAGTGCACACAAGCAAGGGGAGTGGCAGGCAGAGGGAGAAGCCAACTCCCCACTGAACAGGGAGCCTGAGTGGGACTCTGTCCTGGGACCCTGGAATCAGGACCCCACCTGAAGGCAGATGCTTAACTGACAGCCACCCAGGTATCTCCAGTGAAATTATTTTTAAAAGACATTCAACATTTGTTGAGGAGTATGCATTTGGTTTAGTCTTTAACTCTGTATTTGCATCTACAATTGTTTTTAGCAAGAACTGATGTATGTAATCATATTCTTTAGAGGTTACAGAGAACTTAATTATCCATTATGTTATGAAAATGAACTTATTGAGGTGAGAAAGTTAAGTTTACTGATATATTTTAGAAAGATTTTAAAAGCATTTAGAAGTTAAAACTGTGATAATGTAATCCAGGAATCTTTCTATTAAACAAACTTATACTATTTCTTGTGTTTCAGAGTGGGCATTTTAGAAACATATTTCACTTGCTGTTACATTTAGGTAATGCTTAAATTGGCTTACTGCTATAACACAGTTTCTGATTAAACATAAATTTGGGGTCCTATTTCACTTTTTGCCACATTTGGAAACTTGCTATACTGTTATATTTTATAGACTAGAGAATGTGTTTAAGTATGGGGAAGCTGTGTCTTAGGTGCTCTCCCTAGGAAGACTGAGATACTAAATACTCAAGGTCTTAGGGAACTTTGATGAAATTTTCTTAAGATATGGTGGTCTCATGTTATAAGTAATTAAATGCAATCTTCACATGTTCTAAGATATATCTTTTTATCTTAAAATCTTTTATCTTAAAAATTTAAACACTAAAAATGATTATTTTCTCTTTTAGATATTGGATTCACACAAAAAAGTGGATAATGATTAATATAAGACCCTTACTGAAGTCTGAACTGAGTGTACGGTTTGGGAGATTACTTCCTTTTAATTAGTATTTATTTAGTATTAACTACTTTAAAACACATTGCAAAATAATTCTGATTTCAAAATCTTATTGTATACAATGTTGATTGAGGAAGCTACTGAGAAATGTCTTCCTCCTTATGCTTTTATTAATGTAGTTGCTGAGGAATAAGCTGTATGTTTTAGGCCAATCTATTTCGAATAAACCTATAGAAATTCATGAACAAAATAGGTGCTTAAAAATGTAATTTCATTACTTTCAATTTTATAGGGGCAAGGACATCTGCTCCACAATGACTAACCTCTTGGTTCATTTATGTCATGCCAGTTTCGTAAGTAGGAGGGCAAAGTATTAAGAGTGGCTTTGGAGTATTTTCCTTCTCAGTTCAGATTTGCTTCATTAGCATGTTTCTTCTTGTGTACAGTGGTTGTTGCTGTCTTGGTCCATAAATGGAAAATTTTTCAATGGAAGTTAATTTAAAAGAATGAAGAATGCAATAGAATATTAGGTTCAATAATCTATATGAAATGAACGATTATAGCATTTATCTTCATGGCAAAGACCTTTGTGAGTTATCTTTCTCATTTGTAAAGATAGATACTATAACTCAATAATCCATCATTAGTTCTTTAAAATTTACCCTCTCTGCAGAAACACATTGCTCATTCTTCACTGATATGAGACAATTTAAGAATGAGTTATTTTATATGCTTATTTGAGAGTTGGCTATAGTCTATAAACAGCACTATTGGAGAAGGTCAAATTGTGATTGATGTCCCACCCAAAATATGATTCAGCTAGTCAGAGTGATTGAATTTAGAAAATTCTTTCTCTGCTTACTAAGCTGATCAGTATTCATTACTACGTAATCAGTAGGTAATAGGTTGGGATGAAAATAACCACTGCCTTCAGATATCTTTAAAAAAAAAAATCTCAGTTCTCTGATATACAAGAAGATGTCATATTTCAGTGTCACTTCTCGGAAAGCTTCTTCTGATTGCTAACATTTTTTTTTTTTTTCTGAAAACCACCCAGACATTGCCAATGCCTCATTTCACATCACTGGTATAATTACAGAATGATTTGTTTTTGGATTTTTTACCTAGTGATAAATGAAGATGACTTATTCTCTTTTTTGAGTCAAAAGCAAGTGCTAAGGAGTGGATTTAATGATTAACAAGTAGGACCAAGGAGTACTGATAGTCTCCAGCTTTCTTGACGAAGGACATTAAGTCTGAATTTCCAAGATAAGTGCATTATATGGGAAAATTCAAATGAATTTGCATAATGGAAGAAAAGTTATAGTACCATGATATTACATAATTGGCTCATTAATGCTGCCATCTTGAACCAGTTATCCCAGAATCATATTAGATCCAGAATAATAGACTTCAGGCATTGAAGTATTCAACTGGAATCTCTGATGAATCCTACATGCATATGAAAACTTAAATACTTTATGATCAAGACATAATTATCTCAGAATGGTTTCTGCATTAAGATTTCTTATCATTTCTAATTTCAGGGCAGGAAACAAATGACTCAGTTGTAGGGTACTCCAATACAAATTAGTCTTAGAGTGCCTTAGAGAGACAGGGAGTAAACTATACCATTTTATTCTGTTTGTATTCTGCTTGAAACTTTAGAGTATTCTGTAATTTCTCAAAGACTGAAAACAAGATTTCAAGCTCTTTTGGTACTCTCACAGGGGGTAAAGCAGTAGTGTTTCCTGCAGCCAAAGATTTATCTAGATTGCTCTGATGAGAATATATACTATTGCTGGCATACCAGAAGTTAGAAAAAGTCTTAGAACTGAACACTCTTATTTCCATTTTGATTGTGGCATAACTGATTGAATTGTTGGATTCTAGGTCAACATATATGTTGGAAAATGCTACTCCAATCTATTTCTTGTTACTATAAGGCTTCCAGCTTTGATTTATGTCCAAAGCAAAAGAAGGCTCTGCAGCCAGTGTGGGAAATACATGTGTCTACCACGTGGACTTTATGACATAACAGATCTAATAGTAATTGAAATAACTGTGATAGGTAGGGATGCAGGTAGCGAAACTCAGGAGAATGGTAACGAAGGACACCAGGATTTTGGAACACCTGGATACTATATAATTGTGAAATAAATATTTAATTATTGAGCTATAAATTCAGGCCTATACAGCTGTATTATGTCATCAATGCCATTGAACTTTAGCAGAAGCTAAGATATAAGTTAAGTTGCTTGGGCATATGACTCATACCCAAGGGACACTTTCTTTTGTGATATTGCCACTTTTCCTTCAAACCTATGACGTTATGGGTGTGAATAAAGGTATTCCAGTCCTACTCAGAGATAACCCTGAAGGATAATGGGTAAAGAAAATTCTAGGAGGCAGATGTTCAAACATTCATCTAGCTTTTCCCCTCATCTAGAAGAAAAGGTGGCCTGAGGTGGTATAGATATATATCATGTTATTCCTAGTACCTGAAATTTTGGCCAAATGATCAGGGTCTTCAAAGACATACAACTGAAGAATTATTGACTCTAAGATCTGAGCTTCAAAAAGGTATGTGATGATTTACCACACCAGAATGTTCATGGAGTGTGGATTTTTGTTTCTCATGATCATAGGGATCCACTGCATAGAAAATCATATATATATATATACCCTGTATGTGTGTGTGTATGTGTGTGTGTGTGTATTATAGAAATCCTGTCACAGTTCGGATGCTGGCAAGAGACAGACTGTTGGATCATTAAAAAGACTTTATTACTCACCACAGTAGTAATAAATGAGGGTCAGCATTTCTGCTGGTCCTCAAGCATCAATTCCCAAATAGAGATAGAAGATGGTCAGGTAATGTATATACTTACAGTGAGTGGCATCAGAGAGAACTCTGAGTTTAAGAAACCCAGTGCTTTATAATGTATAGCCTGTCTGACCTTTGCCCTAGTGGGAGATACTGTCTTTATTATACAATAATAAATAAATAATATAATATAATAAATATTTATTTATTTATAATAAATAAATAAATAAATAAACTAACTTACTCTTTGCTATGCATCTACCCTTGAAATGGCAGTCCTACTTGCAAAATAGGCAAAAACTTGAGAGATCCATGGAGAACTGTCTTCCAGTGACTGGTTTAGGTGCTGGATAATGGCAAAAGCAAATAGAATATAGTCGAGCAAAGTTGACTAATTATGATGTGATCAGTTTCAGAATCAAGGGCTATGATAACTATATATATATATTTATCCTTGCTTTATTGTGTATATGATTGAATGTATTAATTGTTTTTCTCCCCCCTTCTCCACGATTTCATATAATTTTTATTGTTTGTGATTAACATTTTATTACTTATATTACAAGCTATTTATCAAAGGAGGATTCCTGTGCTAGAAAATAAATGAACATTATCCAGACATCAATACAATAATTTATGGGGCTTTTTGTCTTTCTTTTTTGAGAGAAAAGTTGAGTGTGTCTTTGTTAGCATATGAATAGTTGCATTTATGTTAGTTGGAAGTATGTTTTCAATATTATTGTTTGGAAGGTAATAATGGGCCAAACACTGGGAATGGACATTGAATATCCGAAAAGTAGAATCTATCTAATAATTTTACTGATTCTCAGTTCTATCCTGACATTCCAATGCTGCAGGACAAAGCCTAGAAACTACTTTCTCCCTTGCCAGCAGAGTGCCAGCTAGATTCTGACAATCAGAGGCTTAAGCACAAGATTTGGAAGACAGAAGGAAGAGTTCCAGTCCCAGCCAGGGAATAGATTACCACAGAATCTGTAAAAGTGTCACATGTGCGAAAGTCAGTGAATCTGTCTTCCTTTGATAAATATTTATTGTGTGCTTATATTGTACAAGATGTTCTAGATGCTGGGAAAACAGCAGTGAAAAAAGAGGAGAACAAGAATAGAAATATACATAGTATGTTAGATGTCAATAAGTACAGTCAAAAATAAAGTAGGCAAGGGGGAATAGAAGATAATAGAGGTGTTACTTTGGGGTAGCTGAGGAATGCTTATTTATGATAAGGGAATGTTTGAACAGAAATCTCAAGGAAGTTAGATGGCATGCAATAGAGAGAGCCTTATAAGCAGAAAACAAGTGTAAAGGCCCTGAGGTGGGAATATGCTTACCTAGAATGGAGTTTGGGGAGGGAAGAGAGTGATGGGAGAAGAGGCCACTATAATTGAAGGAAGCCAGATTATTCAGCATCTTGGATAGCAATGGCCAGGGCTTTGGATTTCATGTCAAAAGAGATTGGAAGGTACCTGAGGGTTTGAGGCATAGTGGTGACATGATCTTGATCTGAGTTTAGAAAACGTGTGTGGATGCTAGACTATTGGGAGAAATGGTAGATGCTGGGAGGCAGGTGAGTGCAAATGAAAAGATGATAGTGGTATGAGCAGAGGTGGTAGTTAGATGATGGTGATGAGAAGTGGTCAGATTCTGGATATATAATCAATATTCATTTTTCACAGATTCCAGGTTTGCAATTTTGCCTTTGCACTAAAAATTTATTTATAGCCCCCAAAACAATACTCATAGTGCCTTATTTTGTGGTCATTCACAGACATGCATGGGCACAGGGTAGCAAAAAATTTGAGTTGTTTGTTGTGCACATTACTAGCTGAGTTCCAACAAGATGACACTCTGCCTTTTTGTTTCAGTTCTTATATTATAAATATGTGTCGTATATTTAGTGGCACATCTTTTCATGGTATATTTATGGTATATTTAATGGCACATCTTTTTACTTTTGTGCCTTTTGTTGTTAATTTTGCTGTTTAAAACTATTCCAAGCATGGTGATGTGCCCTACAGAGAAAGTATATGTGTTAGATAAGGTTTGTTCAGGCATGACTTCTAGTGCTGCTGGCCATGAGGTCTATGTTAATGAATCATTGATATAAATTAAATAAGTGTTTAAACAGAAACACACATAAAACAAGGTAATATATTGATTGGTTGATGAAAATGTGACCAAAATGCACACAGGAACATAACCTTGTTTTCCCCCAAGGAGCAATGATTTAGGATTAGCTAGTTTGATGTTTGCAGTGACTTTATAGAACATAATTACTGTGAATAATGAGAATTGGCTGTATTTTGAAGATAGTGACAGGATAGGCTAATGGTTTGAAAATGGATTATGAGAGAAAAGGAGGGCTCTAAGATATTTGACCCAGACAATTGACAGAAGAGAGTCACCATTTGCTTATGTGGGAAGACTCTGGGAAGATCAGGTTTTAGGGTGAGGGAAAATCAACTTTGATATTAGACATTAAGTTGTAAATGTCTACTAGACACTTAAGTGGAGTTATTGAGTAATCCATAAGACATACAGGTTTCGACTGCAGATACAGATGCCACATTCCAACTATGTCAGCTACTTTAACTGTGTGCTCTTTTCTCACTGATCTTCTCAGTTCTCACCAGGGGGAATCAAAGCAACAGCCAGTAATAGAGAAAAAGTGGGCTGAGGGAAAAAAAAAAAAAATAACCATATCCTTTGCTCTGGCAGGTTGGAGTTAGAGATTTTGGAGTTTTAATCATTACAATGGATTTGTTTCTTAAAACTTGTGAATGGCTTTCTATTATTTATAACTATAGAAAGGGTCTGGGATCTACCCGAATCTTCATCATAGGGGTGTGAAAGAGTGGATCCATAGGGGTGTGAAAGGGGTGTGAAAGAGTTTCATAGGCATGGGAAAAATAACACATCCTAGTAAGTTCAACTACGATGTGACTTCCATTACCTTCCATATGCTGACCTATTACAGATTTATATCTCCAAACAAGATCTTTTTTCTAATTCCTATACTATTGAACCCCTTATTTGATATTTCTGTCGGGTGTCTCAAAAGTTCCTCAAATTCAACATATTCAGTATTTGACTCATAGTCCTCTCAACACTCTCTTGCCAGGCTTCTCTGAGCCTTCTTCTTTAGTAGGTAAACCTTGGTCTATAAAGAAGCAAACAAAACACTAACATGGTTCAAGGCCTTATCCCTAGAATGACCGTCTTACAGCGTCTTCCTGAGAAAAGTCAAGGCTACAAAAAGAATCTACTGTTTGTTCCAGCCAATACCTGAAGATAGGTCCCCTTTTCTAGATTCTGTGGGAAGGTAGGGCCTAACTTTGATTAGTGCCAGCTAACAAACCCAGATTGATTTTTACATGGACCAATCCCTGTTTTATGGGGAAAAAAAACAAACAAACAAACCAACAAACCTGTCTTTCTCCCATGTTTCTCCTTTACTCATATACTCACAACACTTCTGACATTTCTGCTCACCAAATATTATGGATTTTCCTACACCAAGCAATTCTCTGTAACACCAGTTGGGTATCCTACAATTTAACTCAATTCTGACACTATCTACCTGAAGATAGTGTCTGATTCCACAAATTAAAAGCTTAGTCCCACAAGACTGCTCCTTGCTACAGATTCTAATCGCCAAGTAGTAGGTCCCCAGGTTACCCTAGTCTGTCAGAAACTAGGAGTAGAGATTGGTAGATATCTATATTTCTTACTATTCCATGTCCTCCCTCCTACTTTTTGTACTTACTCACTTCCCTAACTACACTGTGCCATCCCTTACCTGGATCCATTTAAAACTCTTCTCCCTCATTCTTCCTTTAAAACTCTTAGTCACCTCTGTAGAAATTGAAGTTGAGCTGAGTTCATGCTGGACTCTTTTCCCTATTATAATAGTTATTACTGATTCAAATCTGTTCTTACCACCTTAGTGTCCAGCAAAAATAATCTGGTCCGCTTTTGATGTTCCCTATTTCAGTGAATGGCACTATCATCCATCCACCTGTGTAAATCAGACTCTTGGACATCATCCTTGATATCTCCTTCTTATTTTAACTGATATCACCTCCTCACTCTCCCTAACTAATCCATCATTGTGTCCTGGAGTTTCAGCTTCCAGGTATCTCTTAAATCTGTGCTCTTCTTTTCATTTCTAAAGGCTGCCATTTCTGGGCAGCTGTGTAGAACACCAGATTCAAGCATGAGTTTTATTGCTAGATTTCTTACTGCCTGGGCTTGAATCCTACTCATATTGCATATTACCTATGTGACCTTGGCAAGTCAACTGTGGAGCTACTTTCCGTATCTGTAAAGATCATTACAGTCTCTAATACATAGCATTGATTTTAGGATTAAATGAGATATGTCTGACACATGAATTCTGTTAAAGTGAGCTATTATTAGGTTAAAATATTATCTTCTCCTGCCTGGATTATTGCAATATTCTAACTGGTCTTCCTTTATCCATTTTTGTGTATCTCTCCAAGCCTGCAACCTTAATCCTGGGGGAGTTATCATTTCAAAGTCCAAATATAATTCTATCACTTTTACTTAAAAACTTTCAGTGGTTTTAACTGCTCTAAAGATAAAGACCTAAATCCCAGGCTTTCCTTCATTTAGTGCTCACCACTCTTTTTAGATCCAGCTCTCTGCACTCCTGTTATGCCCAACTTCTTTAGTTCTTCAAATGGTCCATGCCATTCTATCATTTCCTCTGACTCTGTGATTTTAGACTTTCTGCATATACTGCTTGTCTCTCTGCAATGTCTTTTGTCCTCTATGCATAATAAATTATCCTGATATATTTTTATGTCTCAGCTTGGTCATCAGTTCCTTGGTTAAGTCTTTTCCTATTACTCTAGCTAGTTAAAATCCTTTGATAGACTCTTTTTAAAAAAATTCTCCTTTTTTTCAGAGTGACTGTATTCATAGATTCTTTATACTCAGTGGAAACAGATTTTTGTCTGGGTTAAATCAGTTTTTTCAGTGCCTAGCAGAGTATAACTTGGTATATAGTAAATAATTTTGTTGAATGAATATTCATGTAAAGTACTTATGCTCCATAAATATTAGCCATTATTGTTATTGATGCTTACTGAGAAAAGGCAGGGGGTGAGAAGGTGAGGCAGACTAGATCAATGAAGCAGAAAACAAGCAAGGAAGTGGTAGATTGATCATGACCCAGAAGGTCAGAGAGTTCAGTGGCCAGAGTAAAGGATAGCAGGAAAGCCCAAAAGATGGCCTAGACTTGACGATGATGCTAGACAGAGGTATTCTAGTTAAGGTCCTCCTGATCGCTTAACAGAGATCAACATTTTTCAAGGACAGTGCATAAATGGAAGAGCTTATGGGAGTGACTTGGTCTAAGATGACAAACAATAGGGGTGGAAACTGTATTCCTAAATACGTAGCACCAAGGAAAAAGCCAAGTTCTTAAGTGATTATTAGAGCTGAGTGCAAATGATGAAAAAGGAAAGGAAGTTATATTTCCTCAGATCACTTCCTTCACTTCTGTGTCTTCTTTTCAGAAGGCATAGTTTGAAGGGAGGCAGAGTGACAAGAGTAAACATGTAAGCTATTTAGTTTCTGCCATTCTATTTTATCTTTACTCTTTTGGTAGCAACAATTGCAAACCTACATAATGTTTTCCCTAAAAAACAAGTATAATATTATTAGAATAGCTGATTCAATCTGTTTGCATTTATTATTCTTTGTGTTTTTATTATATTGTAATTCATAATAATGAAGGAAAGACACACAAATATATCTTACATTAATATAGACACTGTTTAGTTTACTGGTACATTTATTGTTTCTCCCTTTAAAAAGTCCTTATTATGCATTATCAATGGACTTTTATATTTAAGAAATATGAACTTGTGTCTAGTTCTTCCAATTATTTCACAAATGTACATTGGTCAGCTTTTTCACTTTGTTGCAAAACCTTCAGGTTTTTTTTTTAAACTTTCAGTTTTTTGTTTGTTAATGGAATCATTCATTTTTCTGTTTAAGCTCTTTTTTTTTTTAATACATGATCACCTGGCATAGAGACTTAACATCCTCAGGTTTCCACTTAAATAACCTTACATATAAATATAATGAGGTGTTTAATGGGCAGAGGACTTGGATAGACATTTTCCCCAAGAAAACCTACAGATGGCCAATAGATACATGACAAGATGCTCAACGTCACTCATAATCAGGGAAATGCAAATCAAAATCAAAATTGGATATTACCCCAGACCTTTCCGATTAGCTATTATCATAAAGACAAAAAAGTAGCAAGTGTTAGCAAGGATGTAGAGGAAAAGGGAACCCCTCATGCACTGCTGGTGGGAATATAAATTGGTGCAGCCACTGTGGAAAACAGTATGGAGGTTCCTCAAAAAATTAAAAATAGAACTACCATAAACTCCAGCAATTCCACTTCTGGCTGTTTACATGAAGAAAACTAAAACACCATTTCAAAGAAATATAAGCATCCCAGTATTTATTGAAATATTACTTATAATAATCAAGATATGGAAGCAATGTAAATGTCCATTGGCAGTTGAATGGATAAAGATGTGGTAAATATATACAGTATAATATTACTGCACCATGAAAAAGAATGAAATCTTGCCATTTGTAACAGCATGGATGGACCTAGAGTGTATTATGTGAAGTAAATCAGACAAATATCATATGATTTCACTTACATGTGGAATATAAAAAACAGAAGCAGATTCATAGATACAGGAAACAAAGTATTGGTTACCAAAGCAGGGAGGGTTTGAGGAGGCAGGCAAAATAGATAGAATAGTAAGAGGTACAAACCTCCAGTTACAAAATAAATGAGTCATGGGGAAGTAAGGTACAACACAGGAACTATAGTCAGTAATATCTTAATAACTTTGTAAGGTGACTTATGGTAACTAAACCTATCTTGGGAATTATTTCATAATGTATAAAAATATTAAATCATGATGATGTATACCTAAAAACTAATAGGACATTGTATGTTAATTCTACTTTAATTTAAAAATGAGGTGTTTGTGTCCACTTGACCTGGCCTGACAAATAAGTTTATATATTGATCATTTATTTCAAAAGTGGTGGGCAATTAACTACAATTTGAAACTATATGACTTAGGAGTTATGTATAGTATATTATTCTTTATATTTTAATTAATAAAATACAACATGTTTCTTTCTCTACCCACAAACAGAGTAGAGATTGGTACAGAAAATCAAGCTGATAGAAAAGTAGAAACTGCTAAATGTGGCCATCAAGTTAGTGTAATATACGTCAGGTTTGGTTCTGAGGTTCTTGGCAGCTGGAGCAAAAAGAGAAATGACCTTTGTTACTGGAAAAAAGGAAACATTTCAGTTCTTTTGGGAAAATTTTCCCTCCAGTTTAAAATTCTAAAATAAATTTTATATCCTGGGCTTTATATCCAGGATAATGAATGATGTAATAAATAATTTCTTCTAAATGCAAAACTAAATTATATAAAATGCAGAATAAAATTTCATATCTAGATTGGCATGTTACATATTAATTGGGATTTGGAATCAGAGACTTTATATTTTTGACAGGATGAAAGTTCATCTGAGCATTTTCACAAAAGCATAGCCAAGCAAAGGAACAATGTGAATAGCTTTTAGAAGAAACTGCCTAATGGAAGAGAAACTACACTTTTAAGAACTTGAGAAATAGGGGCACCTGGATGGCTCAGTGGGTTAAGCCTCTGCCTTCGGCTCAGGTCATGATCTCAGAGTCCTGGGATCGAGCCCGCATCGGGCTCTCTGCTCAGTGGGGAGCCTGCTTCCCCCTCTCTCTCTGCCTGCCTCTCTGCCTACTTGTGATCTCTCTCTCTGTCAAGTAAATAAATAAAATCTTAAAAAAAAAAAAAGAACTTGAGAAATATCTTTTTCATGTATAGGTAGAGTAGTTCCCATATGATCTGAGCTAGTGCTTTCAAAGTTTGATGATAATTAATTTCCAAGGCTTTTTAAGAGAGAACATTTAACTAGGAAACATTTAGGTTAACTAAAAATATCACATATTTGAAAGCTTAGATATATATTTTTATTTATTAATTTCCTTATTTCAAAATAATTTGTATACACTGCCCACCCTTCTTTCCCAAGTAATCCTGCCAAGTAAAAGTTTACTGCTTATAGAAAGGTATTATCGAATATTGTACTTTCAAATACGTTTTTTCACTATACTCTGTATTAGTCTAACTGATCATTTAATATATTGTATATTTTTCACATCATAGCATAGCATTTTGTTATAAAATAAAGGAATGAACTGACAAATGAATAAGTGATATATTTACCATAAAGTCATATCACTCTCCTCTGTCAGTGGTAAGAATTATAGGCCTAAATTTAGTTTAAATGCTGGGGTTCAGCCCTTTTTGAACTTCTCAGTTTTTTTCTGCCCAATTGTGAATACTCTCTGGGAACTAGTTTTTCAAGAGCTTTCCTGTTAAACCTTATGCATAAGTTAGCTAATAATTAAGGCATAAGCTTAAATGTGTAACAACTAAATTAACTTATATAAAGCACATCTAATAATGCATATATTAAGCGAAGAATAAATACCAGTTCTTTTCCTTTCAAATGTATTTTAATTTTAATGGATTCTCTTGCAAACATTGAAGATCTTCTTGATCTGAAGAAATTACATTAAAATGAATGAACATTGGCATCTGTACTTTTGAGAAGCCCTTGTGCCTTCCCAAGGTATGTCACATTGATTGCCACTTCTTTATTGACTCACAATTCTAACTGTGCCAGGGTTTCTAAGGCAAAGAGGCCTTCTCAATTTACAGTCTTTAATGCTTTTGCATGGGTACTGCAGGTGCTCTTTCATCAGAAGACAATCTATCTCTTATCATGATGTATAGGCACTGAAGAGTTGCAGGGTCTGTAGCCAGGTAAAACCAATACCTGATATAGAAACCTGGACACATGAAAGAGCTCCTATCAAGAAACTGGTTAATTTTTATATGACCCATGTAGAAAAGTTTGATTAGGATTTGTATAGGGGCATAACAAAGCTAGATTCAGGGTAGAAATGTAACAAAATTAATTTTCCTTCATTTGTTTCAAAAAATAACAAATTCTAAAGCAATTTTACAGTATTTCTAAAACTCTGCTTTCATTGAGTTAACAGATGGTGTGTTATAAAACAAAGAGATTATTTCTTAACATTTTCATGGAATTAAAAATATAGTGATACACAGTTTGCTTTGCAACTCACTAAATTTTATTTGGGAATTAACTTAACCATTTCTTAAGATTTATTTATTTTAGAGAGAGTCCATGAGCATGGGGATGGGCAGAGAAAGAGGGAGAGAGAATTTCAAGCAGACTCCCTACTGATCAAGTACCCCAATGTTTTAGGGCTCCATCTCACAACCCTTCAATCATGACCTGAGCTAAAGCCAAGAACAGATGCTCAACTGACTGAGCCACCCAGGCACCCCTAATTTATCATTTTCAAGACCTGAATTGATACGAAGTTCTAACAGTTTTTCTTTGGTCTTGGGCAGCATCCCTCTGTCATTTTTCAAATCAACACTCCCTTTTGCAAATGGATGTGTTCTATACATGGATATATTTATGGGTAGCTCTGTGTATGAATGTCTATAAAGATAAAAATTACAAATCTGTTTTTTAAGTTCCATCTTGTCAGGAATCATGTAAGCTGAAGGGTGAAGATTGGAAATGATTTCAATTTGGTCAGCAACTGCTATTAAGAATATGGTAAAGAGAACAATTTAGCATTAGATAAATGAGCTTTTATTGACCAGATTCTACCATAAAGCAGGAACCTGCAATCTCAAACAGCAAATATCTACATGTAATATCCCCAGGTGTAGACCATTGTATTAGGCTATCATTAGATAGTATCCATTAGATACTATGATATTTTGACAGCAAGATATTAAAAATACAAAATCCTAACTACTGAACTCTCTCACGAGTGGCATAATCAATATCTATTATTATTACTATTACTATTATTATTATTTTATTATTATTTATTGTTTTATGTTAGTGATCATAAAGTACATCATTAGTTTTTGATGCAGAGTTCCAAGATTCATTGTTTATGTATATCAATATCTATTATTAACAACACAAAAGAATTTACTGTTAAGCTGAGATTGATATCTCAACTACCAATCTATATTTATCACCAAAGCAAAATTTTGAATTTATATAAAGTGAAGCACCTGGCCTAAATCTTAGGGAAAGTGGGTTAGAGATTACCATTTAATTTGGTTGATAGCATGTGCCAAATGTCTGTAGCATCTTCAAGAAACAATCTTTAATGGGAAAAATTAATTTTATGACCTAAACTTAGCAAGATAATACCCAAGTAGCATTAAACTTTTTAGCGCTTTGCCACTGCTTTTAAAAAAACTAAACCTTTTGCCAAATTTTGCTTCATAATAGTTCATGATGGATATGAAGCAGCCAACTTCTGTAAACCTTGGTAACTTTCTCAGAATAATTTAGAAAAGCAGGCATTATAAAATGTTAAAGGTCGCCAAGATTTTAAAATCTAATATCACCTTTCTTAAAAATAACCTCTGACTCATAGCATTACTCATCTACCCTTTCTCTTAGACTTTATTAAAAACTACGACCAGTGAGTCAGAAAGAGGGGCTTTAAAGGATGTTAAATTTCCAGGGTGAAGCATCCTCTGAAAACTCATCATTTAACACACTTGCCATTGTTTTTCACAATAATCCTTTTTGATTAGTCTTCCATCCTTCCTGTAACCTTGGGTTTTGAAGACATTTCACTAAATCACCAAGAGCTACCTACTTTCTCCTTTTAAAACATTTTCTTTTCATCATTCAGCCAAAATTTCCATACAACTCTTGGGTTTCTCAATCTATTTTATAAGAAATAAATGTTCACTTTTATGTATTTTCTTTTTGTCATTCTCCTAGTGAGGCTTAAATGAAATATTTTCCTCTTTATATACTATTTTGGCATTCTTTAAAAAGCTGGTTTTTCTGGTGTGTTTAAATTTTAAAAATTTATCTCATTACTCTCGAATTTTTCTATGTAATTATAATGATGATTTGAAAATTTATCAGTTTTTCTGACTTAAAATAAATTGTCTTTATGTCAATTTGTAATTCTTCCATTATTTCTTGTCCCTTAAAAAGCGACCAAACTTGAATTGTTAAGTTTTCAAATTGAAAAGCATTATGTTGTCCTACAGCATTCTGTCAGAATTGAGTATCTAAAATGCTTTTATCCTCTTCCTGCTGTAAACTAAAAGAAAACAAACAATAATTCTATCTTCTTTTTCTTCCTCCTCGTCTTCCTAACATGTATGGAGAATTTACTGTGTGCCCAGGTCTTTATATGAATTATCTAATATTCTTATCCAATGAAACAGCTGCTGTTATTCATATTCTGTACATGAGGTACTTGAGGATTTGTACTTGAAGGAATCCAAGGTCACAGAGCTGGAAGTAGTGTGAGGTTCACTGTGGTGGTTCCACCATCATGTACGGTGTTTATCTGTAAGAAACTGTGTGTGATTTATTTTCAAAGTTCGTATTGTAGGTTGAAAATAATTCATAATAGAAGAGAATCTGAAAGAAAACAATCTATTTTTCACAGTTTCCTTAGTGTTTTTGCCATGTTGCAAGATACCTTGAGATATCTAAATGTCACAGACACAACAAACTGGAAAGAGTTGGAGTTGGCCTTAGAACATGGTGGCTGCACAGTCTCCAAGGAATCATTTTGACTCTCACTAGGTCCCACTTTCTTCATTATTCTTCACTTTTTCTAGATTGCTCATTTTTTAAAGATGCTATGACCATGGCTCCCTCTGACCACAGAACTGTTGGCAAAAGATTAAATATTTGCAGAGGATGTAGAAAAGCAGAAGTATCAGCCCAAGTCAGGACTCATCTGAGATGGGCTCCTTCTGGAGGATTATCTTCCATTCTGCCATAGGATCTAAGCAGACAGAGTTACTTATAATCGTCTGGCATTTACATGGTCCATGTTCAGCCCCTAGATCTATCTGTGGCATTTCTGGAATTTGTAGAACTGTCTTGAAATAAATGTCTAAATAGAAATACATGACATGAGAAGGAACTTACTTATCACTGCTAGCCATAGGAAAAGAAGGATGAAGGAATGCAGAGAAATAGGAGATGGTCGGTGGTCCTCCTGCATCTTGACATTTAAAAAGTCTTGAAGAGAGAGAAGTTGCTAAACCTTTAGGCATTACTGAAGGTAGTACTCTTTATAAGTTTTGATGCCCAGCTAATTTGAAAATTACTTGAAAACTATATGTGTTTTAAAATCTGGTCATATTCTACTTAGATATGTTTTTAAGTGTTTGGTTCTGATTAGCATTTATTTTTTAGTTTCAACCTCTTTGCAGAAACAGGTTTTCTTTCTGAGATCACAATTACCTGATATGTGTAAAATGATGGTTGTGGAAACTACTGGATATAGATCATAAGTTATTTTTTTATTAACTAGTTAGGAGCAAGAGAAACCTGGAGTAGTTCATTATAATAACTGTCAGATAAATTTTCTTTTCTGGAAAAAAGTCAATACATGCCAGAAAATGTATAGATAATGCTTAGAGTGTGTTAGTTTATATGTGTTCAAAAAGGAACATAAGAACTTACAGTTTAGCTAAAGGTCTGGGAAGATAATTCAACATTATATCTGGGTTTGGCTTACCTAGTAGTCAGTTTTCTTTAGATACAGGTAGAGCAAATGCAGGTGGTTGTGGTTGGGCTGGCTTAGTTGTAGACGGTGTGACCCTGTAGTTTGAGAGCTTGGGTCTGAAACCTGGTGTTGCTAATTACTGGTTGGGTGACCTGAGACAATTTATACAAATTCCTTGTTCCTCTTTTCCTTCCTTAGTAAAGTGGGGATAAGCATACTAGTGTATACCCCAGAGGGGTTTTGTGAGGATTAAAATAAAATAACATTACTAAATCACTTAATATAATGTTTAATAATCAACGAGAACACAGTGAATGTTGGCTGTCTTTACTGCAAAAAGGTGGCTTGGATTTGAGTCCCAGGACCGACTTGTCTTTATTAGTTGTGTGACTCTGAGGAAGTTACATAACTTCTGAGTGTCCTTATAAAAAGAAAATCTGTTGTCTGCTTCTGAGAAAATACTGTCTGCTTCTGAGGGTTGTTAGGATGATTAAATTAATTGATATATGGGAAGTACCTTGGTAAGTGTAAAACACATCAGAGCGAGCCACCAGCATAACTGCTGAAGAGGTAAATAGCTTCTTACTATCTACTGCTGTGTAGATCCTACTTTACTATTTTATTTTATTTTTATTTTTATTTTATTTTTACTTTTACTGTTTTCTTTGCTCTCTCTAGTGGTAGCAAATGTGTATCAGTTAAGTGATTCAAAGATGAGTAGTGTGAGTTTGAATGTTACTAAGGTTTGTATATAAAATTGGAGTTGGAATTAGCTAATAAGGGAAAAATAATTGTGAGAAAGTTATCAAATTTAATTCTCTTAAATATTTAATAATCTTATCCCAACACATTCTACATAAATATAATTATTATTTAATATGAAGCCCATTTGTGTTAATAGTCTCTTTTTAATGACTATGCAATGGAAACTATGAATTTAGGAGTTTATAAGAATTTAACCACAGTTAATAAAAACATCTTAGGAATGTTATTTATGGAACATAATTAAAAATTTTCCCCTTTTATCCTCACAGCTATACATTTATTTTAGGCCTCTAGCTCCTCAAAGGGCAGTTTCTCTGTCTTTTACATCATACTTACCCTCTGTGCTCTTCCAGATGGGCCTCACTTTCTTATCAGTCTGCCTTTGTTCACTGAGTTTCCTTTGCCTGTAGAATAGATAATTTAAATTATATTTCAGGCCTCCAACTCATGCATTTTAAACTTTATGAAATCATTGATCACTGCTCTCTCAGAGCACCTAGCATACTTCCTGAACTTACTGATGTTCATTGTTCTCTTGCTTTAGACTGGAGGTAACTTGGGGAGAAGGAATCACATCTTTTTCATCTTTGTATCCTTGACATAATTCACAATACTTGGCACATAGTTGAGGAGTAAATTACTGTATGTATTAGTTGCTATATGATTCTTTTTTAAAAGTTTTTATTTTAATTTCAGTTAGTAAACATAGTGTTATATTTGTTTCAGGCGTACTATGGGATTCTTATATTTCAAGCCACATGAGGCTTGGTGCTGTCTTTAATTTCCCTTTTTCATGTTTGGTAAATAGCCTCTTAAAAAGTGAAGCTACTAGATAAATATTAAAGTGACCACAAATTTCAGTTTGTGTCTATTGGATTAAGCTACTGCTAAGTAGCCTCTTCTTGGTTTCTAGTTACTAGAAAAAGTGAATGCAGCTTTTAAATTACATAATTTATAACTCAATATCATGGGTTCAAACCTATACACTACTTGTTTAATTAGTGTGAATTATGTAGGGTCTGGTTAAAGATTGTGCTCATTTTCCCAATAGCGTATCCTTAGAGAAAAAGGTGCTTTAGACTGACTAATTTAAAGAAGATGTACTTCTATTGTGTTTGGTTCAAAAGCTTGCGTTTAATCAAGTCACTTTGTTTTTTAGTAAAACACCCTGTACCTGGTTGTTAATTAGTGATCTAGATTCATTGGTTCAGAGGGAGACCAAGCTCACATAAACCCAGAGAGCCACACATGTCTTGTATTTTCCAATAGGGCTATGTACAGTTATGTAAAGTGGTGGAAGGGAATGACTCCGTGTTTTAATAATGTTAATTTAAGACAGTTTACATTCTTATCTGAAATATGTGGACATATGAACAGCCACAACAGTTTTCACAATTATGTGAAAGTGCAGGTCTAGGTTTTGGATTACAGAGTAATTGAAACATCTCAGGCAGTAGCATCCAGAATAAACCAGAGCACTGCCAAGAACCCAAGTACATTAGTCTACGTTTTTGCAGACTATATCCCTGTGCCAGGAATTCTCCCAAAAGGAACAGAATATATATGCAACCCTTCAATAAGGTCTATTAGAGGGGTCCTCTCTTACCCAAAATAGGCACTTAAGATACATTTGTTCCTTTGCCCTCACCTTTCATCTAATACATGGTAATGTATTAGAGATTATGATATGTGGAAAGTTTGTGTACATATGATTGGATATGAGCAACATGGAGTTTATAAAACTCTAGCTGATTCTGCTAAAAAGCTGCTTCAACTCATGGGCTATGCACTAGCTGGAAATATAAGCACTTTCTTCAAATCTCAGTTTCTATTTCTGGACTGCTATTTGACCTTGCACATTATAATTAGATTTGCAACTTTTGCAAGGATACAGACATTCTTCCCACTGTTTGTAGCATGATGACAAAAACAAAACAAAACAAAACAAAACGAAATAAAACAAAAAAACAGTGTGAACAGTGTTAAGCCCAGAATGCATATTTCCTGTCTCTAAAAGCAGGGAGTGTATGTATGTGTTTTCTGATTATTTATAATGGATTACTTACATTATATTTACATATAATAAACTTGATTTTCTATCTTTGTTATTGGTTCAATCTTTTAACTGTTGTCCATTAATTGAAATCCATTTTAGAACCAGGTTGGGTATAAATAATGAAAGTTCAAGTCTTTGCTGATTTCTCTGTTTACGTGGTGATTTTCCATTCAGTTATTCTTTATTTTGCTTATGGCATAAAACATGTCTTCATTCAGGTATTTTTGGGTCTAGAGCCACTGATGAATTTTTATTATTTAACTCATAGACTTGACTATCCATTTATGCATTCAATTATTAACTCATCCCATAGATGTTTAAAGACTGCCTACTGTATGCCAGACACTATTTGTCCTAAAACAAATGATACAAAGTACCTGCTCAATCTGAGAATGCTCAAAGTATTATTCTTTGGAATTCAGTGAAGATAGTTAGTATTTCATTGTACCCAACTATTAGATTGCTAAGTTTATCTTTTTGTATGTGTAATTATTGTAGGGCTTTCAAGGTGCACATTTAATTTAATTAATTGTGCACACTCACAATTGTATGACTTAAATCACCTTTCAATATATTTTATGAGTGGTGAAAGAACTCTACAAAGCATACTCTATTCGTTTTCAATTGCTTAACAAGTTACCGTGGACTTAGTGGCTTAAAACACCACCAATTCATTAGCACACAGTTCTGTAGATCAGAGAGTCCAATGGAGTTTGACTGGATTCTATGCTTAGTTATCACATAGCCGAAATCAAGGTGTTGGCCTGGATGAGCTTTTATCTGGAAGTTCTGGGAAAGAATTGGCTGTCAAGCTCGTTTAAGTTGCTGGCAAAAATCAGTCCTGTGCTATTGTAGCATCGAGTCCCTGTTTCCTTACTTGCTATTAGCTGAGGGTCACTCTCATTTTCCAAGACTTTCCACATTCCTTCTCATATGACTACCTCCATTCTGTACCAGAATGTTACACCTAATATGTCCCATATTCGCATGTTTTTGACTTCCTCTTTCGAGGAAATCTGAGAAAATTCTACCTTTAAAGAGCTTGTGTGATTAGTTTTGGCCCACACAGATAATCTCTTTATTTAAGGTGAATGGATTAATAAACTTAATTACATCTGAAAATACCATTTGCCATGTAACATAAATTAATCACGCCGTGAAAGCCCATCATCTTCACAATCCTATCCTGGGGATCAGAGAATGAAAACTACATTTTTGTAATTATGCCTCCCACAATTTCCATTTTTTAAAACTATTTACTGTGCTATTGCTGCCAGATATTTTACGTCTACAATGACATAACTTCCCAAATATATTATTAGCTTTGATCTAAACAATGGGTTATTAAGAACACTTACAAATAAAAAAAGTCTCTTGTATTTATGTATATACTTAGACTTTCTAGTACTATTTATTTATTTATTTATTTTTGTCTAGATATGATTTTCATTTGGTGTTATTTTCCTTCTACCTAAAGAATTTCCCTTTACATTTCTTGATGTACAGGTCTGCTGGGAAGAAATTCACTCTATTTTTGTTTGTCTGAAAAAGTCTGTATTTTACCTTATTTTTTTGAAAAATGTTTTTTGCTGAATATAGACATCTATATTGACATTTATTTTCTTTTTAGCACTTTAAATTTGTCATTTCCTTGACTTTGTTGTGTACTGTTTCAGATAATAAGTAAAAGGTAACTCAACATTTTTCCTATGTCTTGTAATTTTTCTTCCCTTTGGCTATTCTTAAGCTTCTTTCCTCATCACTGGTTTTCAGCAATGTTATTGTGTTAGACCTTAGTGTTCTACTTGTGTTTTTTTTTCTTATTTGCTTATATGTTTTATTGAGCTTCTTGTGTTTGTGCCTTTGTTGCTTTCATTAAATTTGGAAATGTTTCAAAGATTAATTCTTTAAATATATTTTTGCCATTTTCTCACATCTGTTTCTGGGACTACAATTATATGTATGTATGCTAGGCTCCTTGTTATTGTCCCACATGTCAGTGAGACTTTATTTTACTTATTTTTTTAGTGAGACTTTATTTAACTTTCCAGTCTTCTTTCTCTCCCTCTGTGTGTATGTGTGTATTTCTGTATGGATAGATTCTGGTATTCTGGTACTCTGTCTCTTCTTCTGTAGTGTCCAATCTACTATTAATTAGATTGAGTCATATTTGTTTTTCATTTAAGATAATGGACTTTTCAAATATAGAATTGTCATTTGGTTTTTCATAAATTCTTATTTTCTGTGCATTTATTTATTACCTCTGTATTTTCCTTTAAATCCTTCAATATATTTCTAATGCCATAGTATTTGTTAATTTCAGTATTTACACCATGTTTAGTTGCTTTTCTATATACATTTTCTTTTGGTTGTGTGTCACATTCCCTGTTTCTTTGAACACCTAGCAATTTTGGTTTTATTGTGGACATTGTGAATACTCCATTGTTGAGAACCTTTTTTTTTTTTAATCTTTATGAAGGTCTTGAGTTTTTTCTGGCAGCAATTTCCTGTCTGATATCTGATAAATTTTATCATGCTGAGGCTATTTGAGTAGGTCTAGAGTAATACTTAATCTAGAACCAAAATAATACTACTTTTAATGTATGCTCTTTTTGAGGTCTGAACTAAATGTATGTGGAGTTCAGTGAAGCCACTTATTCTAGAGAATTAGAATTTCAGTGTCTCTGGACATGTGATTGTGGAGTCCTTCATTCACTTCACAGTCCCTACTAGCCATTCTCCACCATGCCTCATGTAGTCTTGCCCTGAATGTGTGTATGTTAATATTGGTCCAAAGACTCAAATGGATATATCTGCAGATATCTGGAGATACTTCTCTGTGTAGTATACTGTTCTCCAGTTAGCTTTTCCTCAAAGTTTCTGTTGCCTCAGCAGCCCGTAATTCTGGTCTCTATTTCCCCTACCCAGTGAGAACACAGGTTTTGTTCAGGCTATTTTTCTATGCTGCAGTTTGGAACTCAACTCATGTGTGCCCCTTCTCCCAAGGATCATGGATGGCTGTTGCTTAATTATTTTAAATGGTCGATTCATGTATTTATAATTGTTTAAGGTAGAATAGTAAGTCCAATGACAACTGTTCTGTCATGGCTGGAACTAGAATTAGTAGTGTAAATTTTTTTTAAGTTATCTATTTGATACAAACATGCTTTAATATTAATTTCATTTGATATCATAATTACTCAAGTTCCTGCATGTGTGTGTCTTAAGAGATTTTATCTGCTATATGTATTTTAGAATACTTTATCAACTCAGTGCTGAGAAGGCCATGGCATTCTCAAGTAGGGGTATTTCAAGCAATCTTCATTTTTATTTATTTTGCTTTGGGGAACTATATTTTGAAAACTTTCTTCCCATTTGTTTTCCCCTTGTGGGTTAACTTTGGAGTTTAGAGTTGGTTTCTTGATTATATCCTAAAAATGCTTCATTTTCCTGCTCACCAACTTTATCTTTTGGGACTTTTCATTCTCTCATAATTCTCCACAACTCTCCTTTAGTTAGTTGATTGCTAAAGGCTACAGTCTACCCTACTTGGTGAATGCCTCAGTGAAGCTAGTTACCAATGAACATGCTTCTACCAGTTGTAGGTTGTTCAGTGATTGTGATAGTATTTTGGATTCCCTAATGTGTTAATTAGCCAGGTCCTTTTAGTGCTATAAGTAATTCTGTTGGAGTTTTTTTTTTAATCTCTTGATAAACTTATTCAATCATGGCCAACCACTTAAATATGTCTTTTGCTTCCAGAATGGCTTTTATTTCTTTGCCATTAAAGTGGCTGCTTTGATTATAGAGAGACTATTACCAAGCTGCAAACAGTAAAGCCATGAGGATTTCCCTTATTTAACTAGACCTCTAGGATGCCATAAGTGTGACCCAGTACTTCTATCATGAGGAATGACATTCAGTTTTCCAGTTTCATTTTTTGTTAGTACAACAATGTTCACTCCTGTAGTGTAAATTCTAATTAACCAACCCAATACAATTTTTGCCTTCTCTTGGGAAACTATCTTCCCTTATGTTTTTGTAATTTGTGCAAAGTGAAAATCCTTACTTCCTTCTCTGTGATTTCTTTCCATCTGCTGACTTTTTGCTCATTACTAATTTATATATTCTCAGTGGGTGGCTGTCTCTCAGGAGATCAACATTACAAAAACCTCCTAGGCAATGAGTCAGTTGATGAGGGATCAAAAAGAAGAGTTATCATTTCCCCAACTACTTATCTTTGAAATTTTTAGCATGATTATCTTCCCTTCTTCTTGTTCTCTCTTACTATATCTGACAAGCATTTAGACATTAAACATGAAAGCATACTCTTTCTATCCTTTCTCTTAAAATATTTAAGACTAGCCAATAATACCTCAGTCTCTCCTTTACTAGAGTGGACTTTGATTGCTCCACTTTCTTATATTTTCTTAAAATTAGCCATTGATGTGTGTTTAAATAGATTTAGAGTTTCCTTTTGCTCTCACAAAATAAACATTTAGAAAGATGGGATGGCAAGTGTCTACTATTTTACTGGCTTCTATGCATTTTCTTATACAAAAAGTGGTCATACTGATTCTGTTTAAAATAAAAATAAGTGCAATATACTATCAAAAACTAAAATCATATGTAAGATAATTATATTGCCAGTCACCAAAGCCAATTGCTTCATTGAGTAAATATCAGGCTCATTTCGGTGACTCTCCTAGTATCTAATGTTTATACAGCATAGTAGGATATGCATTGCGACCCTAAAATTTCACACTTTGGGATCATCACAGTGAAAGTAATCTCAGACCAACTTTTGTTACACATATAAACATTTCTTGCCAAACAGGCATAAGAACTAAACTACTTGTTTGAGTTCTATCCCAAATGCACTCATCAATATCTTCCCTGAAAGACTTTCTCTGAAACTAATGACATTCTTATAGGAGATAGAGCAAGTCTCAATGTCAGATAAAGAAGTAGGATCTTCTAACTTCTGGATTAAAGAACTATATTCCTTTACTTCCCTAAATCAAGTGTATTTTTCTTTTAAGCTTCTCTCCCATTCCTTGTTTTAGCAGAAGATTAAATCATAATCATTGTTGGGACTCCCTTCACTGTCCCTAGCTCAAATTAAGAATTCCTGGGTCTTAGGTAGATAGAAATAACTGGGGTTGGGGGCTGGTGTCTAGTTTACTTTTGATGGGTTTCTGTCCAAGCCTTCTTGAAATCTTGAAAATGGGTAGCATTCTGTGCCAAGTTTGGGCTATAGGAACTTTTAAATATCTTCCCACCGTGTTATTTTGTGATTGGTGCTAGGCTTTCATAGATTATTTCATCAGAGGTGCAGTTGCATTTTGGGGATCCTTGTCTTGGTGCTGGTCTTTGTATGTATACCTAGGTCTAAGTAAGTCATCAGATATAAGGTATCAGGGTCTTTACTTGAGGGATCTGGCAAAACAGGAGCACAAAAATATGAACAGAAGTGTAACCTTGGTGAACTTACTTTGGATTTTGCAATTAGGAAATGTAATCTTGGTAGACCTGTAAAGTTTGTATTCTATCATGTTTTATTTTGAATAACATGGTAAGGCCATTATACTTTCTGTCCCAAATATGGTCTATATCTTGTTGTCCAATATGGTAGCCATTAGCCACACATGGCTATTTAAATTTAAATTAAGATTCAGTAAAATTGAAAAAAAAATCAGTTCCTCATTTGCACTAGTTGCATTTCAATAGGGGCCACCATATTGGACACCACGTATATTGAACATTTCCATCATTACTGAATGTTTTATTGAATAGTGCTGATGATCAGTTATCTGAGATCATCAATTTACTACTGATGCATTTAAAATTTTTTTCCTTTTTTTGGGCATCTACTATTACACAATACCATGTTTTATAAGTAGCAAAAACCTGTTTATCAGATTCCAGGCAGTGGAGTTAATCTTTATAATTTCTTTGTGTTCACTTTTTGTTGTCATTTTTGTGTCATTTTTTAGTAATTTGTATTTATAAATTCCATTAAAAGCTAAAAGTATGGGTAGATATCACTGGTGTTTGCTTATATTTATAAAATGACTATTTATAATGTCACAGATATATTAGGAAGGAAAAGTCATTTATATGGAAATAGGGTAGATGTAGATAGAAGTAGGATAGATGTAGTGAACTTTTGATTGGTTTTATTTCAATAGCCAAAATGGATTCTCCAAAGGAGTTTTTTAATTTGTTTTGTTTTTGTTTTGTTTCCTTTCATTTTAACTTAAAGAATAGGTTTTAGGACACTGGCCAAAATTTTGTTGTCATTTTGTGCACAGATTTCAGAAACCTGTAGCATAGAAGCAGTCTTCAAACCAAGGCCAATGAAATTTGAGGCTGCCAGAACTACCTCTGTGTATTTAAGTATCAGTCTTCCCATTTCTGGGATATCCCATACCCTCATTCTGAATAGACTCATGGGAGTTTCAGAGGTCATTTAGTATTAAATGTTTCATATGTACAACTTGAAGTGCTGAGTGGCTTGCCCAAGAGGCATAGATGCTCAAAATCAGAGCCAGAACATGAGAGTTCATATAGAGACTTGTCACCTGGGGCTTTCCTCTGGTTTGGTGCTCATGCTTGGTACAGACTCTGCACCACACCTGGCTCCATGGTAAGAGTATTCTCAGACTGCTTTTGATATCACAACAGTTAAAAATTATTTGGCTCCTCATATTCATGTACTTTAGAGTAAAGTGAAGAGGAGAAAAACAGAACCACTTAAAAAATCCAATAAGTAATACATTAAATCTGAAAGTAAACTTTATATACATACATTCTAAGATAAACATCTAAACATTTCCTGGTCTTAAATATATTTCTATTGATACTCATGACAAATTGTTAAAGAAAACAGACAAAAGGCAGATACATGATAAGATTCCTTTTTAGTAAGATATGTATTATATAAGACATAGACTAGAATATATATTTCAAAGTATTAATAATGTCTATGTCTGCATGATAGGATTATGGGTAATTAAAATTTCTTTTCATTATCTGCCTTCTCTTCAAATTGTTTTATGAATATGAGTTTCTGGTATAATAACAAAAATATTTTAATATAAATTCCATTTTTATCCAGGATTGAATATATATTATACTTTAATAATTAAAGTTTTTAAACAAATTAGAATATTTTAAGAATAGGGGAAATTTTAAAGAGATTAAATTTAAGATTTTTACTTTTAAAGAGGGTAGACTTTAAAAAGATGATTAAATACTTATGAATAATACCTTATCTCCTACTGTCCTACTGATTTAAAGCATTTATATATATTTAGATCATAATTTCTAAAAATATCTTAGGAAGGTTAATATTCTATAACAAATATGAATGGAATTTACTTAGTTAAAACTTTCTTGGCTCCTTATTTAATCTTCTAGTATTAAAAAAAAATCCAGAAACTTTATCTTAAACATCTCCTTACAGTGTAATTATCTTTTGAATACAAATCATATCCAATAACTTCTGCCTTCCCCTCTTAGGATTCACTTATTTTCTATGTACAATGCACTTAATATACAATATGCATTAATATCCATCAATTATTTGTTTTGCATAATTTAACCCTTAAATTGAACCATTAGATAATTTGAATATACAGTACTGCCTCATTCATTCTACTTTGGCGTCAAGTTTTCTGGGCCTACGTCCTATATGATATTATTTTACACCAACCACGATTTTAATAACTCAGTAGGCCCTGGACAAGCACTTGATGTAGTGAGTATCTGGCACTCTGACTCTGAAGCACTGAATAGTTAGATGAGAGGAAAAGATTTTCCTTGACTTGATCCTCTTTCCACTGGGTCTGAGTTCTGCCACAAAGTCAATTAGCAAAGACCCTTTGGTAATGGTAAGCTCTTAAGTAGAATTTAAAAGTACATTAAAAAAAATTCCATTATGAAATATTGGATATTCCCCTACTCAAGACTTAGTAGAAAGCAGACAACTACATAGAATGATCTTTGCCTTTAGAGGAAATATGGTTAAGTGAACCAAATGTGGCAACTTCTGTGATAGGGAGATAGAGGCTTGGTGGGGCATGGTGTGGAAGACATACATACCGGTTTTGCCTCCCCACCTCTCCCTTCTGACACAGTCCTCTCTGTTTCCTGTCCCAGTACTTCTTCCTTTCTTTTCTTTCTGATCTGAAGTACAGGTCTCAACAGGGTAGGGCAGGGAGAAATAGGCCAGGAAAGGAAAAGTACAAGAATGGACAGAAAATGCAGGTGTTTGAATGGTAGATCTGAGAGTGTTTTGGTGTGATTTCTGTTCACACTGAAAGGGAATTAGAATCCTAGGAGGAAAGGGAAATGCCCTTCCTTCTTTCACCTCATCTCAAGCCCAGAAAACAAAACAAAACAAAACAAAACAAAACAAAACAAAACAAAACAAAAAACCTCCCTCCAATGGAAACCAGTAGATTCAATTTGTAATAATTTTCTCAGAAGAGTCAGGTGCATGCTTCCTCTCTCTTCTGTTGTTTTCTTTTTTTGCCTTTTTCTTTTCAATAACTGCTGTGATTGAGCTTTCTCTATCTTTGCTGGCACTTCCCAAATCGTTCGCTTTGGATGGTGTATAGATTCTCTGACTAGGGGGTTATTTATTGGCTATATAGATTTTCTGTCCCCTGCTCCTCAGGGTGTGCAGTTGTGTTTTATTTTCCCCTGTTTCTTCCTTCGTTTGCTTGCTCATTTTATTTCTTGCTATTCTCTCATAAAGAAAAAAAAAATCTATTTCAGTTTACTTCCCCCCTCAAGTATTTTTTGAAGAGTTTCTCCCCAGCATTATACCTCTGATATGTTTATCCCCTGTGATAAAGTACTTCCACTGCCTGCATGGGAAAATACATACATGTGGAGTAAACAATGACTTTTACTTTTATGTCATGAAAATAATCAACCTGTGTTAGCATTCTGCTAGAATATACCTCATTTACCAATGTTGGTAAGACAAAGTTGTGGTTATATTTTTTGAATTTCCATTTTTAGGTGTAATGCTTTGTTTTATGTTGAACAATATTAATAAGGTTATGAAGGTTTCCTGCAAAAATGGCTTAATAACAGTCATGAAGAGACCTATTATTTAAAGAGAATTGAAATGAATTCAGATGGAAAGGACATTTTTTTCTTTTTTGACCTTGTCCCATACTTCCCTTGTCCACTAGGTATCTTTTATTACCTTCTCAGGGCACAATAGCTTTGGGTGGCTAGAATTTCTGATTGCTCTTCTCTGCTTTGTTTCTGTTCTTGTTCTTTAGTTTCCAAACTAATTGCTTTTCTAAAAAGATCTTATTTATTTGAAAGAGAGAGAATGAGTGGGGGAAGGGAAGGTGGAGAGGGAGATGCAGACTCCCCACTGAGTACAGAGCCCTAAGTGGGGCTTAATCCTTGGATCCAGAGATCATGACCTGAGCCAAAGGCAGATGCTTAACTGACTAAGCCACCCAGGCTCCCCCAAACTGATTGTTTTTTACAGTGGTTTCTGAATATGGGGAAATACTGGTTCACTTGATTATCTAGTAAAAAATGCCTTGTTCCTGGATAGCTGACTTATCAACAGTGGATAGTGTCTTACTCCAGTAACCTCCTTGACAATTAGGAATCATCTTTGCTGTGTTCATAGTTCTGTCTATGGTGCTTAGCTTAGTGCATTGAATACTAGAGGATTCCCTGAAAAATAAATAAACACTTGTGATGTTAACAAGTGTACTAGAGACGTTAATGCAGTGGTAATAGGACCAACAGATAATTGGCCTTACTTGGTTTAAGAAGAAGCATAAACCAAAAGATAGGATATTTGAGAGTTTACCCTAGGTTTGCTATTTAATCTGATAGTAGTAATGTCAGTGATACAAATAAAAATCAGGATAATAATAATATAGTATTTCATAATTACCTCACACTTATAAATGATTAATTCTAGACTAAGTGCCTTACATCAATTGTCTAATTTAATTCTTACAAAACTCTAGGAGTTTGATACTAAGGATATTCCATTTTATGGTTGAGGAAGGGGAAGCTTGACGAAATTAAGGAACTTGCCTAATGCTCTATAGTGAAGAGTAGTGGAACTCTTAGCCTGCTTATTCACCTAGAGAAATTTATATCACATAACTGAAAGCGAAAATCTTAGGACTCAATTTCAATTTATCTGCAGTTTCTCAGGATTTCCTCAACTTTGTGATTAGTTTTATCCTCAGGCTAGTTACCATCTCATGGTAGGAAGCAGGTTCATGGACTTCAAGTCCTCCTTGGTCACTTCGAACAAGAAGAGAGAATCTCTTCCAGGAGTTCTTTTAGAATAATAAAGAAGTGTTTATCCTAGAAATCCTCAGGAAATCTCTCTCTGTCCCCAGTTGAGTCATGTGTCCAGGCCTAAATCAATTACTATGACCATGGGAATAAACTTAATCAAGGTCAAGCTTGAGGTATATTTAGCTTCTCTTGAGCTATACACATCCTACCTGAATGCTGGGAAGTCGATCAATAGTTAATATATCTTCCATACACATATAGAAAATCTTGCTTTAACAGTCTTATCTAATGAATATTTTGACAGAAGGCCTCCCGTCAGTAGAACAATGTAATTTTATCAAAAATTTTATCTATCTACCTGTCTATCTGCTTATCTTTCAACACCAATATATTTTATTTCCTCCCCAGATTTATTTAGAAAAAATTAACACAAAACATTGTGTAAGTATAAGATTTATAGCCTGGTTGATTTAATATACTTATATACCATGAAATGATTACTACAGTTGCATCCTCTTACATAATCACCAATTCTTTTTTGTGGTGAGAACATTTAAGATCTATGACTTTCTTAGCAACTTTCAAGTACATAATGCAATATTAGTAACTATAATCACTATGCAGAACATTAGGTAAAAATTTCATTTATTTGGGGTGTCTGACTGGCTTAACTGGTAGAACATGCAACTCTTGATCTTAGGGTTGTAAGTTTAAACCCCATATTGGGTGTAGAGATTACTTAAAAATAAAATCTTAAAATTTTAAAATTTATTTAAAGAAGGATATTGTTGAATAGTGTCTCTTCAAAATTCATGTCCACCCAGGACCATAGAATGTGACTTTATTTGGAAATATAGTCCTGGCAGATATAATTTGTTAAGTTAAGATGAGGTCATACTGGAATATCATGGGCCCTGAATCCAATAACTGGTGCCATGTTTTATGGTCCGAATACTTGTATTCCTGTGCTATGTCTGAATGTGCTATAATCCAAATGTTTTGCCCCTCTAAAATTGATATGTTAAAATACTAAAACCCAGTGCGATGGAATTAGGAGGTAGGGTTTGGGAGGTGCTCAGGTCATGAGAGAACCCTCATGAATGGCATTAATGCTCTTGTAAAAGAAGCTCTAGAAAGCTAGTTGACCATTTCTACCATGTGAGGATACAATGAGAAGTTTGATATCTGGAAGGAGCACTCACCTGACCATGTTAGCACCCTGATCTTGGACTTCCAGCTTCCAGAACTATGAGAAATAATGGTTTACTGTATATTACAGTCTGAATAGATTAAGACACCAGTGAACACACAGATGCACAGAGACACACAGAAGGAAAAATGCCATATGAAAATAAAGCAGAGGTTGGAGGTATCCTGCCACAATTCAAGGAACATCAGGTGCCATCAGAAGCTGGAAGAGGCAAAGAAGAATATTCCCTTAGAGCCTTCAGAGGGAGCCAACACCTTGATTTCAGCCTTCTAACCTTAAAAACTGTGAGGGAATAAATTTCTTTTGTCTTAAGCCATCGAGTTTGTGGTGCTTTGCTATAACAATTCTAGGAAACTAATACAGACATCATGGACAGATATATCAGATGGATGACATAATGGAAGACTATTATGCACAGTCTAAAACGGACAAGGCACTAATATCCAGAATATCCAAGGCCCTCAAATCAAGAAGAAAAACAAACAAAAGAAAAGAAGATGGATACAAGATATGAACAGGCAATTTATAGAAAAGGAAAGTAAAAAATTTAATACCTGAAGAATCCCAAATCATTAATGGTCAGAAATACAAATTGAAATAAGATATCTTTTTTCAGGTATTAGCCTGGCAATAATTAGCAAAAATAGATGTGCCAACTCTTGATCAAGATGTGAGAATACAAGAATCCTTATGTCCTATTGGAGGGACCATGAACTGGGGAAGCCATTCAGAGAACAAGATGGAAATAGTAACCAAAATTAAGTATATGCATGCATTTTGACCTATCAGCTCTGCTCATGGATATATAACCCAGAGAAATCATTTCTTAAGTCCATAAGGAGATGTATATAAATAGAAATGTTATTTCAACATTGCAGTTGTTAATAATTGGAAGCAACCTGGGTGTATCTATCATAGGGAATATAGATAAATTAAAATGTGGTGGTTGTACGTTATGGAATATCATGCAGCAATTAGGAGTACTGAATTAGAAGTACATATAGCAATAAATGGATATAAATCTATCCTTGTAAAAAGGAAGTCTATCAACCAGATATATCATGCAATGTCACTTATTTTATTGTTTATTTCCTTATTAATCAGAAAACATTTTATAAGAACACAAACAAAAGAAGGATATACATTAGACACAATAGAATGTTTATCTACCAGAATGGTGGGTATGGAGGCTAAAAGGTAATAAAATCTATCAGTAAGACAGGATCTTATATGGATCAATGATACAGTATAATAAAATAAGAAGCAACATTATCTCAGTCCTGTTCACTTGAGGTCTAAAAACACTAACTTCAGTCAGTAAAAATACAGTCACACCTAATTACTAGGCATTTTCCTACAATGTTTTATTTTTTCAAAAGACATAGTTTAGAACTGAGCTTATGTATACTAAAATGCAACATACATTATTTCTTTACTCCAATGTTCAAATAACTTTCCTGTTTCTCTCCATCCCCCCTTATTTTCTGTCTCCTTAATTTACTTTTCATCTTCTGACACCATTTCCCCTTAAACGTATTCCTCAGGCTTTTGTTCTTAGTTATTTTTTTTAAAATTTTATTAACATATAATGTTTTATTTGCTTCAGGAGTACAGGTTTATGAATCATCAGTCTTACACAATTCACAGCACTCACCATAGCACATACCCTCCCCAAGGTCCATAACCCAGCCACCCTATCCTTCCTCTGCCACCCCCCAGAAACCCTCAGTTTGTTTCCTGAGATTAAGAGTCCCTCTCTACTTCCCACCTTTCCCACAACTATTGATCCCCCCCTGAATTTCCTGTAGATTGTAAGCTCAATAGGTCTGATATTAAATCCACATTCTCCTCTTTGCCCTATAACTTTGATCTTTTAAAATGATATTATTCCCCCAGTATCTCAAGCTAATTTGGGACACATCGTAGACCCCTCTGTCTATCTCATTCCATATATCAAATACTATTTATTGTACTTCAGAAGTACCTCTGAATCCAGTTCCTTTCATATCTCCACAGCAACAGAAAGACACTGAAGGGGTTTAAGCACTGAAGTAACATAGGTAGAACTGTTTTAAGAATGATTACTCTGAATGCAGTGAGAGGAATTTACTGAAGAGTTGGAGGTATGGAGACAAGTTTAAAGTTGTTGATGAAGTCCAAGAAAGAGATAATGGATGCTTGAACTAAGGTGGTGGCAGTGGAGATACAGGGAAATAAATTACTTTCATAGATATTTTGATTCTGGAACAGACAGAACTTAGTGATGGACTTAATGTGAATCACTGGGAGGGTAGGGAGAGCCGTGAAGCGTGGCTGTCAGGTTTCTTTCATCAACAACTGGATGGATGTTGTGCAATTTTTCTGAAGAGAGAATAGGGAAGGAGAAATGATTTTTTGGGAGAAAGATTAGGATTGCATTATGGATATCTCATTGAAGAAACCTAGAAGCATTTAGAAATAAGTTGCAAAAATGATCTAATTCTCAAAACTGAGGTCTGGGCTTTTGACACAAATTTGAAAATGGTTAGAATATTATGCTTTTTTCACCATGGTAGACAGATGAGACCACTCAGCAAGAGAGTGGAGTTAAGGGAAGCCAGGCTAGAGTAGAGTCCTGAGGAACACCCACATTTAATGATTGGTAGAGGAGAAGATGTTTACAGAAAGCATGAAGAATGAGAAGACAGAGTAGCTAGAAGGAATAATCTAGAGGGTGAAGCCGGAAAAACCTGGGGAAACATTGCTTCGTATATGCAAGTAAGTCTGGGAATCAAATACTTCTGAAGGGAGGTAGGATGAGAACTGAAACCAAGCCCATTGGATTGGAGACATGTGAATAACAAGGGTGCAGTGGGGTAGCTGCAATTTTTGAGTTCAGACCAAGTGGGAGGTGAGGAAATGGGGACAGCAAGTTTAGACATCATTTAGATGTTTGGATAACGAAGAGTCCAAAGATACATGACAGTAGTTGGAAAATTATGTGAAATTAAAAGAACTTTTTAATTTCATTTTGTTTTGAAGATGTTTCTACTAGTTCTCATCTTTCTGCATTGTATGATAATTATCTACTCACAAGTGAAACTCTGCCAGTAGATTTTGGTTCCCTTGAAAGAAAGGCCCATGTCTTATTTAATTATTCTTAATTTTTTTTTTTTTTTTTACTATTCTTATCAGTTAGCACCTAAGTGGGCCCACTATAAGCAGTCAATAAATATGATGAATAAAATGAGGCTTGATGCCTAACGGAATCCAGTCAGCTAATCACCTTTGCAACAAGCTTCTAATTTGAATGAAAATAAGTGGGGCACATTGGTTATTATCACATTAAATTAACTGATGTCACAGTTGTTAGTTTAAAATAAAACATACTTTTTGGGGCACGTGGGTGACTCAGTTGGCTAAGCGTCTGACTCTTGATTTCGACTGCAGTCATGATCCCAGGATCAGGAGACTGAGCCACATCAGGCTCTGCACTCAGCAGGGAGTGTGCTTGAGGTTCTCTTTCTCCCTCTGCCTCTCACCCTGCTCACATGTGTGTGTGCATGCTCTCTCAAATAAATAAATAAATCTTTTAAAAAAATAAAATGAAGCATCCTTCTTGTAAGGCACTAGTTTCCTCCAAATACAAAAGGACTTTATTAGATAGTAGCAGTGAAGTCCCTCCTTTCACCCCCTGAAAAGAAGTAACTTAAAAAAACAAAACAAAAAAAACCCCGACAACAACCTGACAGTAGGAACCCTAGGTTGGGAGGAGAAAAAATAAGGAAAAACAAACAAGAGTTTAAATGAAGAATAGAGAAAAACAAAAAAGGAAAACATCTACCTCTAGAAAGGGATTCTTTAAAAATGGCCATCAACAAACTGTGAAAAGACAATTATTCATGAGAGTCATTTCATAAAATGTTCATTTTTTTCGAAATATGCTTGTGGTTTACTATCTCAGTTAAGATCTTTCTTGTAATGTTTTTTTTCCCTCCCTTTAAACATCTTTTTAAAAATTTTATGGCACCATGCTAAGATATTATACATACTTGTCATAGCATTTTTATATTTTTATATATGAATTTTATATTTTTAATTTTATAGGTTTTTTAATTTAGTGATTTCTTCATTGTATTTTTAAGTTATGTGATTTAAGAGAGAGACAAATATTTCCTGTTAATTGCTGGTTGGTATTTTGAATTTAACTTAGCCCATCAACCTACAATTAATTTAAAAAATGTATCACTATTATTGCTTCAATTAAATGCTGTAGT
This sequence comes from Lontra canadensis, assembly GCF_010015895.1. Classification (NCBI taxonomy): domain Eukaryota; kingdom Metazoa; phylum Chordata; class Mammalia; order Carnivora; family Mustelidae; genus Lontra; species Lontra canadensis. The sequence goes on from NW_022631031.1 coordinate 2,019,498, forward strand.
GGCCTCGGTAGCTCCCTTATTTTAAAACAGTAATTTTCTGTGTCATTGTAAGAATGAAATTTAGTCTTTGTAATATTCCAGATGTGAAATGGCATTCCCTTTGTAGAAATTTTCTGATTCTTATCAATGAAGTCTTCATCACTGGGGTAATTTTCCTATAATACTCTAATAAATTAAAATCAGATTTATTGAATTCAACATTCTACACTTTTAGCCTTCAGACTTTATAATTATTAGAAAACAATTTTGCTACATGGTTAATCTTGTTTGGATGTTTTTTAAAATAGATTTTTTTTCTCTCAAAATCTCCACAAATATTAATGATTCAACTATTTTTGTGTATGACTTATAAGTCCTATACTCCAATAGGAAATGTGTTTTCTTTCTTTGACAATTTAAAGTTCTGTTTTCCTCAGCAATATTTTGTAGTCTGGTTTTAATGGATCGCATTACCTTGTTGAGTACAAGGACTATGTTAGCTAGATAACAAATGGCACTATTTTTAACTGCTTCTTTTCTGAGTCCAAAAAACGTTTAAAAGTTTCTCTTAAATCTTATCTGAAATGTGGATCATAATAATTTTAACTTGTAGTTAATATAAAATAGCAATGGTTTGCAGTATGAATTGTGTTAGTAAATTTCATTTATCCTGAGAAATTCCCCATTTTCCCAAGTTCATCTTTTTTTCCCTCAATTATGTATATGTGTTTGTGTATGTGGATGGATGGATGGATGAAGGGATGGATGGATAGACAGATAAATAGATACAGTTGACTCTTGAACAGCACAGGTTTGAAATCCATGAGTCCACTTATACATGGATTTTTTTTTTAAAGATTTTATTTATTTATTTGGCAGACAGAGATCAGAAGTAGGCAGAGAGGCAGGCAGAGAGAGAGGAGGAAGCAGGCTCCCTGGCGAGCAGAGAGCCTGATGTGGGACTCGATCCCAAGACACTGGGATCATGACCTGAGCCGAAGGCAGAGGCTTTAACCCACTGAGCCACCCAGGCACCCCATACATGGATTTTTAAAATAAATATACTACAGTAGTATAAGTGTATATTCTCTTCCTTGTGATTTTCTTAATAACGTTTTCTTTTCCCTACCTTACTTTATTGTAAGATTACAGTATTTTATGCTAACAAGATGGTAGACTTCTAGATATTTTAACCCAGTGAAATTACTCAGGATGAGGGCTGGTCATACCAGATAGACTAACCCTGGGGTTAAAGGGTTGATGCTTTGAGCCATATGTTAGCCTGACCCCCAAGGAGGCCAGAGAGTCTGGAGATTGAATTCAACCTCATGGCCAATGATTTAACCAGTCATGCTAACATAATGAAACTCCAACAAAGACTCTAGATTCTGGGCTTAGGGGAGCTTCTCTGTGCTTTCTATTGCACTGTAGAGTGCTTTTTGTGTATTATCATACAGTGCTGTGCCTGGAGGGTGATGTGTCCTGACTCAAAGGAGAGAAGACAGTGGAATTTTTGTCTTTGCATTTAGGACTTTTCCTGACTTCTCCCTATGTGTCTCTCCCTTTGGCTCCTTTTGATTTACTTTTATCCTTTCACTACAATAAAACTGTAATTGTAAGCAGAGTGCCTTCCATAGTTCTGTGAGTTGCTCTAGCGGATTATTGAACTTGTGGGGATAGTAGAAACATCTGAATCTGTAGGCATCTGGTCAGACCTCTGAGGACTCCTGTAGCAATCTGGGGACCTCCGAACTTGTGCTGATGTCTGAAGCAGAGATAGTGTTATGTAAAACTGTCCCCTCAACCTATGAAGTTGGGCCTAACTGTAGGTAGTTGGTGTCAGAAGTCATGCTAATTACCTAGCATAGTGTTCAGCAAATAGTAGGAGTTAATTAATAGTGATCATTAATCAGTAATCAGAAATGTGGTTATTATGTTCTTAATATAAACAGATATTCCATCACTGCCACATATAGGGCATTCAAGTTTATCAATGCCCAAAATTAGTGAACAAATACTGAATTTGTTAAAAGTAATTCCCTCACAATCAAAATGTATAATCACTCAGTATTTTTACTTCTGTACTCTTAGATGGTTTGGCTGACTAAAGTTTAAAAACTAATGTTTCATTATGTGATAACATATTGATAACAAGAACAATTCTCCCTGGATTACCTTCTTATAATCTATATTTTAAGAGTCTCTATTTAAATTCATTCTAAGTCCTCACCATTCACTGAGAGCCTTCTCTGTGTTAAGCATAGAGCTTAGACAGAAATTCGAAGTCAAATAAGACAAGATCTCTTGACTTCAAGGCTCATTATTTAGTGGGAGAGGCAGGCATGTTAATTAACAACTCTAATAGGGTAGGCTGTACTAAGTGTTTTAGCATAGTTACAAGTACAATGCTATGGGAGTATATGGGAGGAAAATATTAACGTCAGATATTAAACTCTCTTAACATAGGCTTAGATTCTTGACATAAAGCAAATGTTACATGTGAAATTGCTATTGAGAGTTTCTTCCCTTTACAGTTGTGCCATGCACATGTTCATTTATATCATGGATTCTCTGTCTGTTGCTCTCAGGTAGTCTGGGATCCTAAAAAAAATGTATTCTCTGTTTCTTTGAAGAAATCATTGTAGAAATATGCTCATTTGTTGCAAATTATATTTTACAAGTATTATTTTACTCCAAGTATGTGTTAAGGTAAATGAAATAAGAATCCTGCAATGGATACTAGTTGTCATTCCATGATTTGAACCTGAAATAGTTCCTTATTGATTAAAATTAAACACACTTGACCTTGCCATTATAATTAGGGAATCTATCTTTGTTTACAACAGACTGGTTTAATATGAAATATGTCAAACCTGAGGGGGAGGGATGACCAAAAGCTGCAGTGCTTCTGGTGTGGCCACATTCTTGGAAATGTTCTTACAAATGGGAACCAGAAGCAACAAAGCTAGAAAAATGCCTTACATTGGTCATCCTGAAAACACACCACACAGCACTGATCAATTTTGTGAAAATATTGGCAATTTAGTGCATCTAAGCATAAGGTTTAGGATATGGTACATCAGGCCTTTCTATAATTTGACTTTACCCTGTATCTCCAGCCTCATCTTTCCAAAGCACTCCTTGGTTTCTCTACTCTAGTCCTATTTTTTTTCCAGAAGGGAAGAAGTGTTTTCAAGAGTGTTTATCTCTGTTATGCTATGGTCTCTGTCTAGATTGCCCTTTGCATTTTACTCTGCCTGATGAACACCTTTCTGTGTTTCAAGACATAGGTGATGCTGAGTTCTTTTATGAAATATTTCTTTTAAAAAAAGTTTTATTTATTTATTTGACAGAGAGAAAGAGAGAGAGAGAGATCATGCACAAGCAAGGGGAGTACCAGCAGAGGGAGAGGGAGAAGCAGGCTCCCCGCTGAGTAGGGAGCCTAATGTGGAGCTGGATCTCAGGACCCTGGGATCATGACCTGAGCCAAAGGCAGACACTTAACTAATTGAGCCACTCAGGTGCCCCTTATGAAATTTTTCTTGTTGAATTATAGAAAAAACTCTGTAGCTGATAATTAATAAAATAGCTTCCAGTGTTATACACCTTTATGTATTCACACTTTTTTGTAATCCCTACCCCTTGAGGCTGGACTAGTGACTTACTTCCAATGAATAGAATATAGCAAAAGCATTGAGGTATCATTTCTGAGATTAAGATCCATGAGACTGTAACACACCCTCCACTGCTTAATTTTGGTTCTACTCCTAGTGGTTTCTCCACTAGTCCTGCCCTGTAAGAAAGCTCTGGTTCACATATGCTAGACTATTTCAGTTTCTTCAGATTTGAATTGCACTAAATCATTACTGGAGTAGGAAAACTTTTTCAGTTTCTATTGTTGTTCTCAAAATTTCCTTTGTTGCTTTCCAAAGCTGTTGGCTATTTTGGGGTTCTCTTAATCTCAGATCCATCAGACATCCTTTTGTTCATCCTCGACTTCCTCTTGCAAGACTAATATCATGCTAGTCTATGGCTTTTGATAGTTTGTCCCCATCTACTTGTATTTGGACAAGGGATATCTTGTCATTTAGGTTTTCTTGTAACTATCATCCACAGGTTTTTGACTTTGCCATCTAGTTGCTTTGGAGTCCCGGCAGATCCAAAAATTATGATGCTTTCACTGCTACCAGCAACCCAGAATTCTCTTCTGGTTTATCTTTCGATATAAATGTCTTAATTTTATTCTGGGGGGCCAAACTCTTCCTTGCTCTGAGCCCATATGCTTCTGAAGGATTGCCTCCATTCTCATGTTCCAGGAACAGGTATATATGTCAAGCCTGGCCAATTAAAAAAAAAAAGGTCACATAATAGTAATATAATTATAATTTGGTTCAAGAAAAATAGTTGATCCAAAAGGACAAGGACTTTTGTTTGAACTATTGAAAAACCCATATATTTTTGACAAAGTTTTAACTGGATGACAAACACATGGGACCCAGGAATGATACCAGTTCAGAGTAGTGCAAAACCAAGAGTCAAAGAGAGACCAAGTCTTTGCAATGATATTGGGAAGTCTTGATCAAGCTGTGCCTGGAGAAATTAAACCCCCTAGATTTTTCAGTTGTCTGAGTCAATATATACTTTCAGTAAGGAAATTTAACTGCGAAAAAATATTGTGTAGAAAATAATCAGGAAAAGTCCATGCAGAGGTAGAATTTAGTTGACTCATACTTATCCAACCATGTTGTCATGTGACTTCATCATCATCTATCAAAGGGATATCAAAGGCTTGAACAACCCAGTTAGCTGTACTCTTGTGAAACTCAGTGAGATAATAAATGTCAACAGTGTTTCAAATCAGGGTATCTATCCCAGCACATAGGACTGAAGCTTATCCAGTTTAGCCTCCAAAGTACTGGTAAGGGGTTTCCTCACTATCATTCTTCCACTTTTCCTAGGTCCCCACCTTGACATTATGGATGTTCTGAGGTATGGGTCTGGAGATGTTTTAAGAGCCCTATAAAGTCAGGGGGAAGAGCAAAATGGTGGAAGAGTAGGAAATCTAAATTTCGTCTGGTCCCAGGAATTCAGCTAGATAGTTACCAAACCATTCTAAATACCTACCAACTTAACAGGAGATCAAAGAAAGAATAGCAGCAGTTCTATGAACAGAAAAGTGACCACCTTCTGGAAGGTAAAACATACAGAGAGGTGTATATTTGGGAAGTGAGGTGATATTTGGGAAGATAGACTGTAGTGGGGAGGGAGCCTCTATCAGCTGTCTACTACTATCAGCAGTAGAGCACAAAATCAGAACTTTTAGAAGTATGCTCCACTTAGGAACATCACTCCAGTGGCTAAATGGGAGGGGAACCCTCGCTGGGACAGTGTGGTCTCAGTACCCTCAGGGTCACAGAAAGACTAGGCATGCCTGAGTGTGGCAGAGCTCCCAAATATCAGAGCAGGGAAGTCTGCTGCAAAGATGGACCCAAAGAGTGGGCTCTCAGCTCAGGGTTGCCATAAACCATGATCTGTGGCACATTTGGGCCACAACTCTTTGAGCAGGGACCCAGGAAGTGGCAGATCTGCGGATACTCCCCTTCTTTCCCGGGAGGAGTGGCATGGGTATGTACCACAGAAATCTGCTGGGTTTCAGAGACTCCAAATGGGGTGAGGTGCCAGAGAAAGAAGTACTTGGTCACAATCTGGGTAAATATGGAGTGGGGCTGGAGACCAGCGATACAGGAGTGACTGTCTGCTTTTCTCTGAGGGTGCACTCATTGGGAGGCTGCCATTTTCATTCTGGTCCTCCACAGTCATACAGAAAGCTTTCAGGGAAAATGCTACCAAGAGCAAATCCAAGCAGACTACTTAGCCTGGCCCCTGACAAGGGAGGTGCTATTCTGCATTGGGCAAAGACATTTTGCTCAATGCAACACACCCCTCCCCTAGAAGATCAGCAAGAACATCCAGCCAAGACCAAGTTTACTGCACAATGAGGACTGCAAAACTCCAACACTAGGGGAATACAACACACTGAATTTATGAGTTTTTCCCCCCATGATTCTTTAGTCTTTCAAAGTTAATTTTTAAATTTTCTTAATTTTTTTATTTTTCTGTTTTTTTTTTAATTTTTCTTCTTTCCTTTTTCAACCAACATCTTATCAATTCCTTTTTAAAAATCTTTTTTAATTTTCATTTTTACAGTCATATGCTATCCCTTCATTGTATTTGTCCTTATTTTTGTATATATATATATATGTTTTTCTTTCTTTAAAATTTTCGGATACAATTTCTTTTAATAGACCAAAATATACCCTAAATCTAATGTATGACTTTGTTCTAGTCTCCTGTCTGGTCACATTCTCTCCTTTTTATTTTTGTTTGTTTGTTTGTTTGTTTTTTGTTTGTTTTTGTTTTTGTTTTTAAATTTTTCTTTTTCAACAATTTCTTATCTTATCAATCCCTTTTTAAAAAATCTTTCTTAATTTTCATCTTTATAGTCATATTCCATCCCGTCATCATATTTACCCTTATTTTTGTATATATATATGTTTTTCTTTCTTTAAAATTTTGGAGGCAGTTTCTTCTAACAGACCAAAATACACCCAAAATCTAGTGTGTGACTCCATTCTATTCACTGCCATGATTGTATTCATTTTTTTTTCTTCCTTTCTTTCCCCACTGGTTTTGAGTCTCTTCTAATTTGTTTAGCATAAATTTTTCTGGGGTCTTTGTTACCCTTTTAACATTTTATTCTCTCATTCATCTGTTCTTCCCTGGACAAAATGACAAAACAGAAAAACTTACCCCCCAAAAAAGAACAAGAGGCAGTACTGACTGCCAGGGACCTAAGCAATAAGAACATTATAAGATGTCAGAACTAGAGTTCAGAATGATGATTATAAAGATGCTAGCTGGGCTTGAACAAAGCATAGAAGACACTAGAGAATCCTTTTCTAGAGAAATAAAAGAATTAAAATCTAACCAAGTCAAAATCAAAAAGGTTATTAATAAATGCAATAAAAAATGGAGGCTCTAACTGCTAGAGTAAATGAGGCAGAAGAGAATTAGTGATATAGGAGAGCAAATGATGGAGAATAAAGAAGCCGAGAAAAAGAGAGATTAAAAAAAAAAAAAACTATTGGATCACGAGGGGAGAATTTGAGAGATAAGTGATACCATAAAAAGAAACAACTTTAGAATAATTGGTATCCTGGAAGAAGAAAGAGAGAGGGGGGCAGAAGGTATATTGGAGCAAATTATAGTGGAGAACTTCCCTAATTTGGGGAAGGAAACAGGCAACAAAATCCAGGAGGCACAGAGAACCCCCTCAAAATCAATAAAAATAGGTCAACACCCAGATATCTAATAGTAAAACTCAGAAGTCTCAGAGACAAAGAGAAAATCCTGAAAGCAGCTTGGGACAAGAGTTCTGTAACCTACAATAGTAGAAACATTAGATTGGCAGCAGACCTATACACAGAGACCCAGCAGGCTAGAAAGGACTGACATGATATATTCAGAGCACTAAGTGAGAAAAATATGCAGCCAAGAATACTATATCCAGCTAGGTTGTCATGGAAAATAGAAAGAGATATAAAAAGCTTACAGGACAAACAAAAACTCAAAAGTTTGCGAACACCAAACCAGTCATACAGGAAATACTGAAAGGGGTCCTCTAAGCAAAAGTAACATAGACCAGAAAGGAACAGAGGAACAGAGATAATATATGGTAACAGTCACCTTACAGGCAATACAGTGGCACTAAATTCATATCTTTCAATAGTTACCCTGAATGTAAAAGGGCTAAATGTCCCAGTCAAAAGACACAGGGTATCAGACTGGAAAAAACAAAAACAAACAAACAAACAAACAAAAAAACACATAATACCAAGACCCATTGATATGCTGTTTGCAAGAGACTCATTTTAGACCCAAAGAAACCTCCAGTTTTAAAGTGAGGGGTGGAAACCCATTTACCATGCCAATGGACATCAAAAGAAAGCTGGGGTGGCAATCCTTATATCAGATAAATTAGATTTTAAACCAACCAAAGACTATAATAAGAGATGAGGAAGGACAGTATATCATACTTAAAGGGTATATCCACCAAGAAGATCTAACAAATTTAAATATCTATTCCCTAATATGGGAGCAGCCAATTATATAAGCCAATTAATAACAAAATCAAAGAAATGCATTGACAATAATACAATAATAGTAGGGGACTTTAACATCCCCTCAATGAAATAGGCAGGTAATCTAAGCAAAAGACCAATAAGGAAATAAAGGCTTTAAATGACACACTGGACCAGATGGACTTTACAGATATATTCAAGAACATTCCATCCCAAAGTACAGAATACAAATTCTTCTTGAGTGTACATGGCACATTCTCCAGAATAGATCACATCCTAGTCACAAATCAGGTCTCAACTGGTACCAAAAGATTGGGATCATTCCCTGCATATTCTCAGACCACAACGCTTTGAAACTAGAACTCAACCACAAGAAGTAAGTTAGAAAAATTAGAAAGAACTCAAACACACGGAGACTAAAGAACATCATGCTGAAGAATAAATGGGTCAACCAGGAAATTAAAGAAGAACTGAAAAAATTCATGAGAACAAATGAAAATGAAAACACAGCTATTTGGGATGGAGCAAAGGCTGTCCTAAGAGGAAAGAAAGTATATAGCAATACAAGCTTTTCTCAAAAAACCAGAAAGGTCTCAAGTACACATCCTATCCCTACACCGAAGGAGCTGGAGAAACAAGAGCAAAGAAAGCCTAAACCAAGCAGGAGAAGAGAAATAATAAAGATCAGTGCAGAAATCAATAAAATAGAAACCAAAAGAACAGTAGAACAAATCAACGAAACTAGGAGCTGGTGCTTTGAAATAATAAGATTGATAAACCCCTGGCCAGACTTATCAAAAAGAAAAGAAAAAGGACCCAAATTAATAAAATCATGAATGAAAGAGGAGAGATCACAACCAACACCAAAGAAATACAAACAGTTATAAGAACATATTATGAGGAGGGGCACCTGGGTGGTTCAGTGGGTTAAGCCTCTGCCTTTGCCTCAGGTCATGATCTCAGGGTCCTGGGATTGAGCCCTGCATCGGGCTCTCTGCTCAGCGGGGGGCCTGCCTCCCCCCCCACCTGCCATGCTGCCTACTTGTGATCTCTGTCTGTCAAATAAACAAATAAAATTTAAAAAAAAGAAAAAAAAAGAACATATTATGAGGAACTATATGCCAGCAAATTTGACAATCTGGAAGAAATGGATGCATTCCTAGAGACATATAAACTACCAAAACTGGACCAGGAAGAAATTGAAAACCTGAACAGCCCCATAACCAGTAAGGAAATTAAAGCAGTAATCAAAAATCTCCCAGCAAAAAGAGCCCAGTGCCAGATAGCTTCTCAGGGGAATTCTACCAAACATTTAAGAAGAATTAATACCTATTCTCCTGAAACTGTTCCATAAAATAGAAATGGAGGGAAAACTTCCAAACAAATTCTATGAGGCAAGGATTATCTTGATCCCAAAATCAGTGAAAGACTCCATCAGACAGGAGAATTACAGACCAATATCCCTGATGAACATGCAAAAATTCTCACCAAATACTTAGCCAATAAGATCCAACAGTACATTAAAACTTCATTAAAAAGATCATTCATCAGGACCATGTGGGATTTATTCCAGGGTTGCAAGGTTGGTTCAATATCCACAAATCAATCAATGTGATACAACACATTAATAAAAAAAAGAACAAGAGCCATATGATCCTCTCAATAGATAGTGAAAAAGCATTTGACAAAGTATAGTATTCTTTCTTGATTAAAACTCTCCACGGTGTAGGGACAGAGAGTACCTACCTCAATATCATAAAAGCCATCTCTGAAAAATCCATAGTGAATATCATTCTCAATCAGGAAAAACTGAGAGCTTTTCCCCTAAGGTCAGGAACATGGCAGGATGTCCACAATTACTGTTGCTATTCAACATAGTACTAGGAGTCCTAGCCTCAACAATCAGACAACAAAAAGAAATAAAAGTCATCCGAATCAGCAAAGAAGAAGTCAAACTCTCACTCTTTGCAGTTCATATGGTACTCTATGTGGAAAACCCAGAAGACTCCACCCCAAAACTGCTAGACTTCATACAGGAATCCTGTAAAGTCTCAGGATATAAAATCAATGCACAGAAATCAGTTGCATTTCTTTACACCAACAACAAGACAGAAGAAAGAGAAATTAAGTAGTTGGTCCCATTTATAATTGCACCTTAAACCATAAGATACCTAAGAATATATCTAACCAAAGAGGCAAAGAATCTGTACTCAGAAAACTATAAAGTACTCATGAAAGAAATTGAGGAAGATACAAAGAAATGGAAAAATGTTCTATGCTCATGGATTGGAAGAACAAATATTATGAAAATGTCTGTGTTACCTAGAGCAATCTATACATTTAAAGCAATCCCTATCAAAATACCATCAACTTTTTTCACAGAACTGGAACAAATAATCCTAAAATTTGTATGGAACCAGAAAAGACCCTGAATAGCCAGAAAAACATTGAAAGAGAAACCCAAAGCTGGTGGCATCACAATTCCTGACTTCAAAATCTATTACAAAGCTGTAATTATTAAGGCAGTATGCTACTGGCACAAAAACAGACACATAGATCAATGGAACAGAATAAAGAGCCCAGAAATGGACTCTCAACTCTATGGTCCAATAATCTTTGACCAAACGGGTAAGAATGTCCAATGGGGGGAAAAAAAAAGACAGTCTCTTCAACAAATGGTGTTGGGAAAATTGGACAACCACATGAAAGAGAATGACACTGGACCATTTCTTTATACACACAAAAATAGACTCAAATGGATAAAAGACCTCAATGTGAGATAGCAATCCATCAAAATCCTTAAGGAAAATTCAGGCAGCAACCTCTTCAACCTCAGCAGCAGCAACTTCTTCCTAGAGACATTGCCAGAGGCAAGGGAAGCAGGAAAAATGAACTATTGGGACTTCATCAAGATCAAAAGCTTTTGCACAGAAAAGGAAAAATTCAAAAAAACCAAAGACCACCAACAGAATGGGAGAAGAAATTTGCAAATGACATATCAGATAAAGGGCTAGTATCCAAAATCTATGAAGAACTTACCAACTCAACACCCAAAGAACACATAATCCAATCAAGAAATGGGCAGAAGACATAAACAGTTGTTTCTGCCAAGAAAACATCCAGATGGCCAACAGACACATTAAAAAGGGTTCAGAATCACTAGCATCAGGGAAAAACAAATCAAAACCTTAATGAAGCACCACCTCACAGCAGTTAGATTGGATAAAATTAACAAGTCAGGAAACAACAGATGTTGGTGAGGGTGCAGAAAAAGGGGAGCCCTCCTATACTGTTGGTGGGAATGCCAGTTGCTACAGCCACTCTTGAAAACAGTATGGAGGTTCCTCAAAAAATTGAAAATAGAGCTGTCCTATAACCCAGCAATTGCACTACTGGGTATTTACCCCAAAGATATAAATGTAATGATCTGAAGGGGCACATGCACCCCAATGTTTATAGCAGTAATGTCCACAATAGCCAAACTATGTAAAGAGCCCAGATGTCCATCAACAGATGAATGGATAAAGAAGATACGGTACACACACACACACACACACACACACGCACACACACACACTGGAATAATATGCAGCCATCAAAAAATTGAAATCTTGCCTTTTGCAACGAGGTGGATGGCACTAGAGGGTATTATGCTAAGCAAAATAAGTCAATCAGAGAAGGATAATTATCATATGATCTCACTGATATGAGAAATTTTGAGAAGCAAGGCAGAGGATCATAGGCAAAGGGACTGAAAAATGAAACAAGACAAAACCAGAGAGGGAGACAAACCATGGAGTCTCTTAATCTCAGGAAACAAACTGAGAGTTGCTGGAGGGGAGGGGGGATAGGAGGGATGGATTGGTTGGGTTATGGATATTGGGGAGGTTATTTGCTATGGTGAGCACTGTGAACTGTGTAAGATTGAGGAATCACAGACCTGTACCCCTGAAACAAATAATACATTATATGTCAATTTAAAAAAAGAGTCCTATAAAGTCATCCTTCCTGGTAGTCAGTCATCAATAAATCCCACTACACTTAAACCGTACCTTTTCTGTGGTCCTTAGCTCAGTCCATTCACTTGTTTTTGCTTGGCCAAGGCATTTCTTTCTCATCAGATTCCCAGGGCCCCATCTGATCATCAAAGTAACTTGTTCTTCCTCTCTAATTCCCTCACTAGACTCTCTATTTTATCACGTGAATCCTTCTTCCTACCAAAACCCTCTATTTTCATTTGTTTTCATAAAGACTTTGATGGTCCATTAAGCTCAGAGTTGAATTATTATCAAACAAAAAACTAGCTTCATTTCTTTGAAGTCAAGGAAATCTCAAACTTCAAACACTCTTAGGAAGTGTGGAGAAATAAATATATACTATCTTTCTAATGCATCGCAGAAAAGATAGATGAGCAAAACAGTTGTTTCTATAATAAATCAGGTTGAATGTTCATATCCTGTCACATATGTGAAAGTGCTTGGAAAACTGAAAAGTGATCCAGAAATATAAAGGAATGTAAAAACTGAATCCCCCAAGATTTGGTGGTGTTTCTCAAATATTCTGATTTAGTGATATTTTCTAAGTTTCTTCATCCACATAAATCACAGGAATTATATAACATAGGTAACAGGCACCCACCCTTTTTGTTTAATTAGAAGAGCCCTTAATAATTACTTATAACTCTGCAGGTGAGCTTATTGGTTAACAAATATAAAATGTAGAATAATACCTAGAAGTACATTAAAATTCATATATATTAGTTCTTTATCAATTTATTAAGAAACTAACTTATAAGATAATGGCCCAAATAGCATTAAACAGTTTCATTGCATTTTTTTTTTTTGAGTGAGAATGAAGTGCTATCTTTAAAAGGAAAAAGTTGAACTAAAAAGATATTGAAAACAAAATACCCGTTTTTTGCCGCAGATGTTAAAAATGGAATAATCAAGTATAAAATGAAATATTCATGAGTCATGATTCATCTCCCTTACTTGATAGGAAACTGATATATCTCTATGGTAACAGTGAAACTGCCATCCGGGAATGAGCACTTCTGTGTATATGTGTTTTCATGAGCATATAATTTCAGAAGCATGTGATTAGGAATAAGAAAGAAGCTAAAATGAACTGCCACTAGGATCAATTGAGGTAAAGGAAAACAATGGAACAAAAGAAAATTCTAAGAGGAGAGATGAAGAAGTAATTGGGAGGTGATCAAAAATAACAATAGCAACAACCACAACAAATATTTAAGCAAAAAGAAAGAGGACTCCATCCAAGATAGGAGTTAGATAGAATTCTCCACTTTTTTCAGGTCTGTGAGGTAGAGCAGGACAGTACAAGAACAATGGTTGAATTGTTCAAGGTCACAGAGCTAATGGCAGATGTTCAAGTCTGTCCCATAATATTAAAGAAGAATTCCATTGGCTCAGTGTTGCTGATTTGGGCCACCCAGATTCCAGGTAGTAAGGTAAACGCAAAGAGGTGTTTTTTATACTTTGAGTCTCTGAGGTAGTGGTGTGAAAATAGGGGTGTGCCAGGCTTTGGAATCAGTAGGCAATGTAGGAACACTCTCCATATCTTACACTAGAGAGCCCAGGAGAGGTGATGAAGTAGGGACTCGGCTGAGGAGGGATAATCACAGCCCTTACGGAAGAGCAGGATTGGGTTCTTCTGCTAACCTTCCTAACCAGCATTTTCAGATTTGAGGAACTGCCCAGGTCCTTTCATTGGGAGAATCCTCTACGGGAGAGAGAAAGAATTCAGGAAGATCCATTCAGATTTTCTGGAGACTCAAGTCCCTGCTGACTCAAGTTCCTGACTCAAGTCTTTTTGTTATCAGTGATGGTCCTAAAAGAATCAGGCCGGAGGCCTTCTTGTAGAGATGCTGATTCCAAACTTGATGCCTTGTTTTCTTTCCCTTACATTACTAGCAAGGTGAAGAACATTCCCCCAAGGTGTACTGGTGTCTCAAAACCTGAATAGTTTTGCATATTTCTTCCTTCAGGAAAAAAATAAAACATTACCAGAGGAAGATTTCCTGAATGATTTGATAGTCTTTTATTAGACAAATTTAAATTTTTATTGAATTGAATCTGTTTTATTGAATCTATGTTACTTTAAAATGAAACAATGCTGGAAAATTTATAACAAATTACTGTTCAGAAATGTCTGTTTGCATTTAGTCGTCCTATTTCACTGTCATATTCTGTTGTTCTTGGTCCCTCCAGTCCAGGGTCCCTAAGGATCAGTTTCTCTAGAACTAAACATCTGGTTTTCTGGAGAAGTTAGGAAGAACCATTAACTTGGCTTTGCAGGATGAGGATGAGGAATGGGAAGAAGGATGTCTGATTACTCCATATACAGATTTTTCAACTGATTTCCAGCTCCCTACCTCACTATGGACAGTCAATATGCCTAGTGTCTCAAGTTGCAAATCTTCAATGTTCGGTGGAGAAAAGCCTGCTTTTTAGCATTGGCTGCAACTGTGAGTTCCTAGGTTTCAGCTTCCCTTTACCTACTAGATGAGTTGCCACCCCACTATTTGCTTTCAGAATGTTAACATTTATTGACATCTTTTCACTTACTCTTATCGCTGATCATTTTCTCTTTGTTTTTAGGATTTGTAATTTCTTAAATCACATTTACATTTTAATATTATTTCCATTGGGAGCAGAGATAAGCACAATTTTCCATATCTGACTAGAAGTCTTAACTAATGCTCTACATACTGTAATATGGAGGAGTAAGATGAAAAAAGCTGGGAGAAATATTTAAGAAAGTATTTGCTGGCTTTCATGTCTGAGTCCCACCGAATTTTGTGGTGAGCAGCATTCATCTCTCACTTTTCTATTACCAGTCATTTATTAGTTCTTAGACTCTGTGACCAATCTTTTTCCTCAACTAGGGAGATAACAGAAAGCTTGGATCAAATCTTTCTCTTGCGCTCTAGAGCCAGGTACATCCAACTGCCTTCAAGTCCTCTCCGCTTGGAATTCCCAGAGACAACTCAAAACTAAAATATTCTGTCTTGGCTCACCTCCATTTAAGCCAGCCACTAACCTCTTCTCTTGCTACCTCAGCAAATGGTATTACCATCCACCCACTTTTCAAAGACAGATACCTGGAACTCATCCATATCTCCTCTCTGTTTTACTCCCCTCTTCAGCATGCAAATTATTCTTAACTCCTCTTATCCCTCTACTTGTCCACCCCCAATGTTGCTTACCTCTCTCTGTGCTCTTTGCTTCTACCTTTCCAGGCTTCATGCTAAACTTACATTCCAGCAACAGCTTTCTCCTAGCTAGTCTGTCTTTACACCTTTCCCTTTCCAATTGATTTTCCACACTGAAGTCAGAGTGATCTTTCTAAAGCATAAATTAGGTTTTTAAAAATCTCTTTATTTGAAATGCTTTAGTGGCTTTCCACTCTGCTCAAAATAAAGTCCAAATTTCTTGCTATGATCTGGTCCCCTTTTCTCAAATGTCCAGCCTTACTTTTTGACATTTTTCCTCATCTAACTATACTCTAGCCCTTCTTTTAGTTTCCTGAATGTGCTATGCTCTCTTTCACTGCTGGGATTTTAGCATGAATTTTTCTTCTCTTCCTGGAACATCATCTTTTCTTCCTTTTTCCACCTTAATCCAGGGAGCAAGTTGTTAACTGTTATGTAACTCTTATGTAATCTTCAAGACTACATTTAGAGGTCATTTTCTCCTTCAACAATTCTCTGATATCCCTTCATGCAAAAGTATTTATTTTTCCCAGGTATTTTCCTTAACCTTCTGTTTATTCATTTTAGCAGTTATCATCTTTTATTGAGTCCCTCCCACTAGACTGTAAATTTTTTCAAGGCAGGGACTGTATTTTGTTTACTGTTATATCTCTGATATCACAATTTTTAGCATTGTAATAGATCCATAAAATGTTTTTAAAAATAGATTAATGAGATAACACAAGAACCTGGTTCAGTAACATCCTCTTGTTCTAATCACATATTCCAGTCCAGCTGTCTGTCTTTCTCTCTCTTCCTCCCTCCCTCTAGTTTTATTTCTAATTATTTCCTTTCAGATTTGACCTTCATTCTTTGGGTCTGGGTTCTTATTAAACCTCAGGACCAGGATCTGTCTGCTTGATGAGATTTCAATTATACATTTATTATTCAGCAATATTTATTAAACAGCTACATGAGTTAGGTATAATGCACATTCAAAGATAAAGTAGAGAACAAGATTGGCTTGGTCTCCACATTCATGGAACAAAGATTCTAATTAGAGAGAACTAGAGGCAGATAACTTGCTCTTTAGTTTCACAGATGGAGAGAAATTGTGTCCTAGGAGCTGCACTTGATGAATTACATCCTGGATTGTCTTTCTCACCTGGGCCAGATTTAGATGAGGAGATATTGGCCTTTGATCTGGTGTTGTGCTAGGATGCCATAATAGGATGCTATAATAGGAACCTTGGGAGGGAGATAAATGTATTCTACATGTAAATCATTGGGGGCCAAAGGGCAGACTATGGAAGACTGACTTTAAGATGGTGTCTCCTTATTCCCACCTCCTGGTGTTCATATCTTTGTATAATCACCTCCACTTCGGTGTAAGTAGAGCCTGTGACTTGCTTCTAGGCAACGGAATATAAAAAGGTGATAGGATGGTACTCCCATGAACATGTTATATGAAACTCCATCTTGCTAGCAGCCTTATTCTAGCAACTTTCTCCCTTGCTGGCTTTGAAGGGGCAAGAAACAGTCTCTAGGTGACAACAAGAAGTTAACACCTTTGGTCTCAAGAAAAATTCTTCCAATAACCTAAGTGAGCTCAGGAGGGAAGCCAAGTCAGGCCTCCAGATGTGACTCCAGTGCCAGCTGACATCCTTAATTACCGCCTGGCAGAGGAGGGAGCTAACTGCCTAGACTCCTAACCCCAGGAAACTGTGAGATAAAAAATGTGTGTTGTTTTTAGCTGCTAAGGTTGTTCTACAGAAATAGAAAACTAACCCAGGGAGACAGATAATAAACAAGTAAACAGATAAGGAGTTTGAATTGTGTTAAAACATATGAAGGGAACAAATAAGGTAAGGTTGCAGAAACAAAGTTCTCACAGGGGCTAATTTAGATGGAACAATCAGAAAAGTTCTCTCTTGAGATGTTATGTGGACAGAAACCCAACGAATGAAGGGGATCTAGTCATCTTGTGGTGAAATAGAGGATAGAAAGACATTTTAGCAGAGAGAATTTTTTATGTAAATGCTCTGAATTGGAAACAACTGGACACTCTGGAGGAATCAAGAGCCATTTAATAAGCAAGAAGGAGAGTGGTAGCCACAGTGTTGTGTAGATTTTTGGGCCAAGTAGCAGGGAATTTGGACTTCATTTGTAGTGCACTGGGAAGCCTTTGAAGGACTCTTGGCAAGAGAGTGACAAGATTTGTCCCATCCTCTATCTGCCCCGTGAAGAATGGATTAGAGCTGGGGTCTTTGGACTGGGCCAAAATGAAAGCAGTATAGTCATTTAGGAAGCTATTGTAGATGTGGATTGATCATGGCTAAGATGGAGGTGTAGAAGAGAAGATACATACTTCTCAGAGGTCAATGTAAGGACAGACTCTCTTCATCATATGTGTAAGACCTTTCCTTGTCCGGCTTCCAATTACCTCTCTACTTTAAACTCTCTTCCCCTAGTGAACTTCTGTCCCTGCACACTGAATTTCTGCTAAGTTCTTGATGTTAGCTCTCTCTAAAGTCTATGAGGTCTGACTGAACTCCCTGTTTTTATTTTCTGTTGCATATGGTGCCCTTCATTTCATACCTTCCCTCTGGGCAGCTCCCAGGCCCTTGGGTGTCTGCTGTGCCTGTCTAGCCATGCTGATGCTTCTTAAGGCCCAAGTTCAGTGAATTAACAATGAAAGAAAATAAAAAGAAACAAGGAAAACTAAAAATCTTCATGTAAACCATTATTCCAGAAAATTAATATTTAGGTCAGGATTTTGTTTTGTTTTGTTTTGTTTTGTTTTTGTTTTTTTTTGATTTGTCAATTTTTCTGTTATTTTGACCTCTTCTCTTTGTGGTGAATTCTGAATATCCCTATTATCTCTATTTATCATGTTTAGTAAGAAGCAAGAGAAAGTGGAACAGCCTGTGTGCCAAAACACAAAGAGGGGAAAAGCCCTGTAATTGATCACATTTACATTCCTAGAAAGAAGACATTTGCAATTTAACCTGCCCTCTGGAACATGAGAAATGAGAAGAATAAACAACTTACTGATGTACATCTACAAGGGCTATTTTGTTTCTCATTTTGTTCAGCATATTTCAGGGCTTCTGAGGAATGGATACAGACTAACATGGGGTTAGTAATCATAAATAACCAGATAACAGTTTTTATCTGAAATAGACAATAACATGGACTTCTTTAAAGAAAAAAATAATACACATTTTTATCCTTATTTTTAATTCACTTGATTTTATTTGAAATAATAGGAATTTCTTTACATTTTTTTCTCTCTTTCTCTCTCTCTCTCTCTCTCTCTCTTTTTTTTTTTTTTTTAAGTATTAAATTTCATAGATGGTGCTACCCGGTCATTATGTGGCAGTTATTATGCTGTGGCAATCTGGAAATGTTTTCACTTGTCAGAATATTCCAGACTCTTAATCATGGTACTCAAAGCCCTTCCCAATGGGTCCAACCTAGGGCCTTGAGGCCCTAAACTCATTGTGCCTAGTCCCTGGAATCTAGCAATACCAGACCACTTATTATTTATTCTCCCTTATACACCATCCCTTGCCATGCTTATAATTTACCTAATCTTATTGAAAATGTAAATTATGATTTAAGAGATCTGGAGAAAAACAGAGATTCTACATTGCTAACAACCTCTCTGGTGATGTTGATGCTGGTGGTTTGTACGAGACATTTTCAGTATCGAGGATTAGGTAGCGTAATGACTTTTATTTCTGATCATGCCCTCCAACCTTGTGGATTCCTTCTACATGGAGACTATAGCCATGAGACAACACCAATTCATTCTTCTATCTTCAGGCCAAATCTTACTTCTTTATGTGAAAGCTTTTTCCTGGTAAGAGAGAGAATTAATAACTTTCTACTCTAATGGCTTTCATTTACACTTAGGATAAAACTCAAAGTCCCTAGCAGGCTCACAAAGGCTATGTCTCCAATCCCTTTTTCTAGCATTTACTTTTGCTTACTCCCACACTGGTCTTGTTCTACCTGTAATATGCTAAACATGCATTAGTTTTAGGGGATTTATTTTTTTAATTGCTCTCCCCATCACATGTCCTCATGGCTTGATCCCTCATTTTATTTAGGCCTTTGATCCCTTCCCCAAAGAGGCCACTGCATTGAGTTGACCCCTATGCGTAGCTGCCTTGGGTAAGATGAAAATGGAGGCTGAGCTCTATCCTCTGTTTGGTTTGCTAGGCCAAATTAATCTGGTAGCAGAGGGCAGGATACACAGACAGACAAATCAGAAAACTCTTGCAGTGAGCCAAATGTGAGAAAATGAGGACTGGGTTGATTACCATGGAAACAGTGAGCCCTGCTGGAAGGGCTGCCTATGGCCTGGAGGAAGGTTTGCCTTTTTCTAATGTGCTCCAAAATGCAATGGCCCAGCTCTCTGAGTGGTCTTCCTTGACCACTCAATTTAAAATAACAATCCATTAACTGTTTCTATCCCCTTAGTCTGCCTTAATTTTCTTCCCCAAACAATGACTCAGATATTTTATTATATATCTTATTGATTTTTGTTGTTTTTGCAACTTTGTCAGCTCAGTGAAGGAAGAGGCTTTTTCTCTTTTGTTTCCTGCAATATGCCTAGTGCTTAGAACGGTATATGGTATAAAATAAACATTCATATAAATATTAATTGAATTAATCATCGAATGAATACTCAGAGCTTCCAAGGAACATAGAATAGGGAAGTATAGGACAGATATTGGCTCAAGTCTCAACTTGTCTACTTGCTAGCTCTGTGGAATTAGTCAAGTTACTTAGCTTCTCTGAAAATGTTTCCTCATCTGTCAATGGGAATAATAGTAATACACGCCTCACTGGAGGGTGGGCACAATGACATGGGATAATAAATGTAAATTTCGTAATTTATTCCTTGGTACTTCTCATTTATCACACCCTATCATACTTGTTTACTTTTTGTTTTTCCCTTTAGCAGTGAGCTCCATGAGAGCTCTTATTATAGTGCTTCTTAAGTACTTAGGAAAACCTATTTTCAATAATTCATTCACAAGTACTGTTTATGACATGACTGCTCTGCAGCAGGTATTCTCCTCTGACAGGGGTTACTCAACAAAGAATGCAGACATGGACCATCATGTATCTTCTGTGAAGTGAAGGAGAGACATAAACAAAAACAAACATGAAAACTTCTATAGCTTGTAACATTGTGGAAAGAAAGAAACAGAGAACTGTCATAGTATGACCATAAAGAAGATAATTCTTTTACATTTTTGTGGGGTAAATATTGTAGATAATATTTATATTTGTTTATTTTAAATGTCCACTGATATCCCATTGTATTTTATTAGCAATATTCTCTTCTTGGTCAATGACATAGGACAGGTGTTGGGAGTATTTACAATCATCTGACACATTTCTCAGATACATGCATCCTGGTAAGTAGAAGGTGAAATGATGTTTATAGACCTGTTATTGCTAGCTCTACTCTTCCAGAACAACCAGTTCTCTGACTGCCCCAGATCTTACATGGGAGAGGCGTGTGATGTGCAACATAGAACTATCTTTGGGGTGTATCAGGGTCCTGACAGCAAAGAGAAGGCACATCAGGTGGGTTTAACTAGGAGAAGTTAATGAGCAAATCTGTGGTGTAGATGGGGTTAAATGAATGATCTATTCTATTGAAGTATCAGGGACTGGCCACAAGGGGAGCATTACTGCCCATAGGCATGAAGTGGCAAGAGAAGAGGGTGTTGCTGGAGTAGGGAGAGACTGGTTCATTCGCAAGAACTACTCTAGTGAATATTAATAAAAAATGGGAAGGGAAAAGTCCCCAGGATGGAAAAGAATTGTAAAACCTTTGGATGTATTAGATGGTATGGTTGTAATTCCATATATAGAATGGTAGAATCCCAGGAGGTGAAGGGCAAACTTTCTGAGCACTTTGCTTGATATTTCTCCTTTCTTGAGTAATATTTACTTACATCATTACTTCTCTGCTTTCTTCACTCCCATTGTTCATCTTACCACTCCCTTTAGTGGTCATAGCTCTCAAAACACTCCTACATCTTTCTCCTTCCCTATGTTCTTTTAGGGAGAACTATCTTCTCTAATTCTCTTTGTTGACAGACATGAAAATACATTATTTGAGGGGTACCTGGGTGGATCAGTCGGTTAAGTGCTGGACTCCTGGTTTCAGCTCAGGTCATAATCTCTTGGGTCATGAGATTGAGCCCAATGTTGGGCTCTGTGCTCAGTGGGACATCTGCTTGAAGATTCTCTCCCTACTAATGCACAGGCTCCTACTCTTTCTCTCAAATAAATAAATAAATCTTAAAAAAATATATTACTTGAAAAACTCATGCTATGAACTATCTCCGGCATCAAGTCATGACCACTCCTTATATATGAGCTAACCAATTTTTATCTATCTTTCTTCTCCAGACTAATTGAGTTCAATATTACTGAAATGATCTAAAAAATAACAGGATTTTTTGGTTAAATGTTCAAAATGGAAAATGAATTAAAGTGTTATTCTTTATTTAAGATGTGAAGAACTTCCACCAATGCAATAAACACATAATTTAAGAATGAATCTTTATTATACCATTTTGATACAACAAAAATAAATTTAGATTTATTTATTGCTTGGGAGTAATACAGTGAACAAAAATATCTTATGGCATTCACTTATTCTATTTTTAGCAACATGGCTTCTCCTTATTTGTCTTCTACTTTGGAATACATGTTGTATATATTAATTTATGTATTAATAGTTGAGTGATGCCATTAACTATTAGCTTAATTCTTTTATAAAAGAAGAAATTTTTAAGACACTCACTATACTGCTCTTTATAGTAGTTGAAACAGTTGCTCATTTAGAGTGGCATATCAGCTCTATTTTGCTCTAGACATTTAATGAGAGTCAGTGATTTGAATCACTTTCATCAGCCTGAAGCCTGAATTTCCAAATGTTGCATATAAGTGTTCATTGGATTTGTGTTTCATTCTGGTAGAGATGTTCTTCTAATGGATTTTGCCTGCAGCTGGTGGTATTCATTGAGCAATGGTGGAAATCAATTAAATTACCCTTTTTTCCCCTATAAAAATGATTTAATAAATGTACAAATTTTTAAAAGGAAATATATTTTAATATTAATGTATAATTTAACTTGAATTCACACTCAGTCTATTCTTAACTGGATCATTTTTCAGGAAGGGAGATGCAATGATTTCACCAGGTATGATAGAAAAAATTTCACTTAGGCCAATTCACTTGATATAATGAAGAATTTTAATTGTTTGGCACATTCAAAATCTTCCATTGCTTAAGGCCACATGTAGAAATAAGGCCATGGAAATTTATTCTTTTTTCTTTTCCCTCCCCAAAGAATGGTATATTGTCTTGTACATTATAGGTTAAGGAAGAAAGAGTAAAAGGAATGGGTACAGCAAACTGCAGTCTTATAATGCAGCAAACTGCAGTCTTATAATGCTATAAAACTTTTACTTATAGATTACAAATATAATGGACTTTTCCATGATAAATTAAAATTATTGCTCTAGACTATGCCTACCATAAAGAAATATGAAAGTTATGAACAGTTTAACAATCATTTTCTGAAACCTCCTGTTGAGTCATATGAATATGAACCTCATTAGAAAAAAAAGTGCTGAAGAATTTTTGCCTCATAACTTTGGATTCACATGAAATGATATTTGCCTCATTTGTCAAATCTATTTAAACTGCAATAATTTTTTTCATATTATTGGTTTTGATAGGCTCACATTGGAGAATCAAGGTCACAGGATTAAATTCTTGTACGATTATAGCAATACAGCAAAAGCATGTAATATAGGGCATTTCCTATATATTATCCAAATCATACTTCAAATGCATTTTGTAATATATACAGTTTGCCTCTTAGAGTCTCCTACTTCAGCCCATTCTGCATGTTTTTAAAAAATTAGACATAACTTTCATTGTTGTTTCTCTTCTTCAGAACCATTTATTTATTAATTTATTTGAGCAACAAACTGATCTATTAAGTGCCTGCTGTGTGCTAGACATTAAGATGAATGTTGGGGATTCAAAAACACATGTAATGCATTTCCTGTCTTCCAGTGCTTCCACGTTCAGTGAGGGACACACATAGCAAGAAATCATGGATGAATGGTAGAAATGCTACATTCTTCTGGCTATCTGGCTAAGATCTATGGGATGGGGTACTTCCCTTTCCCTGGAGAGGATGTCCTAGAGGAGAAAACATTTCAGCTCAAATTTGAGAGATTCGTGAGAAATATAATGAAGTCAAGCAAAATAAGCATTATACCAGTAGTGAGGGGAAAATGTTGAAAAGGATCAAAAAGAAAAAGTTGTATTTTACGAATTTCAGAATTCTTCACTTAGTTTTTATAGCTCTCTGCATACTGGCCCATGTTTCTTTTTTTAAAATCTAATCCTAACTCCTTCCCTACTACTCCCAGTAGTTAACTTTTGTCTAAGTAAGTACTCTTCATGGTGCACTGTATTTGCCACTTTTTATTTCCTGGCTCCATGTACTCATTCACATAAAGCTGCCTTTTTTTTTTTTAAAAGATTTTATTTATTTATTTGACAGTGAGAGATCACAAGTAGAGAGGCAGGCAGAGAGAGAGGGGGAAGCAGGCTCCCTGCTGAGCAGAGAGAACCAGATGTGGGGCTCGATCCCAGGACCCTGAGACCATGACCTGAGCCGAAGGCAGAGGCTTTAACCCACTGAGCCACCCAGGTGCCCCAAAGCTGCCTTTAACCTGCATTCTAATCAAACTTCCCTTTAGGACAAACTCAGGCCTCTCTATCCTGTTGATTCCTTCCATATACAATTGTACCTTCACTGAGCTTGTTTTTTAGGGATCAAATTTCTACTCAAGGCAAGCACCCCTTAAATTAACACATAACTAATATTTCTAGTTCATTTTTTTCTGAGTAACTTGGGGAGAGCATTATTTTGATCTGAATCCTGGTGATGACTCTTTTTAATACACAGCCTTGGGTATGTGTTTGCCTTCCTTGTAAATGGAGATAATAAAACATATCTTGAAAGGTGTTTATGAGGCTAAAATGAAAAAGGGATATTTTGAAAATGCTTTTGGCCATGCAGAGTTGAGATCACATAGAAACCATGGAAAATAGAGGTGGATGATCTCTATATACTATAAAGAAATATATACTAATGAGGATCAAAATGAGAGGTCAAAATGAGATGCAACGACTTAATACAATGAAATAATGGAGACTCTCTTTATGGATTGCACTGAATATTTCAGTGACATAGGGAACATTGATGGGTTAGAGACAAGGAATTAATTAAGAGAATCTCTAATGTGCCTGGGTAGCTCAGTCGGTTAAGCATCTGCCTTCAGTTCAGGTCATGATCTCAGGGTCCTGGGACCGAATCCCACATCAGACTCTAATCAGCAAGGAGTCTGTTTCTCCCTCTCACTCTCCCTGTGTGCACTCTCCCTCTCTCAAATAAATAAATAAATTCTTTTAAAAAAGAGAAAATCTCTAGGTTAGTTATTACAGGTAAAATTCTATGTGCAAAGTGAGCTAGGATATATGATCAAGCACCTAGAATATTTTCTGTGTGTCAGTATTTTCTGGTATAAGCACTCCAGCGTATACATCATCCAAACATTACCATGATCTTATCTTTTTATTACTTTTGTATCTATGGTAACTGAGGCATAAAAAAGTTAAGTTAAAAAAAAAAGAAATGAAAAGTTGAGTGACTTGCTGAAGATTATGCACTTAGTATACAGTGTAGTAGGATTCAAACCATAGGCTATTCTCTTAACTCTACAGAGTACCTATAACAGCCTTTAGCACCCATAGAGTTCATTTAGGGGAAGGTAGTTTTTGAGCATATAACAATCTTGCAGAGTTGGCAAATTTAAATTCTGGCTTATTAAAGTCTCAAATTGTGAGCTTCCCAGTATAGAAAGCACAATTATATTACCAAACCAAATAAGATTTGTGAAGCAAAGAATAAACTGTATTCAAAGTCCTAACACATTAAGTGTGTTAGAGATAATGGAATGGGTTTCTAGTAAAGATATTATTAAAGTCATATATATATATACATGTATATATATATGCACACACACATATATATATCTTTGTTTCTCCATCAATGTCCAGCCTGAAATCAGAAACCGGCTTCATCTGGAGTTCCAACCTCATGTCTATAAACTATGGCCTTCATGGTACGCTAGAGGCCACTCAATCTGGCTCCCTATCTATATGCTTCTATGTGAAGCAAAGGGGAGAAAGAGGGTGGTTTCACTATGAGGAAAGGCTTCTTCTGTGCCTTAGACATGACAGTGGACTTAGTCACTCAATGAATTTCATCCCTTCTCTCATGTACTTCTCCTTTGACTGGATTATAAACAATTTACTTTTAA
Source organism: Lontra canadensis (assembly GCF_010015895.1). Lineage (NCBI taxonomy): Eukaryota > Metazoa > Chordata > Mammalia > Carnivora > Mustelidae > Lontra > Lontra canadensis. The sequence continues at coordinate 2,045,274 of NW_022631031.1, forward strand.
TGTTTTTTAAAAATTTTTTAAAATTAGCATATAATGTATTATTGGTTTCAGAAGTAGGTCAGTGATTCATCAATCTTATGTGATACCCAGTGCTCATGTGCCCTCTTTAATGTCCATCACTTAGTTACCCCATCCCTCCAGTCCCCTTCCCTCCAGCAACCCCCAGTTTGTTTACTATGATTAAGAGTCTCTTAGGGATGCCTGGGTGGGTCAATCAGCTAAGCAGCTGTCTTTAGCCCAGGTCATGATCCCAGGGTCCTGGGATCAAGTCCCATATCTGGCTCCTTGCTCAGCAGGGAGGCTGCTCCTTTTGCCTGCTTTTCCCCCTGCTTGTGCTCATTTTCTCTCTCTCTCTCTCTCTCTCTGAAAAATAAATAAATCTTTATTTAAAAAAAGTCTCATGGGTTCTCTCCCTCTCTGATTTCATCTTGTTTTATTTCTTCCTCTCTTCCCCTATGATCATATGTTTTCTTAATTAGAAACAATTTAAATGTACTATATTCATTCATATACATCATAGTTTTTAGGAAACCTAACAGTGGTTAATAGCAGAAATGTTGGGGTTAGAGGAACCATACTTGAGTCCTCTCTCTGCTACTTCCTAACTGTAATATAAGTAAAGTTGTTTAATTGCTCCACAGCTTGTTTCACTTGTAAAATAGGGATTATAATAGTACTTAGCATTTAGATTTTTTTTATGAGATTCAAATTGAAAATTATGTGAAAAAACACTGGTGTCTATACCTTCATAACCCCTTGGTACAAGTTATCTGTTACTATTATTATTCTTACTAACCGTCAAGATTATAGTAAATGCTTTTTGAGCTCAGTTACTGATTTATTCTAGCCTATGTAAAACAGCTGTCATTGCAAATTTGCAGTCAATTTAGAGTCTATAAAACAGCAAGAAGAGACATTAGGATTATTCAATAATAAAGTGAGAATAAATACACATATTGTCTTGAATTCTAAGGCCAATTTCCTTTATTCATATTTTGCTCACAGACATGTCTTGGGGTTAAATATATATGATACTTTTACTCCAGTTCAAATAAGAAATTACCTTAGAATTTAAATAAATTTGTTCTGTCTTCTGAGTTTCTTAACACAGCAGGGTAGAGAGGTGAATTTAAGGTTATCTCTACACAGATTGTAAAAGTGGTCACTGATAGCTAAGAAAATAATAATAAAGAAATGGAAATGCTCCTAAAGTTAATATCATTGTAAGCCTCCTCTGTGGTTTAAATATTGTATGAATTAATCAACTTCCTACTTGAGATCTCCACTCACATGTCTCAGAGGCATCTCAAGCTTAGCATCTCCTAAACTAAACCCTTGTGGCCTTCTCCAGTCCCAACCTGTTTCTCTTTCAGAATTTCTGCTAGCAGTAAATAATGCCATAAATATTAAAGATAGAACTCGGCTCTCTTTCTTCCTAATTCTACCTTTGCCCCATATTTCCCCATGTAACCCACCAGCAATTATTGTTGATTTAAACTTTAGAATATACCTCAACTTACTCATATCTCACATCTTCATTGCCAACACCAGAGTCCGTCCTCACATGTGTGAACAACTGAAATATTCATCCAACTCCTCTTTTCAGTGCTTCTATTCCTTCTCTAAATTCTACTCTCTATACTCCAGATAGAGTGATTTCTTTAAAAATATAAATGTGGTCATTTGCTTCCCCTGCTTAACTCTGCTGTAATTTCCCATTGCAATTACAAGAAAATTCAAACTCTTTTACCATGGCTGGCAAGGTCCACCTTGAGTCTGACCCGTATTTGTGACTCTAACCTTATCTTGGGAAACCCTCCTCCTTGCTCACCATCCTTCAGACATCTCCGGTTTCCTCCAGGCTCCTGATCACCCAAGTTTCTGCCCTCAGGGCTTTGCACTTGCTGGTCCCTCTGTGTTGGGGCATTTGTCTTTTACAGATGACTCCACTAACCTTTCAGTTTTGTCATATAAGTGCTGTTTCCCCAGAGAAGCCTGTTGGGGCATTAAATAAGTCCCCACACTCATTATTTCATTATTCCCACTTAAGACCCTACTTATTTCTTTCCCAGAACTTAATATTTTGTTTTGCACATACATATACATACATCCTCCATCAATGCATGTATTTGTTTGCTTGTCTAATGCCTGAATCCCAATAATAATACAGGCTCTGTAAGGGCAGGACTGTGTCTCTTATTTACCAATGTATACTCAACACCTAACATTGTGCTTGACATATGGTAATGGCTTTTTAAATATTCATCCAATAAATGGATCTTTAGAAATACATACAGTAATAGCTGAACTCTGTGGACAGGTTACCTATGAAAACCACATAGTGAAACTTCAGCATAGCTTTTTAGAAGAAAATTCTAAATATGTTTGGAAGTCACCTTTTCATGGTGAGGAAAATGCACAATAATTATAGAAAGAAAAAATCAGAATTTATTTTAAAATTTCATATATGTTAAATAATATTAGAAACAAAGCTTAAATAGAATTATAAGGAAAAGGAAATTATGAGTAAATTAGAAATACTTAGTAAAACAGTGTGGTGATAGGGGCACCTGGGTGGCCCTAGTGTCTAACTCTTGATTTTGGCTCAGATCATGATCTCAGGGTGCTGAGATTGATCCCCAAGTCAGGCTCTTCACTTAGCGTGGAGTCTGCATAAGTAAATCTTAAAAACAAACAAACAATTTAGTAATAAATATGTAAACCTCAGGTCATTTTAATATGTCTAATATTAATTTCTAGTGTTAAATTTAGTATTAAATTCTTGCTTGCTTACCATGCCAGGCATTGTGCTAGGCATAAAGAAAAAGGCATATGGAGAAAATGGCCAAATCAATATGACTCCCAAAGGACCTATAGCCTGCAGTAATGGTTCTCCAACATCAGTAGGCCTCAGAACAATCTGGATAATATATTTAAATATGGAGCCTTGGACCTCACTCCTATGGATTCTGGTTCAGTAGATCTAGAGTAGCATCTTAGGATCTATAATTTTAACAAGCTCCTATGTGATCCAGATGAAGGTGCTCTTTGGACTTTAACTTGAACAATGCTGATAAGGTTGGAGAGAAACGCAGTAAGGGAAAATAAGTACCATCTTGCATAATAAGAGCTATGATGTGGCCAGCACGAAGTATGAAAGCATGAAGGAAAAAGACCTCATCCATGTTTAGAGATTACTGGTAAACCAAGTCCTGGAAGATAAAAATAAATAAGTCAGAAGTGAGAGCCCTGAAGTCATATGGAAATGCATGTGAATCTCTAATAGAGAAGAGCGCTCCAGAGAAACACATGTTGATCTCAGTGGCTGTGGTGGGTAAGACTGGTAGAGTGGTCAGCAGGACATATGGTGTCTTGCTATGCGACGCTAGGAGTTTGACTTCATCGAGTGGATGATAACAATAATATGTCCACATTTGAATCTATATATACACAAACACATACAATGCTATATTTATAGAATCTAGATGAATAGCAGAGAGCAGGGGTTGAAGGTCTGTAATATGGAGTTCAGGGAAACCAGTTATGAGGTTTTCACAGTTATGCAGCTGAGAGATGGCAGTAATGTGAAATAAGATATTGTGACAATGAAGAAGCCAGGAAATGAATGGATGTGAGGGATATTGAAGAGGCAGAATTGACAGAATTTAATGATTGCTTGCATTTTAAGGATGAGACAAAGGAGCAGAAGGGCTTTATTATTTGTAGCTTGACTTGGTAGATATAATATAGACATTAACAATTAATTAATAACTAATGAACCAATGATCAATAAAAATAAACAGTCATTTTTGTGATACAAAGATGAGAAACGAGAGCTCTAGGAAAAAGTTCCAAGATGCATTGCAACATCAGAGTTTCTCCATTAATATTAGTCTTTATATTTCTAAATGAAATTTAAAAGTAAATTTAAAAACCTAAATAGTTAAAAAATGATCTATAAGTAATATTTTATAACTAATTGAAATTTCAGATAATATTATCTAAATAACCCAATAACTACTTATTTCATAAGTATCAAAACAGGACAAAACTAAAGAATCCCTTTAAGAAATGCCTATATTCCTGGTCCTCTCTTCTTTTAAAAGGTCAAAAGAGATTGATCTTCATAAATTTCCACAAGATTACTTTTATAATGGGAAAATGGTAAGTACAGTAAGAATTCAGCCACCCTGGTCCACCTACCCTGGCTCCAGAAGAAGCAATGTACAACGAGTTCTGGCCAATAGGTTGAGGGTACAAGTGCCCCTGTCATTTCTGGGTCACAACACAGAACATAACTGTGTGATTTTTAGGTGATATCTGCTGCAGTTGTTGAAAAGTAAAAACCATGAAATAGACATAGCTGGATCCCTGAGTCATTGTATGGAGGCTATCAGATTTCACATGAGTGAGAATTAATCTTTGTATTATTCAGCCTTTGAAATTTCAGGGTTAATTTGTTACCTGATCCCAGCCTAGACCTTCCTGATTAATACAGTAGGAAATTCTGTACTGATGTAAGGAGGTAGGAATTTGGCCACGTCACAACACTCCTGGAGGCAGGCCCTACACTAGGGAATGTATAAAGAGCATGGAGATGACTTAAACAGACCAAAGAAGTTGTGTTTGAATATCACCCAGCATATATCTAGATTTATCTGGCATTAAAAGAAGTGAGTGGGAAGAATTAGCTTTGGGATCAAGTGAATTCAGGTGCTGCTGTTTCAACCCTCCCTTTTACAGTTAGATGTCATGATCAGTCATGTTTGTTTCCAAGCAGAACACTGTACCTCAAACACAGTTGTAATCCCTACAGGAGGCTATGATTGGGTGTGTCTATGCTAAGCCTAGCAGCTCTCTGTAATTAAAAACTCTCCAGATTGTATGAGAGTAAGCACAAGAAAGTTGTCTTTTGCAGTTAGCAAAACTCTTGGTTCTGTAAGAATGATATTCATTTCAGGATGGGCTAAAGTACGGCTTAAAAGATGGACTCAAGGCTGCGTGTAGAAGGAGTTTCTGTAGCTCAGAAAAACAAAAAACCATATTGCAAAAATATTTCCTTTGTATGCAAAGAAGAAAGTTGGTTGAATTATTTTACACAGCTAGAAAAAAGTAAGCCACATCTACAGCAAATACCAGTGTGGTTAAACTGAAACATACATATTTAAATTTTATTTGCATTCAGCTGGAATCCTTCATCCTTTTGTGTTTTCTGTGATTGAATTATTGCAATAATATGACTTTTTTTAGGTCTTATGAAAAATTAATAGTTTAATTCCTTATGAGTATTATTAATATTAATGTAATGACTAAGAGTAACACATATCGTACTTTACTTGCCTGTGGCCTATTTTATAGTGTCGTTCCCAACTTTGTTATTTATATGAGGAATTACATAATTTTTGAAATATGAAAACCATTTCAGTAACCATTTTACACACAGACTGCGTGGTATAAAGTCTTAACAGGATATAAAATGCTTCATTAAGTGTTATCTAACATGTCTATAGGAAACTCTCTGTGCTAGATTTCCTTTCTTGTGAATCTTATGTTTAATTACAGTCCCAAATGATTAATTTCCATACTTAAGAGGAAGTGGGAAGAACTTTAAGGCCTGACTTTGGTGTAGGGATGTACTTCAAACATATAAAATAATTCACAAACCACAAAGGGGAAGTTATAATTGACAAAGGAATTTTATATTACAAGTGCCTATTTAATCTTAGGGTAACAGTTATGTGTATATTCTCTTCTTAAAGTCCTAATGGGACCAGAGTGGCTGTTCTCATCTACTTGGAGAGAAAGGCAAAAAAAAGTCAAGTGAAGTGAAATATAAAATGACCCAGAATATAATCAGGATTTCCCAGGGTGATCAAAATCACCTAATTTTGGGTCAGGTGTATAAAATGACAATCATTTAAAACTGTCTGGCTCTCAGGGAAGGAAATACTTAACAGAAAATAAAAGTAAATTGAAAGAAACAATTAAGGTATTGTTTATCATTTTCTTTTATTAGAAACAACAACAAAAAAAACCCCAATGCAAGCAGTATGTAAAGTGATCCTAATATCATGTAAATCAGTAAAGTTAAACAGCAACCCACAGGTATATTTGAACTTAGGACCTCAGCATATCTAGTTCGGTCGGTAAAAATAAAAAAAATACAATGGTAAGAAGAAGAGAAAAGAATTTAATTCTCTAAATGAGTGGTTTTCTGAGTCTGGAAAAAGAAAATTGATTCAAGAACTCAGCTATCATACATAAAATAAAAATAATACAGTTCAAAATCATGGTCTCCAAGGAAATACCATCTTTAAAACACCACAGATTATTGACACTAAGGTTTCTACCCTGCACTTGCTAGTTTTCTTTAAAAACTAAGGCTCAGTATGTTTTGAAAAACCAAAGATGTCTCTCAATCCCACCCTGCTAACTTCCTAATCCTTATCCACATTTTTTAAGTGCAAATTTTGAAATCACTTGACAGAGACTTCATTTGCAAGGTTTCTGAATAATGTTAGAGAATAACGTTATTTTTTTTTTTTTCCCTGCAAGTTCCTGAGAATCAAAGTTAATGATTATATCCAAGTACAACTGGGATTGCCACATGGTGGCTGTTAGCATTTGTTTTCTCTATTTTCTCTTGGACCATTACACTTATTTGGCATTCACTATTATAAAAAATATTTAATTGCAGTTAAGGGAAAACACACATCGAACCAGCCTATTTTTGAGGTAACGGTAGTTGGTTCTCTATGTTATGCATTTATTCTCCTTCTGTTGCCTCTATCGGAATGTAAGAACAAGTGTCACAGAGCTTCAGAGCAAAGGTAAACAAATCCTTGAATTGCCCACAGAGTTTGCCAAGTGTGGAGCAGCTGCTATCGGGGGACAGAATCACAGAATGTAGTTAAACAGAAATAGAATATTCAAAACAGGACACGAGCAGCAGGGCTGGCCTAGTAAAATAGGAAGGAATAGCAAATTCGACTTAAAAGCTCTCTCCCTCCCTAGGGCTTGCAGCTTGCCATCTTCTTCAAGGGGAGCCATTGCCCTTGAGATGCCTTTGGTGAACTGCAGTCCTCTGTTGTAATTTTCCAGTGAGAACACTCACAGCATCATGTGTCTCAGCACACCTGTCTTTATTCTGTTCTCAAAGTGGTCATTGGTGTTTTAGCTCCTCTGCCTCAGGATTTTCAAGGGACTCATTACATTTTAACGAAAGTTGTGGGAGAGACACATAATCTCAGTTCAGGGAAGGTACTCAAACAGAGGAGCAGGATCAGAAAAAGGCTACCTCTCTGCTGTCCTTGGCTGTCGGTTTGCAATCAACTTCATCAACCAGGACTAAATTCCAGATCTTCTACTACTATTTGAGCTTACTTTCATTTCTTTGTACTTTGTCTATTGTGTACAATTTCATGTGCTGCACAGATCACTTGTGCAGAATGATGGTATTCATACCCCTGGCTCTGGGGAGTGCAGGATGCAAAGGACCCACAGCCCAGTGTCCCTCTGGGAACAACCCTGGACCTGAAGGAAGTTGCCATAACCCTCCCCAGGGACAGCCTCCCTCCAATGACTGGTCCACTGTGGAGGTGCAAAGACCTCATTTCCTCACTTAAAGTCCACTCCAAAGAGTTTTTCCCACTCTAGAGCATTCTGTGAAATAGGCTGAGGCTCTGTTGCATCTGCATTATGGTTTAACTTCTCTCTCTGTTCAGTTCTGCGGGCCTCATTTCATTACTGGTACTGTTGCTGAGAGCACTCCCCACAAGACTGCTGCAAGCAAATCTCCATGTCAGGGTCTATGACCTAATATAGTTTTCCAAGTAAACATACACACTGTGAAGGCAGAGATCATGTTTCATCTTTTTTATCTATGAGAATTAGAAAAATTTCCAGGCTCTTCCAGTGGTGCTGTGGTTATGAATTGCAAATATTTGGTAAACCCTTCTTAGACCTAAGTAACAGAACTGCCTGCTTTACCTGCCTGTACCACTGAGTTGCTGAAAGACAGGAAAGAGGAAAGGAAGGAAGTCCTTCCATCCTTGATTATGCTACTTTTTAATTTCTTCCAACATGTATCTAACTTGGACATAGTATTTTCCATCTGAACTATATTCTCTAATTGTTTTTACATGCCTGACATTTTATGTATGTATTGGTCTCTAGACCACTATCTTTATTCAGAATGTAGCTTGAATCTCTATATGCTATCTCTGATCACTTTGTTCACATTCTCTGATTTGGACTGACATATCAAACCAGGGGAATTAAATATCTGGATTATATGGTACCACCTTTTAATTCAAGGCCCTGCAGATAACACTAATCAATCATGGCTCTCAACCCTCTCACTCCTTTTTGCATTTGGCATCAACCTCTGGTGCATGCAAGTGCTCTGGCCCTTTTGGCAGAATCTGATTTTAGTCCAGCCTTGGTCATTTCCTATTCTTCTTTTCTTCTTTCTTTCTTCCTTTTTTTTTTTTTAAAGATTTTATTTATGTACTTGATAGAGATCACAAGCAGGCAGAGAGGCAGGCAAAGAAAGAGGGGGAAGCAGGCTCCCTGCTGAGCAGAGAGCTTGATGCTGGGCTCAATCCCAGGACCCTGAGATCATGACCTGAGCAAACAGCAGAGGCTTAACCCACTGAGTCAGCCAGGTGCTCCAAGTCATGTCCTATTCTTCTATCTGGGAAAGCTGCTGTCTATTTTCATACCATCTTTAATGAAAGATGAAGGCAGCAACTACATTCATCCCACCATTAGGAGCTATTCAAGCAATCTAGAATTTGCTCCTTCCCATGACTTTCCAGCTTGAACTCCCAAGTGTCATCTTTTGAGGCTGAATCTCCCTCCTCCTCGGGCTCCTGCTGACAGGGGCAGACGGGAGCCACCTGGAGAGACAGAAGAAGATTTCCATGAAGCTAATGACATGTAACCTTCAGCAGCTCTCACCTTGTGCTTTCCAAATACCTGAGAGGAGGTTTGGTGTGTGTAAAGTTCCAAAATTTAGACATTCTAGGTATCATTTGTTAAGTCCTCTGTATCTTTCCAATTCTACTTTCCCTACAAAGTAATGCTCCTCCTGTCAGGCAGCATTGAAATGACCACAGGCATTATTGGAATTCATTAATGGAAAGTTGAATTAGGGATACACTTAATTTGGGCTCAGTGCTATGAATTTGTGTGATTTAGAGACCTTTTCATGTATAGTGAAGTTATCGCTAATTATGCTAATACAAGAATAGCTTCCAGAAATACTTACTCAACGGTGAGCAAAGCTTTAAGTGAAGAATTGGGTACTTATCACTGCCTCACCACAACAGAAATGTACACAGCATTGTAGCATTCACAGTAATAAGACATTGAAAGTTCTCAGAAGCCCTGTATTTGCAGGGCACACACGGGTGGCCGTCCTGCAAACACAGTACATATGTATGTGCAGCCCCATGTGTTATGCTTTTTAAGCATCAATAATTTATTTATTTTTATTTTTTTAAATTAAAATTTTTTTTTATTTGTCAGAAAGAGAGAAAGCACACAAGCAGGCAGAGAGGCAGGCAGAGGTGGAGAGAGAGGCAGAGAGAGAGGCAGGCTCCCCACCGAGCAAGGAGCCTGATGCGGGACTCGATCCCAGGACCCTGGGATCATGACCTGAGCTGAAGGCAGAGGCTTAACCCACTGAGCCACCCAGGCGTCCCTGTAAGCATCAATAATTTAAAAAAACCTTTTGATTATCCATGATAGAGGAAAAACTAAATTATCATATTATTCTCTTTATGTGAAATTTTTGAATATCATTATCATACAAAGAAGGAAAAAGCATGCAACCAAAAAATGAGGAAAAAATATTATGAGATATATCAGCAGTTAATTAATAAAAACATGATGCTGTTTTGATTTTGTGATGTTTATTTGTCAACATTTTAAAATTAATAATTTTGTTATGATTCCTTCTCTAATTCACAATAAACATGTGCTCTTTATTTAATTTTATATTCAAAATATTGTGTTTTTTTCCTTAAAGAATCCCGAATCCCAGTTGTAGGAACTTCAGGCCCCATTCAACCTGGGTCCACTGCTGGGGGACTCAGAAGCTTCTTTGCACAGTGTGGCTCTGTGTTCTGTAGGGACAAGACTGTTTCCCACCTGGAGCCAAGTAAGCATGGTTTCTTTCCTGTCAATTTGAAACAGGAGCATGGAATTTTAGGGCAGGAAGAGGCCAAAGATATAATCTAGCATGATATTTTTCAGGTGAGGAAACTGATACTGAGCATGATTGTGGCTTTATCAAGTCTCTAAGCCCTATTTCAGCAGCTGACCTAGGCAAAAGTGTACAAGCAGTTGCCACAGTACCCCAGTCAATGGAAGTAATAGAATTCTTGAGAGGGTGCTGAGAAAGAAAGTTCTACAAAATCATTTAAACTTTTTCACAGTTTGGCTGAGACTAGAGAGCAGAGGTGGATCCTTGGGTAAAGAAGAAGGCCTCTCTGAGGGAGGATAGTGCTCCTCCAAAAAAGGAACTAATGTTTTCAAGAAATAATGGAAGTTAAATTCTTAATCACTCCTAAGAAATTACAGTCCTAAAGATTTTGATCTTTAGATTATGGGCAGAATTTTTTTTTTTTAAGATAGATTTATTTATTTATTTATTTATTTGAAAGAGAGAGAGAGGCAAGGGGCAGAGGATGAGAGAATCTCAAGCAGACTCCTGACTGAGTGTGGAGCCCAATGAAGGGCTCTTTCTCATGATCCTAAGATCATAACCTCAGCTAAAATCAAGAGTTAGATGCCTAACTGACTGAGCCACCCAGATGCCCCTGTGATGGGCCGACTTTTAATCACTGGGTTTATTGTATGGTGCAATTAGTTCCCAAATGTAAAACTATAATCTTACTCTTGATAAACTCCACTATTTAGCACTCTCACATTTATTTCATTTGGCATTTCTTTCTTATTCTGTCTCAGTCTCTCTGTGTCTCTCCACACTCACACCCTTTGGAATGGGTAGGGCAGTGTTACTGGTGAAAAAATTTGAGGTCCAGAATAGCTAATAACAGGGCAAAACTAAGATTAGAAATAAGTCCTGCTGATCTTTATAGGTTTTCTCTTTATATCATATGATCTCTAGGATTAACAAAAGAATCCTTGTTTTATTTGCTTTCACTGACTTGACAAAAGCAGATTTAGGTTTATGTAAGAACAGGTAATTGCCACCTGGTGTGATTCAAAAGAGGTCAGTCTTTCCCTGATGACAGAATTCTACCATCAATAACTCTTTCCTTTCAGCTTTCATATCTTTTTAACATCCCAGAGGTATATCTTAGAGAATAATTCCCAATGTCTTTGTGTGAATGGATTTGCATGCTTTATTTATTTCTTAGTTAAGTAAAGCAAGGAAAGAAGGGGGTTATCATGACTTCTGTTTCCTCTCATAATTGTAATTTTTGATAATTATAAATTGAGTTACATTATAATTTACTTGTATTTTTCTTTATCATTGAATATTCTATAATTGGAAGAACATTTTAATGGTCATATTGATGATTTTCAGAATTGCATCATTTAATCCAAGCAACAAATCACTCATTATGTAATGTTTCTGTCAATATAAAGAGTTTTTCTTTGATTTTTCATTTATGTCAAGAATTTTCTTGTTAATAGTTAGAGTCATCATAGCAACTCTCATTTGTGTAGTTTTTATGTAATGAGATTACAAAACACTAATGCTTCCACAAGCTCATTTGGTCATCCTGACAGCCCTCTGGAAAGAGCAGGCAAGGGATGACCATCTGCATTTGGCAAAGAAAGGCCCAGAATAGTTCTTTGCCTATAGCAAGGAAGTGGCAAGACAGATCCTCAAAATTCTGACTTCAAGGCAGTCAGTTGCACTTAAGGTGTTGTGCTTTACTTACTGACCTTTTGGCATTCCTGTTGAAAACTGCAGGCTCTACACAGCAAAATTTGCATGGAATGGCAAAACATGCACTAATTCTATCATTAAATGACAACCAGAGTGACTCAGAATAGATGGGTCACAAATTTCAGTGAAATTGCTCAGTAGCCTGAGAGTGTACACCATCAATAAATGTCATGGAAAGTGGTAAGGCAACTCTGCAAAGCAGATCCCCCCTGTGAAACATGAGGTTAAATGAGAGGAGGAGTCGTCCTCATCGATGATAGGTTTCAAATGATTCCGCCGCACAGCTTTCTTCATTTCATGAACTCCAACACCATTGAGAATAACAGGAGCAAGCTCATTCTGATCATAATTTAGCCGTTTTTAATTTTCTTTTTACAGTGCACAATGTCTAGGAAAGCCATCGCCATTGATCATCTGGCACTTGTATATTTTGTTATCTCCTTTGTGTTCAGTATGCTGACTTCAATAACATAGTAAAAAGATCTTGTTAATATGGTGGTTTAAAGCCTTAAATTTTTTTGATTGATGATTTTACTTATTGCTACTGTTTTGAAATACTTGTAACAGTTTATTATATTTTTTATCTTATCTTTGACCACTCTTGCTATAGATAAGCTCTAAATCAAAAGGAGAAAGAAATACAGACTGTGTTATCTGTATCATGTTTAGAAATGCCGGATACCGAGAGGGGGGTGGGGCTATGGACATTGGGGAGGGTATGTGCTATGGTGAGTGCTGTGAAGTGTGTAAACCTGGCGATTCACAGACCTCTACCCCTGGGGACAAAAAAATATTACATGTTTATAAAAAAAATAAAAAAATAATAATAATAAAAAAGAAATGCCCGATTCCCTTGTATTAATGTGTTATTATCTATGACTCAAATTTCATGCTACAAATATTTTTTGCCATGTCCTAGACACAAACAATTTTATATTTTATAAATCCTTTTTTTTCAAGAGTAGGGTATCCAAGTATTTTTTCCCATTATTTATAATTTATTTGCATATTTGACCTAGTGTGTGTGTGTATTTATGTATCTATAAAGTGGTTGCAGAATTACTAACTCATACTTCAGTAAGAAACAAATTCACCAACCAGAGTACTGTGTTTGTATATAGCTCTTTTATCTTTAGCTTTGTAGTCAAATCACTCTTTGGCAAACTTACTTAGGTTAGCCTCTTTGTTACCCACTCCCTCCTATGTACTTAACGTTACTCATATACTTAAATTCCTTTGTCACAGACTGCATTCTATTTTAGATTCCTCTTATATCTGGGCTGATTTTTAAAAATTTACATAGAGTAAGACTTACTCTATGTAATTTGACAAATGTCTGGAGTAATGTCCATGAAAGTTGACAAATGTTTGGAGTCATGTATCCACCATCACAGTTCCCTAAAGAGCAGCTCTCTCATCCTCAAAATTCCCTTATGCTGCCCCTTTGTTATTTACCTTCCCCTCATACTTCCTAAACCCCTAGGAGGCACGGATGTTTTCTATCTTTACAGTTTTGCCTTTTCCAGAATGTCATATAAAGGGAAACAGACCCTATGTAGTCTTTCATTTAGCAAATGCATTTAAGTTTCTTCTATGTTGTTTCTTGAATAAATAGCTTATTCCTTTTTAATGCTGAGTAGTATTCCATTACATGGATGTAACACAGTTTATTTATCCAGTGGCCCATTTTAAAAGACATCTGAGTTATTTCTGGTTTGGGGAATTCATAAATAGAGTTATTGTAAATATTCACATACATATTTTTGTACGAGTATATTTTTCATTTCAGTAGGGTAGCTACCCAGTAGTGGCATTGCTAGGTCATATGGTAGGTGAATATGAACTTTATAAGAAACTTCCAGAGGTTTTCCAAACTGAAAACCAACCAAAGTGACTGGACCATTTTTCATTGCTGCTAGCAATATTTGAGAATGCCTTCTCCACTGGTTTGAGAATATAGAATCATGTCCCTCATAAATGAAAGTGTTATGAAAATTATATATCTAAAAGAATGTAAAAACTGTAATGTGAAAGCTTACACAAATAAGTGACTATTATTCCAATTGGTCATTTTATCTTAATGTCCATATGGACTGTGGCTATATGAGGAAATGTCAACTGGCAGAGAGCCTGGTTTAATCAGAGACAACCAGGAAGATAAAGATAAGTGCTTTAAACATCTGGCATGCTGTGTGAGAACCTCCTGTATCAGAATTTCCTGGATCATGAGAGTCAGTCTACAAGTGGACAATGATTAGACTCTATATAAAAATAGAACTCTGACCTACAGTCTGTAACAACCAGCCTAATAAGCCAACCTACTGCATAGAATAACTACTGAGGAAGTAGACTAACATCTTTGTCAAACAGCTCAGGAAGCCAAATAACCCTTGTAAACAATTAACCTCAAGTAACCAGGACTTGATTAATAACTGACCATGTCCTAATTTTTGCGTGTGCTTCCAATTTGGGATTAATGGGAGAAAACCAAATATGTATCTCTAACATGTCATATAGGATGCCCCATTTCTCCTTCACCTGCCTGCAACTTCTCCATGTCAACAATCTTCAATCTGGTCACATCTGATATCTTAGTCTTTAGGGCTGTTATGACAAAAATACCATAGACTGGGTGGTTTAAACAATAAACGTTTATTTCTCACATTTCAGGAACCTGGGATCAAGGATCTTCTGGTGAGAGCCTTGTTCATAGGCAGCCTGCATGGCAGGAGGGGTAAGAAAGCTTTCAAGGTCTCTTTCATAAGCGCTCCATTCTCATGGTCTAATTACCTCCCAAAGGCCCTACCTCCTAACACCAGGACTTTGGAAGTTGGGATTTCAACATTTGAATCTGGGCGGGGGTGGGGGCATGGGGGAGGACACACAAATAGTCCATAATACCTGAAGCCTTTCTTTCCCCAGCATCCACTATAAAGGCTTTCTGCTTCTCTGCCTATCTCTGACAAATTCAAGAGATGGGGCTAACTCCCTTGTTATAGCAAGGGATAAGGGATAAGGATATAGCTTTGAATAAATAGCCTTCGCTTGCTTTCATTTGGAGTTTTTCATTTATTTCCACAGGTGCTTTTTAAAAATTTATATTCCTAGGCCCTACTCCACACCCATTGAATCAGAATTACTGAAGGAGAGGTCCAGATGTATGCGTTTTAAAGATGTTCCTTAGGGTGAATTCTTTTGCATATGAAATTTGAGAACTCTTGCACCTAATGCCACCCAGCAGAACTTCCTCCTAAATTTTGCCTTAATATTTTTATAAATATTTGGATGATGATATGGATGTGCTGATCAGATCTGCAATTGCCATAAAGGTAGGAAAGTTAGTTAATGTGGTAGACATAAGAAGCCAAATGAATTTTGACTTAAAAACCTGGAAATAAGTCTGAAACTTAAGAAGATTATGTTTTATAGGAGCTCATGTCACACTGTTAGAGTTTAATTTTATGTCCATGTATCTATGTGATATGCTATCTGTGTACATATGTATATGCAGAGTCTGGGTAGTGTTTGATTCATGGACCTATACATGAAAATTACGTATAGAAGTGAGTTGGCAGAGCTTTTAAAATTTAGTATATGAACAGAGTTATAATTGCAAAGTTTATTAAAAAAATAAATAATTTCATTGTATCCTGTGCTCATTCGATGATCTGGAGTATTATGCTTAGCTTGGGGCTCCACATTTTAAGAAAAAAACAGTATCTTAGGAATCGTGTTCCAAATAGCTCAAACAATTGATGGTATTTACTCACCATTGAAAAGAATGTTACCTGAGGTTCAAACTTCTGTTATTGAAGTTATTTAGACACAATTCAGAATTTCACATTGATATCAATTGTCCATTCCTTTGTGATATTTCTATAAAATGTTCTAAATAGATTTCAGTTATGTTCTATCCTCAAGAGAGTTTAATTTTATACAATCATGTAATTCTACAGGTGGGATGTGAATACATAAAAGAAATTAATGTGGATTTTTAATGTGAAGATATTCAGGATTTTATCAGATTGACAGCAGGAGACCTGAGTGGTGCATCTGTTAAAGCTCTGGCACTTTTCTTTCCACAGCCAAATGAGTCTTACAATAGAGGTTTTGAATTTTCAAACTTGCCTACTTTCTAAGGTTGAAAAAATGTATATGCAGCCTGCTATTTGGTTTTTATATTATTTCATTCTCTCATTAATTCATACATTTATTCATTTTTGTATTCATGCTTCTGTTCAATAAATACAAAACATTTCTTATTGTGTGTGCTATACAATGATAGCAAGCTATAGACGTGTCAGGAAAGAGGATTCAATTGAATGAGGAAGGCAAGACATTCAATCACATGACTGGCATGTGATGGGAGGGGGCTCTTCACATGTCTTTAGTCTAACCCTATGTGTCCGATGTAGTAGGCTAGTTACATATGACTATTGAGCACTTGAAACGTATCTACTTCAGACAGATGAGTTGGAAGCATCAGATTTTGAGGACTTAGCACCGCCCAAAATAAATAAGTTGTCTCACTGATGTTTTATACTGATTGCACGTTGAAATTATAATATTTTAATACATTGGGTTAAAATAAAATATAAAATTACTTTCTCTGTTTCTCTCTACTTTTTAAAATCTGGATCCTAGAAAATTAAAATTACAAATGTAGCTTTAATATGTTATTTTTAGTGCTTCTCCTTTTAAGGCAACCTTTTTTTTTTTAAGATTTTATTTGTTTATTTGACAGACAGAGATCACAAGTAGACAGAGAGGCAAGCAGAGAGAGAGATTGGGAAGCAGGCTCCCCGCTGAGCAGAGAGCCCGATGCGGGACTCGATCCCAGGACCCTGAGATCATGACCTGAGCCGAAGGCTTAACCCACTGAGCCACCCAGGCGCCCTTAAGGCAACATTAATGTTTATGAGCTCAGGCTTGGGTATTAAAAGCAGATTCATGTTTACATCCCAGCTCCCCCTGTTCACTAGGGCAGTAGTGAAACTTAACTGGGAGTATGATAACAATAACAATAAAGGTAAGGATCATTAACGCTTAAGGAAGCATTTACCAAATGCCAGACCCAACTAAATGCTTTCCTTACATTATTTTGTTTAGTTCTCACAAGATCCTTCAGGTAGTTACTGTTACTATTTTCTTTACAGATGAGGAAACTGAATCATAAAGACATTATGTGAAAATATGTTCAAGTGATTAGAACAGAAGCTAGTAATTATGTTTGTTGTAATCATGTTGTTATATTCCCATTCCTGGGTTGAGCAGGATGTTGAAAATAGTGTCTGAAGTGACAGTACTGGCATGGCAGGACGTAACATCAGTTTCCAGACTGACAAGGTGTATAGATAGGAGAGCATTGATTGGGAATTTGTTGCAGTAAATGTCATATTTAACAAATGCTACAACAGTAATTTTCAAAGGAGGTGATTTTGCAGGGTATATCTGACAATGTGTGGAGGTGTGTCTGTTGTCAAAACTGAGGATGTACTTCTGGCATCTCGTGGGTAGAGACCAGGGATAGTGCTAAACTCCTGTGATGCACAGGATAGTCCCCGACAAGAAAGCACGATCTGGCCTCAGATGCCAGTAGTGTTGAGGTTGAGAAATCCCGAGTAACAAGGGTGAAAAAAAGAAAGGATGGCAGAAGGGATAGAATGATGGAAGGAAGGGAGGGAAGAAGGAAGGAAGGAATGAAGGAAGGGAAAGGAAGTAAGAAAAAATTAATATACGTTCATTTTTCCAGTTTTGGTCATGGCTTTCCTGGAAAGATAACAACAAAGCAGTATTATGATTCACATTAATATAAACCACAACAAAATTTACAGATTTGTTATTTCGATAGAATCCTTAGCAAAGTTAGAACAGGGGCAGTGAGGCAGGGTCCATCTCCAATGACTTTTTCACTCTCTGTGGAATAATAATGCTGGGGCCATTTTTTCTTGGCCAATGGCAGGCTAATGAGACATCTGATCTTGTGGTCTTTCTTTTTTTCTCCTATGTGTTAAGCAGTACATCATCAACCAATCTCTCTTACATCAAAAGCTGTTTTTCTGAGTATAATTTTGAAGGTTTCTTCAATGTAGAATTGGACTACCTCTCTTTGATTTAAAAGAGATTTGGGGAGATTCTGGGGACCAGAAAGAGAGTGATAGAGGGTTTTGGTTATGAATCATTAGTTTATCCCTATTTAGTGAATTTTGCAAAATGACTTCAAGTGATGACTATATCCTGGGGCTGGCAGGTCATCTCTCTCTGAGGACAGATGCCTGAAAGCAGAAATGGTCCCCAAATAATTTTTCAAAGAAGTCCCAAATAAGGCTGCTTTGGCTCTGAGGGAGTGCTTAAGAACTTTATAAAGTGTGAAAATTTAAACACTAAGGAGAATTCATTGTTTATAATGTTTAAAATTATATACTCTGTAATCTTTTTAGCAATAAAACTCTTCCCATCAATGGTAATTTATGAGTGCTATCTTAAGAATAGATTATTATATTGGTTTTTCTCTGTATGTGCAACTCTAGTTGAAAATAGGAATCAATTGTATTAAAACACATGGATTTTCTATTGGCTTATTTTTCAGGTGTCACAGACTTCATCTCAATAAATATGTAGCTCTATACAAAACCGAAAATAATAAATAGAAACTTCCATCCTGTTTTACTAGGATACTTTTCTAATGTCAAGCACTGGTGTGTAATATATTTAAAGGCCAGTCATGAGGCAGCAAAGTGGAATGAAGTCCACCACATATGGTGGATTTTTCATGGAAAAACTTTGCAGTGGCACTAAGGGATGAACACAGTGAGTAAGTAAACACATTATGAGTCATTTATACTTGGGAATAATAAGCAGTTTTTACAAAAGAATGAGGTTGCTCTGTATGCCATGATACAAGAGAAAATTTCAAGACATTGTTAAATTGAAAACCACAAGTTGCAGAGCAACTTGTAAAGATGATTTATTTATTTAAAAAACCCCAAAGATACATATGTATAAGTACACACATATGCATGCAAATATATACAATAGGAATAAAACAAAAGACTGAACACAAAGCATGGACAGTGAAGAGGGAGAGGAGATTTGTGGGTATGAAGTGCAAGGAATCTATGGATTTATTCTGAATATATGTTTTTATTTGAATTTTTTATATAAGAATAGTGAAAAGTGTTATTAATAGCAATGAAAACATCCTTTTGTTTTCATCATCTCTCATGTCTGGTTTTGGTTTAGGAAGGCAGACACACAGCCACACACACACACACACACACACACACACACAACTTCTTTGTATGTCTAGAAATTATAGCTCTCCTGGAAATCTTCATTTACTCCTTGGAAATTTTGAATGCACAGTTGTTTGGGACACATTCTTCAATCAGACTTGGGGAGAAGGAGCTTCTGCTTGCATAGGGAACATATGTAGAAGAAACACTTGCTTTTGCTTTTGTTTCTGCATGAAGTGTGAGGATGGAAAAGTGTGCTAGAACAGATTTAACAATCTGGGAAGTTGACACAACTGCAATCAATTTTGAGGGAAAATGAGACTTAAAGTGTTGCAGTGTTATGGTTTACTCTGCTTTTTATTCAGTCCTGTGTGGGCTGACTTCACTCCCCTCAGAGGACCATGGAACTAAGAACTTGGACTTGGGCTCTCGTGCTCCCTATGCCCAAAAGTCTTGTTTGCTGCCTCCTGAAGTGGTGATATTTTGTTTTTGAATCTGGTAAAAAAAGACCATGGAAATTACTCAGTCATAAGACAGGGTTTCTTCAGATGACTTTTAAGTCATCTGAAAAAAAGTATTATATTCTTGCTAGGTGGTCAAGTTACTGTTCTTAGAAACTTAGCTCTTTATATATTTATGTCTGTCATAAATTTATGGCTTTTAAGCTTAGCCCTGATAACAGTGCACAAGATTCTTTGCACTGAGAGGTTATTTCCTCCTTTCCCAGTCCATATAGAGAAGAAAAGAGCCCTGCTATTGTTACCTAAGTCCTCTGTGGGAGACGGACAGGTGAGGTTAGTAGAAGAGCAATGGAAAAGGAGCTAAAACCTGTGTTCCTGCTTTAGTTATATGACCATAGATATATTTCCTAACCGCTCTGAGTCTTAATTTCCTCATCTTTAAGGTGGGATTAGTGACTCCTTTGCTTATCTCACAGGATATTGAGAAAGTAAATGAAATCTGTGTGGACACATTTTATAAAGAGGAGCTCCTTTTGTATATCTCAGTATCTGAATTCAACAGGCTGTTTTCTAATTATTCCTTTTGAGTTGTATCTCCCCTTAATTTTAAGGTTAGAAGCTATATCTTATATAGTATGTTTACATCCTTAGTCTGACATGTAGTAGCCATTTAATAAATGGTTCCTGAAAGATTGCTAGTTATTGGAATATAATTTAATGGAGCCTCAAAGTTAAGAAGTATAAAACTCCAATGAAACAATTTTGGAATAGGACCATTTAATTTTTTCCAAAAGGGAGCACAGGAGGACTAATTTCTTTTCCTATACTTTCTTAGTTCCTAAGAGAACTTCACGTAAAATGACCTGATTATGGTGAAAGAGGAATATAAAATTATCCCCACAGTTTATTTGTATTTATTTAGCTCAGTTGATTATAGCGCTTTCCAGTGTTTTTCACATCATGGTGTGTATACAAAATGACAGTGTTTGTATGGCACAGAGACTACTTAGAGTTTTGATATAGTGCCAAAGGATGTGGTCTCTGTACACCTTGCACTCCTCCCAGACATCCTGAGGGTTAAGATAGAACCAGAAGCAGTGTTTTGTTACATGAAACCATTGATGACAAAGCAGTTAAGAAACTCCAGGTAAGAGCATATGCTGGATTGCATAGTGTCCCTTCAAATTCATGTCCATCCAGAGCCTTAGAATTTGGAAACAAGATCTTTGCAGATTTAATTAATTAATCATAGGGAGAACTCTACAGGATGGCAGAGGTTATCAGAGATTTAAGTGCTGTATTTACAAAACAGGGAGTATCAAGAATTGCAGGCAACCACTGGAAGTTAACAAGAGGCGTGAAACAGATTCTCCCTCACCCTCCTTCCTCCAGAAGGAACCAAATTTGCCAAATACCTTGATTTTGAACTTCTGGCCTCTAGAACTGTGAGGGAAAAAATAATCTATTGTTTTTAAGCCACGTAATTTATGGTAATTTGTTATGGCAGCCCTAAGAAACTAGTATAAAGCATAATACAAAATAATCCCAGATCATGGATATATTTTTTTGTTTTTGTTTTTGTTTTTTTTGATCATGGATATTTTTTGAAATATAAGACCAAGATTGCCAATGTCTACCTGCCAGTAACAGAAGAACTCCCTCTCATTATAATAATTTATAAAATTCACTTCATCTGGCACACAGCAGGTTATTAACCCAGTGGTGTTGTGAAAATGCCTTAGATAATTGTTTCTCAAAGTCTGGTTTTCAAAATAGCAACAACAGTAGCATCTGGGAACAAGATTAGAAAGAAAAATCCTTGGCCCTTCTTAGATCTATTGAATCAGAACCTGAGTTAGGGCCCAGAAGTCTGTGGTTTAAAAACCTCTCCGGTGGGGGCACCTGGGTGGCTCAGTGGGTTAAGCCTCTACCTTTGGTTCAGGTCATGGTCTCAGGGTCCTGGGGTCAAGCCCGCCATTGGGCTCTCTGCTTGGCGGGGAGCCTGCTTCCCCCTCTCTTCTGCCTACCTGTGATCTCTCACTCTCTCTCTCTGTCAAATAAATACATAAAATCTTAATTAAAAAAAAAAAAAGAAGTTCTCCAGTGGATTCTAAGTTTTGACCCCCCCCCCCTTGGAAAACTGTCATACCTGTTGGAATAGAGAGAGATTGAACTCAGCTTTGCTGACATATGAAATGGGAGCATTTTTAAGTGCTAGGGTGACTTAGTAGAAAAGTATTGCAGGATATTAGGGGGAGGTTGGTCAATGTGACTGTAGACCATCTGTATGTGCTATGTGGTACTTAGTGGAAATTAGGCTCCCACCTTCCCACAGAGACTGGGATAGAAGGGTACTACTTTACTTGATGATTATGTTTCAAAGGGATGGCGGCCAGGTTCTTGAGGAACACATTCCTGGGATATGAAACTGAGGAGAGCCTGGGAGAAAATTATTTATATCTCAAAATAGCAGAGTAAGAATTTACAACTGCAAATTTTCTAAAGTAAATGATCTAAGAGAAGAGAGGTCAAAGTCTTAAAGTCAGGAAGAAATCTGCCTAAGCTGAGGGGAAATTAAGGTGGTCTTGGTCTGTTGCCCTCTGAATTTTTTCCCCACGTGAACATTCAATTCAACTTGTCAGGATGCAAAAACACCCTGTTGGAGTTTATAATTATGATTCTTGACATTGTAAACTTAATTTAGGACGTACTGATTTTTTTTTCCACCAAGTAACATGGTCTTCCATTTTTTCAAGTCTCCTTTTATATTCATATTTTTCAGTATATTTTGATGATATGTTTCATTTCTGTCCTATACAATTCTAGTAGACTTTATTCCTAGATACTCAATATTTGGGGAATAGCAATTTTTTTCATTATATTTTTCTCAAAGATCATTCGGGTATATTGGGCAATAATTTTTTTATTACATTTATTGAATGCTTTTAATTTGTAAATATTTCCATAAATTATCTGAATTTCCAGGGGAGATAATGATGCCTGAAAATAATGGCATAGCGACATTCCATTTCAATGTTATGTCTTTTATCTTATAGGTGAAACAGAAGGAATAGAGAGATTTAACTTGTTGTTTCTAGTAAGTGATAGATCTGAAATTTTAAGAAGTCCCTAGTTCCAGCGTGTTTGCTTATGCTATACTCTCACTCAACTGTTCTTCAGGCTTTATTTTTCCAGATACACTTATTAGTTCTCTAAGTTTTTATGTCATTGTGTATGTTAGATTCAATATATGTAGGTGGCTCTTTGAAAAAGTAACACAAGGAAGTATCTGTAACTTGTCAATGAATCCTGATAATTGATTAGAAGCAACAACAGAAAAGGATATAATTGTTTTACTCAAATAGCCTAGTGGTTTGTTGGATATATTGTTAAGTATTTGATGATCGATTAATATATCACCTGTCTCCAATATCTACTGCCAAATTTTCAAAAATTTGTGAAAAGATGCAATTATATGACTATAAATGCACGTGAAATTAATATTTAAAAAAATATTTTGTTTATTTATTTGACAGATTTCACAAGTAGGCAGAAAAGCAGGCAGAGAGGGAGGGGGAGGCAGGCTCCCTACTAAGCAGAGAGCCCGATGCGGGGCTTGATCCCAGGACCCTGAGATAATGATCTGAGCGAAAGGTAGAGGCTTAACCCACTGAGCCACCCAGGCACCCAGAAATTAATATATTTTTTATAAATATTAAAGGCTTTAATATTTATTGGGTTTGAACAGAAATATTCAGCTTGTCTTCAGGTTGCTTTAATATTTTATGTAGCCTGGTTGCCATGATGACTAATATGCTACGACTATGCTGTTATGCATTCAATATCATGGAAATGTACATCTGTACTGGATTTTCCTTTTTTCTTTGTTGCTTTGTTCTAAAGTGCTGAGTTCTGCTAAAAGTTTTGGATTGAAATCAAATCTGGAAAGCTTTGGCAATGTTGCTGAAATGATATCCCAGTATATTATCTTTAATGAAACAAGTATAGAGGGCTGATTGATTTATGGAGCAATTTTTTGCATCATTACCTGTCTTGATTGTATACAAAATGTTTTTATTCTCACTGTTTTGAAAGAACCACTTTAATTTAATATGTTTATTTCAAAATCTGATATCTTAGCTGGCAACAGGATCAAATCCTACAAGTTGTTATGCACAATTCTTCTGAAATCCAAGAAGATGTTTATTAATTTTCAGATACTTTAATTGTATTGTCTAAATATGACATTTAACTAAAATATACTTCTTTTGGCTGACTATCTGCTCTGTAAGAACAAAACTGGGTTTTCTATTGCTTAATCTAATTTAAACAGATGTGGCCATAAACATTTTTTTAAAATATATGTTAAAAAATTCCTCCTGACTCACAAAATATGCCCATCATAGTGGTGCTTTATATTGCGTTTTAGAGTTTAATTTTTAAACTAGCGTGTAATTTCAAATGAGTGTTATTCCCATAATGAAACTGTAGGAACTACCTTTTAATCTAGCCTGTTCCTTGACTTGCTGGCATGGTTAGAATTTTTAACATTGACTATGTGGCTTTGATGAGGCTCTAAAATATAATACTGCAATTTGGAAAAGACAAGGTAGTTCTCTTCATGGCATCTGTTGTCTCTGATGACTCATTGAATAAATATTACAATTAATCGAAAGCTTAAGCATTCAGTATACACATCTGGGTTTTGGTCCTACTTACCTTCATATTTTAGGTGAGCCTAGAAAAGAACAAACTGAATGAAATCTGTGTTAATACAGCTCTCAGGAACTGTTTTGTTTGATTTCCTGAAGTCGGTCAGAATCAGTTACATGAAAGAGCAAAGTCAAACCAACAATTTGTCATTAAGCAAACCTTACAAGAGCATTCCTGATCCTGAACTTTTTTCCCTTTATATCTGGTTGGACTTTAGACCCAGCTTTGGTATAACCTTATATTTGTACTGAAGATGATTAGTATTTCTTTCTAAACTGTGAATGCATCTAAGAAGTTTGTACCAGACCATGCATATTACTTATCTGTGATCTAATTTAACCCTCACAACAGCCCTGTAAGTCATGTATTATTACCATTTCATTGATAAGTAGACAAGGTCAATGAAGTTGACAGACTTGCCTAATATCACGTGTGGGAAATGACAGAGCCATAATTAGATCCTAAGTATGATTCCAGAGCTGTGCACTCTTTTCCTACGTCGTATCAGAACTTTGAGTACTTATTTCTACTCTGTAACTAAACATCCAGTGGGTGGCTTTCTTACTTTTTCTAAATATAAAATAAAATTTAAGCCTGTGAATGATTTTAAAGAAAAATATGTTTAAATCTATGTCTGTCAACTAAAGATAATGCTTGGCATCATTCAGAAACCTTGTCAGACTGTTCTCAATTCTAATGTCTGAGTCACTGCCAAGAATAAAGACATGAGTTTCATGTTTAATCTCTACGGGTATCACAATATAGCCTTAAGATCAAATTAATGAATAATGGCAAAATAGACACTTTATTTCATATTGTATATAATAAGACACATTCCTAAAGGGTCAGCAGTGCCATTTGTTATAGGGAATAGCTTCCAAAGATTCTCAAACGTTTCATATTTTAACCATTATTTTTTGAAAACATGCAATTTCTTGTGTATGTTAAGTGAACAAAGGTCCTTAAAAAAATCTCCCATGAACTATTCCATCAAATTTTACCTTAAAAGCTGGCAACTTTCCTCTCAACCAGAATATACTTAGAGAACTTTTGAGAACAGATAACTCACATTACAGAATCTGTGCAGCTCTCTTGGGAAGATAATTTTACTGCTTACTGACCATCTGAATTGCATCATTGGTGAGCTAAATGGACATTGATATATTTTTCTGAATTCTCGCACATTTTTGTAAAGGAACGGACATCACAAGGGTTGTAGGCTGATTATTTTGCATTTCAAGGTCATTGTGTCTTTCTACAGTCTAGGTACACAGCATCATGAGTGACTTATATACTCACTAGTCATTGAATTCTCTTTGCCAAACATGATTTTTGTAGCCAAGGGTGTCTTCAGGTGTTTTATTTCTTCATGGATTACATTTGTGGGTTATTGCTAACATTTAATGTCTTCCTTTCTTTGTTTTTAATAATGATTTATCAAAGATCAGCTCTCAGAGGCATGCATGGTTTTGTTAGTTGAGTTTTAGATTTATACTCAGTTGTGGGGCAGTTGAGGGTAAGCTTGTGTGTGCAGAGGGCTATGGATAGATTGGATTAAGATCTTGTGTTAGGCTTTAGTTGATATTTCACTTATTCTCTTATTTTCTTCACCATTTATTATAACATAATCTCAGAGCGTATTCTAATTTCTCCAAATATAGGAAGAAAATCTGGCCAAACCAACTCTTTTTTGCTAAGACTGGAGGAAGTTTATTAGGAGAAATGGATTGACAAATTTGAGTTTCTGTTTCTTTGAAAGCAACTATTTAATTGAACGGTCATCATCTCCCCTTTGCAAACACTCCCTGGTCATCTCTACCTTTTATCAAGGTTTCAGCAATTTTATGGCAGTCATTGAACTATAAGGCACTATTTGACTGGAGCATTTATGTGATAATGCTACCTCTTGAAAATGAGGCTTCCTTTTATGAAAATATTTTTGTTCTGATTGTTACCAATCTAACAAGTATATGAAGAGAATAAAATACTGTATGAAAGAGTTCTAACACTCTATTGATATTTGACATCTTTGTTTGTTCATAAATGCTAAAAGGGGAAAAAATCCTGTCTTTTATCCATAAGAGAAAAGGTAATATAGTATCATCCATCTCCAGTATAAGATTACAAGTGAGGCCTTACTTTTATTTTGAATCTTTAATAAAAGCATTTTCGGGAGAGCTGTTAAAGATGGAATTTGCTTTGTATATCTGTTAAAGTGGTTTGTGAAAGTAAAAGAAATCAAACTATTTGTATACATGGGCATTTCTATTCAGAAATACGCTATGTAATCACTGCACTAAAAACATAATAGATGTCAAGGTAAGTGAAACAGTGGGAACAGAGGTAAGATACTAGTGGGTCCTAAATCTGGGTCACTATAGTTCTAGAAATCAGCTCTTTTCTGGATGTTTTTCTCTATTCCATTAAAAATATTTATAACTTTACTTTTAAATATTGTTTATTGTTGATTTCTGCTAACATACTTGGGAAAGAGGCAAAAGACTGTCTAAAGATGACAAAATCATCTCTTTCATTCAATGTCTTCAACATAAGAAGTAAGAAGCAAAAAAAGTATTTTTTCTTCAAACTGAGAGTGCTGGAGATTCTTTTCAAACATGGTTTCAGCAATAAGCAAGGGCTATCTCAGTTCTTTGAAGATGATGAAATTGGTGTCATCAAGAAGTATACCAACATTTTTCTTCTTACTAAATGCCAGGAAAACACTAAACATCCTGTCACTATCCAAATCCTACTGGCTTCTATTTAAAATAAGCAATGGACAAAGAATTGCCACTCTCATGGGGTGTGCGCTGGAGAAGATCCAAGAACAGCCACTGGCTGTTCATGATTACACTTGATACAAAATTGGCTATTTCACACCTAGGGACAACTTTGATTTCAAAATTACCTTTCATTGAACAATATCCCTGAGAGGGTGCTGGCAATAATTAAAGCAGGTCTTTAATTGTACCCATGTTGCAGTGTATGTGAAAACTATACCCCATAGGTCTTGCTGCACCTATGGATTTGCTGTAGGGAAAACAAAGGAATGGTGTGAAATCTTGGGGGCCTTTTGGGAATGGAACAAGGGAAGGTATAGATACTGTGTAAACATTTCAGAGTAAGGAGAAAATTTAGTTTAATAGTTAAATTCATAGCTTTGAAATTAAGCGGACTGAATACCAGGACTACTATATTTTAATATATGAACTTGGATGAGTTAATTACTCTCTCATAGTCTCATAGTTTTTGCACCTGTGAAATGACCTTATAATAGTTACCTGTGTTATAGGAATGTGATAGATACAAATAAGGTTGTTTATATGAATCACTTACACAGAGATGACTCTCCATGCTATCATCATCATCATCATCATCATCATCATTGAAACATCTAGAAGTATATTTTGAATGTTAGTTTCAAGAAGGATGAATGCCATTTTTGTAACCTCAGTTCATAGACCACCAGAAACATATTCTTGATTTAGTAAATATACCTATGAGATGTATATTGATTCTTGACTTTGACTATCATGGTGTACTCTAGCTGGTGTGTTATTTTTTTAAAAGATTTTATTTATTTATTTGACATAGATCACAAGCAGGCAGAGAGGCAGGCAGAAAGAGAAAGGGGGAATCATGTTTCCCCACTGAGCAGAGAGCCTGATGTGGGACTTGATCCCAGGACCCTGAAACCATGACCTGAGCTGAAGGCAGAGGCTTAACACACTTAACCACCCAGGGCCCTGGTCTGTTATTTTTAATAAGGAACTTTAGAAAACAACAAAAGTGATACATTGATTCAAACAAAATGAGGATAAATAGAAAACATGTACATAATTTATAAATTATATTTCATGTATCAATACAACTGAATGTGTACATTGGTCTTGTGCATATTTCTTCTTTCTTTTTTTGAAACAAAATGATTGAAACCTCAAAGTGACTCTTCTGGTGATTTTTTAAGAGACTTAGGCTAAATAAGAAGATTTGAGAATAGGCAGAACTTTTGGCACCTCTCAAATAATGCTACTTCATTAGTTGCTTTTTTTTATGAGTATAATATTAGATGGGAATACAGCAGAGGTGAGATAGGGATCCAGAATTTCTAATTCCTTCCTCATTTTTGGAGCTCAGTATGTTTTTGTGTTTTACAGCCTTGATATCTACAAATCATGCTCAAAAGTTTTACTCTTTATAAGGAAATAATGAAATAAAGATGGATTAATGATCACAGCTGAAAGAAAAGCATTAACATTATTTCTCTAGCAAAAACATTCTCAACTTTTGTATCTTCAACTAGTTTGCTGTGTAATGGTTGCCTAAGTAGTTTTTTTTTTTTTAATAAGGACAAATGACTTGAACTTTCATATTGGTTTTCATAGTTATTTGCCTTATATTCTCTTTATTTTAATAAAATATATTTTAATTACAGAATCATATTTGACTTCATCATCTCTCCTCTCTAGAAATACTCTATAAAATAACCATTTTTTATTATAAAAGAACAAAGGTTTCTGGGATGAAAGTTCTAAAATAGATTTCATGTCAATATGGCATGCAGAACTGGGAAACTCCCCTTTCCACTGCAGCCATAGATTAGGATAATCATTGGACTATAATAATATAGAAGTAGTATAGAATGGGAGATCAGAGTTAAAGTATTGTAAGGTCCTTCAATTATTCAGGAAGAGAATAGAGAGATTGATTAACTTTAAATCTTGTTAAGTATCCATGTTAAAAATTTAAAGTTAGCTATTTAAAGGATAGAAATAGAGTGCATAATTTCTAAATAAGGGTGGTTTGGAAGAATTTAAAAAAACAGCAAAATCAATCCAACAGATTGTAGAAAAGAAGAAAATATAAGCAAAAACAGAAAATAAGAGACAAAAATTACTGATGGTAAAAGTAAAATTATTCAGAAATTAGAATACATAAGAAAAAATTAAATTATATAATGCAGAATAATACACATAAAAGAATATAGTTCAGAAATATTAAGAATTTAGAAATTTAAAAAAAGATTTCTAGGCAAATGCTAAGCAAAAGAAAGCTGGTGTGTGAATATTAATATCAGACCAAATACAATTCAGTGCAAAACCATTAACAGGATGGTGTCAGCACATGACCAAGGAAACATTTCACCACAAGTATAAAACAATGATACTCTTATATGCAAAGACAACATAGTCTCAAATATTAAAAAAACAAATATTTATTTAACTCTAAGGAAAAATATTTGAATATTTCATAATTATACTAGAGGATTTTTATATTCTTCTCTCATTAGGCAAAAATTAGTTCAGGAACTGAAGATTTGAAGAAACTTTTATCAAACTTAATGTAAGAGATATATATGAACACTATTAATTGAAAACATACTCTTCAACAGCACATATGAATCATTTACAATTAGTTTCATATACTAGATCTCAAAGGATGTCTTTAGGAATTCAGAAGAAAAGAGAAATGTTCCATATAAAGTGAAGTTGAAAAAATAAAGTGAATAAAAAAGAAAATTAGAGATAATTCATTATGTCATCATCCAGACATAAGTATTATTACTATCTGACATGTAGATATCTGTATTTTTATCCAATTTGTGGCAGAGCAGCTAGTTTCCCAGATTTGCTTCTACTCTTACTTGTTTCTCTTTAGAAATAGACCACCACTCTCCTCTCAGATTTTAAAAGGGCAAATGGCTACCCAAGTTGTGACTGCATTTTCTAGCGCCCCTTGCAGCTTTCCATCAGTGTGAATAATGTGGGTTAGTGATGAGGTAGCTTCAGGCATGCAGATCTTAGTTAGGGATCTGTGAACCCCTGAAAACAGCCTGCAACAGTGTAGATGTGTGTGTGTGTGTGTGTGTGTGTGTGTGTGTGCGCGCGCGCGCGCGCGCACGCGCGCACAGAAGCAAACACATGCATATGTCTCTGAGGTGGGGGTTCATAACTTTCATCTGTGAACCCCTATTTTCAAAAGAAAAAAATTAAAATTTGTGCCCTAGAGGATCATGAATTGTCAAGACAGAAGAAATATGTCAGTTCCTGGAGGACTTCATGGGGATCAGATGACTTGCATGTCCCCGTTGATATAGATTTTATGTGAGTGAAAAATAAGTCTCTATTCTTAAGTCGTTGTGTTTTGGGGTTTCTTTGTTATGACAGTTTGGTTTGTACCTAACAAATAGAGAATTATTTTATTGTATTTCTTAATTTATTATTATTTAAAAAATTTTTTTAAAGATTTTATTTATTTATTTGACAGAGATAAGTAGGCAAAGAGGCAGGCAGAAAGAGAGGAAGGGAAGCAGGCTCCCCACTGAGCAGAGAGTCCAATGCGGGGCTCTATCCCAGGACCCCGGGGTCATGACCTGAGCCGAAAGCAGAGGCTTTAACCCACTGAGCCACCCAGGTGCCCCAGCTTAATTTAATTTAATGATTATGAAGCTGCATTTTAGAATCTGATTTTAAAATTAGCATAGCATCAACAGTTTTCTGTGGCATTACATTGTTTTATATCTCTTTGCATACTGTTCTGTATACCTGTATATAGATTGGTCATAATTTAAACATTTCACTTTTGTTAGAAACATAGGCTCTTCCTAATTTTTCTCTGTGGTAATGGCTGAATTTATGGCTGAGTGTATAAACATTGTTGAGTTGCTAAATCACTGTTCACATTTGTGGTTGTTTCTTTAGAATAAATATGTAGAAATAAAATGGCATTCTGATGTATTTAAGGACTGTTGCTTTCTCCTTTATTACGTATTCATATTACTGAAGAATCTGTCACATAACTGTAGTTTCATTAATGGTGTCAACTAGTTTTGTTCTAATATATGCCCAGATGCTCGCATCGCTTTAGCAGTTAATCTGAATTTAACTGGAAAGTAGTACAAGAATCCTAACTATACAGCACGGTAATTTCCTACCAACTCTGAAGGGTGAAGTGACAACATTTTGTCTAAGAAATGAGTTAATGTCATTTTCTTGATCCAACATATTATCTAATTTCCTGATTACCTTCTTATTTTAGTATTTTGTATTTAAAGTTCTCTTTTATCATGGAATTTCTTAGAAATATAATTAAGATAAGAAATATAATTAAGATATTTCTCTGCTAAAGGAGAATATTTAGGCAAAACCCATAAACCATATAGTTTTAGTTCCTTTTATGATTAATTGTTAAATATTAGAAGAATAAATTTGTTAAAATATATTTAGTTTAGAAAAACATATCTTCCTTAACTTCACATTAAAGAAGAAAAATCGCAAGAGAAAAATGCTCCCAAACAGCTCGAAGTTTCTTTCAAATTTTTAAAAAATAAGTAATTATTTTTTCAGTTTTTCTTTTTGAATTAAGTTGGTTGTGCTTCTCTTGAGATGAAACCCTAGCAAGAAATAATTACTGCATTTCAGTAATTCTTAAGACAACAGCTTATTATCTTAAATAGAGGATTATATCTGAGGAATCACTTTGCATTATCATAAATTTGAATGTGGGTATGGGAGAAAGGAATTGGGAAATAATGACTCAAAGTACACAATGAGAGAACAGGATTACGCCTTTTTGTTTTTTATAGTCTTCAACAGTGTATAAGTACCCATGACCTTCACAGAAATAACATCAAAAATAGATTTAAAATGATGTATTTAGGAATCATATAGATATAAAATGATGTATTTAGGAATCATATAGGTTTATAATCATATAGATTTATTTTTTGCAGTGTTTTTTTGCATTTGTTTTTGTTTTGTTTTGGTTGGCATGGGAAATGGGAATTGTACTTAATCTTTTTAATAATACTGAAAACAGTTGAAATTGAATCTTAAACTTAAAAATCTGGTTAATAATCCATTCATCAATTTAATCATTTATTCATGGGATAATTGACAATTGGGCAAAGCATTGTTCTATAGGAGAGACAATGTACAAAAATAACCATTTAGTGTAGAAATTATGAGCTTAACACATAGGAGAAATAGAATAGTTGCCACTGAGGGAAATAGGGAAGTGTTTGTAATGTGTTTTGATAGGTAGCAGAAATTGAGAGGGCAAACAGAATGCACAAAAAATACTTTTGAAAGGAAGAGCAGGGACTACATGGGGACACTGAGTTTCTTAGGTGATGTGTCTTAGTTCAGACTGCTATCACAGAATAGCATAGACTGGGTGTTTTATAAACAACAGAAATTTATTTCTCAGTTTTGGAAGCTGGAAATCCAAGATTGGTGTGCTAGCACAGTCAGGTCCTGGTGAGAGCCCTCTCCTGGTTGTAGACTACTTACTTCTGGTTGTATCCTCACATGGTGGACAGTAGAGAGAGAAGACAAGCTCTCTCATGAATTACACAGATATTAACCCAAAACATGAGGGCTATACCCTCATGGCCTTATCTAATCTTAATTTTCTCCCAAAAGACCCATCCCTAAATACATCACATTGGGGATAGGGCTTCAATATATGAGTTTGGGGGACAACACAAACATCAACCCATAACATGAGGGGAATGTTGCATGTGTGAGAATAGTGAAAAAGAAATTTGGAAAAAAAAAAAAAAAAAGATATTGGGCCAGATTGTAGAGGGCCTGATTTTCAGGTTAAGGATTCTGGCTAAGAAATTCTAGGAAACTCTTTCAGAAATTCATATTTTTCTGTAAAACAAAACAAACAAACCAAAATACAAGAAAGACCGTTTTACATTTATTCTTATGCTTAGCCTATTGTTAGGCTTCTAAATTTAGCCTATTGTGAGGCTTCTAAATATCAGTGGGACAAAGATTGATCTTAAACACAATATCCATGGTATGGAAAATTAAGCTGTCAAATAACATGATTCCAGTTTTAAAGTAAACCTGATTGAAGGAAAGATGGCAAAATAAGTGGAAGGAAGAAACTGAAAGGAAGACCTTTGTGGGAAATTTGACGATTATAAATATCAAATATATTTTTAAAATATTTTATTTATTTATTTGAGAGAGAGAGAGTGAGAGAGAGAGCATGGGAGTGGGGAAGGTCAGAGGGAGAAGCAGACTTCCCGTGGAGCCGGGAGACCAATGAGGGACTCGATCCCCAGACTCTGGGATCATAACCCCAGCTGAAGGCAGTAGCTTAACCAACTGAGCCACCCAGGTGCCCCTCAAATATTTTTAATACTTATTATGTGTTAGGATTTGTGCATGATACTGATAAAGCTATTTAAAAAATTTTTAAGTATGATTTCCCTTATGCTTATAATCCCCATCTACAGGGGTCATTCTGAAATAAAATTGGAAATTAGATAGTCACTTAGTAACAAATGGCAGAAAGAGTATGGAGTTTGGTGTACTGACTTGGAGTTTAGGCTATAGCTCTGGAACAAAGTTGTATAATTTGGAGAAGCTACTGAAACTTTCAGTGCTTCAGTTACATTATCCCTATACTTATCTTTAAACCCATACAACAGGGCAAAGCGCCCTGTTCTACCTACCTCCTGCATCATTGGCAGTCTCCAATGCAATAATGCAAGTGAAAATATATTTTATCTCATTCTTGTTTCCCAAGGAATCTCTACTCTCCCTAATTACATATGTTGGGTTCTAGTTCTAGATCTTATTGTCATATAGTTTACACAAACTTTCTTGAAAATATTTCCATTTAAATATCGAAGAAAATTGTGATGGTGAAATTTCAGGCACCTTAACAGGGTAAGTCACTTTACTTTTCGGGCTTTACACTCTCCACCTATATGACTAAAGAGTTTGCAAATTGATTGCACAGAAGAATCACCTCATAAGCTTTCAAAGCTGTAAATTCCTGGGCCCCATCCCAGGTTTATCAAATCAGAATCATAGAAAATAATCATGGAATATAGGAACATTTAAAATGAGTAATGAAAAAGCTGCAGTTCTAATCATAATCAGAGGCATAGATTTTCTATAAGACACTAGACTTGCACAGTGCCAATTTTTAAAAGCTTTATAGATTATCTGATGCACTGTTCTAAATTCTTTTTTCTCTCACTTAAGACTGCAATGCCTGGGGTGCCTGGGTGGCTCAGTGGGTTAAAGCCTCTGCCTTCGGCCCGGCCCGGGTCATGATCCCAGGGTTCTGGGATTGAGCCCCGCATCGGGCTCTCTGCTCAGCAGGGAGCCTGCTTCCTCCTCTCTCTCTGCTTGCCTCTCTGCCTACCTGTGATCTCTCTGTCAAATAAATAAATAAAATCTTTAAAAAAAAAAAAGACTGCAATGCCTAACTTCAGATGGAAACTAGACTGTTGTCTGGTACACATCATACATTGTACATAGCATCTTAAGAAGAATAGTGATGATATTCATAGCAATAATAATGAAAAGAAAAACAGTAAACACATTTGATTAGTTTAATGCAGCTAACTTCAGGATAATGATATGACATCAAATTAGTTACATTATAACCCCTTGATTGATAAGACAGAATGCATGAACATATCAGACAACTTTATAGGGCCCGTTACATTGCTCCTCAAGTGTAATTCTGAGATTTGGGTGGCTTCTATTAGTAATTTGAGATTTTTAGCCTAGCTATGTCTTAATTGTAATGATTAATAGTAAGTGATATTGTAATGTAGTAAGAAATATACATTTGGTTTTCATTTCTAGTTCTTGACTTGAGCTCTTAAAACCTTTAGAATGTACTTATTGACGGGATGAGAGGAGTGTTCTTTGTTATTCATATAAGTCCCTTTCAACCACACCTGAGTCCCTGTTAATAAGGTGACTCTTGGTGGGCCGCTAGATACCTTTAGGATGGAGGCTGGTTCCCAGAGCAGCCAACCATGTGAGTAGATTAGTGTTAAAGCTTTAATTTCCACACCCCTGACCTCCATGGAGATGAGAGAGGCTGAAGATTGAGTTAATCACCAATGGCCAATAGTTTACTCCATCATCCCTATGTAATGGAAACTCCACAGAAAACCTAAACTACAGGATTTGGAGAGCTTCTGGATTGGTGAGCTCATGGAGTTACTGAAAGGGTGGTGCCCCTAGGAAGGGCATAACATCTCTGGGCCTGTTGCCCTGTACATCTCTTCTATTTCGCTGTTCATGAGTTGTATCCTTTCTAATAAACTAGTAATAGTAAGTAAACTGTTTTCTTGAGTTTTGTGGACCTTGGAAGTCATGGGGATTCCTGGTTTATAGCCAGTTGGTGAGAAGTACAAAAGGTCCAGGATATACTATTAGCATCTGAAGTAGGGTACCATCTTATGGGACTGAGCTCTTAACCTATAGAGTCTGCT
This sequence comes from Lontra canadensis, assembly GCF_010015895.1. Taxonomy (NCBI): domain Eukaryota; kingdom Metazoa; phylum Chordata; class Mammalia; order Carnivora; family Mustelidae; genus Lontra; species Lontra canadensis. The sequence goes on from NW_022631031.1 coordinate 2,080,872, forward strand.
TTAACTCTAGGTGGTGTCAGAATTGAACTGAATCATAGGACAACCAGTTGGTATTCTGAAGAACTGGAAAATTGGTTGGTTTGGGATCAACCCATATATGTGGTCGTAAAGGTGAAGACCTTAAAGCCCAGAAGTTTGGTGTCAGAAATGCTGTGAATAGAAATAGATCTCAAGAGATATAAATAAGAAGACTTGAGACAATGGAAAATACAGAGCTAAGATCATTATTTCATGCTATAGAACACAAATTTAGCCTTTAGAAAGTTCAGGTTATTAAGAAACAGTGACCTTTAAAGGATTTTGCAGACATAGCCAAAATGTGTAGACATTAGTCCTAATACTAGGTATTATCAACTAGCAAGTATGGCTCATTTTTCTTTTTATTTTCAGGTTTACTTTAAATTTTAAAAAAGGAAAAGTAAGAGACATTTTAAAAGGTAATAAAGTTTAGCTCTCATTGGGGCACTGGTTAGAATAAGTATTAGAACAGCAAAGTTTATTTTTTTCGCTTACTTTATTCATTTTAGATTTAAAAAGGAACTGATTTGATATAAGTGCTTTACTGGATATTTTTTAGTTAGAAATGGTGGTGAGCTTATGTCTGAAATGAATATTACAAAGCTTGGGGAAATATTTTAATTTTGAAATTTCAGATGGGTTCCATAATTACCTCAGGCACTTTTAAATCTGAATATAGCATTAATAGTGCTATTCCCAGAACATACTGATGATAAAGTAAAATCACTCATTAAAGGAAAAGAAGTGCAGATGGCCATTATTAATGATGAGGATAGGGGACAATAATCATGAAAGCTCTGAAGCTTACAAATAAGTATTAAAATGGTTGTGCTATTAATCATACCAGAGACATAGATTATATCCACATAAACCAAACTTCAGATTAAGAACAGGAATAAAACAAAATCATTGTCAATTTGGTATTTTGACTGAATCATACCATCTGAGTAATCGACTGTCATTTTCTTGATAATTCCAAATAAGTGAGTTTGATTTAAGAACAACTACAATCACTTTATAACATATGTGTAAAAAAATAATATGAATACCTACTAATTTCATTTCTTAAAAATGTCATGTTTAACTGGAATCTTTCAGAGCAAACTAACATAAAAATATAAAAATTTTTAATAGATAATTTTGGGTTGAATTTTTTTTGAAAAAAATGAACTAAGGCAGATGACCTATATTTCTTGGCCACAGCACATTTACCAATATCTAGTAAACTTACTAAAACAAAACCTAACAAAGAACAATAACAAAAATAATCCACATTATTTTCCAGCTGAGTAAATGTATTTGACATTATTATTATTTTAAAAATCATATTTGCCATCTCATATGTACAGTGCTTCTGTCAGCATTGTCTGCACAAGGTAACCCAAATTTCCACTGCTTTAATGCATATTTGCACAGTCAGTTGGTGTTCTCACAGAACCATGAAGTTGCGTATTAGGTCCTAAAAATATCCAGACGCAAAGCAGTAAAAATGTTGAAACATTAGGGGACACAGAGGAAGCTTTTATTTTACAAATGTAATTAGAACAAGATGACTTTACCCCAAAAGGCACAAAGCCGACTTTGTAATAATATAAAAATAAATAAAATTTTAATATAGCAAATAAAAGGGGAAATTTATTCCTTTTTTCATTGACCTTTCTTTGAAAGTAAAATATTACACATCAGCTCATCAATAGAAACATAGGTTTAGGTGTGTCTGTTATGTAATATTGTAAATGGAGACTTTGCCCATGTCCCATTTGAACCTGTGGTAGAGTTTCAAACCAAGCCAATAAAAAAATTCAGAACATGATCTGACAGTTCCATTTAGGATGCATAATTCTTTAAAAGAAAGGCAAAATGCCAGCAGGAAAAGCAATCATTAATGTCATTATTGGTCTAAATTCTCTCTTTCCTGGATGGGAACATACAACTAGGAATCACTCTCAATAAAAAAGGCTTAAGAAATCAGTAACTTTCAGTTAACCTCTTAAGTAGGATTTAGTTCATTGTGCCCTGAACTTAGCAGCCTCTGGGGTACCACCCTACTGAATGGCTCTGTGATGTTGCCATATTACAGTACTTCTGGAAGTATAGTCCGAGAACAGGACATCAACATCCCCACGGACTTATTAGAAATGCAGATTCTTAGCTCTGCGCTAGACCTACTGAATCAGGAATTGTGGAGGTGAGGCCTTGCAATGTGGGCCTTGAAAACCACTCATGTGATCCTGATGATGCTCAAGTTTGAGAACAGCTGTTCTAAGTCATGTTACGGAAGATAATAGGTGAAGTTCCAGAATGATCATAGAGCTAATTAGTTCTTTTAGCCAGAAAAATCTCAATGTTAAGATGAGGATATCACAGTTCAGGCAGCTTAGCCAATATAGAGCTGGGACTTGAATTCAGGCCTTCCTACCCCAGGAGGCACAGGCAATGTTTTATTCCCTGCTACAGTGTACCTCAAGCCCCACACTACCCTCTTTGGTGTTATAAAACCTATTGGTATTTAAGGTTGAGTAAGTGTGAGATTGTCTATTCTTGTATGAGGGTGAAATTATTAAAACATTTTGTAATTTAAGCAGACAATTCTTTGCCAATTACATGTGGCTACTATAATGATAATAGATGCTTGGAAAGAAGAAAAATTTTTAATCATGTCATTGACAAAGATGCTTTGCTTGAGCAAACTTCAGTCAGGCTCCCTAAACTTCCCAGCCATCTGTGTACTTCCTTATAAAAAAATTTTAGCGAAAACTCTGCTATGTCATTCTAGCAAGAACTTCCCTCTATTGATGTCTGATATTTGATCTCTCTCAATATCTGATCAGGTTCCTCATTCTGCACCATACCCCAGCTGATGTCTGACCAATCTGGCCTATCTTCAGCAATCCTGATCCTGTTAGGTCAATTAATCCAGAATTCTCCTTACCTCTATTATTTCCTCTCAGTAAATTTTCATCCACTGACTTCCAGCCCTGCTCCTTGACCATAAACTCCCACTTGCCCATGCTGTATTCAGAACTGAGCTTAGTTCTATTATGAGATTTCTTTTCCCCTACTGTACTAATCTTATATAAAATCTGTTTTTACAACATGAACTACTGCCTAGCTCTGTTTTTCTCATGGGCAGTTCTGGTGCTGTAATTCAGATAGGATCACATTTATCACTGGACTCCTGGATCACTTACCCAGGCCTGTAAGTGGGCACCTCTGAGGCCCTTATCTTCATTCCTGATTGACTGATCCGGGATCCATTGCTGAATCAGCTCTTAAACCATTGCTCTGGACAAATATCTATTGAAACTCCTAAGGACAGATTTTTGTTCCCGAGATTCTAAGTATATTCTAGAAAGTGGGTTAGCATCCCAGGTAAATGGAGGCCAGGTTAGCTTTCTAGGTTTCTCTGTGTGTAAAAGGCTGGTTTAGAGTTCTAGGCAAGCAGCTGTTTATAAGATTTGCTTTAAAGTTGTAGGCAAACAGAGGCTGGTGTAACGTCCTAGGCATCTCGTTCCACAGAAAGCAACAGAAGCTGTGTTAAAGTTCCAAGTTTCTCTGTTTATAACTATAAAGGTACCATTTAGTTAAGAACATGGGAGCTTCCCAGTTGTCTGAGAATTTCCTTTTGACCCTGTTGAGTATATGAACGACCAGTTTTGTTTGTTCCTTTCTTGTTGGCAGGTTTTACTAAAGATAATTTAGAACTTCAGTGACCTCTTTCAGAAACAAGATCACTACAAACTGACTCCTCTAAAACCTCTCCCTTCTCTGTTCACCTCTGTTCCTCCTTTTACTGCTGCCTTTGATCTGCTCTCCAGTTCCTCTGAATCCTTTAATATGTCCTTCTTCAAACCCCTCTCCTTCATTCCCACATGCACTCTGCCGGAACTTTTCCTTGCCTATTCCAGCTCCTCTGTCATTCACACTTTAGGTTCTTGTGCCAACATTGGGAGCTCTTATAGAACTCAAGGAAGAAGTAACTTTCTGAAGCTGAAAGGAAAAAAGTTTGGTTGGAAATAGATTGACTATTTTTTCCACTTGGATGGCTTTGGAGATATTCAGACAGCCACTGGATGTCTTCTCAGCCTAAAAGGTAGTCTGTGGCTTATATAAGATTACATATTGGGCAAAAGAAAGTTGTGAAAGTCTTCAAAAATATTGGTAAAAGACTTATCCCTTACTTAATAAGTAAACTCATCACATTTTTGTCAGACACAATTTGGGTGAAAAGATAAAGTGGAGATAAATCAGTGATTTTTATATTACTATGTTTTACTGACTCAGGACTAAAATGTTAGAATAAAACCTATAAGATTTCTGAATTTATTTATATGTTAATGTATGTATGTATGTATGCATATGTTATGTATACATAATGCTTTTCTAGCTATAAATGAAATTTAAAAATTGTTTTACAAATTCCTTTAAAGGGGTTCTATTCACTTTGGATTAGAGATAAATGACCACATATTAAAATTAAATATTTCTAAAACACCTAGGAATATAGAAACCAACCCAAATATTTTTCAAGTTCACAAATGATATGAGTAAATCTTTGACAAGATTAGTTTAATATTGTTGGTTTAATAAAAATGGATAGATATATCCTCTGAGTTATCAACATTAAGTGTGAGATGAGCAGACATTTATTCTAGTTGGGTTTACTAGTTAAATAAGATAATATTATCTCTAGTAGATGCTTAAGATAATAATATTATAAATCCAACCTAAGAATAAACTGAAATGAGCAATAAAAAATGAAAGAAAACAGTAAAAAAAGGGGAAAGGGAAAAAGCTGTATGTTTAACATTTTAGATTCTTTGCTTCTATAATATTTTGATACTTGCCTGATTTGGCAAAAAAAAAATTATGATGGCTATTAGTGTTTAATATCTCATAAATTTTCGTGAACATTCAAGTGTAATAATAAGGACAAATGAATTAAATTAATGCAAGAGGGATAAAAGCTCATGAATAAACTCTTTTATTGTTATAATTGACGCATGACATATTAGTTTGAGGAGTAAAACATAATGATTTGATATTTGTATATATTGTGAAATGATCACCACAGTAGGTCAACATCCATCATCACACATAGTTATAAAAAATTTTTGTGTGTGTGATGAGAACTTAAGATTTACTTTCTTAGCAACTTGGCAATATTTAATACAGTATTGCTAAATTTTGTAACCCTGCTGTAAATTACAACCCCATGACTTAATTATTTTATTACTGGAAGTTTGTACTTTTGGATCCCTTTCACTCATTTCACTTATCTCCCCATCTCCTACATTTGGGAATCACCAATCTGTCAATTTGTTTTCTGTATCTATGAACTTTTTTTAGATTTTACATATAAGTGAGATCCCACACTATTTGTTTTTCTTTGTCTGACTTATTTCACTTAGCATAATGCCCTTAAGTTCCATCGATGTTGTTGCCAATAGCAAGATTTCTTTCTGTTTACAGTTGAATATTTTCCATTAATTTTCATTGTAAATTTATAGTACCTTTTCTTTACCCATTCAGCAATTGATGGACACAGGTTTTTACCATATCTTGCCTATATAAATAATGCTGCAAGAACATGGGAGTGAATATATATATATATTTTCAAGTTTGTGTTTTTTTTTTTTTTAATTTGAATAAATACCCAGAAATGGAATTGCTGGATCAATGGTAGTTATATTTTTAAATTTTTGAGGAACATCCATTCTGTTTGCTATTGTGGCTGCACCAATTTTCATTCTCAAAAATAGTGCACATGGATTCCCTTCTCTCTACATCTTCACCAACACTTGTTACTTCTCTTTATAGGTTTTGCTTTGATTTACCTTGGGGCTTACTTATAACAACTTATATTTATAAATATGTTTTAAGTTCATAACCATAAATTTGAATGCATTCTAAAGTGCTACATTTTTACTCTTCCCCCACTACCATAATTTATGGTTTTGTTGCCATATTTTACATGTTTTTATCTTGTGTGTCTCTTAACTAATTATTGTAGTTATAGTTATTTTTTACTATCTTGTTTTTTAACCTTTATATTGCCTTTATAAGTGATTATTTTGCTACTTTACTATATATTTGCCATTGCCAATGGGATTTATCCTTTCATATGTTTTATTCCTCCTAAGTAGCACCCTTTCTTTTCAGCCTAAAGAACTTCTAATGTTTCTTAGAAGGTTGGTTTAAAGGTGATGAACTTATTTGGCCTTTGCTTGTTTGGAAATGTCTTTATCTCCCCTTCAATTCTGAGTGGTGACTTTGCCAGACAGAATACTGCTGGTTGGAAGGTTTTTATTTCAGGACTTTGAGTATATTATGCCTCTCTTTTCTAGACTGTGAAGTTTCTGCTGAGAAATCTGCTGATAGTCCTATGGGGGTTCTCTTTTATGGTACAAGTTGTCTTTACTCTTGCTACTTTGAAGCATTTCTCTTTGTCTTTAAATTTTGGTGTTGTGTCTTAATGTGAATCCTTTTAGTTTATCTTGTTTGGAACTCTGGACTTCCTGGATCTGGTTACCTCTTTTATTCCCTAGGTTAGAGAATTTTCTATATCTCATTGCTTCAAATAATTTTTCTGTCTCTTTCTCTCTTTTCCTTCTTAGACATCTATAATATGAATGTTGGTCTGCTTGATGTTGTACCATAAGTCCCTTAAGCTACCTTCACTTTTTTTTTCTTCTGCTCTGATTGAGTTCAGGATTTTGTTTTTGTTTTTTTCCCCCAAAAGAATTTGTTCCATATGTATCTGAAGATTTGTTATGTCCAAAGGAGGAGGTAAGTTCATGATCTTCCTGCATTTCCATCTTGAACTAGAACACATCCAATTGATTAAAAACAAACAAACAAAAAACCCAAAAACTCATATAATTTTTGTTGGCAACTGTTAAAATAAAGTAAACCTCATTTAAAATGGAGTAGGAAAACCCTAAAAGGGGACTTTCATGCACATACCACTGTGCTACTTGCAGCCTGAATAACCAAGAGGAGGAAGGAAGATAAGAATTATTTTGATGTGAGAGGATATTTTCCACTTAGGAATTTTATCCCCCACTTTTAAGAAAAAGAAAGAATATCCCTTCTTGTCCCAGCAACAATGCACTAACTATCATTTGCAGCCAATGAGAAACTCCCACAAGCTCAAACTCTTGCTTTCTCTAATGAACTTCTGTTCAAAACAACCCATCCCATCCAGTTTCTTCCTAAAATCTAACAAAAGCTAAACTTCCTTTTTCTTTTCTGACTTGCCTGTGGTTCATGGTAGCTTGGATGTCCTGAATTTTGGTTCCTCTATTATTCCTGAATAAAATCATTTTGCTAGTAAACTAAGTAGATGTTTTATTTTTATTTATTTATTTATTTATTTTTTAAATTTTATTTTTTATAAACATATATTTTTTTCCCCAGGGGTACAGGTCTGTGAATCTCCAGGTTTACACACTTCACAGCACTCACCATAGCACACACCCTACCCAATGTCCATAACACCACCCCCCCTCCCAACCCCCCTCCCCCCAACAACCCTCAGTTTGTTTTGTGAGATTTACAGTCACTTATGGTTTGTCTCCCTCCCAATCCCAACTTGTTTCATTTACTCTTCTCCTACCCCATTAACCCCCCATGTTGCATCTCCTCTCTCTCATATCAGGGAGATCATATGATAGTTGTCTTTCTCTGATTGACTTATTTCGCTAAGCATGATACCCTCTAGTTCCATCCACGTTGTCGCAAATGGCAAGATTTCATTTCTTTTGATGGCTGCATAGTATTCCATTGTATATATATACCACTTCTTCTTTATCCATTCGTCTGTTGATGGACATCTAGGTTCTTTCCATAGTTTGGCTATTGTAGACATTGCTGCTATAAACATTCGGGTGCACGTGCCCCTTCGGATCACTACGTTTGTATCTTTAGGGTAAATACCCAGCAGTGCAATTGCTGGGTCATAGGGTAGTTCTATTTTCAACCTTTTGAGGAACCTCCATGCTGTTTTCCAGAGTGGTTGCACCAGCTTGCATTCCCACCAACAGTGTAGGAGGGTTCCCCTTTCTCTGCATCCTCGCCAGCATCTGTCATTTCCTGACTTGTTGATTTTAGCCATTCTGACTGGTGTGAGGTGGTATCTCATTGTGGTTTTGATTTGTATTTCCCTGATGCCGAGTGATATGGAGCACTTTTTCATGTGTCTGTTGGCCATCTGGATGTCTTCTTTGCAGAAATGTCTGTTCATGTCTTCTGCCCATTTCTTGATTGGATTATTTGTTCTTTGGGTGTTGAGTTTGCTAAGTTCTTTATAGATTCTGGACACGAGCCCTTTATCTGATATGTCGTTTGCAAATATCTTCTCCCATTCTGTCAGTTGTCTTTTGGTTTTGTGAACTGTTTCCTTTGCTGTGCAAAAGCTTTTGATCTTGATAAAATCCCAATAGTTCATTTTTGCCCTTGCTTCCCTTGCCTTTGGCAATGTTCCTAGGAAGATGTTGCTGCGGCTGAGGTCAAAGAGGTTGCTGCCTGTGTTCTCCTCAAGGATTTTGATGGATTCCTTTCTCACATTGAGGTCCTTCATCCATTTTGAGTCTACTTTCGTGTGTGGTGTAAGGAAATGATCCAATTTCATTTTTCTGCATGTGGCTATCCAATTTTCCCAACACCATTTATTGAAGAGGCTGTCTTTTTTCCATTGGACATTCTTTCCAGTAGATGTTTTATTTTTAAAGCTGACAAAAGTTTCTGTCATTCAAGTCTGCTACTCAAGAATGCAAGCTTGAGAGCAATGCTATCCAATAAAAATACAATGGGAGCCAGTTAGGTGATTTTAAGATTTCTAGTAGTCATATTTAAAAGGATGAAAAGAAACAGGTGATAAAGTTAATAATATATTTTATTTAACCCAGTCTATCTGAAAGAGTTTAGGACATGGCACCCCAAACTATGCTGCTTTTGGTATATTGGTTCTTCTGAGATAAAGGCACTTAGAAAAGACCAATTCAGGTAAAAGTTTCTTCAGAACTTCTCTGATCTGCCTAAAGGAATTTAATTGGCCTAAGTCTTCTTAACTTGGAGAGACTGAGTCTTATCATAGGAAAGGAAACTAGATTTCGATACCATACCCAAACAAACTTCACAACTATCATATTTCCCATTTATTCCTTTTAGGGCTCATTCACCCTTCCTAAAAATCATTTACTCTCTCCTAAGTTGCCTGCATCCTCTCCCTTTTTTCCTGTTAGGACGGTATGGGAGCTCTCAAATCTCATCACATTTTGGGGTATTCACTTTTTCCTGTTACCATTTTGCATGTACTATTAAAAATTAACAAATCTGTATGCCTTTTCTCCTACTAATCAGCCTGTTGCCAGTTTATTTCAGAGAATCAGCCACCAAAACTAGGGAGGTAGAGGGAAGTATTTCTTCCCCTATATATCCAAACTATTATCTTTCAAAACTTTTTTTTGTTTTTGATAGTAAGTCTTAGAATTCCAATGTATATGTTAGATCCATAGCACATTTCCATTTGGACTAGCCACATTTCTGGTCTCAATAGTCCAGTGTGCTATGAGCTGCCAGAATGTATAGCAGAGACCTCGAGCTTTTTTGCTTAGAATTCCATGCTGGCACATGCTAGTTATGCAATGTAGAGCCTTTGGTAAAGTTTGGTTTCCTCTTCTATAAAATGAGAATAATAAAACTCTTACTTCATCAGGTTTACTTGAGAATTAAAGAAATTCTGTAAGGAAGTATTTATCACACTCTTTGACAAATAACATGCTGTCAATTAATGCTAGTTTATTGTTGTCGTTCTTGTATTAAGGAAAGTCTAATTATATGTCAGAGAGATTACACATATATTCTTTTTTTTTTTTTTTAAGATTTTATTTATTTGACAGAGAGAGACACAGCAAGAGAGGTAACACAAGCAGGGGGAGTAGGAAAGGGAGAAGCAGGCTGCCCGCTGAGCAGGGAGCCTGATGCGGGGCTTGAACCCAGGACCCTGGGATCATGACCTGAGCCGAAGACAGACCCTTCACGACTGAGTCTCCCAGACGCGCCTTACATATATTTTCTTACAAACTGAGGAAACCAATTTTTGATCACAGGTCGATCCTCTAACCAAAGAACGTGTGATTTCCCACTCCATCTTCAAGATGATACTTCTAATTGTAAGGAAATTAGAATAACCAAAAAAGATCACTAATATCTCCAGTGGAAAACTGTGCATTGTTTAGATTAGAGCACACTTTCCAAGTTATCTGAGTCTAGCTCTTTGTTGCCTTTGAACTATTTTACAACACTGCAAATAGTAGATAACTGATAGCAATGCAAAATAATTCTTGTTCTTAGACATGCAAATAAATTCTGTCTGGTGGAGGTTCAATTGACTTTCCTCCTCTCTCCTCCCATGGGAAAAAGGTAGTTTTGCATCCATTTGTAAATTCATTTCAACATTTCTTTATGAGGAAATTTTGCTCTGTATAAATTTGTACTTGTTTGACTTCGCCTTTGAATTAGTTGTAATAGCTATCTAATTCCATTATTGATAACTAGTTAAAGAAAATAATTAATATGTATTCATTTTATATCTTTATGAGACTCACGATATTACCCATTATGAAAAATTACCCTTTAACATACTTATCTGCCACTATATTCTCAAATTTATAAGAGTGACTATGAACTCAATAAAAATTCAGTGAACTTTAAAGAATTAAGGATCATCTTTTTCTATCTTGGTTTCGGTTGTGAGTAGACAGAATCTCTCCGTGGAAGGTTTGGTGACACAAATAATGTACTAATGTTTGCTTTTGAAAACAAGAACACAGACTCTCAGAACAGGGAGAGAGAAGAGTAAATAAATAATTATGAAAGAACTCAGTGTTCCAACAGAAGTATGTACAAGTTGCCAGAAGTCATTGGTTGGCAGAAGTGATGGGCAGAGGTGTTCAGGAGATGCTTCTCTTGAGGCAAAAATCTTTGAGCTAATGTTGAAAACTGAAAAGGAAATCTTAGGCTTGGAAAATGGGAAAGAGGTCATTTTGGGCACATGCTGTGATGTATGTGAAGCTTGCATTTCTTCTCTATCCCTGAATTTATACCTAAATTGCTTAATTAAGAAAATGCCTCTGTAAGACTCTTTTGCTTTTATGGCCTAAACGCATAAATTTGACAAGTGCATGCAACATTTTATAGCAATTCAAAACTATTAGGGCTATTTCCTCTGACTTGCATCAAGCTGAATAAACACACTCTGTTCAAGTGGAAACTTGTTATGCTGCCTTTCTCTGTCTTTCAAAGCAATCAAAAGCAGGGTTCTTGAAGCCTGAGTGTCTCACCTGTGCCGCCTAATGGCTCATTTATTTTGTTTATCCTGCTTTTGGAGAAATCAGAGTTAGCTTGACATTTGCATTGCTAATAAATCACTTTCAAATTGCATGGGTACTTCATGTTGTTTAGATGGGTAACTTGCATTTGAACAGGGCCATCTGGTCACTGCCATTAGGTTTACATATTTGTAGAGAGTCATGTTTTCACATAAGGGATATATATGTATCAGATCTTCACATCCATCTATGTGATTTTCTTCATTCCAAGCCCTTTCCGTACCAGGCACTTCTCATAGTTGGATTAATCATTCTGCTTGGATTCTTGATTCTAACTTTTTTTTCTTTTTCAGAGAGAGAGAGATTGAAGAAGTCAGGGTGGGGGGTGAGGGAGGAGGGCAGAGGGAGAGAGAGAGAATCTTAAACAGGTTCCATACCTAGTGTGAGCCCCATGTGGGGTTTAATCTTCCAACCTGAGATCATGACCTGAGCTGAAATCAAGAGTTGGATGCTAAACTGACTGAGTCACCCATGTGCCCTTGATTCTTGAATCCAGTATCTGACATGCTGGTAGGTATTATCATCCAACCCATTATCCAGGTCCATTACTCAGTCCATTACCAAATTCAACTGATTCCAACTTTGATCCATCTCCTGAATTAGCCTTTTTCTCTTCAGTCTGAAGGCCTGTTACCAGATTATCCCTTTATCATCATTCACATAAATATTAATTTATTAACTATTTTGCCTATCTTTAGTCTATCCCTTCCCCAACCATCCCTCAAACCTATGCTTCCCAATTATTTTTATTTCTTGGCTCACATAGAAAATAATAAATTTATGAAGCATGTGGGGACAAATAGAGGAATTTGACAGTGACTGGCCCAGAAAGTTCCATCCATTCTGAAGGGTGATTGGAATGTGTGTTTTAAAATACTTATAAGCCTTGAAGGCAAAACAGTGTGCTGCTGCATGCTGATTAGGAAGCCCTCCTATAAACTAATACTGTGTTAATAAGTTAATTGTTTCTGCTATAAACATTTAAAAATCTTATATTGACTCTACATTGCTAACAAGATAAAGTTTAAATTTGTCATTTTAGATTCAAGGCATCTTACAACCAACTCAAACATACTACTTTTCAACATTATTTTCCATTTCTTTTCCACAAGAATGCTTTATACATAATCTTGATTTATTTTTTTCCCTCATAAAACCTTCAGTATTTTTTTGCTTTGAATGCTCTCTCTACTTCTAACTACATGTCAGAATATCTAGTTCTGAGCATCCCAAAAATATTTTAGTCAGCAACATCTACATAATCTAACGCTGGGAAAGCATATAACTCCAAAACCAGATATAAGACTGTGACGTAATGAGACACATTCAGATAAGAAAAGTAAACTGGTTGAGAACAGAAAAAAGTGAAAGAAAAAAATTAAATTATTAGACATATGAAAATTTAAGCAAAAAATTCAAATGAAAATATAATAAACATAATCAACAATTACTTCTTAAATATTTACAATGCATCAGTGACTAATTTTAGTGACTTGTATCTAAGTTAATCTTCATAATAATTTTGTGAGGTAAAATTGAGTAAGGGACAGGAAGGGCTAGTTGGGAGAGATATAAATGAGCTATGTGATCACGCTCATGGAAATCCCCAAAATGCTGAACTACAAGGAAACCAAAGAGAGGGAAGAAACTGGACCACCTGCCCTAGGTGTGTGGGGTGGGTGTCTTTTTTTTTTTTTTTTTTTTTTTTTTAATGATAATCACTGGTGACCAACAAAGAATAACCAGACCCTAAAAAGGAAGTAAGCCATTGAAGGTGTTATCACTAGTCCTTGCTCAATGGTGATATCAATAGAGATGTTAAAAGGATTTAAGTTCCTTATTTCGCTTTCTATAAAAGACCAGCCCTCAAGGCCCCTGTTGGCAACCCTGTCCGGACCCCTCTTAGCTTGAGAGCATTTTCTGTATCTTCACTTAATAAACTTCTACTGTTTTACTCACTGTCCTTTGTCCGTGTCTCGTGAGACAAAAACCTAGCTCTCCTGCTTCAAAATTATTATCATTATTTTAAAGATTTATTTACCTGAGAGAGAGAACAAGAGTGGGGGGAGGGGAAGTGAGAGAGGGACAGAGAGAATCCTTCAGCAGATTCCCTCTGTACACAGAGCCCAACAAGAGGATTGATTCCAGAACCTGAGATCATGACCTGATCAGAAATCAAGAGTTGGACACTGAACCAACTGAGCCACCCAGATGCCCCAATAATAATATAAAATTATTATTATTGTCATCGTACAGATAATAAAAATAAAACTCAGAGATTAAGTAACCTGGTAGAAAACAAAACTATGGGTCATAGAAAACTGTTATAAAAATTATTTAAAAGTACATGGAAGAGGGGCATCTGGGTTGTGCAGTCAGTTGAGCATCCTACTCTTGGTTTAGGCTCTGGTTCTGATCTCCACATGGTGGGACTGAGCTCATGTTGGGCTCTGTACTCAGTGCAGAGTCTGCTTGGGATTCCCTCTCCTTCTCCACCCCCCCACAAATAAATAACAATTCATTAAAAAAAAACAGAGATGAGAACAAAAAGATAAAAGTGATGGGTGGGTCAAAAACTATGAAAAGTCTAAGATATTGCCCTTCTTACGAGTTAATAGGTTTATTTCGCCCATCATATTTTTGTGGATATTGGCAAAAAGCACAAGATTCCTGGTTCAGAGACAAAGGACTTATGGCCTTGCAAGTAGTACAAACTTTGTATTTGTGTTACGTTAACTGACAAGTCCCTACAGTAGCTCAGCTGGATGTTAGAAATGGTTTGGGTTGAATCACATTTGAGGAATTTTGTATTTAAGTAACACTAATCTTTTAAGATAGGAAGTAACCAAATCTGCCTGAACTTTGCTCTAGAAGAAAACATTATCTTTATTGGAATGATAATAAGGACTAGTTGGATAAATCCAGAATCTGGAATATTCTACCTAGAACTGCCCTGAATCTTTAAAAGTTCAAGTTGTGGTTCTGCTTTAGAATAAAAGAGACCTAAGAGACATAGTAAACCAGTAAACAATATATGAACCTGGACTGTATCCTAGAACAATGACAACAAAACTATCAGATGTATTTTGAGGCAATTAAACAAATTTGAATATGTCTGCATATTAAATATTATTAATAATAACATTGTAGCTATGTTGGACATTCTTTATTATTAGGAGATATAATGAAGTATTTAGGATCAAGTATCACTGTGTCTAAAAAAATAAGTAACTAGCAAAAGAAGTAAATATAATTTAAGAGCTATGTGGCAACATATCATTTGTGAATCTAAGTAAAGAGGATAGGCTATTTATTGGTACATTTTTTAATTTATTCAAACGTCTTAAAATTTTCCAAATAAAAAATTTGGAAGAAACATAAAGAGCTCAAGAAAGTAGATGTAGTAATGTGAAAGGATAAGTAAAAGATACTGAATCAATCAATTTAAATACAGAAGTAAGCAAGTGTAGACATGACATATTTATGCTATAAAATTAATATACTCTGAAAACGTAAAATATTTATGTGAGTTACAAAAAATCAGGAGAAAAATGAAAGGTGAATAGAAATATAAATGTGTGAATTCCATTATCTTTCATGGTGTTTACTTTCAAATACTAATAAGTCAACAAATAGATGCTAAAATATTGTTAAAAGTCATAGAAATTGCCATTAAAATATTTACTATAGGCTGTAAATCAACTAATAGAAGGAAAATTCTCTATACTTCCCAAGAAAATAGACCAATGAGTAAAAGCCAGAAAATGATGAGCCACTAAAGACAGGAAAAATAACTTAAAATTAGGTGGTAAAATACTGATCAAACATAACTATTATATCAATAACTTAAAAAAGGGATGCTCACTGGGGCTTCTGGGTGGCTCAGTGGGTTAAGGCCTCTGCCTTTGACTCAGGTCATGATCCCAGGGTCCTGGAATCGAGCCCTGCATCGGGCTCTCTGCTCAGCAGGGAGCCTGTTTCCCCCTCTCTCTCTGCCTACTTGTGATCTCTCTCTCTCTGTCAAATAAATAAAAAATAAAAAAAAGAAAAGGGGATGCTCATTAAATGTCAAGAAGATGCTAAGATTGGATTAAAAGGAATCCAACCGTATGCTTATTCAGAGCTGCATCTAAATAAAGAGCCTCCAAAATCTTTAACTGATTATTAAGCACCAGATTCTATGCTAATTTTGAGGTGATATAATGGTGATAAAAAAAAAATACTATACCGGGGCGCCTGGGTGGCTCTTTGGGTTAAGCCTCTGCCTTTGGCTCAGGTCCTGATCTCAGGGTCCTGGGATCGAGCCTCCTCTGCTCAGCGGGAGCCTGCTTCTCCCTCTCTCTCTGCCTGCCTCTCTGCCTACTTGTGATCTCTCTGTCAAAATAAATAAATAAAATCTTAAAAAAAAAGATACTGTGCCAAGGATCTGTAGTTTAATTGAAATTAAAGCTCAACAGAGCAAAACAAAATAGAGCATAGTAAAGTGAAAAAAGTCATGCAAGGTAAAGTTTGAATGAAAAGGAAATCTAAAAATACACCAGACAAACACAAAGACATACATCAGACAAGGTTGACTTCAAGACAAAATATATTCAGCAAGGCAAAGAAGGGGTCACAAGAGAGCTCTGCCAGGAATCTTAATGTCCCAGAGCATAGCATGACATTCATAAAGCAAAAGCTTCAGGAAATTTGAAATAAATAAAACAATATGACAAATGAAGTAGTCAAAAATACTTATGGATGCAGAATATAAATAGAATGGTAAATAAAGTAGCTATAGTAAACATACTAAAATTTATGCCCTAAATTCAGAGAGCAAAGTTTTTTGGAAGCCACATTTGCAAAATTTCACCAAATATTAAGCCTCCAAATGATGTCAGTGAATTCTGGTAGTAAAAATGATATAGACCATGATTGAATAGAAGTAGCAATAAATTAAATACTAAATAAATTAAATAGGAACCTAAAACCTCAGTTACCTAAAAGTTAAGAACAAAATGAATAAATGATAAAGCTCTCAACTTCTGTTTGAGCAGAGATTCAAAACAGAAATTTAGAAATATCTAGAAAATAAGGATAGTGAAAACACTGAATACATCTGTGCTCAGAGAAAAATACAAAGCCTTTAGCATGCATATTACTAAAAGATAATATGATTGTATGCAGTCATATAAGAGATTTGACTAAAATTCATTTTATATACGATAAGAAAATTAAGAAACAAGGTCAGTTACAAAAATCTACACATAAATTAAGAACAGTTTTCCTATTTGCAAACAAAAACCCATTAGGAAATATAATGAAAGAAAATGTACTGTTTAGTGCTAAAAACTATAAGCAAGAAAATGTTTAAAAGGAATGTATAGACCTCTATAAAAATATTTGTAATTCTACTGCATTGAAGTATGGAATGTATAAAGAAACACTTCTTGTTTTTGGATAAGAAGATTTCACACTACATGATGGCAATTTCAAATCTTTTTCTTAAAAACTAATTTATGAATTTGATATTATCCTATATGATAAAAGGGGCGAAGAGAGAGTCTCATATTTTACGTTAGATGTTTTTGTTTTGCTTTGAATATTTACAGAGCAAAGGAATCACTACTATAATTCCAAATAAATAAAAGTAAAACAAACCAGTGGACTCTTGAAGAACTTCTTAGATGTCAACAAATGTTGTTGCTAATATCTAACACTTGTGTTTACCATTTCCAAATCCTGTTCTAAGTGTCTTAAATGGATGAATTTATTTAACGTAAGACATTACTGGTTTTTATATGGCAAGTCACAAATTGTGAGAATGACTATTATGCCGAATTTTAATACTAAGTGTAGCCTTATCATTTTTATGAGTAAGAAGTATTAGATAGAACCCTACATCCAAAATATGCTCATAGACTTTCACTCTGTTAAAATGGCACCATTTCAGGTTGACTTATTTGGATCTTAATGGCTTTTGTTTGTCTTAGACTCTTGTACGAAATTTAAATAGGGAGCATTATTCGCTAATATCCATGGGCAGTTATGGATAGGTAATGTCCAGCAGAAGGAAAAAGCCACATTGTGAGAAGATGCTGCTGGTGTCATGAGGATAGAAATGTGGGGTATAGGGGCCCCTGAGTGGTTCCGTGGGTTAAGCCTCTGCCTTCGGCTCAGGTCATGATCTCAGGAGTCCTGGGATTGAGCCCCACATCGGGGGGGGGGGGTCTCTGCTCAGCAGGGAGCCTGCTTCCCCCTCTCTCTCTGCCTGCCTACTTGTGATCTCTCTCTCTCTCTCTCTGAAATAAATAAATAAAATCTTAAAAAAAAAAAGAATGTGGGGTATGGGGAGAACTGATAGTGGAGGTAGGAAGTTAACAAAGAAAAATATTACCACTTTAGTCTTGTTATTGTACTTTACTGTTCCTGTAGTTAATTAGAATAAGTGACTATTTAATTTGAAATCAATGTCTCAAAATTCATTGAAGTGATTGGTTTGAAATTTGGGAGTGGTTTTTTGTCGTTGTTTTCTTTCTTTTTTTTTTTCCTTCTCAGAAATCATCTTGATGAGTGGAACTAGTTGATGATGAGGGATTGGTTGGTGACTCTGAGAACTGGTTTCTAATTGTGGGCCCATTTCTGAAAGACCCTTGGGCAAATTGTTTTTTGGATACTTATTTCTTAAGCAAACAATGTGGGACATTTACTCTGCAGATATGTGGAACCATGAGAATTTACCTACAGAGTAATTTTGCAATATTGAGTCAATAAACCTAAAACCCCATGCATTTCCTTCATAAATCTCAGTTGTAATAGTAATTTTTGACTTCAATAGATCATTTAATATTAAAGAACAAGGATGATCATTTGCTTCTATCTGTCATGAGCCATTTTCTATATTTTTTCTACTTTTATGTTTCCATTTGAAAGAAGAAAACTGATATGAGTAGCTACTTAAATTATTTGGAGTGAATATTTTTGTGTCATTTTTGTTACATTATCATGTCAGATTTCAAGTTTAATTTATTAGAAATGCTAAGTTTATAATGCCAAGTTTAATAATTAGAAACGCTTCCCTTTATCCTCTCCTTCTTGTAAAAAAAAATTTTGTTAGGACTCTTAGAAATGAGTAAATGACCTCCTTTAGAGGAATGTTGGAAATTCATGAACTAGTTTCTGAAGTGCCAGTTGAATTCCATGGGCAAGGAGCCATTCTGGAATTAAAATAATATTTATGAATAGGTTGCAATCTGGTTATTTTATGTCCCATTTTTTGTGGTCTTGTCAATACTGTCATAATAAGATGACTGCATGTGCTGCTCTTTCAAATCCAATGGTATCTCTTTGATTCTTCTCTGACCTAGCATTTTGGATAATGGACTTAGATTCTTTTAGTTCCCTAAGGAAGCTGGATATTACATTAACAAGTTGATAATTGCAATGTAAATGTTGGCTGTTATAACTTTACTTACATTAAATAGATGAATTTTGAATGGAGGCTCTAGATCTGTATTAAACTATCTAAAACTACATATTTGAGGAAAAATACACTTTAATATTAATATAGAACTATTCTTTTGCTAATTATATATTATTAAGTAGATTAAATATGTTTCTAAATTTAAAAAAGAAAACTAAACACTAACATTTTGAGCATTATTTGTAGTGGGTGTTTTTATATATAAATTTTTACAATAAATTGAATTTTGAAAAAAATTGATGAAACTCAATTTGTCTTTTAACTAATGAATTCTTGTGTTTCAAAATGTTTTGTGTACCTCAAATATAACATAAAGTTCCCAGATTCTCTGTTAAGTTTTCCTTAACTGAGTCAGAGAAAAAGGAAAACTGCCCAAAACTGCCAACCCACTTCCCTTTGTAGTTTTCAGCTTGCAAAGTAGTCTGCTTTCCCACTTGGCTGCTATTATCTTCATGTTTGTTTCTTTTTGACATCTTTTATAAACAAAGATTTGGATGAATTTTCACCACTTGATTAAGAAGTTTGATCCCTCAGTAACCAAACCAGTTCTCTCTGATTACTAAAGGATGTGAACCTTTCTTTCATGTTGAGCACCACAGAGCTAGCTAGTTGAAAATACCATAACCTAAACCATCCCAATGGCTTTTTCTGGCATTGGGTACAAACTAGCTTCCCAAACAAGTGGTAGCCCCTGTGACAATTAACATTGTTTCTTTTCCTCATATCACCATCATTCTCCTGCCCTCTATCTGATGACAGAGGCAAAGACGCAGGAATATCTGCAGCAGGGTAAATGGCAACAGGCACCAGCTCTTACTCACTTCCCCACCGAAAATATGACTTACCTTTCATTCATTCAATACACATTTATATATGATTTATTGAGTACTTCTTATATGTAGTATACCATCTAGATATTGCAGAGACAGAAATATAAAAAGAGACCTAATGATCCAATAATATATGCAATAGAATAAAAAGACTATTTTGTTTTCCGAAAAATGGTATAATAGAGTATAGTAAGTCTTTAATAGGGGCATGCAAATTCAATTATGTCATAATAAGAATATACTGTATGACTAATTCTTACAGTGGTAGCGAGGGAAGACTTCATGATGGAATTGGATGTTGGAGGATAAGGATTTCAATTTTATTTCAGACTTAGGAAATGTTATGAATAAAGACACATGGTTCTGAGCATATCAGTAAAATTATAAGTGGTTGGTCATGATGTCCCATTGGGTGGAAGACTATACTTGATAGGAATGCTGAAAAGTAGTTTACAGCCAGATAATAAAGTGCCTTTACAATTTACAGACCTGTACCCCTGGGGAAAAAAATATATGTTTATAAAAAAAAAATAAAAAAAAAATAAAGTGCCTTTAGAGCTATGTGAAAAAATTTGGTACCAAAAGGGACATGCTGATCCTGAGGAAAAGGCATGGACATCAGAGTTCAAACAGATGTCTATCGAGCCTAGGGCAATTATGTGTATAATTAGGCAAATTATGTATGAACAGAATTTTCTTTTTTTTTTAATTGGAAGAAAAGCAGAATATGGAAGTTATAAGGTAAGTAGTCACTGTTGATGTCCATCCTGTATTACACATATGCTGACTTTAAGGACCCAAGTCTCTGTTCCTCTCAGCCTAAGACCTTTCTGTAGTGCTATAAAAATGTATGCAACCCATGCACAAGGCAGCATGCAAGTGAGAAATTTAATGTCCTTAGGAGCAAACTTCAGTAAGTAAGAGACAAGACTGGGTGGATAAATACTCCAGCTTCCTCAACTGTTGAGAGAATATTCTAAATGATTTGTCAGTTGGTCCTCAGTGAAACTGAAGTCCAGTTGAATACTATGGTTCCACTCATTAATATATAATTTTTTGGTTTTTCTCCCTTCTCTGTCTCATTTCCACATGCCTTCACTTGCACTTCCTGTGACTATTTCTACATATACTATCTGCAGCCACACCCTTTGTCCTGATAGTTTTTGGGGGAGATAACCCAAATTAAGATGGTTTGTATTAGGAGTTGACAGTTTCCTCCTGGAAATGTAACACTTACCCATCAGATGGTAACAAGAAACCCTTTGCTGGTGAGTGAGGTGGCTTTCAGTAGCACAGTTATTTAAAGTCTCACTTCCTGGTGAATTGGGATAATGTACAAGTGGAAGTGGAAGCAATATATAGCATGTGGGAGAATGTGGGGACAATGGTCATTTTATAGATTATGGAAGTGGATTGCTTTTATTAAATATTCCAGATAATGTGAGGAAAAATGGCACGCTCAGAGGGTTACCCAACTATTAACTTAGTGTAAGCTGTGATATCCAGAAGATCTCTATCCATAAGATCCATATGGTAGCATATAAGGAAATAATTTAAAAGTTGAAATTAGCCACTATATTGAAAAAAATTCCAATTTCTCCCCTAATTTTCCCTCCTTGATACCTTGGTAAAATGCATGGGTGCCAGGGTATAGGGAATATCCCCTACAGTGATTCAGAGATGGGTCTAATTAGTGAAGATTTTAGGGGTTCAATGATCTGGGGCATACTAAAACAATTCACTATAGAAAATGACAAGTTATTTCACATGTACTTTTTACCACTGAGAAAAATAGGTAAACTTGTTTCTTCAGTTCTTTGTATTTTTGAGGAATACTTCTTTGACCCATTTATCAAGTGACTTTGGATGCTGTTTTGAGAGGAGCCCAGAGGTTGAGAGGGTCCCATAGTCAGTTATAAAGCAGGGTCATGTATTATGCATAAAATAGATAATAACTTGAAATGCAGCCTCTGCCATGCTGTTGTGAGCCAGTAGCAACTGCAAACTAGATCACTGGGCATTAAGTTACTATGAAAATGAGTTGCTTATTATGATCTGGCATCTGATAGGTCAACTATGGTCATCAGTCAGGTGGGCACAACGGCAATCCATCATGTTTTATCATTTGGAGTTAGGTCTGATGAAATCCAGAGTACATGAATCAGATGCATGAACCAGTGCCAGATGCATGAACAAGTGGCTTAGTCCTTCATGTCATTTAACTGTCATGCCTCTCTTCCAGCCAATAACTATTTATGAGCATTCCTTGTGACCAGCTAACAGTAGGAAGAAACTCAGATGTAGCCCTTCCACGGATCTGCTCAATATTCTGTCATGGGCTGAAAAAGCAGACTACTGTCACAATAAAACCTCCTTTATAGTCCTAAAGAACAGTAGTAAAGGGAAATCCTTCCAGTGGAGAAGAGCTGCAAAAGGAACAACTGATCAACTTTTATATGGAGGGGTAGGTTGTTGGATGTCAAGATATGCATGTGGTCTTGAGCAGAGGTGAAGGGCTTGGTTGTTGGTCAGGGCCCGGGAAAAACAAGATTGGAGACAAATCATGGGAAGAAAAGCTATGTGGATACATCTTAAGAATTGGCTCTATCTGTTTAGATGGCCCAGAAACCTCTATTCTAGAGGAGACACTCAATAGTCAGGATGACAACATGATTGCTCTCTCCTTGCTCATCCCATTTCTTGTACTCTGGTTCCATGAAAAGGCAGAGTGATACTAACAGATGCTTGGTATATAAATCCAGCAACATGGGATTTCTGGCATGGCCTTTCATGACTGCCAATAAAATTTAAATCTAGAGTCTCATTAGTGTGTGTAGTATATTCAGAACTCATTTGCCTATGAAGTTTAAAATCTGTCTTGCTTTGCAGACTTAGCAAAATGTTCTCATGTCTTAATAGCTAAAAGTCTTGAATGCTGGAAGAATTCCTTTCCCTATTTTCTGCCACACCTGAGGCTGCATATTGAAATCTGTACTCTTGTGTTTAAGACCCTTTTAATGTGAGCCCTGCCCATTTAGCATAGCTACTCACCTTTGGACAAATTTGACCTAACAAATTAAATTCCTATATTACCCATAATCACAAAGTCAAAGGCTAAAGGTGTTCTCCCAGATGTACCTGATAAAAGCAATGTGCTCGAAAGTATAAAACAGCTATGAAATGCAATATAGTATGTTACAAACAAATACGTTTGAAAACTTTTATAGCCTTGCCTGATAAGCCCGTCGCCTAAAGCCATGCACCCCAGCCAAAACCAACGAGTCTCCACAGATGTTACTTTATTTTGCACATACTAGTGCTTATATATGTTTAGCAGGTTTCCTGGCTCAAATAATAAGATACTCAGGTTTCAGGGGACCAATCAATAGTATCCTTTTAAATTTTTCCTTCCCATTATTTGAACATAATTAAAGGATGGGCAGGAGAAATGAAAATATCAGCTTTATTCCTGAATTGGATAGAGAACCTGACTTAATTCTTTGGCTTCCAATAATTTACATTAACTTTGACAGACATCAGGGAGAGAGGAGCCATTACCTGCAAGACTAGGACTCAAGTGTACCCTCTCCTCAAGCAGGCACTGATAGGGGATAGCCCAGAAGTGGCTGAGACCTGTATGTTCGTTTTCTTTTCTGGAACTCACCAATCAGATAAGTCATTGCTCTTCTACCAGGGACAGCTGAGTAAAAGGCAAGGATTGGCCTAAGGTACTATTCTGGGGAAGTTCCTCCATGGTAATATGAGGACTAGGGTTCCAACTTAACACAGATCACTATTTTGAATCGCAACACTTTATCAAGGGGGTACTTTACCTGTGCATCTTCTAGAAGGGGAATTTTTTTGCATTGCCAACCATTCAATGCAAGCTTAAAGGTGCTTGATAAGATTTGAGATGACAAGCCTTTACTTTACTTTCTAATCCATACTAGTAACTTTACTTTGACATGTGAAATTAATGTGAAAGCATTAATATAGGAATTAAATTATCTGGGCCACCTACCCTACAAACCATTCAATCCTTCCCCTCCCCAAGTCTAATTTTTCTTCTATCTGACATGATGCTTGTCAGATTGATTTTGAGAATTCAATAGTGTATAGAGGAATGCTGTAAATTAGAAAGGATTAAATATAAATGTCACATGGTAAGTGGTAGCTATTTGACATTCAGTGCTTGTTTGAATAGATAAATATAGAAATTAAGGTCCGATACTACTGGTACTTACAATTTTTATGACAAATTACTTGAAATGTGTTTTAGTAATTTTCCTCTTAAATATAAAAAAAGTGAAAATCACAAGAAATCTCAGTAGAGAGCAGTATTATTAATGCTTTGGTAACAGTACTTCATACATATATATCATAATATACAAACTCCTTTGCACCTTGCTTCCCCTACTCAATGCATTGTGAAATCTTTCCAAGTCAATTGGTATAGATCTAACACATTTTTAAAAAAGTTTGTAGGATATTATGTGGGTATATGAACTGAAATTTATTCAATTATTTCCCACTTAATCAGTATTCAGATTTTATTATTTAAAATAATGCTACTGCAGACTTTCTTGAGGGGTGTGTGTGTGTGTGTGTGTGTGTGTGTGTGTGCTTTTGCATTTTCCCTATGGGATGGATTCCTAGATCTGGAATAACTGTGACAAAGGATAAGTATATTTTAAATTTCATCAGAGAATATAAGATTATTTATCAAAAACTGTAACAGTTTCCTACCAAAAGTGTACTATTTTATTTTCATTGCTCTTTTACCACTAATAAGGTTGAGAATTTCTTATATGTTTATGTTTACTTCATATGTAAATTTCCAATTCATAATACTTCCCCATTTTTTTCTACTGATTGTATTTTTTCATTGTCATTGTCTGTGAATGCTTTTTTTTTTCTTTACAGGTATTAATATTGAAAATATGTTTGCAATCTATTTTTGTTTTGGCTTATTGTGGTATACTTTATTTTAGAAAGTTTTTGTTTTTTATTTTTATATTGTGAAACATTTCAATCTTTCATTATAGCATCTGGATATATTTTCTTATATTTCTTCTAAAAATGTTTGTTGTTTAATTATTTTACATTTACTTGCTTTCTTGTACCTACTCAGATTTTTATCTCCATCAACAACCAGAAGCATTCGACAGAGTTGATCACTCCCTCATTTTTTTTTTAAAGATTTTATTTACTTATTTGACAGACAGAGATCTCAAGTTGGGGGAGAGGCAGGCAGAGAGAGAGAGAGAGAGAGAGCGGAGGAAGCGGGCTCCCTGTTGAGAAGAGAGCCTGATGCAGGGCCCAATCCCAGGACCCTGGGATCATGACCTGAGCCAAAGGCAAAGACTTTTACCCACTGAGCCACCCAGGCACCCCCACTCCCTCATTTTGAAACAATTTCTTTACTTGACTTCTAGGCAGTCACCTTGCTTCTATAGCCCTATAGGTGAGCTCCCTCGTTTCCACTTCTATCTCTGAGATCTGTCCTCCATAGAACATCCAGGATTATTTAAAAAAAAAAAAAAAACATAGATCATATATAACAAAGTTCAGAACTTCCAGTGATTTCCCATTTCATTTGGCATAAAATCCAAACTCTTACTTTGGCTTAGGGAGTCCCTCATGATCTGGCCCCTGCCTGCCTCTCAACCTCTTCCCCAGATCTGCTTCCACTTCATGCCAGCCACCACTTTATCTTTTGATCTGCAAACATGATAGGCTTATAGCTCCTCAGACCTTTTACTTGCTTTCTTTTTCTGCTGGAAATGTTTTCTGCAGTCGTCCACGAGGATCTCACATTCACTTCATTCAGGCCTCTGCTCAGATGGTGTCTCCTCAGAAAGGCTTCTTGTTATTTCATTGCAGTAACTCTGCACCACATGTTATATCATATATTTCCTTGTTTCTGAAATGATTGTCTCCCTCACTAGATCTGAGTTCTGTGAGACAGAGAAATAGTCAGGCTTTTTCATCACTGTATTCCTTCTTCCTAGAAAAGCCACAGTAGGTCCTCAATAAATCTTGAGTGAATAGTTGAATACATGAATTTAATCTTTAATATATTTGCAATTTTTGAGCATGTATATTGACTATATTACTTACGATTATTCTATAAATACTAGGATCTATTTCTAAACTTCCTGTTGTTGTTGCATAAATTGATCCAATGTCACTCACCCAATGGTTTGTTCCTGTGCCATTCTTTTAACTGTATCACAATGGTGGGGGGGATTTACCACATTCATGAAGATCATAATAAATTTCTACAACTAGAACATCATTGGTATTCATTTGTTTAGATCTTTTATATAACTTAAACATTTTTATTTTAAAGTTCTGTGCTTTTATTTATTTTTCAATATTTCTCAAACCCTAAGCAACATTAATTCTTTTTTGTATCTTTTCTGTGAGATGGTATAGAAGGCCTCTAGTTTTTGCACAGAGACCTTGGTCATATCTATGAATCATCTATGAAATAGAACCTCTTAGTTCTTTGTACTGAGCTTTTTTTATTATTTGCTGACAAATCACCATGAGTTTGACCTACATCCAGGACTTCCCCAGGAAGGTATGTCTTCCTGATGCTCGTTCCTTTGTCAACCTGGTTTCTCCTGACCTTTTATAAACTATTCTATCTGCCTAGGAGCTCCTCTTTCCTTAGTTTCCTGGTTAAAATTTTTTAGATGTCTGTGTAATCATAACTTCCTTGGGGAAGCTTTCCTTGTCTTCTCTGATAAAGCTAGCTCCTATTATTAAACATGCTCTCCATGTACCTCTTTTTCTTGGCATTTCTCAGAGTTGCAGTTTTACATTTTCTGAGATTATTTGATGATGTCACCATCTGACTTTAAGTTCACTAAAGGTAGGGACTGCGTCTGGTTTTTATTCAATATTTTATCTGTAGTACCTAGCATAATGAACGGACTCATCATAAGCATTCAATAGATATTCATTGATTAAAAGACTGGGTACTAAACATTAGATAAACCACATTAAAATATATCATGCAACTCAGCCTGGGGACATGTCTATTTTGTAGATTGATATCTTCTTCCTCTCTGGCATTCTTAAAGCTATTCTGTCCTCTCAATAAATCTATGAATAAAGATTCAGGTGAGTGAGAACTACATAGAATTTGGAAAATAGGCAGCCACAAAACCATTCAACATAATATAAGCTCTTATCTGATGTCTCTAATAGGAAACCAATGCTGCTTGAAAACAAGTGCTGAGTAGCTTTCAAGAGTGGCAAATTCAGCAATACTCTTTGGTGCTCCAGGAAATTATTAGCAATAAGCATTCTCTGGCCTGGCTTGACCCACAAAACATTAAGTTCATCGTTCATTTTTATTGTTTCCTAGTTGGAAAGCTGTAATACTTTAACGAATAATCTGATCATATGGCACCTAGAGATCAGCTCATTTAAAAGTCTCCTAATTACTTGTCATTCATTGAAAGACTATTGACAGTTGCATGCTACTTTTAAAGAAATGACAACATTCTCTAGATCCCCATGGTATTAATCTTTAACATATTGTTAACCAATACAGTTCTTCATTCAGTTGAGCATCTTTGGTTAGCAAAATCTCTGAGTGACAGCAAGATCTGCCAGTCTTTTCAGATCTGTTCATATTTGTTCATCTGCATTTTCCCCCAAGAACAGAGCTCTTGGTAATATTACATAATGTGTTTCTGGAATAGCTGTCTCATGGAAATTGGCTTTGAAGAAATGCTTAGGCTTATTTTTCTAAACTCTATATTTTAATAATGTTGCATTGTGAAGGAGCTTTAGCATCATGGAGGATTTTAGAAAGTATCTTTAAAAAAGTTGATGCTGGTGCCTGTCAAATGAATGTCTATTGGCATTGCCATAGCAAACATCTATCTTATACAATGTAGGAACACTGAAGTTACTGGGTTTTTATATGGATTTCTTTTTCCAAATTTTTAACAGTTTTATTTCCAATTAACTACAAATGTCTGATCTTGAGTGAGAATATGAACTCTGAGCTTCCTATATATTTATTTTCCCAAAGAAAAGAGAACACTTAAAACACCATGTATTTTGAATATAAATAGCTATAAAAGTTTACATGAGAGATCAAGACTAAAGAGGAATGAGTCATTTCCTCCAGAATTCAATTTAAAACTCCATCTCTATAACAACAACAAAAAAGACTTAAAAAATTTAACTACAAGAACAGAAAAGGCAATATTTAACATATATTACAGAATGACCACATGCCAGGAATTCTGCTAGACATTTTATTAAAATTTATGCATAATAATCCTGATTTTTATGTACACAAGTTGGTTAGAATGTAAAAATAAAAGCTGATTTTTAATTAAAAAAACTTCTTTTGAAAAGCAACTTAAGGGGCGCCTGGGTGGCTCAGTGGGTTAAGCCTCTGCCTTCAGCTCAGGTCATGATCCCAGGGTCCTGGGATCGAGCCCCGCATCGGGCTCTCTGCTCAGCAGGGAGCCTGCTTCCTCCTCTCTCTCTCTGCCTGCCTCTCTGCCTGCTTGTGATCTCTGTCTGTCAAATAAATAAATAAAATCTTAAAAAAAAAAAAAAAGAAAAGCAACTTAAATATTATGGTCTTTCATACTCCAATAATACAAAGCATTATAATCTACCTCTATTCACAACCTTATCCCAAGAATTCAGTCAAAACTGAAAAATACTACATCTCAGGTATTTTGACTATTTTAGCTAATTTAGTCAGAAGAATATGATTTCATATTTGTTGATTAATATTCAGGAATAACAGTAGATTAATTTTAATTTAGAACCAGAATGTACTAATTAATGATGTGTGTCTACTAGTCTCAAGTACATGTAATTAACACTTAGAATATTAACATGATCTTTTAACACATTAGAATACACATGCAACGTAAGAACCATGGATGCTTTAGAGCTCTAGAAATATAGTTTAAGGGTTGAGCTATATCATCCAAAAAGATATGTTGAATTCCTAAGCCCCAATACCTGTGAATGTAAACTTACTCGAAAATAGGATCTTTTCAAATGTAGTCTAGTCAAAATGAGGTCACATTTGTTTAGGGTGGGCCCTTTTCTAATATGATGGGTGTCCTTTTAAGAAGAGTCACAAGAGGAAAACCCATGTGATAAAAGAAGTAGAGATTGAAGCACTGCAGCTTCAATCCAAGAAACGCTAAGGATTGCTGGGAAGTCACCAGGACTTGCAAGGGGCAAGGAAGGGAAGATTCAGTCTCCTATACAGAGGGAGCAGGGACTTGCCTACAGCTTGATTTCAGACTTCTAATCTCCAGATTTGTGAGCTAGTAAATTGCTGTTGAATGAAGCCATTGTTTGTGATACTTTGTTATAGTAGCCCTACAAAAGTAGTACTGGGATAAAAGGTAGAGATGTTGGTGCCTGTCAATCATCTGACATATAAAACCTGGGACTATTTGATTTTATGGTATTAGTCTCCTAACTCAAAGAACTGCATGGCTTATGTTAATATATTTATATTAGGTCATAGTAACTATTTTTTAAAAATTTGTTCACACTTACTGAGATTTATTTTTGGACATCCTTCCTGTAATCCAGACCACTAAACTCTTCATTTTCAAATTCACCAAGATGTCACATTTTTTTTCAGGTGCTGCATTTTCATGAATTTTGGAAAAATCTCACCATTCTTTTAATATTGGTTATCTTCCTATAATCTGTTGTCACAATAATGTTGCATAACAAACTGACAAAACTTGTGTGAGATTCAGCAATAAACATTTATTTAAATGATGGGCTGTGGGATTTATATGATCTGGGCTGAGTTTGATTGATTTGGTCAGGCTCCTCATGTTTTTGTGATCAGCTGTGGCTTATCTAGGTATCTTGTTTATCTTGGCTAGGTTTACTCATATGTCTGGGGATCAGCTCTCTGCCACATGATCTAGGATGATTTCAGTTGAGATGACGAGCAACTTGCCTCTGTCTAGTATCTTTCATTTTCCAAGATGCCAGTTGTGCATATTCCCTTGGCACTCACAGAACTCGGGAGATAAGCAGAGAGTGTAAGCACTTTTCAAGTCTTTGCTTGTGTCACATCTGCTAACCACCCATTTGCTAAATCAAACCATATGGCTTACCTCCGAATTAAAAGGTAGGAAAGTATTTTCAACCTCTTTATGGGAAGAAGAGCAAAATCATATGTAAAGAATGTGATACAGGGAGTGGCAAAAATTAAGGATATTAATGGAATCAACCTTACCATTCTTCGTTCTCTGTATTTGTTCTTTTTGGAATTCCTTTTAGATGAATATTTTGTATCATGTTGACAATTCTTCCCTATTTCCTAAATTGTTGTCTTTCTGTTTTGCATTCTTGCTGAATTTCATATTCTTTACCTCACTAATTTTCCACATCAGATATGATTAATCTGCTATTTAAGCAATCCACAGAGTTTCATTTAAAAAGATCTTTTTTTCTTAAATTTCTGTAAGTTTAATTTGGTCCCATTTATAAATATGTCTTTTTAAAGCAAAGTGAACTCTCTTTGTAGGGTTTTTAATTCTTCTTTATCTCTTTCAGTACTATAAATATACCTATTTCAGAGCTTCTTGCAGGCTGATCTTTTGTTTTAATATTTTTTACCCTAAATTGATATTTTCTACCCTAAATTTTTATCTTGAATCACTTTACAATCAGGTGACAAATGTAAATATGAGAGAAGATGAGATGAGAGAGCAGAAGAGAGAAGGAGAGATCATCTTTAGCAGGGGTAAGTTACTATTTTATTTTTAAAATTAAATTTATTTATTTATTTATTTATTTATTTTATTATTTAATTTAATTTAATTTTAAGATACCACACATGAAAGCATATAGTATTTGTCTTTCATCTCTGACATATTTCACTTAGCATAATGCCTTCAGTATTCATGTTGTTACAAATGGTAGGTTTTTCTTTTTTTTGTGGCTGAATAATATTCCATTACATATACATGTATCACATTTTTTTTATCCATTAATTCATTCACTGATGGGCACTTACATTGTATCTTTGTTTTGGCTATTGTAAAAAAAAATCTGCAATGAACATGGGTGTGCATACGTCTTTTCAGAATAGTGATTTTATTTCCTTCAAATATATACCTAGAAGTAAAATTGCTGGGTCATATGGTAGGTCTATTTTTAATGTTTTGAGGAACCTCCATAGTATTTTCCATAGTGGCTGCACCAATTTACATTCCCACCAACAGTGTATAAGGGTTCCTTTTTCTCCATATCCTCACAGAACTTGTTAGCTCTTAGCTTTTTTATAGCCATTCTACCAAGGGTGAAGTGATATCTTTTTGTGGTTTTGATTTGCAGTTCCCTAATGATTAGTGATGTTGAATACCTTTTCATTTATCAGTTGGCCATCTGTATGTCTTCTCTGGGAAACTATCACTTTAGTTCCTCTGCCCATTTTTCATTTGGATTCTTTTTTAGCTATTGAGTAGTATGAGTTCTTTATATATTGACTTCTTATTGGATTCATGATTTGCAAATATTTCTCTATATATTAAATGCTATATTCATCAAGAATATTGATCTGTAATTTTCTTTTATTGTGGTATTCCTATCTGGCTTTGGTATCAGGGTAATTCTTACTTTATAAAATGAGTTTCATAATGTTCCCTCTTTTTCAAAATTTTTAAAGAGTTTCAGAAAGATTGTTGTTATGTTTTCTTTAAATGTTTGATGATTGTAAAACTATCTGATGGTGGGCTTTTCTTTTTTGGGAGATTTTTGGTTACTGATTCAGTCTTCTTAGTTGTTACTGGTCTATTTAGAACTTCTATTTCTTCATAGTTCAATCTTCATAGGTTGTGTGTTTCTAAGAATTTATCTATTTCTTTAGTTTTCCCAACTTCTTGGTATATAATTGTTCATAGTAGTTTCGTGATCCTTCTTGTTTGATATAATTTGTAATGTCTCCTCTTTTGTTTACAATTTTATCTATTCTAGTACTCTTTTCTTTGGAGTTGGTATAGCTAAAGATTCGTCAATCTTAACTGTTTTCAAAAAACCAAATCTTAGTTTTTTTGTAACGTAAAAAAACATGTAACGTGTAAAGAAAATGTAAAAAAAAACTTGTCTTCCTCTGATAAAACCTGATTGCTTATGATGCTTTTTTTATATATATTGCTGGATTTGATATGCATATTCAGGCATACCTCGTTTTATTGTACTTTATCATGCTTTGCAGATACTGTGTTATTATAAATTGAAGGTTTGTAGCAACCCTACATTGAGTGAGCTTACCAATGCCATTTTTCCAACAACATTTTCTCATTTTGTGTCTGTGTGTCATATTTTGGTAATTCTTGAAATATTTCAAAATTTTTCATTATTATTATGTTTGTTATGGTGACCTATAATCAAAGATCTTAGATATTACATTGTTAATTGTTTTGGGGAGCCATGAAGTGTGCTCATATAGGACAGAGAATTTAATTCATAAATGTTGTACATTTTCTGAGTGCTCCATTGACCAGCCATTTCTTCGCCTCTCTCCCACTCCTTGGGCCTCCCTATTTGGAGACAAAACAATATTGAAATTAGGCCACAGCCCTCTAAGTGTTCAAGTGAAGGGCAGAGTGACACATCTCTCAATTTAAATCAAAAGCTAGAAAAATTTTAGCTTAGTGAGGAAGGCATGTGGAAACCATGCTAGGCCAAAAACTAGGTCTCTTATGATAAATAGTCAAGTTTTGAATACATAAGAAAAGTTCTTTTTTTTTTAAAGACTTATTTATTTATTTTAGGGAGAGAGAAAGGGAAAGAGAGAGTGAGCAGGGGAAGGGGCAGAAAGAGAGGGTGAGAGAGAAACCTCAAGCAGACTCCCCACTGAGCATGGATCCCAATGTGGGGCTTGATGCCCGAACCTTGAGATCATGACCTGAGCTGAAACCAAGAGTTAGAAGCTCAACTGTCTGAGCCACCCA
This sequence comes from Lontra canadensis, assembly GCF_010015895.1. NCBI lineage: Eukaryota > Metazoa > Chordata > Mammalia > Carnivora > Mustelidae > Lontra > Lontra canadensis. The sequence continues at coordinate 2,113,558 of NW_022631031.1, forward strand.
GGCACTGTGCAAAAGAAAAGTTCTTGGAGGAAATGAGAAGTGCTACTACAGTGAACATGTGAATGATAACAAAGCAAAATAGCCTGATAGCTTATATGGATAAAGTATTAGTAATCTGGATAAAAGATCAAATCAGCTACATTACTTTGGCAAAGCCTAATCTAGAGTAAGACCTTAACTGTCTCCAATTCTCTGAAGGCTGTGAAAGATGAGGAAGATGCAGAAGAAAAATTTGAGGCTAGCAGAGGTTGGTTCATGACGTTTAAGGAAGGAAGCCTTCTCTATAACATTAAAGTACAAGGTGAAACAGCAAAAGCTGTTTCCAAAAAAAAAAGAGCTGTTTCAAAGAAAAAAAGCTGTTTTCAAAAGAAGAAGCTGCAGCAAGTTACTGGGAAAATCTAGTTAACATAATAAATGAATGTGACTGCACTAAACAACAGATTCTTACTATAGAAGAGACAGCCTTACGTTGGAAGAAGATGCCATCTAGGATTTTCATAATTTTAGAGGAGAGGTCAATGCCTGGCTTCAGAGATTCAAAGGACAGGCTGACTCTCTTGTTAGGGACCAATGCAACCTGTGACTTAAGGTTGAAACCAGTGGTCATTTACCATGCAAAAAGTCTTAGGGCTCTTAACAATGATGTTAATTAAATCAACTCTGCCTGTGCTCTAAAAATGGGACAGTAAGTCCTGGATGACAATAATTTCTGGATGACATTTTTAATATGGTTTACTGAATATTTTAATCCCTCTGAGAACTACTACTCAAGAAAAAAAATATTCTTCAAAATATTACTGTTCATTGACAATGTATGTGGTCTTATTTTAAGAAATTGACAAAAATCATAAAATAAATAAAATAAAGTAAAATAAAAAGAAATGGTCACATCTACTCCAGTCTTCAGCAACCACCACCCTAATCAGCCAGCAGCCATCAACATGGAGGAAAGACCCTCCACCAGCAAAAAACATTATGACTTGCTGAAAGCTCAGATGATAGTTAACATTTCTTTCCAGCACTAATGTATTTTTACATTGAGGTATGTACACTTTTTTTTTAGACATAATGCTATTGAATGCTTAATAGACTACAGTATAACATAAACATAACTTTTATATATACTGGGAAACCAAAAACTCATTTGACTTGCTTTTTCACAATATTTGCTCTGTTGTGGTGGTTTGGACCTAGACATGCAATATCTCTGAGGTATGCCTATATGTTGTTACTTTTTGCATCTGTGTTCATAGGGATTCCTTTCCTTGTGATGGCCTTGTTTGATTTAAAAAACAAACAAAACAGAGTAATGCTGATTTTATATACTTAGTGGATGGTGCTCTCCTCTATTATCGGGAAGAGTTTTCTGTTTGGTTAGGTTCCCCCCCCCCACTCTAAATAGAATTCACTAGTTAAGTCATTTGCGGCAACATTTTAAGATATGTATTCAATTTCATTAATAGATTCAGAAATACTCATATTTTCTACTTCCTATCTTGTCAATATTCTGATGAGTTGTTTCTTGAGAAAAGGATTTTTTCCATCTCTCTGTTTTGTTGGGTTTATTGGCATAAAATTGCTCACTGTATTGTCTTAATATTATTCTAATGCCTATCAAATCTGTAGTGATAGCTCTTTTTTCATTCCTGGGACTGGTAATTTATCACTCTTTTTGAATCAGTCTAATCAGGGATATACCAATTTTATTAATCTTTCAAAATAAATTATTCTTTATCAATTATCTTTTTCTGTTTGTTTTTTGCTTCATTGATATCTGTTCTTATTTTTACCTTTTTTTTTTTTTTTTTTGCTTTACCTCAGGTTCACTTTACTTTTCCTAGTACCTTAAGGTAGAAGCTTATATCATTGATTTTAGACCTTAACTCTTTATAAGATATTAAGCCCTATCATTGCTCTAAACATTCATTTATCTGTATATCACAAATTTTGATATGCTGTTTTCACTATCACTCAGTTTAAAATATTTTCTAATTTCCTTTGGGATTTCTTTTATTGATGAGTTATTTTTAAGTTTATGATATGATTTCTAAATACTTGTTTAATTTCTCTTATTTCTCATTTCTAAATTAATTCTGTTACCAGATCATATCTTCCATTTGATCTTAATCCTTTCAAATGTGTTGATACGTGTTTTATGACTCAACAGGAAGTCTGCTATGGCCTAAATACTGTCTCCCATTAAAATTCATTTGTCAAAATCCTAACATGATATCTTCCCATTTATTTGTCCCTATCTTGTCATTTGTGTAAGGTACTCCTCTACTGCTTTAGTTTAATTTTTGTTTTTTACTTTATAAGAGCTAAGTTACTCAAAAATAAACCTCTGGATGATGGAGACTATTGTAAAAAAAAATCCTAATTTCCTTATAAAATCTCCAGACAGAAGATAATTTCCTGCATCTAGTAATTGGTTATTACCATATAATTCCGCATTTGTTGACCATACTCCAAGGACACTTACTCAAGTTAACAAATTTTGTAAATCCTATGTCCAGACAGGAGGCCAAAAAAACAAGTTTAGGATTTTTGTGATCATCATTATTCATCGGTGATCATTTTTTATTACAGAGGAGGAATATTGAGGAAAAAAACCAAATTTGGAAAGACAAAAAGATAAATGCATATCTTTTCTAAGTTCTACTGAAGCATTATCTAATAGGCCCACCTAAGAATTTTTTAATTCTAAAGGTCCAATAAATAATAATGCAAATAAATTTTGTCTAGCAGTTCTTTTTATGTAAAAGTGTTTACAAGATAAATCTTACAGTGTTGCCCTAGAAGACACTAACCAGTTTTGTATATTATTTAGCAATTTTATCCTAGCCTTCTTTCTTTTAGTGGCTGGAAATACAAGTGTCTCTCCTTTGAACCAGATTTGCCACCTTGCTAATTCCCTCACAGATATGTTAAATAAATATTTAACATACTTAAAAATCAACTAAACAACAATAACAGCAAAAACTAAACACTGCTTGTGACCATAACTGGTTCTAATCACCTGAAGCTGTTAAATGATCATAAATGTAGAGTTCTCCATTTGCAGAAATATTCATTCTCATGAAGACTTTTTCCTGACCCACATACAATGGAATTTTTTTTTTTACCCAGCAGTGCACAGATTTATGGACTCCTCCCATCTTATCCAGAGTGCAGGATTTGGTTATTTAATTGAACATTGAGTCCATGAATCCCTCCTCTATTTCTAGCATATAAATCCACCATGATATTTTCTCCTTAAATAACCAACTTAAAGAATTTCTTTACTCCTGTGTATACCCTGTTCCTTTGTCTAGCAAGTAAAGAAGCTCAGAATTTGTTTTCTTGATCACAGTGGTCTTCATTATCTGTGGTTTATCACCTTACAGGAAATGATTTCAAGATACATTCATTTATAGCTGCTGTTTAATTTTCAGGCCATGTGGTATAATAGCAACAAAACAGACTTTTTAGCAATATAGACCTATGTTTGAATCCAAGAATTGCTCAGGCAAGCGATTTGCCTCTTTAATGTTCTATATTCTGCAAAATTGGACTAAATATACCAACACAAGCCTCTTTTGAGGATTATATTAAATAATCCAAAATAAACATCTGATAATCAATAAATTGTGGCTCTCTTCTCTCCTAAAGTATAGGAACATGTAGTTTGAGAACGCTCTTGAACCCTCAACAGAAAAGGCATTTGTTTGTTTTCTTATCACACTGCTAAGATTATATTTTGAAAGACCACTATCAGTAACTTCTCAGAGCAAATTTGAATGTGTCTGCAGCAAACCTACCCCAGTTTGATAATCAAATGTTTTATATTATAGAGAGGGTATCCTGGAAGTACAGGTAGCCTTTATTCAGTTAAAGGGATTAATATGGACAACTTGAAAGGAGGATGTGTATTATTAGACTGAAAGGCATTAATTTGAGAAGCTGAGCTGAATCAATCTAGAGTAACATCAAATTTGGGGATAATTCCATGAATAAGGGCATCCTCCCAAATAGCTTTCTTGCTTTCCTCTCATGGATCCACATCAGGACAGCTAGGAAAAGTGAGAATCGGGTGGATTATACATATGAGCTCCTCAAGGAGAGGAATTAGGTCTGTACTAAGGATCCTGGTATAATTTTTAATAATTAATAAGTTATTATTGAATGATGAAAATTGAGTAGTTTCTTGTTCTAAATTTGTGACTCTAAGCATAAGCAGACAAAAGAGCCTTGACGTGTTTAACCAGTCACTTCAAACATGTGATTAGACTAATTGCTTTCCTGTGTTTGAGAGTTTGTATCATTGATAGCTTTGGTATGGTGTCAACACTGAAGAAAGTAAGATGAATAACACATCTTCATCTAAGTAAAAAAGTTCCCTTAGAAAAAATTTCTCACCATGTTGTACGGTCTTCAAGAAAAATTATTCAAAGTCAGTGGTGATTCAGCATCTTCCCCCCAGCCCCCAAACCAGCTCTGGGCAAGAGCTCAAAGGAAGTATCTGCTACAATGTTAGACACTTTCCAACAGATTAGAAAAAACAAAAACAAAATAAAACAAAACAAAAATCATACATTTGATCAGCTGCCGTATCAGTGGATGGGCTATTTCAGCTTTTAATCTAAATGTTCTTATTTGAAAGAGTTTTACCTTCTATTTGGATATTAGTGGGAATAATATATATTTCCCAATGGATGAAAATTTGTTTTGATAATATGATCGTCTACTGAATAGGGAGGTCTACTCTTGAGACATAAATAAAATTCAGAAGCTCCTAATAAATGTGATAAGGGATTTTTCCAAAGGATGGTATCATTCTTAAGAATTATACATTCTGGATACTTGTAATTGGAATACATTTTAAAATATTAATATCACTTTAGTTTAGAATTTTGTTGCAATATAATCAAAATTTGATGATGCAGCAACAGTGTTATAAAATTAGCTATTTAAGATTGGCTCATGTACATGGCTAAATAAATCTTCTGCCTTTTTTCTTGATCCATCTTGTATCTACCTTATCTAAGAAATGTCTCTTGGTAGAGTTGAAAATTAGAGTACACACTTAACCCTAAAAGACAGTTTGTTCCATATTTGGTTCTGGATTATTTTAAGGTAATATTAGTTTCATAGAGTTATGCTTTTAAAATGAACATAGTACATTATGCTTCAAAATACAAGTTGATTTTTATAGTTTTGTAAGTCAATACAAATTCACAAACTAGAAAAATTTGTAAAGCCATGTGACCAGTAGGTGGAGTCAAAATGGTTGGTACTCAGTTTAAAATTCCAAAAGGTAATATGCACATGACTTCTGAATATCAAGAGTACCAAGTCATCATGCCTACTGATTGAATTCAGATGTGGTTGCACCTGGGAATCATTGTGGTGTCTTTTAGTTATTCGATGGTAGAGGATATTAGACTATGACAATTTTGAGATGTATGGAATATATTGTATATTTTAAATTTCCTTTCCTACATTCTTCTTTTACCTCTTCCACTCCTCTCTCTCCTTCCTTCTGAATTACAAGAAAAATACATGCTTGTGGCAAACAATCTATTGGTTTTAGAAGGATATTTAATAAAATGTGAAAGTCTATTTCCCCTATTCTGCTTCTTCCCCATTCTACTGTTAAGTGGTCTTAAAAAATTGGCATAATTCCATGTAATTCACAGGTCTGGAAGATATTTTCCCTAATTTTTTCTTTGTCTTTTGCCTTTGTTGTGGTATAAAAATTTTTATTTGTTTGTAATAGGACATATCAATCCTTTCCTTTATAGCTTCTGGGTTTATATTGTACTAAGAATAGACTTCTGTACCTCTAGATTATAAAATAATGTTACCATGTTTTCTCTATTATTAATGGTTTTATTTTTTGAATGTATTTCTTTAATCCAGTCAGAATTTTATTTGATTGTTTCCTCCCTCCTGCCTTCCTACGATGTCTTTCTCCTCCTCCTCCCCCTCGCCTTCGTCATCTTCCTCCTCCTCCTCCTCCCCCTTCCTCCCTTCCTTCTTCTGGAAGTCCTGAGGAAATGACTTGGATTATTATTTTTTTTTTCTTAAATAATTGACTAGGCAGTTGTCCTATCTCCTTTGTTTTAATTTTTAAGTATCTTTTAAGTTTGAACGCTTTTAAGTTCAAACAAAGGAGAACAAAGCTTTATATGGTCACTGTATCAAATCTTCTATTTTTTGATCTTAGAACAAAAGTTTGCAGTATCTCAGTGAGTATTGATAAACATAGCTCCAGGGAAAATTGTCATAAAAGAAGGAATTTATTGCATATTCTATCTGCTTTTCATTTGAAGTAGAATGCTTTTCTGATTTATTTAAAAGTGCAATAGGATGGTTGAGGAGAGCTTTTGATGGAAAATTTGTTGACAACTGAATTTTTATAAAGCCATAAAATGGCAGAATCTTAGTTATAGGAAAATCTTTTTGTCCAGTTGGAAGACAAAGTAAAGCAGACAGTTTCAGAATTCATTAATTTTAAACCAACCATAACATTGAAGCTACACAAGGAATACATGTTTCATTAAAATTTTAGCTACACCCTGAATTTTAGACTCTTGCCTATAGACCACATGATAAAGGGAAAGCAATTTTTTTGTGTGTTGGCTGTGTTATATGGACCTCTGGAGAAGCCAATAACCCATCTATGCCTGCAAACTCAAGGAAAGAACTGACTGGCACTATAACATAAAACTATTTCATGAAATTAAGTATCCTTTTTTTTTTTTTTTTTTGGTCTGTCTTCTAATCCCACGCTCATCCCACCCCTTCATTTGTAAACTTTTGATACAAATGATATGGGCTAAAATGATTGTCTCAGGACCCAGAAATAGATAATCTGTAGCTCTGTTGAATTTAGTCACAGAGAAATAAGTGGGTCAGCAATAAATCACTGCCCATTGCAACTAATGGATGAAGTCAAATTAAGGATGAATAAATTAGAGACTTTAAGTGGGACAATGCTGTCAGAGATGTGGAAGTGTTTAATGGTTAAAGCATAGGCTCTGATGTCTAGGTTCCTGGGTTCCAATTTTGCCTCTGTTGCTTGACAGCTGTGTGTTATTTATTTTTTGTTGACAACCCAATTATTATCCTTTATTGCACCTTTGATTATTTCCAAAGGAGAGCTTCCTGAAAACTGACTCTTCTCTGAAGTTATGGAATTAGTGAGGGTCTTGATACATATTGTCAAAGTATTTCCCAGAAGGTTTGTGACAATTTATATTCTTACCAGCTGTATTGCTGCTGACTTCAGGATAACAATTTTTAATCTCTGCCATTTTGTTAGGTAAGAATACCATCTATTCTTTTTTTAAATTTACATGTCTTTAATAAAAAGTCTGATTATTTTCACAATTATTAAGAATGCATTTGTAGGGGTGCCTGGGTGTCTCAGTGGGTTAAGCCTCTGCCTTTGGCTCAGGTCATGATCCCAGGGTCCTGGGATTGAGCCCCACATTGGGCTCTCTGCTGGGCAGGGAGCCTGCTTCCTCCTCTCTCTCTGCCTGCCTCTCTGCCTACTTGTGATCTCTGTCTGTCAAATAAATAAATTCTTTAAAAAAAAAAAAAGAATGCATTTGTATGTCTTTTTAACTAAAGATATATTTCCCGGTATTTTTAGCATGTTATTAGTTTTTAAGTGTTAACCATCAAGATTAAAGTAAATTAGTACTTATATTTATACAGGTACTTGTACTTAGTGTGATATCTTATAGATTGCAATTTGTCTCTAATACAACTCTGCCATTTGAAGTAAGATAGCTGCAAAATTTTATTTGGGACTAATCTGAAACCTACTTGCATCCGCTACTATTGCCTTTACCCCCTTTATTTAGGTCTCTACCTCTAAGGACATGTTTGCTGCTTATACCTAATTATACTTTATCTCCTGAGAAATCCTACCTAAGCCTATCTTTGCATATATTTCTTTAAACTCAGACATTTCTTGGCACACTTACTCCATCAAATTCTACCTGATCGGCACACTAATTTCTCAGGGCTGAAAGATAGATTATTCTTAAATCAGACCACAATGTACTAACATACTTCCTCCCCTAGATAGGTAAATTCAGCATATTAGGGGTGGTTTTAACATAGGAAATTTTCAGCACAGTATACAAGTTAGAAAAGACTTTTTTAAGTAGACAGGTGTTCTGCCTTACTAAGATAAGACTAAATTATCAGGTAGATGTTAGCAGCCTACATAGCTACAGTATAAGACTTGGGTTACTATTAATTTACAATTCCCAAGATTTGATTAGATTTCCCATTGATTTCCGCATCTGTTAGAAAATGCATAAATCTCTAAATGTCAGGATACTAACAATCTTAGATCTTAAATAGCAGGCATGATCTGGTTTTGACAGACTTAAGAAGAATAGTAACACCCTAAAACAGCTAGAAATTTCCTAGGAAGGGCAATTTAAATGACCAAGGAGATTCTTAAACTCCGCAAAGTAATGGAATAGAAATATTGAACTCCAGTCTGAAAAGCCAGATGTTGAGGAATGAGAAAGAAGATCAAAATTCATCTAATCACAGAAAGTAAAAAGGATTAACAGGGAGATTTGTTCAAACTCTCAGTATTAGAATTATGTGACATCTATCAAACTTACAAATCATAATTCTAAAGAACTCTCAGAGAACATGTGAAATATAGTATAGTTAATAAAATTAGAGAATTTAGATAAATTTAGAGATGAAAGACCCACAAGGGACTAGGAACTGACAGTGAGTGTGTCTTCTCCCAGGCTTTCTTTACTGATGATTTCACACGAGGTATTTTCTTTCACTTCATACCATTCTTTTCTCCTCTCTTCTCTCAACAGAATGATGATAGATGCTATGATACAAGGTTTACTTAGGTCCAGTCTGGTACTCCTTATAATCTGTGTTAAATCAATCGTCATCAATAAAGATGTATTAACCATAAAATAATCACATATGGGTGTAAAATTTGAGAGCTTATGATAATTTTGGAAATCATTGATTCTAAAAAAGCAATGATTTTATAGAATTTGAAGGCATTCAGGTGGTTTTCTTAGAGTAGGAAAAAGCTATCATGCTGTATGTGTAATTTTCTGCAATTTTACCACTTAAACTAGATGTATCTGGAAATGGCTTCTATATTCAATAGGCTATGAAATAAATTGCCTTTTCTGAGAGGTAATACAGAATAATGTAAAGGTCACTGTCATGTTTGAGATTTTTAACAATGTTCATTGTACTATAAATAACTATGGCTAGCATTTTTATTTCATGAAATCTAAGTTATATAAATTGGATTTTAAGATGCAAGGTATGTAGTAGATGAATTATATTGAAAACATGTGTACATACCATATAGCTACAGATCTCTTTAATTGAAGTACTTTTGGAGATTTCTTTTAAAGCTAAAGCCAATATATTTTAACATCTCTTTGTTTTTGAAATCTGGGTTTGAGTTTAGTGTTTATAGGAAAGCAAATTATGTGGAAGTGGCCAGAGAAAATTATTAATCCTCTGTCTTGGGCTGGTCCCCAAAACAGAAAGTCCTCTTAGTAGTAACTCCTTCACATTATTCTTGACACAATTCTCCTTTTTGTATAAAACATACTTTTTTTTTCTCATGGCAGGTATGGGTAGTGTGATTGTTGACAAGGTGTCAGAACACCACCAATATCTTGCTGACCAGCCAGATGGGTTTTGACAGCTTTACTGAGAGAGGACACAGTGTGGTCAAGATACCAATATTAAGAGTGAATACAAAAAATAAGTGACTAATGCTCATTTAAGACATAATACAGCCTCCTAGAGCCTTATCAAAGTTCCATCTTTAAATTCTACTTCCAAAAAGTCTCTCTTTTTGACTTAATCAAAAATTATTTTATTAGTTGACCTACTTAACAACAGTACAGAGTGATCACTGTTGGTGGCTATAACCTGGTGTTATGATAGATTACAAGGTGATGGGGATATTGTTCCTGGCTTTAAGGGACATATGATCTAGTAAGGGAGATGGACAAGTACATAAAAACTTATGGAACAAACAGGCATAAAGGAAGCAAAAATCATATTTACATTTATAGGAAAGAATAATGAATGGTGTTGGAGAAATTAGGGAAGAATACATGAAGGAAGTTCCCCTACCTATCATCAGAATCAGGGGCTGGGTGGAGGATATTCATGAGAGATGTGAGAACATGAATGAAGTCAACTAAAAAATAGTGAGTGGTCAAGGATTTGCTGGATCAAAGGTGCATGCATTTACTTACTCATCATGCATAGAACACTTAATGAATGCCTAGTTCTAATGCTATATTCCAGGTGTACAATGGTAAACAAAACAGATTTGGTCTGTACCTTTATGGAACAAATACATCCTAGTGAGAAGACAGACATTAATAAGCTATGGACATATTGTTTGAACTTGTAATGGGTGCTATGAAGGCATAAACAAAGGATAGAGGTGGAAAATACATGGGAGGTCTACTTCAGATAATTAGAAATCTCTGAAGGGGAGATATTTAACTTCAGACCTGACAGTTAAAAAGTAGTCCAAGAAGGAAAGAAGAGGCTGAGAGGAGAAAGTGTTTTAAATAAGGAAAATGGAAAGTGCAGAGCCCCTGAAGAGATGCAGAGCTTACGATTGAGAGACTGAAAGAAGTCAGTGGGACTGGAGGGTAGTGAGAGAGGAACGTGGAATGAATAGAAGACTGGAAAGGCACATGCTGGTGCAAATCAATCTATGAGCTTGTCAGCTACAGGAAGACATTTGGTTGCTATCTGAAATGTGATGAGAAGTCATGAAAGAATTAAACAAAAATGTAACATGATTTTATTGATTCCTCTAGATTACATGTGGAAACTAAATATATAGAAATAAAAAATGCAGTTGGGGAAAATGGGCAGGAGGCTATTGAAGGAGTCTAGGTAAGAAATAGTAGTGGTTTATACAAGTTTGTGGAATCAAGACATATTTACCAAGATTTGCTGGAGGTATTAAAGACATAAGGCTGTTAAGGCAGATTAAGGGCTGAGCATGAGAAAGTCTTGTGATTCAGTTCTGTATCACATACCTCTGGGCGCTTTTTCTGACCTTTTCAGGTTGGGGTAAGTGTCCCCTTTACAGTGTTCTTATAATATCCAACATTATACATTTCACATTATAATGTAGTTATCTGTTTATGTGTATGTTTTTCCAAAAGATTGATAGCTAGTACAATGAAGACACAGACCATATTCATCATTATCACCTTATTCATAGACCCAATAATAATTTGTTGAACAAATGAGTTTCGATTGAATTTCTATATTAATCTGTAAATAATATAAAATTACTTGAGCTTGTAATTTTTCAGCTATTTAACATGCTAAACAAACCAACTTATTTTTAGATGTACTTCAGAGTGTTAGAATCAAATAATATCTTATTAAAATCTATTTATCCTCAGATCTAAAATTATTATATGATTTAACTGAAGCCCTGGAATTTTGGAGTTTTATTGAAATCAATTTTTGGTCTATAGGTAATTTGGAGTAGGATGACATTATAGAGACATCCTTCCTCATTATAGTGAACAAGTTAGTCTCTATGGTTTCCTTTATCATTTCTAAAATCCTAGGAGGTTGTCCAGTCTGGCTCTCCTAGTCACTTAGTTATTTTTTTAGGAGAAATGGGGGAGAAATCTGACTTCAAATACTTTACAGTCTACCTGGGCATATGCTTCAGACAATCCAGTAAGTTTGATTTGCTTAAGTATAGTCTCTTGAACGGGAAATTTTTACAGGCTTTTTAAAAAGAACTCTCATTGTCCCAGCAGGAGTGATGCATGTGGCGTGAAGTAAATCTGAGGTAGATTTAGGGAAAACAACAACAACAGAATTCAGTCTCTAAGTATTTATAGAGATATAATGGGGAAATGATTCAGTTTTTCTATTATAAAAAATATTTTACAAAAACAGCATATACATCCGCACTAGAAATGCCCACTACCCACATCCCATTCTAATGAATACCCATTTCTGTTTCCGGGGAGGTACATTTTATACCACATAGCTTTGTCTCTGTTTTCTCTCTATGCAGAGAAGCAGAGATGTCCCGAGAGAGCAATCTTGTATAGTTGGTCCCTAGAACTGCTTTAGATTTAGTTCCTCAGTGTTGTCTAGTTCCAGGCCTGTCTACATATATTCCTAAAATAAATTCTCATCTTCTTGAGGGAGATTAAATTAGTCTCCATTGCTTGCCACTGAAGGAACAAAACTAAAAATAGTGTTGATCAGTTATGTATGAGAAAATGAAAACCCATTGTAAAAAAAGAATTAGGGAGAAAGAAATCTATTTCCAGTTAGGTTCAAGGATGGCTCTAATTTATTTTTCTTTTATGAGTGGGCCATCTCTAGGGACAGAAACTTTCTTAGAGCTCCTATTGCCATTCCCAAGGATTGCATATTGTTCTGGATCTTGCCCTAGATCTTCTGATGTTGAAGATGGTAGTACATCAGAACCACTCCAAGGAAGCCTGCTGCAAGTATTGATTTCAGGGTCTATCCCCCAGCGATTCCGCAGGAAGTCTGGGGTACACCTGGCACTTGTAATTTTTTAAGAAGCTCAATAGGTGGTTCAGACACACAGTTAGGTTTTAAAACCATGCCTGATGACCTCAAGCAGTTTTGACTCAGAGATGCAGTCGTATATCTTGAAATGTTATGCTTCTCTGCCAAAATGTACCTCTGTTCTCTACTCCTGAATTAAAAACAGAGAGAGATTTATTTTTCTTTTTCTATCTACTATGTTGGCAATGACACAATAGTATTCGAGTCCTCAAAAATGGTCTCACCTGGCTTTGCTTCCTATGGAAGGAAGAAATAAGTAATTTATCATTCTGGAAAACTTAAGTTGAAATTCTAGGGTCTGCATGGTATCCAAGAGTCCCATTTGAGCTTTTCCCCTTAGGAAAGATAGAATACCGGAATTTCTATATCTACTTTCTTTCCCTCTGACTCTTTCCAAGCTCACCCTACCTCCTCTTGAGGAAGAAAAGAAATGAGGATATTTGGTGCTTGAAGCTCTTATCTTAAAAGCATTTGTCGTCTTATCCCACCATTTTGGACATAGTGAAACAGACTGAGCACAGAACATTACTAAATCACAGGACTAAATACACTGGAATTATTGCAGATCCCCTGGTTTCCAACCTTAGTTAGATTCTAATTATTTCTTTTATCATTATTTATTATTATTTTATTTTCTAATTATTTCTTCATTCTCTTCAACAACTATAACTGATGACAGTCTCATGTGGACCAATGTCCTGGTTTACCCAAGACTAAAGTGTTCTAAGACCTTGACTTTCAGTACTAAAGCCAGACAATTCACAGGTAAACTGGAATGAATTTTTTTTTAATTTTATTTTTTATAAACATATAATATTGGAATGAATGTTTTATCCTAATCTTATCAGACATTATTTTTGCATTTTCCTTACTTCCAATGAACGGTTCAATTTATTACTTCACAGAGAAAATAGAGGCTATCAGATGGAAAATTTCTCAACTTCTTGTCCAATCCACTTAAAAGCTTCCAGCCAGGAACATGGCTCCATCAGTGATCTTCTTTTTCTGCTATGTCTTCTACATTTTCATATCAAGTAAATCTGTCTCTTAAGCGTAGCGTTAAAGGAAAAGTTGCCAAGTGCAAGGCTCAGAGAGAAGTGTTCTTGCTTGCCTCTGACCTTGATAGAGGGTTTCTGTCATGCCCATACTTCCCTAACATATAACAGAGCATGACCAAACCCAGGGGAGGCTTTACAATGTTCTTATCTTTCTTAGAATTCCTCCTGATATAAGATATACTCCCCCTCCTACCCCTTTAGGTAGTCCTTCTGCTTTCAGTTAGGGAAGCCTCATTGAAATGCATTTCTTGAGTGAAATTGCTCTCTCTTGACTGGAAAGCAGAGAGACCCAGCTTTGTTTTTTGTATCTGGCAGCCTTTTCTTCTTTAACAATATAAACATGTTCAAGTATTTCCCATCTTAAACACAAAAAAATCACCCTTCTTACGTTTTAAATGCCCTTGACCATCTCTTACTTTGTCTCTCTCTTTCCTTCCTATTCAGTTTAAAGAATAACTGTGCTTTTGCTCTTCTCACTTTCTTTATGATTGCCGTGTGTCTTTGTCTCTTCTGCTATTGCATGGACACCAGTGATCTTGTTGCTAAATGTTATGAGAAATGTTTCATTCTATCTGTGATTTAAAACTATACTGAGGTAACTTTTAAAGAATAATATAAAATAGCTTGTAATTCTTCCATGTAGAACGAAAAAGTTATTTTCTGTGGCTTTTGCCATTATTTACAATTTTATATTTACAACTCCCACTTTTTAAAGCTATTCTGGTTATATTCATAAGCCTGTGGAAATTCCTTCTCAGTCTTTGCTAAACCTTCATCTTGTATCCAAAATGCATTCAAATATTAAAGTTTCAAGCATTTTATATCCTCATTTCACAATTTTATTTACTCTACAGGTTCTCCCTGAGTTCATTTTTTTCTAGCTCAATGGCTGTATCTAAACCTGTATTCTGAGGCCTGTCATGTCTCTTTCTAGATACCTACTTCCATATGAATTTTCTATAAGCCCTACAATCTCAACTCTGATTTTTTCCATCTCCCATGTACCCCACCTCAGAATGATTTCATCATCTCCCAATTTCTCCATCCAAACAGTTTATACTGATGACACAAACATCAACCCAGTTACTTGGTTATTACCTCTGATTTTTCTTGCTTATCCGCATATCCAGCCAGTTACTATCTCTTGCCTATTGAATCTCCTTCACATTTATTGAATTCATCTCCTTCTATCTATGCCACTACTTTCTGGGAATGGGTTTTTAATCTTTTAAAGCTGTATTTGTGCAATAGTCTTCTAAATGGAGTCTTTGCCTCTAGGCTTGGCCTCCTTCAATCAGTTCTCCACACTTCTGCCAAAGTGATCTTTCTAAAACATAAATCTTAACATTGTGGTTAAGATTGTGGGTTCTTGAATGAGACAGATCCGGATTTATAGCCAGTTCCAATAGTTACTAACTGCAACTTTGGGGAAGTTATTTAGCCTCTCTAAGCCTCAATTTCCTCATTAGTAAATTGGGATTATAATATCTATATCAGAGCATTGTCTTGAGAATTAAATGAATTATCTATTTAGTACAGTGCTTGCAAAAAATAGGGCTCAATATTTGGTTGCAGCTATTACTATGGTTATTATTATTGTTTTTGTTGATATGTATTATAACTCTTTCTGGTTGAATTTCTTCAGTGTTTCTTTACTGAACTTAAGATAAAGTCTTAACTGTTTATGTGATATGGAGGGCCTTTTATGATGGTGCCTAGGTTGGCCTTTCCGATCTCATATCTTGCTGTTTCCCTTTCTCACTCTATCTTCCAGTCTTTATAAATTATTTACCGTTTTTACAACAGTATTTTTTTTTCTTTTTCCTCTTTTGCATGTTCTTTAAGATTTCTTGATTTTGACTATTTGCCTAGTCATCTTCTGCATTAGGCTGTAAGTGTCTTATAGGCACAAAAATGGTCTTTCTTATTTATCTTGTGCTACCAATTTCCAAGCTAATACCTGGAAACTAGCAAACAGTAAACAGAAAAACACTCAAATGTTGAATGTTATGAAGATTTTGGATAGTCATAATGATAATGACCCAGCTTGGAGAGGATATAATGCATAAAATAATTAATTAATAATAATTTAAATATAAAGACATAATGAAATGCCTAATGTTGCACTTATATATGAATTTATATGGTTATTATATATAACTAAGTTATAGATAAGTATTATGTAACTTATGTAAGAAGTTATATAGAGGTTGGAAACTTTGTTATTTGGAAAATTTCAAGAAAAGGATAGTATTTGAAATGTATTTTGAGTACAATTTTGATTCAATTAAGTAAAAGTAACAGAAGGAGATTTTCAAGAAAGGGGTGCTATGGGAGCAAACGCAGAAGGAGTTAGTGTATATGGGATGTTCCCTGTGTGTTACGTGCCAGGCTGACTCTGACATTGTGTTTGTTAGCTTGTTTTTCACTTAATTTTGTCACTGACTCTAATAGGTGGATAGCTAAGAACACTAATTTTTAAAAATTTTATGAAAATGTTAAAGTCCACACAGCTGCCACAGGGTGAAGATAGTGTTCAAATCCAGATTTGCCCTATTCTAAAGGATTGCTTTCTCCACAGTGGACTGATGTATTGCTGGTGGAATGAATGTGTGAGACCAGAATAATGAGAGTAAGCCTGGATCTAGATTAGGACAAGCCTTCAGTAAGACAGAGGAAGTGTTCCCACATTCTGTACTAAGTAACCATAACATTCTTTTAGCAGTCTGTTTGGTGAACTGAAGAGGTTGTCTTGAAATCAAGGGTTGTTGGCAAAAATATTCAGCCAGCTTGCTATTAATATTCTTTCCTGCAACCATGAAAGCCAATGCTGATAAGTCAAATGCAGTTTTTTTAACTGGTTCTGGATATTGCCTCAGAATCCTTATTAGGCCTATTCATTAAAAGCTTTTGGTTGATCCATAACCATTCCTTCTTCCTAGCACCAGTCCTATTTCTTTATGGGGAATTACTTTGCAATTATTTTGAGCAAGGAGGGTGAAACTATAAATTATAAAGCAAGGTAAACTACCCCATTATTATGAAGTATGAAGAGCCTCCTGAAGGCTGTGGTAGGATACTTTTACTAGATCTTACTTGTCAATAGTACCAAGAAGTGAGCATGTGATCCAAATCTAATTAGACAAAAACTTTCTTTTCAAGAAGTTAGAATCTTGAGTGGAGTTATTTAGGATTTAAAAAACAAAAACAAAAGTGACAAAAATATCCCCAAAACAAAAAGCAAAACTGTACACTCCTCCCAGAAAAGAAAACTTCAAGAGACAGTAGAGAGTTACCTGATGTTTTTCTGGTTTCTTTTTAATTTCAAACCATCTTCTCTAGCTTTGCCATTAGAATAGTGAGTTTCCCAATAATATTATTCCAATAAAGTTTTTTTTTCTTTTTGCACAAGTTAGCCAGAGTCAATATCTGTGGCTTGCAATAAAAAAAAAAATCATAATCCATACCATTTTTATTTAGTCAGAGTTGGCACATAATTTAAGAACCAACAGGCCCATGATCTAATACCAATGGCACATGATTTAAGTCTAATAGGATTTAAATATGGAAAATATGCTGTGGTATTTTTATACTGTGTCAACTTGGCTAAGCTGAAACTATATTTCCCAGAATTCCTTTTCCCATATGGTTCTAAGTTAAAATTGGCCAAAAGAGAAATTTTTGTGATACTTGGAAGGTGGAAGTGAAGCAGGAGTCATTATGAGCTAGAAGTCTTCAGGGTCACTAATGATGTCAGAATGTTGCAAATGTGACCTCAGTCCCTTGTACACATATTCAGAACTTCATTACAAATGCCATTCCTGAATAATAGAGATTCCAGACTTAAAAAAAAAATGCAAAGTCAATAGCCTTCTATCCTCTATTCTACTGTCTATCCTTGTGGTCATATTTTAGCAGCTGGATATACCTGCTCTTCTGGATTTCTTGGAGAACTCCATTTATCCACTCACTGCAGTGTTTCAGAAAGTCTCTTTTCACTAATCTTCCAAATTCTTTTTTGGTCTGTTATTTCTTCAACTTCAACAATTGCAGAGGATCTTATTCCTATAATAAATCTATCCCATTATAGTCATGTATATTCTACTTTCATGATTGAACACTGATTGCTATAGTTATTGGTATCAAAATTGGTTCAAGGAGAACAGAACATTAAAAATAGTAATTTATAATCGATTCTCTGGTCTTATTAGATTTAAAGACATTAATGTCCTTGCTGCCAGTAGCAAAGGGGACACCTGCAGTCCATGGCATGTAGAAGCAAAATGGTTTCTTAAATCACCATCTGTGGTTTAATTTATAATCAAATGACCATAGAAGGCTTTGGGTCACCAAGTAGTTGCTGCTGTAGAACACTTCAATAAAAATAAATGAAATGGTTTGATGGTTGCTTCTAAGTGCATTAGAAACTGTGGAGAATAAAAAAAATGAGCTCAGGGTTTTAAATTCCCAAATCAAGGTAGGGTAATGGATTAGAGAGTTTCCATGACTGCTCTGAGAAAAACTTTTATTTCCTACAAAATTTCTTTTTTTTTTAAATATTTTATTTATTTATTTGACACAGAGAGATCACAAGTAGGCAGAGAGGCAGGCAGAGAGAGAGGGGGAAGCAGGCTCCCTGCTGAGCAGAGAGCCCGATGTGGGACTCAATCCCAGGACCCTGAGATCATGACCTGAGCTGAAGGCAGAGGCTTAACCCATTGAGCCACCCAGGTGACCCACCTACAAAGTTTCTTAAGACCAAACCCAAAGTCTAATCTACAGAGTAGCTGAATTACCATTAAACCCACTGTTCAAGGTTTCTTTACTTTTTTCTTTTCTTTTCTTTTCTGTCTTATTTTTTTAAGATTTATTCATTTACTTTAGAGAGAATGTGAGTTGCGGGAGGAGCAGAGGGAGATGGACAAGCAGATTGCATGCTGAGTGCAGAGCCCAACATAGGGCTTGATCTCACAACCCCGAGATCACAACCTGAGCCCAAACCAAGAGTCAGAAGCTCAACAGACTGAGCCACTCAGGTGCTCCAGGGTTTCTTACATAGAATTAAGGCATTCATTGGGAAAGAGTAGAGTCATGAAAATTGGATGGAGAAACATATGCTGATTTTGATGATGTAGAAGAACTTGAATCTTTACATTTTATTTAGCCTCGACTACCAGTAGAAGCACTCCCCCCACCCCAAGTCTGAGAAAATTAATCTCCCCTTCCCTGAAGAACGTATCTGTCCTAGCCTGAGGAATTTGATTTCGAGGATAATGCTCATCTCCTCCTTAGACATACCTCACCACCTCTGCTTCCTTCTTTCTAGATATATGACAAGACTCAGATTTTGGCATGCTTCTGGGGATCAGAGGAAAACTATGACCTAAAAAAGAACTGGTATACACAGCAAAACTATTTTCTGGGAATATGTATGGACATGATTTGAGAAGGTATTGGATTAGTGTCAGAGAATGTAACATGGGCTCAATTGAATGGATTAAAATTTGTTCACTAAGCAAAGATTCTCATTTAGTGTACTTCGAACAGCTGGCAAGTAGTTCTAACTTTGGGCTTGGTTAGTTGACTAAAACGGAGTTGAGTTGTTAGAATTCCTTTGGTGTACTGTAGAGGACACTATTGAAAGTCTTATGGATATTTAAATGAGGAGTTAGATTTAGCTTATAAGACCTTTTCACCTACCTACATATGTCTGGAGGACATTTCTTTTATAAAGACTTTGAGAAATACATTGATGAAAGGAGGACTATCATCTTTAAAAATATCTATAGTAGCTGTTCCCTGCAAGAATGATAGTAAGAAGTGCTGCCATCAAAACAGGAACTCTGAATTCAGTAGGGATGATGGGATCTTAAGGTTGCAGTGGCCAAGTGGCAGCACTTAACTGACTGAGACAATGTAGGTAGAATTACTATGAGTAACACATTAGAAGGAGTAATCAGAATGATTTCAACCACAGAGACCTTTGTCTTTACCCAGTTGATTATGGCAACCCAAAGACTGCAATATAAAGGTAGTTTACTGAAGTTTTACTTGATTTATAAAAGATGGAAAAACTCTATGTCTGGTGAACAGAAGTTTGACTTGGATCATCAAAATGGAGAATCAATTCCTCTCCCTGTGTCAGTTCACAGTGTATTTTGTGCCCAGCTCTTGATTTATGAAGGGGACTAAGTGAAGACACAAAGAGGTCAATGCCATTAAAAGTTTAATGTTACAGTTTCCCTAGACGCAAGAGTCATGGCTTGCCACACAGAGCCACAGGAGGAACACGAGGTTTTGATCCGAAAGCAGAAGCAAGTGAGAGGTTTAGGGCAGAGCCTTTATTGGGGTTTCTGTGGGAAAGGCAAGGTCTGGTAGGGTAAACAGTCAAGGATTGGCTAGTTGGAATAATTTCAGTGGGCTCTAAACTATAAGAGTGATCTGTAGTTGCTGGGTATCTGGTCCTGGGATGATTAAGGCAAAGGAGTATTGCCTCTGGAGGTGCATAGGTCAGACAAAGCAGGTATGGCTCTAGCTGTTTGGTTTACATATCAAAATCTTGCTCCTGGGGTGCCTGGGTGACATAGTCCTAAGTGTCCCACTCCTGGTTTTAGCTCAGGCCATTATCTCAGCATCGTGGGACTGAGCTCTGTGTTGGGCTCAGCATAGAGTCTGCTTGAGATTCTCTCTCGCTCTCCCTCTGCCCTTCCCCTACTCTCTCTCTCTCTTTCAAATAAACAAATAAATCTTAAAAAATCTTGCTCCTAGCTGAACCCTTTGCTATCTGTAAAACTTGGCTACCCCTGGAAGGGGCAGTTACTCCCCAGTCAGAAAAGTTTTTTAAGATATCAAAGCATCAAAATATATAAAAAATTAACTATATATAGGTACATGTGTTGTAGATCGATAGAGAATACACAGAGCACTTTGGATAAGGGCCATCAGGTTCTTTAAGGGAAGGACACTGCATTGCTAAAAACTCATCCTGTATATCTTTCTCTAGCTTTTCCCAGAAGGATCTGGACTATTTTTAAGGGTGACAGTGCATTAAGAAGGGGAAAGTTACCGAACAATTCATGTATTATTTGAAACTGGCTCTGAACTGCTACTAATTCTAAGAGACACAAAATGCCCCTGTGACCCTTCAGTCAGATGGTGGTGTTTTGGAGATCAGAATACTGATGATGTTTAGGATGGGTTTATCTCATATGGGGTTGTCCCCAAATCCACTGTGTGGTTGTTTTCCAGTTATAGAATGCTTAATGGGGAGAGACATACTAAAAAATTGCCTACTTATATTTGTTCCTTGACTTATGAATTAAGGACCTTTACAGTGAAGGGTCCAAGGGAAAAGCTTCTAGAATAGTCTTTTTCTACAAACATAGTAAACCAATGGCAATACCTCATTCTCAGAAGGGTTTCATAATTACTGCCACCATCAGAAACTTAAGATTGTAGAAACGATAATTGCTAATAATTTCCCAAATCAACTCTCCTATCTAGCCTGTGCAGAAGAAGACAGATGTTAGAGAATTACTTAATCGGTGTTTAAACAAATTGCAGCAGCTGTTTAAGGTATGGTTTCTTCCCTGGAGCAGATCAAAACATCCTCTACTGCACAGTTTTGATTTGGTGAATGTTTCTGTCTTTCTACATGTTACTAAAGACCCCTCAGAACACTGAATTTTCATTTGGCATATCCAGCAAAACATCTTTCCCATCCTACTTCCAGGGCTATAGCAATATTCCAACTGTCTACCATAACCAGTCTGAGGGATACTGGTTGTCTCTGCATTTCATCAAACATCCCATTTCTCCACTACATCAATGATATGTAATGCTTGTACCTGATGAGCAGAAAGTAGTAACTACTTTAGACATTTTAGTAGAATACATGTGTATCAGAGGCTAATTGTATTTCTACATGGTCTAGGGTATGTTAAGATGCCTTCAAAGATAAGGGACATGTTGTGATATCTGGCATATTTTCCTGTGAAAAAAGTAGCTCCATGTCTCTATTTCATGGGCTCCTTGTAAATATATAGATAAATATAGCTCGTTTATTGAGTAACTTGAAAGTCTGCAATTTCTAGTGAGGCCCAGAGAAAGATTCAGTCTTGGGGCATGTGAGCTGGCAGAAACTAATGGTATTTAAAATGTCTCTGGCAGACAGAAAAGTTTTACAGAATTTTTATCAGGACCCTATAGGTAAATCACAGTGCAAATATTTAGGATTTTGGAGTATGCCATGTCACCCTTTCCAGATAACAGTTCCCTTTTTGAGAAACTTCTAGCTTGCTACTGGGTCCCAGAAGATCCTCGACTACTATCATGTGTTATCAAGTTATGTAACCTGATCTGCCTACCAAAAGTCAGGTATTGTGTGTGTTACTAAGCTGTAAGTTTGGGTATGCACAGTTTTGTTACACAATTAAGTGGAAGAGGTTTATAGGAGATCAGGCTTGAGCAAGTCCTAAAGGCATAAGTGATTTGCATCCTCAAGTGACACAAATTCTCATGGTGTCTATTCCTCCTATATTTAAAATTTTTTTTTCTTCCCTCACTTATGGCTCAATGGCAGGTTCCTTCTGACCGATACATGGAGGAAGGATTTTTCTAGTTTGGATTTCATATAGTTCTATATGACATGCTGACATTATCCAAAATAACTAATATCTTGGTTTAGAGGGAATGTGATTAGAAAATTGTTGATAAGGTGGTCTTTGGAAGTGGTATATGGATCAATGTCTCTATATGGGCACTGAGTATGAAGATATTTGTGTCCTGTGTGGGAATGCTCAGTAAAGAGCACTCTTAAGAAAGGAGAATCTTAACAACTAGGTGGTTGAGATCACTTATTCTGTGATTGTTGATCAGCCTCTTTCATCCATTACCTTGTTATTGTCCAAAAGGTGCATGAATAAAATGGTTATGGGTTTAACAAACTGGATTTTTACTCACTAAAACCAATCTGGTTAGAGCCGTTGCTGAATGCCCAACTAACTTGCCAATAGCAGGATCAACATTTAGCTCCAACATAGCATTATTCCTCAGGAGGATTAGTCCTATGGAAAATTGGATTACATTGGACCACTTCCACTGTAGGAAGGGCAGTGATTTGTTCTTTTTTATTGGAATAGAAATTTTCAGTATGAATTTGTTTCCCCTGCCCAAAACAATTCTACAAAATCTACCTTCCATGAACTTTCAGATGCCTTTAATCACTGTCATGGTAACTCACACAGCATTGCTCTTGACTTGGGAACTACATTTACAAGAAGTAAAATAGGAGATTGGCTCATGCTTGTGGAATTTACTGATCTTATCCTGTTCTCCACCACTGGGACACAGATGACCTGATATGGTCATTTTTTGAATATTTTTTTTCAATAATCAGTTATAGCACCAGCTGGGTGGAAGCACTTTGTAGGTTCTAGTATGTCCTATAGCCTATAGTATATGCTCTGAATCAGTGATTGATTCACTGATATAATGCAGTGTTGTTTCCTCCACAGTTAGGATTCCCAGATCCATGAATGAAATATGGGAAATAGGAAATGGGAATATAGTTTTTCTCAGTATTATAGTGAGCAATCTATTAGCTTTTTTTTTTTTTGCTTTTGTCCCTATAACTTTGGGTTCTAGTGGTTTAGAGCTCTCCCCTTCTCCATATCCAGTACTTCCCCTTTACTGCCAGCTATATTTGACTTTTCATGTGATGAGTTACCTAAGTTTTATTTGCATCTACTTGGGCATTATGTTTAAGAGATACAAAAACTAAAGAGAGATTGGTACTGTATTTTGAACATTTCTCCATCACATTCTGTACCCTTCTCTGCTCAATGACCAAGAAACCTGGGTTTAAAAAATTGGCAATATCCATGACAAGGCATAAACTATATCATCAAGTGATCTCCATCACTAGCCATAACTTCAGCCAAAGGGCTCTCCTTTTCCTCCTCCCACAAAACCACAGATACTTTAATACTTTAGGTTTGAGATATTAAGTGACCCCATTTAGTTTGAACTTGCGTTTTCCCTTCCCAGGTTGAGAGATAGAAAAAAAAATTTTTCTTCTTTTCCTTTTCTTGATTTCTCAAGACAGCTGGACTAGTGCCCAGTTATATTGGCAAATCACACCCCTAATTTATGCAGAAGATGATAAAGCTCATCCTTGCTGATTTTTAGTGCATAGAAGCATATGGAATCAGAAAGTGCCAGACCCAGCTTTGCACTCCAGGAATGTGTGGGAAGGCTTACCAGCACTTACGGGGTGAAGAAAAAGGAGACATAAGTGAAACTCATAAAACAGTCTAAGTTTTCTTTCATTACTCTCACTTTTGGGTATTTTAGGATATATTTCTGAAAGGAATATATATATGAAAAAATAAGAATAATACATTGCTTAAAATGTACTAGGCATCTTGCTATTTAAAGGGATTTCTTTATTATTTGGGATTGTTTTGTAAGTCTTTCTTTAAAAAATCCAATGTATATTATTCCCAATGTTTTTTTATTACCATTTTTCTTTCTTTCTTTTTTTTTTTTAAAGATTTTATTTATTTATTTGACAGAGAGAGATCACAAGTAGACAGAGAGGCAGGCAGAGAGAGAGAGGGAAGCAGGCTCCCTGCTGAGCAGAGAGCCTGATGTGGGACTCGATCCCAGGACCCTAAGATCATGACCTGAGCTAAAGGCAGTGGCTTAACCCACTGAGCCTCCCAGGCACCCCATCATTTTTCTTTCTATATCCACAAGAATCTCATGAGATTAGAATACAGTTGAGTGCTATTTTATTCAATAAGAATTTTTAATTTAATCTTGAAAACTAAAAAAATGAGGACTATAACTAAGGTGAGATTTTATTTTATACTTTAAATACAAATACTAATTCCTTTAATGCTCTAACTGATGAAATACACACCACAGAGGAAGTCTTTGATTTCCCTGCACACATTTTCACTTTATACTATCGTGTATTTGTTATAAACGTTAAACTGTGCCCATTCTTTCAGCACCTATTAACACTCATTTTCAGAACATCAACTTTCTCCGTATTTGAAGTCAATGAGAGCTCTGGTTAATGGGGCAAATCTATTCCCTAGAGGTTATACCTAGTCTTGTCCTAGAAATAAATTTAAATATGTTGCTATAGTTTTAAGCATTAAGCAAGTTTTTATTAAAACAAATGTTCCTATCCACTCAAGCAGACAATAGTACTGAGCTTGAGTAAGGAAACAAAGAAAGCTCTAATCAATCAAGACAGAACTTTCCAGATTAAAATGATTCTTTTAGTCTATTTATACACCTTTTTATGTAAAGTTATACACACACACACGCACACACACACACGTACACAAACATGGTATGTACTTGCAAAAATCATAGTGAAATTCTGTGGTATTAAAATATATTCCAGAGGTGCCTGGGTGGCTCAGTGGGTTAAAGCCTCTGCCTTTGGCTCAGGTCATGATCCCAGGGTCCTGGGATCGAGCCCCACATTGGGTTCTCTGCTCAGCAGGGAGCCTGCTTCCCCCTTCTCTCTGCCTGCCTCTCTGCCTACCTGTGATCTGTCTGTCAAATAAATAAAATCTTAAAAAAAATATATATATATGTATATATATATATACATATATATATATATATATACATACATATATATATATATATATATATATATATATATATATATATATATGTTCCATTCATCATTGTTTATTCATTCTAGTTAGACCTCTTATTTTCTTTCTAGCATACATTTTCCTCTCTTCTGCTAATAACTTTCTGATTTTCCTCCAGGAAATACCCCCATTATCTATGTGGGGCTCCTCCTCCAGTTCAAGAATGAAGCAAGTAACTCAGATCTCAGCCAATTAGCACATGGCATTCTTATGGTTGCAGTGATTGGCCAGGGATGGTCAGATGATCCCCAAAGTCAATAACATGCAATGATGCTTTTTTTTGGGTGTGCTGATAAAGAGTCTGTTTTTTCTTTTGGTTATATACCTTAGAGGATTAGTAACAAGTGCTGCAGCCATTTTGAAATCATGTAGAAAATGGAGCCAACTTCAAGGTAGCATCTCCAAAAAATACAGGTAAAAAAGTGACTTTTGGTACCATCATTTGAGTTATTTGTGCCTTGAATGAAAATAAGCCTGAATATCTATGCCTGGACTCCTAGTTATTTAATACAATAAATCCTCCCCCCACTCCTTTTATGGCTTAAGTCGTTATTAACAGCAGAAATAATTCTAACTGGTATATTCATCAAAATTCATGGCACAACTCTTGGCTCTAGGGATATAGATGGATATAAAATACTGTTCTGATTTCAAGGAACTCACAGCCTTTGAGGGAACACACACACACACACACACACACACACACACACAATTACTCCAACTTACTATACTTATTCATGGAGTAATGAAGAAACACCGGTTGGGAAGAGTGCCGGCCTAAAAAAGACTTCCTAGAAAAGTGATATATGAATTAATTCTTCAAGAAAATGTGCACTAATTAATTAATCTCTATTTTAAAATTAAGATTTTTTTTTTTTTTTTTTTTTTAGAGAGTGTGCAAGCATGGGGGAGGTAGAGGGAGAGGGAGAGAGAGAATCTCAAGAAGACGCCCCATTCAGTGCGAAGTCCCACTTGAGGCTCCATCTCACAACCCTGGGATCATGACCTGAACCGAAATCAAGAGTTTGAAGCTTAACTGACTGAGCCACCCACGTGCCCCAGGAAATAACACATTTAAATAAAATTGGCTTGATTTCTACCTACATTTTATTTTCTCTCAAAACAGACTCTGACACAAGGATTTGGGTACAGTAATTCCTTTGGAAGGTAATTCTAAGCACAAGTGAGGGAGTGGGTGAAATTAGATAGGAATGGGTGGGGGAAGCCAATAAAGCATGTGTTAATAAGTTAATTAGTATGGGTACCTGAGACTCAGTCCTATTGGTGATGCCTGTGAGCATTAATCAAGGAGGTCAGGGCATATATCCATGACTCTTATCCTCTTCCTCATCGAGTATGGCCTCTTGGGACTTTATCTTCCCTGCACTTCTTGGTTTCACCTGTGTGTGGTGAAATACACTCCTGTGATGCTAAAGTCCTCAGAAAGAATAAAAGTGGCATGTAGTTTCAGCATGCTGTGGAACAGCAGCAGGAAAGCTAAAGTGAGCCTATGGGATATGGAGTCAGGTATTAATCTGCATGTGCTACAATTCCAATTTTCTGTGTGAAGTCTTTCCTTCCCTATAATTTTCCCAAATTCCCAGAGATTTATTTTCTTGTGTTTTCAGTTGATTCTGAGTTTCCAACTCCAGTGAACTATTTCTTTGTAGCTATTTTCTTCCTTCTGTTTTTTGCCAACCCTATGTAGAACTCAGCCATTTATCAAGTTCTTCTGAAAACTTATAGAAGGCATTTTTGCAGGGTGTGTTTTGATGGGTATGTGTGTATAGCACAATCTTCAGCAGATGAGGTCAATGGGAGAGTTTTTATGTCTGCAATAAAAATATCTTAAAATTTAGTATTTCACATTCTTAGCCTTAAAAAAGTCACAGGTCACTATCCTGGGCTAGGTTCCTTAGGAGCAGAGCCTGAGACAAGTTTTCTTGGGCAATGATTTATCAGGGAATGGCTCCAGTGTAATCTGTAAGGGAATGAAGAAAGCAGGAAGGGACAAGGGGAAAAGTTAGACAAAAACATGGATTCATCTGATCCCGTAGTGAGCTCTAGAATGAAAATAGCCCTACAGTATTGTCCTTGCTAAGGACAAGGGACTAGGCTTTTTGTACCTCTGTGTTAGTCAGCTGCAGAATACTTCTGGGAGGAGGGTATAACTTCTCAGGCATTTCTGTATTGGTGCCACTGTGATTAATAGGCAATTTTCAGAAAGGTGTAGCTGTGAACTGAGAGCAGCCAGTGCTGGCAGAAGCTGGGGGAGGGGTGCACCTGCATTTGCTTGTCAGAGGACATGTGGGTAGGACACCAACAACTACTATGGCCACTCTACTCTGGCAATTTCTTACTGGACAGTCTCTTCCATTGGTGCTAGCCTTCTGCAATAGTGCTTATCTCCATTTCTTTCTCAAGAATCCCTTGCTTCTCCACTTTCTGGCCAGTCTGATTGCTTCTAAATACAAATCAACCTTTGACAGTATACAAAACAACTGACTCTCAATATCCTTCTAAAATAAGAACTCTCTCTGCCTACCCAAAGTCTCAGAAATGTGCTGAGTTCAACAAAAGGCTATATACTTGACTCTTTCTGATTCTTGTTTAGCTTCATGGAAAAGCCCACAGAGACCTTGAAGTTCTAGTCTTCATGTCCCTTATCCATTTCTGAATGTGGAGCTATAGTTTATC
This sequence comes from Lontra canadensis, assembly GCF_010015895.1. Classification (NCBI taxonomy): domain Eukaryota; kingdom Metazoa; phylum Chordata; class Mammalia; order Carnivora; family Mustelidae; genus Lontra; species Lontra canadensis. Next base: position 2,141,606 of record NW_022631031.1, read on the forward strand.
ACTGAAATGAATGCCTGCATTAACAAAAGAACCTATAATCAGTTTGATTTTAAACAGCAATGATTGTATCTACAAAAGATGAATAGCATTAGATAAGGAGACAACTTGCTTTTGGTGGATAAAGCATCTTGCATAAAGGTGCATAGAAGTGACCATGGTAAACTTGGGAAACATGCAAATAGTTCCATTTGGTCTGAACTCAAATGGTAAACGGACACAGCAACCATGTGAAATGAGTTGCAGAGGTAAGTAAGTGGGGGTCAAAGCTTTAATTGTGGAATATGTGACACCAAAGAGCTTAGACTTTGCCCCGAAAACATGATGCAGTATTCAGGTTGGCACTGAAGAAAGACCATTCTCTTAACTTCCCTGCGGAGTGTGGGCTTGAGAAGGGCAACACTGAAGACAGGGTCTTCACTTAACAGTTTTTCCACAAAAACATGAAAAATCATGGCATTTCTAAATCAAGATTATGACAACAATGATGAAGAGAATGGTAAGTGGAGAGAACATTTAAAAAGTAAAAAGAACAGGGTCAGATAAAAGATAAGAGAAGTAAGTACTCAAAAAAGATTATCAGTTTCTGGGCTTGCATACCATCATTTTGTTAATTCTCTCTCTCTTTCCCTATTTGTTATTTCTACTCTCTCAATAAACAAAAATGATATTATACTTTACATATTGTTTTGTAGACTATCATGTCATGAACATCTTTCATTATAAGAAACATGGTATAAGAATATCAATTTATGGGAGCGCCTGGGTGGCTCAGTGGGTTAAACCCTCTGCCTTCAGCTCAGGTCATGATCTCAAGGTCCTGGGATCGAGCCCCGCATCAGGCTTTCTGCTCAGCGGGGAGCCTGCTTCCTCCTCTCTCTCTTGGCCTGCCTCTCTGCCTACTTGTGATCTCTGTCAAATAAATAAAATCTTTAAAAAAAAAATATCAATTTACATAATTGCTCAGGGTTTCATAGTACAAATGTAGAATAATACATTTCATCTTATTATTGATATTAGATTTTTAATTTTTTTTAAATGTCAACAAACCTTGTAGTTACAATTATCTTTAAAAAGAAACACTTATTCATGTTCTTATTATTATTTGAGAATATTTCTAGAAAAGGAATTGGTGCATTATTAAGGCTTCTGATAAACATTGCCAAATTGTTCTTCAGAAGGTTTAAGTCTTAAGATAGTCACAAGATCACCTACTTTTTGATTTGAAGTGTTTTAGAAATTCCACTCTGTGAAAGAAGCTTTCTCATAGTAAGGTAAGCTCTAGTGGCATAAATTTAGATGTTTTTATGGATACTTCTACTTTTGCCTAATTTTTACATACATATTGGAAGCACTAGAGATTTTTATAGATCTAGTGAGAAATATTGTCCTTTGCAATCCTATATGTCACTATTGGTTTTCCTTAGGGGAAAATAGAAAATAATCTCAAAAGTCAAATTAAAAATTTATTTGTGTAGTATTTATTAATTAATTGATAATTAGTAAATTTGTTTATCCACTATTCAACAACTCAACAAATACTTATTGAGAACTCATACTTATTCTAGGTAATGTGAATAAAACTACCCCTCACTCAGGTAGTTTAGATTCAGCCAGTAATCATGATGATAATGATGATAATAATAGGACCTGACATTACACGGTGGGTGCTTCCTATGGGTCAACACTGTTCTTCAAGCAATACTATGAAGCAATTAATATTATTATCCTCACAAATCACACACAAAAATAAGGTATTTCAATGAAACATAGTATGTATTAAACTTTTTTTGTGTGTGTGTGAAGTGGGGCACATAGTTTATTAGGGGCCATGATACAGTGCTTTAGAGTCCAAGGACTAAGTCCAGATTATACCATTAAAACTAAAACAAGTTTAGGTAAGCTCTGTGGGAATCTTCTCTAAGGGACATGGGAGGGGAAAGTCTTGAGAAAAAGGAGAGATGGTTGTTCACAAGGGTGAATTGTTGTCATATCAGAAGTTATATTACCTTGTGACTCTGCAGGGTATTGTCTAGAGAACATACTAGTGAGAAGGGTAGATATCAGTTCAAGGCTCCTGGAAAACTACTGGCTACACACAATAGATGCTAAATAGCAGTACCATGGAGTATGTGAACTAAAAGGTCAATCATACCTCAATATAATCTGTAACATATCCATAATAATATCACAGTATTCACAAAGAGGAGAAAATGATACAGTAGATAAACTGGGTGGGGGGGATGGAATCACACATGGTTTAAATTTAAGGGTACTGAGAGAATGAATTCTTAGGAATATTATTCTACTCCATTCCAAATAGGTGATAGATACCATCAGTTCCCTACAACCTTCAATAAAATGAGATAGTTCTTATTTTATTGTAACTTCTGTAAACTTCGGTCACAGGGTACAATGGAGGGGCTCCCAACAGTGTTGCAAGGGTGGGTCTTAGCACAGGCTTCTTGGATGAGTCAATATCTAAATTGAAACATCAAATTTGTAGAAAGGTTAGTGTATGTGCTCTGTAAGTTTTGATTTTTTTGCTTTGAGGAGTGGCTACCTTGAGGAAATTTTATTCCACTTAGAAGAATTGTGGCATAGAGTGTGATTTTTGACTTCTTTCTGAGAGTTTATTCATTATTTCCACTCCCATTTTACATTCAATCCCCTCTGCATTCTGGCCCCATTATTCCACTGAAGGAACATAAATCAAGATCACCAATGGCTTTCTAATTGGAAACATTCAATGTTAATATTAATTTTTTGACCCCCTTGGCTTATTTTACCCACCCCACATCCTCCACTTTTGATAACTACTATCAGTTTGTTTTTAGATTCCACATATAAATGAGATCATGCAGTCTTTGTCATTCTCTGTCTGACTTATTTCACTTAATGCTCTCAAGCTCTATCCATGTTGTCACGAAAAGCATGGTCTGCTTTCTTTTTTGTAGGTGAATAATATTCCATTGTGTGTGTATATTTATATATTATATTTTTAATGCTTTCATTCACCAGTGAATACTTAGGTTACTTCCGTATTTTGGCAATTACTCATAATGCTGCAATAAACAGAGAGTGCAGATATCTTTTTGAGATAGTGTTTTCATTTGTGTATTGACGGATAAATACCCAGAAGTGGAATTGCTATCAATTAATTTTTTAGTTCTTATATTATGTAGCATCTTTCAGAAATATAAGACCTTTCCCTATTCCCCCTCCCCCCCATGTTTAAAAGTCTCTGCTAGGGGTGCCTGGGTGGTACAGTAGGTTAAGCATCTGACTCTTGATTTTATGTCATGTCCTGATCTCAGTTTTGTGAGACTGAGCCCTGCATCATGCTCTGTGCTCAGTGTGGAGTCTACTTGAGATTCTCTATCCCTCTCCTTCTTCCCCTCCTGCTCATGCTCTCTCTTTCTTTAAAATAAATAAATAAACTTTAAAATAGATAGATAGATAGATAGATAAATGTTTCTGCTATTCATCTAATCATCTAAACCAGAAATCTGCAAACCTTTCTGTAATACTTACTTCCCCCCCCATCTCACCTATAAACTCTTGTTTTATTCTTTTTTTTTTAAGTTTTTTTATTTTAAATCCAGTAACTTAAGTGTTCCCTTTCATTTGTGTATCTGTCTTTCCCACTGGACAAACCAGTGGGCACTATGTGGTATAATTTCTAGGCCAGTCTTAATTAGCTATCACAATCTCCAGATTTTCTCACCCATAGGGATTAGATTAAGACTCATAGCCACAATTTGGAGCAAATCACACAATTGAGATACTTCCATTGTTTTGAAAAGCTTCACTTTCATTGCATATGAAAACTGTTGAATTAGAGATAAACCACATATTCAGTTCTCATTAACTCCTCTTGTGCTGATGATATATCTGGTTAATTCTACTGACTTACAGGAAAACTTGGGTAGGGTGTTTTCTCCAGCACATCAACACTATTTAACTTTGGGAGAAACACTCAGGCTCTAGGGTTAGTTTCTTAAGTGTTAATTTGGGCTAGTAATAATCCTTACCTTATAAAATTATTTTGAGGATTGAATGAACTAATGCATATAAAACACCTAATTTAGTGTCAGGAATGGTATAATTCCATTAAGACATTATTATTAGTAGTAGTAATAACAGTAGTTTTATTATAATTGTTGCTACCTTATTTTGGGGGAACCCTATTCTGAACCTCGGTTTTCATGACTTGGGTTCTCCTAGGACTATAGTCTCTGCATAGCCTCTGCTCACTATCCAGTAAGAGCTAAATCTTTGGATCTATGGCTGTAGTCTGGTGGAGCCTGGAGTTGTTGCTTTGGCTTAGATTTATTACTGCATTGTCATACCTGCAGACTGAACATGCAGATTTATTGAAACATTCCTAAACCTATAACTCCTTTGAGATATTTTGGCCTCTGTTCAGTTTCTACAGCTTTGTTAGTACTCACCTAGAGCTCATGTTCTGAGCCTACATTTCTAATTATGGTGAACTGATCCTCTTTGGTCTCCACTTGGACTTTCTTTCTCAATGGATGAATTGCTACCTGGATTTTGATATCTCAAGCATTAACATGTCTCCATTAAAGTATAAGATGATTTTGGAGGACAAAGGAGAACTATTTCTTCTATATGGGGGAAATAGAAGGTTCATAGAAAGGTCACATTTAATACAGCTCTTAAAAAACTGGCTGGAATCTGAGTTTGAGATGATAGAAATGTAGAGAAGTTTCCAGGGGGTGGGTAGCAGCATGAGTGAAATGTTTGTGGCACAAAAATGAGGTGATACTTGGTGGCCCTAGTTCCTGAATTTCTAGTTTAACTGACTTATGTGTAACCATTCATGCTGAAATCCATGCTATTGGATCTGGACATGTCTCCTGTCTATTCTCCACCTGATTCCAAAGTAAATTGAATTCAAAGATAAGATTATAACCTGCCCAGTTTCTCTTGGCTGTCATGACTACGTATCTATTCAATCAAAGAGGTATTGAAACTTGGAAATGTGCCGTTTGTTCTTATGGTCTTTCTTGAAGTTTTTCCCATTTTCTCATAATTTTGTTCTCCCATCACTGTCTATATCTCTTTTATTTAGAGGGCTATCAAATGGTGTAGGTGTAGTGAAGAGACTATTGAACTGGAATTGAAAAGATAGGGATCTCATTTTGATTCAGATTGGGCAAATTCTTTATATCTCAGGTCAAGGGTTGGCAAACTACAACCTGTGGCCAAATATGGCCTACCTCTTGTTCTTATTTTACCTTGGACTAAGAATAGTTTGTACATTTTAAGTTGGTTAAAAAAAGATCAAAAGAAGAATAATATTGCAAGATACATAAAAACTATATGAAATTTCATTTCCAGGGTCCATCAATAAAGTTTTATTGGACAACAGCATAATCATTTGCTTATATATTATCTATGGTGGTTTTTATGCTACAATGGCAAAATTGAATACTTGTGACAGAGACAGTACACAAAACCTAAAGCATTTACTATCTGGCTCTAAATTTACAGAACAAGTTTGCTGACCTCTGTCTTAGATCTTCACTTTTTCTTATAAGATATATTACATCTGGACAGGCCTTTCATGAATGCTATCTTGCTTCTCCTTTTTCTTATAAAAAAGAATTGACTTTTAAAGGTATAGAGCCTATTTTAAACACTGCTGATCATGTAGCCAAGCTGTAAAAATGTTCAGTTGTACAGTTTTTTTTTAAAGTCTCCTCAACATCTGTTATTGGGGATGTAGGCATAGAAACTTGCTCTAATGCAAGAAATAACAGTAAGAATGGATTAAGAATCCTCATACATTGGCTGCATGGGAGTTCCACTGAGGTGTGGGATGGCTGTTGAGGGTGGAAATGGTGTCATCAACAACTTAATTGTTCCTCAACATTTGAAAAGGAATCCTTGGAAATTTATTTTTTGGAGCAGTAGTTGTCCTGACAGCCTCAATCAATTTTACTCTTTGACTAAGCACCAGATAGTAATCTCTGACTGACTGAAGTAGTGACCCTGGGTTTATTCTCTGATTTAAACACAGTTGAGTCAGATTTGTTTTTTAAAACTGGGACTTTAGAAACAAAAACCATGGCAAAAAGTAGGACACAGAGTATATGTCCTCACAGAGGAAGTAGGTTTATATATCGGCCTTCCTCATTGGATTGAGGTTCCTTCTAAAAACCTTCATAATTCATTTCGGACTCTCCAGTGTTGTATTCAGCACCTGGTGACTAAATAAAAGAAGAAAATGAAAAAGGAGAAGAAAAATTCTATAGTGATAAAGCAAAACACATTTTAAAAGCAGAGAAAAATCAAATATATGATTCAACATATAAGCAATTGTATTGACATGTTTCTAGATTAAAACACTGAAAAATTATTTCTCCTTTAACATGGCTGATTGCATGGACAATGTTGGTTCAAACACAGTTTACAATGTCTTTTCTGCTACATTCTGTTCTTTTTTGATGTAGTGTTTTCTTGAGTCTAATCCTCTAAGTTCCGATATTCTCTATTGTCTATGTATGTTAAGAGATGACTGTAATATTTAATAACTATCTATCCTAAACTAAGGGCTTTCTGGAAAACAAGTTGTTGCTGGGACAATAGCTATTGTTTGTACATTAAAAAAATAAAAAAATATTTATATCCAAATCTTTATGCAAGGACACATGATAAAGTTATTATAGAAACGAGGGTTTTTTTTGAGCTACTCTGTGTGAGGTATTTCCAAAGTTTCATTGTTGTTAATCCTCACAGCAGTCCTGAAAGGTGCTATACAGATTAGGATACTGAGACAGAGAGAAAATAAGAATTTCCCAAAGAAGAAAAAAATGGAATATGTCTAATTCCACAGCCCAAGTGCCCAGGTGAAACACATGTTAATGGGTGTAATTCTTAACCTGATTTTTTTGTGAGATGATAGAGCTTCAGGAGAATATTTAAAGAATAAAACCTCAGCCATTAAGAAGAAAACATCTCTGAAAATGTCCTGTTTTCTTCTATGTATCAGTCTGCAGTCATGATTAGTCAGATCAGAGGAAATCCCTGCCACTCTGACTGGTGTTCCACATAGAGACACATTTGCTTCTGTCCTGAAACTGAAGGAAGGTTTCTAGAGTAATCAGATCTGCCTTGATAATCAGTGAAGAAAGGCTTCAGGACTGGTTTACTGTGATTTCCTGGCCAAGGGTACTGGGGAACTATTGTATCAATATTTTAAAGGAAACTAGTTGACATGAAACCAAATAAATTAATATTTTAAAAAGGGAGGAAACTCATTAGATATCAACCAGACAAGTCAACTTTTTTGATGCATTATACCACTATAATAAGCATTACTCACAATATGCTAAATTTGCTACTTTCACTTTAAAGATTAGTGAAACCTCTAATATGTTTTAAAATAAGCCAGGCTGGGTGTTTGAAAGTAACTGGGCCAGTTAAAATTTTTTTTTTTCCTGTACTTTCCCATGGAGATAATCTAAGGGCAACATTGCAACATTTCTGCTAAAGACAAAATCCTTTTGACTTCAATGGGCTTTTGGATCAATGGAGCCATCAAGAAAAATAGCACTGATTTAAATACCGCTTTTTATTCTCACATGAATACCAACAGCCTGTGGAAAAACACAAAGAAATATTAATTGGCATGCTGCTATGTAATAGCTTGTTTCTAGACCAAGAAAAAGCAATTCAACTTGATTATAAGAATATATTTTACTATCAATAAAGTTATGATGTGACTTACTAATTTTCTAGTAAGAGCAGTTTACTTGGTGGGACTTTTTCTGCAAAGTGTTATCAGATGTGGAAATGGTACAGTTAGTAAAACCAAATAGCAAAGATAAAGTATTTCATTTAAAAAATTAGACAAGTTTTATAAGGTTACTACAGATAAATGTAACATCTCTATTTTTCTTTATAAAATTATAATCATTGTGTAAGTTGCATATTTATCCTAAGTGTATATATCTCTTTTTCCTCTGTGTATGTGTGTTGGGGGGGAGGGCATAGTCTATCTTATTTCTTGTTGGAGAAAGTATACATTACTTCTTTTACTACAGAAAAAGCAGGGTTTATCATTTAGGAGAACAGGAAACTTCCAAACCAATCACACAGGGAGAAGGTACATTTTAACAAAGAGATATTTTAGTTGGGAAGATGGTGACCTATCATTATGAGACAAATGCTTAGGGGCATATGTGTTCAGCTCTTTCACTCAATATCAATGTGTGCCTCAGTGTACTGCCTTCTGGAAGAAAGGTGTTTGGGTGTAATCTTCCTGTTATGGATGGCTGGTTGGGGGATGGGCAGTTTCTTGGCCATGCTCCAATATCAATGAAATAATTGGTGGTTGAGCTGAGAAATAAACTCCCATATATTTGAATTCCAAATTTTAAATAAGCCATTGGGTTAAAGAGGTAACAAATTAAAGGTAGAAAATAGAATAAATCACTATTTTGAAATTTGATACATGCATAAAAATTCTATTCAACCGCTGAAAGTACATGGCACCCTCCTACTTTCACCAGGGTCTCAGTTAAGTTCTTTTTATCATTTTATGAAGGCTGCTGGGTTTCCATAAAATCATACTTAGGAAAATTCAGATTTCTTCTGGAAGCAAATATATGTAGACTTCCATCCCAAAGAGTTATATGAAACATATTTGTATACTTTAAAAGGGTGAATTTTATAGTATGTGAATTATGCCTCAATGAAAAAAATAGGAAGTAGAACAAAAATAGGAGGTTTTTGTTGTTGTTGTTGTTTTTGTTTTAAACAGATATGCTATTATGGGCTGAATTGTGTCCCTTCAAAATTCATACATTGAAAGCCTAACCCATAGTACTGCGGATGTCACTGTGTTTGGGGATAGGGATTCTGAAGAGGTAGTTTAGGTAAAATGAAGTCATCTGATGGGCCCTAATCCAATATGACTAGTGTTCTTGTAAGAAGAGGTTAGGGCACAGACAGACACAGGAGGATGAGACAATGGAAGAAGATGGCCACCTGCAGGCCGAGGAGAGAGGCCTCAGAGGAAACCAGTCTTGCCCACATCTTCATCTCAGACTTGTAGCCTCCAGAACTGTGAGGAGATGATTTTTCATGAAGTCTTCCAGTGTGTCATTTTGTTATAGTGGCCCTGGAAGATGAATAACCTTTCCATCTTAATTTCAGTAGTTTAAGGTGAATTTCTTTTAGATCTGTTCTATAAGGCAGCATAAAATTGCTAGATAGCTGGAGGTGTCAGAAGTCACTGCCCTCCTCCTTTTCTGGTGTTTTATTTATTTAAATCTGTCCAAATAGTGCCAGTAAAATGGCAGCCACTTGTTTAACTTTTAATATCTTTATTGTATTAGTCTTAATATACTCAAAATAATTTCTTTAGTGATTTCCTTGGCTTTGTAATTAGATGTAGTGATTAGATTTTATTGTAAGCTTGAATGATCTACTTAAATAGTGCCTTGTTGCTTACTCATTCTTGTCCTTTAAATTGCCCTGACGAGCAATAAAACCAAAGAAATTGGGAGTATAATATCAACACTTGAAAATAACATGACTCTTCACCCCCTCTTCCCTCATACACAAACTCCACTTTTTGGAATCATTGTCAGGGTCCACCAAGCTTGAATGGCTTTCAACAGTCTCAGTTTGGGCTTGCTTAATGAACAGTGGGAATGGAACTGAGGTCCCCTGACAGCCTGTAAGCTTTACTTAAGGAGATTTTTCTAGAATTTGTTATGTACTGGTTTCTTTAAAGCAAACTCAACTGAAAGGATTATAATCAGGTTCTCTTCTTTGAAAAGACAATACACAGGCCTGATCTTCATGACTTTCTCTTCACTTATTTTCTATATAAGTTTAGAAAAATCATGAAATATGCTAACCAGCTGTTCTCAGAATTTTCAGAATTTTTTTTTCTCAGTGTGTGATTTTGAGACATGTTGGCAGGAGAAGAAGGTGTGAATATTCAAATGAATTTTCCTAGAAAGGATATAAAAATCCACTTTAAAATTTTGAAAAATCTCTTTAATACAACTTCCTCCCCGCTGGGAAGTGCAACTGCATTAGGTGGGAACAAATCCCCAATGTAAGAGCTACTTAAGGGGGTTCTACAAATATTCATACATTTTTTTCTTTTATTTATATAGTAAATATTTTTCTTTGGTCTTATAAATATAGGCATTGCCTAGGAACTGGGAATGTAGTGAGGGAGAAATACAGATAGCAACTAGGTTTATGAGCAGCTTATAATCTAGTAGGGAAGACAGACATCAAACAAATAATGACACAAATAATCACATATATTATGACATAAGTGATTAATTGTTGGTTTGATGTGACCCTAAGGGAGAGAAACAGGTACTGAGATAGTCTGAAATAATGGAATTTGCCCTTGTCTGTGTGACTAATAAGGCTAACAAGATTTTCCCAAAATCTGCGAGGAAGGAAGAGCCTAAATCATGTAGTGCTAGGTTAAAGATTTTGGCCTATATCATAGGAAGAATGAGAAAATATAAAAAAGCTTCAAACAAAAGAGGGTCAGCATCAGAACTGCATTTTTAAAAGATTACTACAACAGCACTGTAGAAAACAGATTGAGAGCAAGGGGAGATGGAGAGAGGCAAATGACCTTTCATCAGTAGTTTGTGCTAGAGAGCATGGTGACCTCACTGTGAGTGTTGACAGTGGGGAATGTACAAAGAGAACAGATTCTGAAAGACTTAAGTAGAACTAATAGGACTTAGGATGATGTGAGAGGTGAGGAATAGAGAAAAATCAAGGATGCATCTACAATTTCTAGTTTGAATAATTGGATGGGTGGGGCACTATTTTTTAAGATAGGGTGTCTGTTGGTTGTGTTTTTCAGACATTAAAAGATTATGTGTATATATATATCTTGATATATATATATCAAGTTATAGGCCCCATCAGTCTAAGGGTATAAATAGAAGTTATATATATACTAATATTTAAAATATCTCTAGTTAAAGTCTACTTGCCCAGTTAGAAATCCCAGTCTCTTGTAGTAATTCCTAGAAATTCTGAAGTGTGTGTGTGTGTGTGTGTGTGTGTGTGTGTATCTATATCCATGAAGCAATCTAGAACACTGGTCCTTGTTATCCTCTGTTATTCCAGGATGCCATTTTGTTGATTCCATCCCAAAGATTGAAGCCTCATCTGTCATACCTTGTTGGGTAAATTAGAATTAAAATATTAATGTAAAATTTATATTTTGACTGAATATATCTTAATAGTGTTAGAACTAGGGTCACCAGATTTAAAAAAAGAGGACATTCATTAAATTAGAATTTTAGGTAAAGAACAAATTTTTTTTAGTAAAAAGATGTCTTAAACATTGTGTGAGACGCACTAAAAATTGTTTGTTGTTTACTGGAAATTTGAACTTAACTGGGCATCCTGCGATTTTATTAGCTGAATCAGGTAACCTACTTCGAACGTATACTTAGAATTCTGACTGTGCTTTCTAATGGTTACATTTATTAAAAAGAAGGTGTCTTTTCATCCCCCAAATTCCTCAGTTGCCTATGTTTTCCAAGTGGCAGAATATTCTTATTAAATACAAATATATTTGCTGATGAAGAATACTGGGCAGCACTCTGAGTCAAATAACAGGGTGGTAAAGAGGCCTTTGCTGGTAGCAGAGTTCTAAATTTAAAAAGAGGGATCTAGAAGATCTGTAACTACTTTGAAACATTTTCTATGATCATGTAGAGCAAAAATAACCCTATATGATTCATGGTCTAGATTCTGAGTTGTCCTGAAGACTAAGGGCATTAGTTCTTTCTTTGAATATAGTATTTGGACTATTTAAATCTATGAATTTACTTCTAAAAACAACACTGGTTATATCTTTGTACGTATTATTTTCACTTCTTGTTAAACTATTTTTTGTGTTATTTCCTATGTAAGACAATAGATATATGAAGGATAAAAAAATTCTTAGCATGTTGGGTTTCCTTGAATAAAAATTTATATGATGATAAATTGCTGGAAACTTGAGCCAACCTGAGTACACTGCTCAGGTGTACATTCAGAGTGTACAGTTTATAAACTATGTGAACCTAAGCAAATTACTTATATTTGCTATGTTTCGAAGTTCTTCTACCCCAAAGATCAGTATAAAAGTTTAAAATATATGTGTGTGTGTATGTGTGTGTGTTTGCATGTGCACCTCAAACTAGCAATTATTATATTGTAAGAAAATGTGGCCTATATAGCTTCTCCCTTTTTATTTATGGACTATGGACTATGATTACATATAGCACACATCTATAAGCCAAATGATTATGATAGTTACTCTATACGTCAAAGCCATTCTGGCTTTGCCAAAGATGAAGGGAAGCAGGTTATGATAGATTAAAAGATAGTTGAGAGCTTATATATTCTATAGCTTTTATTCTCCCTGTGAAGTGGAAAGCAATTAAATCTTAAACTGGTAAGAATGGAGGGAAACTTGATGAGTGATGGCAATCATGCAAATGCCACCATCATGGAGAAAAGAATGTGCCTCGGGATACTTGATGAATTATGGAATAGCACTGAGAGCCTCCCTTATGCTGGACACCATTAATTTCTAGTACAAATAGGATGCATAGTGTTACAGTCTTGTCCCACACTGCTCAGTGATTCTGTAAAAGATATCAGTTGAGGGAAGCTGAGTGAAAAACCAAAAAGTAATAAGTTTATGGCATGGGAGAGGGCAGTTAAAGTGATGAGTAGGCAAGAAATGAATCCAACTCTGGGAAGATCAGGGGTTACCTTGGAATTGCACAGAGGCTGTAGGGTGCTAAAAGGGCATAGGAAACTGGAAGCAAAGGAGCTGTTGTCAGAAACTGTGCTATTGACATGTAGAAGTTCAGAAGTGATGCCGTTCTATGTGAAGACATGATCTAGGAGCAGCTATAAAAATGAGTTCTGGGATTGCAGTAGAAATAGAATCATGGAAAAACATGAGGGATTCTGAATTTAGGCTTTCACTATCCTAGAGATGAAACCAGTCAGGGAACTATAGAGTTTCATCCACTTTTGACACGGCTGAAGCATCCCTTCTTCTGACTTCTGACAAACCATTCTCTCTCAGTTCTCATTTTAACTCTTTGACTTTTCTATCATATCTCTCTGGCACCTTCTCTGTTTTGGCTCAGCCCTTAAAGATTCCCCAAGGCCAGATTCTTGGCCTTTTCTTTACTACAGATCTTAATAAATCCTGTGAAGATAAAAAGTGGTGCATGAGTGCGAAATGATGAAGTAGAGACAGAGAAGTCACAGACTTGAGTGCCTGCAAGGAAGGGAAAGTGAATAAAAAATCATCAAAACCTAAAGCCAACATCAAAAAAATCACCTGCAAAAGAGTGATTATTAAATGATGTTAGACTTCTCATTAGTCACAACCTGCATATTGGGGAATACAGGAGAGGGAGACTTTCAGAATGCTGAGTGAAAATGATTTTGAGATTAGGATTATGGTCTCAGTCAAATTTTCGCTCAGTTTAAATGAAGTCGTTTTTCTATATGCTGTAATTGGGAGAGTTAATTAACTACACATTTTTTACGATGAAGTTATTTGAGGTATATTCCAGTAAAATGATGCTGAAAAAAAAAAAGAAAATAGGTAATACAAGAAATAGTGGAATTGATTCAGGTATCAAATGAAAGAAAATCACAATATAACAGCAGTATAGTAGGTATCTTTTTTTTTGTTAGTAGGTATCTTTTTAAAAATTTGGTACAAATTAGAATGATTCAATGGGATCCAAGAATAATGTCTTTAAGAATGATGAGCATTTTGAGACCTAGACAGAACAAATAGGAAGCTACAGACACCAGGGATATTATGAAAAGCCTATATGTCCTCTCAAAAAGAAAAAAAGGAGAAGCCTCAAAACTATATAAGAAAACTAATATTTCAAATATGAAGTAGATTAATATGAAAAATAATTTGAGTTTGAAGGATAGACCTTTTGATCTCGATGCCAAGAACATTCTTCTTTGAATAACACAAGAAGATATGTATTGCCATTATATTACTCAGTAATGAATAATATTGGCATATTCATAACAATTTAAACTGTTTTATTAACTTATAATTTTTATTATTTTTATTAACATAAAATGTATTATTTGCCCCAGGGGTACAGGTCTGTGAATCATCAGGCTTACACATTTCACAGCACTCACCATATCACATACCCACCCCAATGTCCATAAGCCAACCACCCTCTCCATACCCCCCAGCAACCCTCAGTTTGTTTTTGAGATTAAGAGTCTCTTATGCTTTGTCTCCCTCCCTATCCCATCTTGTTTCATTTTTTCCTTCCCTGCCCCCCACCCTGCCTCTCAGTTCCTCATATCACAGAGATCATATGATAATTGTCTTTTTCTGATTGACTTATTTTGCTCAGCATAATACCCTCTAGTTCCATCCAAGTCATTGCAAATGGCAAGATTTCATTTCTTTTGATGGCTGAGTAGTATTCCATTGTGTATGTATATACCACATCTTCTTTATCCATTCATCTGTTGATGGACATTTAGGTTCTTTCCATAGTTTGGCTATTGTGGACATTGCTGCTATAAGTATTCAGGTGCATGTGCCCCTTTGGATCACTACATTTGTATCTTTAGGGTAAATACCCAGTAGTGCAATTGCTGGGTCATAGGGTAGCTCTATTTTCAACTTTTTGAGGAACCTCCATGCTGTTTTCCAGGGTGCCTGCACCAGCTTGTATTCCCACCTTATATGAGGGTTCCTCTTCCTCCGCATCCTTGCCAACATCGGTCATTTCCTGACTTGTTAATTTTAGCCAAACCAACAGGTGTGAGGTGGTATCTCCTTGTGGTTTTGATTTGTATTTCCCTGATGCCGAGTGATGTGGAGCACTTTTTCATGTGTCTGTTGGCCATCTGAATGTCTTTGCATAAAGTCTGTTCATGTCCTCTGTCCATTTCTTGATTGGATTATTTGTTCTTTGGGTGTTGAGTTTGCTAAGTTCTTTATAGATTTTGTACACTAGCCCTTTATCTGATATGTCATTTGTGAATATCTTCTCCCATTCTGTCAGTTGTCTTTTGGTTTTGCTGACTAGTTCCTTGCTGTGCAAAAACGTTTGATCCTGATGAACTCCTAATAGTTCATTTTGGCCCTTGCTTCCCTTGCCTGTGGCGATGTTTCTAGGAAGAAGTTGCTGTGGCTGAGGTCGAAGAGGTTGCTGCCCGTGTTCTCCTCAAGGGTTCTGATGGACCCTGTCTCACATTAAGGTCTTTCAGCCATTTTGGATCTATTTTCGTGTGTGGTGTAAGGAAATGATTCAGTTTCATTCTTCTGCATGTGGCTGTCCAATTTTCCCAACACCATTTGTTGAAGAGACTGTCTTTTTTGCATTGGACATTCTTTCCTGCTTTGTTGAAGATTAGTTGACCATAGAGTTGAAGATCTATTTCTGAGCTCTTTATTCTGTTCCATTGATCTGTGTGTCTGTTTTTGTGCCAGTACCTTACTGTCTTGATGATTTGTGTTAGAGCTTTGTGATAGAGCTTGAAGTCTGGAATTGTGATGCCACCAACTTTGGCTATCTTTTTCAACACTCCTCTGGCTATTTGGAGTATTTTCTGGTTCCATATAAATTTTAGGATTGGGACACCTGGGTGGCTCAGTTGGTTGGAGAACTGCCTTCAGCTCAGGTCATGATCCCGGAGTCCTGGGATCGAGTCCCGCATCAGGCTCCCAACTCCATGGAGGAGTCTGCTTCTCTCTCTGACCTTCTCCTCGCTCATGCTCTCTCTCACTGTCTCTCTCTCAAATAAATAAATAAAATCTTTAAAAAAATTTAGGATTATTTGTTCCATTTCGTTGAAAAAAGTTGATGGTATTTGATAGGGAGTGCATTAAATGTGTGTATTGTTTTAGGTAGCATAGACATTTTCACAATATTTTTTCTTCCAATCCATGAGCATGAAACGTTTTTCCATTTCTTTGTGTCTTCCTCAATTTTCTTTTTGGTTACTTTATAGTTTTCTGAGTATAGGTTCTTTGCCTCTTTGGTTAGGTTTATTCCTAGGTGACTTATGGTTTTGGGTGCAATTGTAAATCGGATTGACTCCTTAATTTCTCTTTCTTCTGTCTTGCTGTTGGTGTATAGAAATGCAACTGATATCTGTGCATTGATTTTATATCCTGACACTTTATGAAATTCCTGTATGAGTTCTAGAAGTTTTGGAGTGGAGTCTTTTGGGTTTTCCACATAAAATATCATGTCATCTGCAAAGAGTGAGAGTTTGACTTCTTCTTTGCTGATATGAATGTCTTTTATTTCTTTTTGTTGTCTGATTGTTGAGGCTAGGATTCCTAGTACTATGTTGAATGGCAGTGGTGATTGTGGACATACCTGCTGTGTTCCTGACTTTAGGGGAAAAGTTTTTCCCCATTGAGAGTGATATTCACTATGGGTTTTTCAGAGATGGCTTTTATGATATTGAGGTAGGTATCCTCTATCCCTACACTGTGAAGAGTTTTGATCAAGAAAGGATGCTATACTTTATCAAATGCTTTTTCAGCATCTATTGAGAGTATCATGTGGTTCTTGTTCTTTCTTTTATTAATGTATTTTATCACATTGATTGTTTTGAGGATGTTGAGCCAACCTTGCAGCACAGGAATAAATCCCATTTGGTCGTGGTGAATCATCCTTTCAATGTACCGTTGGATCCTGTTGGCTAGTATTTTGGTGAGAATTTTCACATCTGTGTTCATCAAGGATATTGGTCTGTAATTTTTCTTTTTGATGGGGGTCTCTTTGTCTGGTTTTGGGATCAAGGTAATGCTGGCCTCATAAAATGAGTTTGGAAGTTTTCCTTCCATTTCTATTTTTTGGAACATTTCCAGGAGAATAGGTATTAATTCTTCTTTAAATGTTTGGTAGAATTCCCCTGGGAAGCCGTCTGACCCTGGGCTCTTGTTTGTTTGGAGATTTTTGATGACGGCTTCAATGTCCTTGCTGGTTATGGGTCTGTTCAGGTTTTCTATTTCTTCCTGGTTCAGTTAGGTCATTTATATGTTTCTAGGGATGCATCCATTTCTTCCAGATTGTCAAATTTGCTGGCATATAGTTGCTCATAATATGTTCTTATAATTGTATTTCTTTGGTGTTGGTTGTGAACTCTCCTCTTTCCTTCATGATTTTATTAATTTGGGTCCCTTCTCTTTTCTTTTTGATAAGTCTGGCCAGGGGGTTATTAATCTTAGTAATTCTTTCAAAGAACCAGCTCCTAGTTTCATTGATTTGTTCTACTATTCTTTTGGTTTCTATTTCATTGATTTCTGCTCTGAGCATTATTATTTCTCTGCTCCTGCTGTGATTTAGGTGTAGGGTTTGGTTGTGTACTTGAGACCTTTCTTGTTTCTTGAGAAAGGCTTATATCGCTCTATACTTTCCTCTCAGGGCTGCCTTTGCTGTGTCCCAAAGATTTTGAACAGTTGTGTTTTCATTTCATTTGTTTCCATGAATTTTTTCAGTTCTTCTTTAATTTCCTGATTGACTCATTCATTCTTTAATAGGATGCTCTGTAGCCTCCATGTATTTGAGTTCTTTCCAACTTTCTTCTACGGATTGATTTCTAGCTTCAGAGCATTGTGGTCCTAAAATATGAAGGGAATGATCCCAATCTTTTGGTACCAGTTGAGACCTGATTTGTCACCCAGGTTGTAATCTATTCTGGAGAATGATCCATGTGCACTGTAGAAGAATGTGTATTCTGTTGCTTTGGGATGGAATGTTCTGAATATATCTGTGATGTTCATGTGGTCCAGTGTGTCATTTAAGGTCTTTATTTCCTTGTTGATCTTTTAATTGGATGATCTGTCCATTTCAGTGGGGAGGGGTGTTAAAGTCCCCTACTATTATTGTATTATTGTTAATGTGTTTCTTTGATTTTGTTATTAATTGGTTTATATAGTTGGCTGCTCCCATTTTAGGGGCATAGATGTTTAAAATTGTTAGATGATCTTGTTGGAGATACCCTTTAAATTGATATAGTGTCTTTCCTCATCTCTTATTATAGTCTTTGGCTTAAAATCTAATTTATCTGATATAAGGATTGCCGCCCCAGATTTCTTTTGATTTCCATTAGCATGGTACATTTTTTTTCTACCCCTCACTTTAAATCTGGAGGTGTCTTTGGGTCTAAAATGAGTTTCTTGTAGACAGTATATTGATGGGTTCTTTTTTTTTTTTTTTTTAATCCATTCTGATACCTTATATCTTTCCATTGGGGCATTTAGCCCATTTACATTGAGGGTAACTATTGAGAGATATGAATTTAGTGCCATTATATTGCCTGTGACTGTTACTGTATATTGTCTTTGTTCCTTTCTGGTCTACTACTTTTAGATTCTCTCTTTGCTTAGAGGACCCCTTTCAATATTTCCTGTAGGGCCAGTTTGGTGTTTGCAAATTCTTTTTTTTTTTTTTTTTTTTTTTGTCCTGGAAGCTTTTTATCTCTCCTTCTATTTTCAGTGATAGCCTAGCTGGATATAGTATTCTTGGCTGCATATTTTTCTCATTTGGTGCTTTGAATATATCATGTGAGTTCTTTCTGGCCTGCCGGTCTCTTTTTATAATAAGTCTGCTGTTAATATAATATTTCAACCATTGTAGAAATACTGATTTACCATTGTAGAAATGTTAATCTAACATTTCTACCATTGTATGTTACAGACCTCTTGTCCCAAGCTGCTTTCAGGATTTTCTCTTTGTCACTAAGACTTGTAAGTTTTACTATTAGATGATGGGGTGTGGACCTATTTTTATTGATTTTGAGGAAGGTTCTCTGTGCCTCCTGGATTTTGATGCTTGTTCCCTTTGCCATGTTAGGGAAATTCTCTACATAATTTGCTCCAATATACCTTCTGCCCTTCTCTCTCTTACTTCTTCTTCTGCAATCCCAGTTACTCTAAAATTGTTTCATCTTATGATGGTCCAGTAGTTGTTTGTCTCTCTTTTGCTCAGCTTCTTTATTCTCTGTCATTTGGTCTTCTATATCACTAATTCTCTTTTCTGCCTTTTTATCCTAGCAGTAAGGGCCTCCATTTTTTATTGCACCTCATTAATAGCTTTTTAAAATTTCAACTTGGTTAGATTTTAGTTCTTTTATTTCTTCAGAAAGGGATTTTATTTCTCCAGAAGGTTTTCTCTAATACCTTCCATGCCTTTTTTGAGTCCAGCTAGCACCTTGAGAATCATCATTCTGAACTCTAGTTCTGACATATTACCAATGTCCATACTGATTAGGTTCCTAGCCATCAGTACTGCCTCTTGTTCTTTTTTTTTTTTTTTTTTTTGTGATGAGTTTTTCCGTTGTTATTTTATCCAGATAAGAATATATGAACAAGAGAATAAAATACTAAAAGGGTGGCAAAGACCCCAGAAAAATATATGTTAACCAAATCAGAAATGACCCAAAACTGGGGGGGGGAGAAGAAAGGGGGAAAAAAATAAAGAAATAAAAATAAAAATAAATAAATAAATAAAAATAAAATAAAATAAAATAAAGAAATAAAAATAAAAAATTTACACACACACACATATATATTAATCTGGTGAATAGAACAGAGCCATCCACTTGATTTTGGGTGTATTCTGGTCTCTTAGAAGAAACTACTTTCCAAAATTTTAAGGAAAGAAAAAAAAAATATATAAAATATGTATTTAGTAAAATAGTGGTAAACATAATGAAGAGATAGAATATGACCATAAAGATGAAAATTTTAAAAAATTCTAAAAAAGTAATTGATAAGATAAGTTATTTGGAAAAAGAAAAATAAAGAGGAGAGAATGTGCTCAGGTTGGAGACTAGAAGAAAGCCATATGCTAGATTTAGGGTGTATTTTGATATATAAGAAGAAATTGTATTCAAAAATTTTAACAAAAAAAAACCAATATGTATGCAAAAAACAATGTTAAATACAATGAAGAAATAAAATATGACTATAACAATGGAAGTTTAAAAAGATTTTTTTTTTAAGAAAGGTATTGTTAAGGTAAACTAGTTAATAAACAAAAGAGGAAAGAGGAAAAGTTAAAAAAATAGAATAAGAAAAAAAAAATTTAACTTTGCAAAACTAAAGGATCATGGGGAAAAAGCCATGAATTCTCTGCATTGCTTTCCCCTAGATCTGGAGTTCTGCTGTTCTCCTTGATCTGTGAGCTTGGTATTCCTTGTATGTTCTTGCTGATCTTTTGGGGGAGGGGCCTATTGCAGTGAGTATCAATGTCTTTGCCTGAGGCAGAATTGCACTGCCCTTGCCAAGGGCCATGCTAAGTAATCTGCTCAGTTCCCTCTTGGTAGCTTTTGTTCCCTGAATGCTTTCCATAGAGCTCTGGAGGACAGGAGTGAAAATGGCAGACTCCCAATCTCCAGCCTGGAGGAGCTGAGAGCTTGGGGCCCCACTCCTCAGTGCACCCTCAGAGAAAGGCAGTCAATCACTCCTGTCACCCTGGTCTCTGGCCATACTCCGAGCTCACCCTGCCTGTGATTGAGCATTTCTATCTCTGGCACATAGCCCCATTTGGAGTCTCCAAACCCAGCATATTCCAGCCGTGCATTCCTGTGCCACTCCACCTGGAGGAGGAAGGAGGGGTTCTCTCTGGATCTGCCACTTATGGAGTCCCTGCTTGAAGAGCAGTGGCTGACTGTGCCTTGGATCATTGTTTAAGGTAACCCCGATATGAAAGCTCACTTCTCAGCTCTGTCTCTGTAGTTGGCTTCCCTGCTCTGATACCTGGGAGCTCTGCCACACTCGGACACTCCCAGCCTTTCTGTGACCCCGTGGGACCTGAGACTACACTGTCCCTATGAGGGCTCTACCCCGCTTAACCTCTGGAGTGATGTCCCTTAGTGGAGCAGACTTCTAAGAGTTCTGATTTTGTGCTCTGCTGCTCCACCGCTTGCCAGGAGGGGGCCCCTCCCCACAAGGTCTCTCTTCCCATCCTTTCAGATTCACTTCTCTACATATCCTACCTTTCAGAAAGTAGTTGGTTTTCTGTTTCTAGAATTGCTGCTCTTTTTCTCTTCTATCTCCCGTTGAGTATGTAGGTATTTGGAAAGGTTTGATAACTATCTAGCTGAACTCCTGGGACCTGATGTCTTTTTAGTCTGCTAGTGATCGCCATCTTGCCAATCTCCTTGATTTATAATTTTAATCAATGTACAGACAATGTATGGGAGAGATTCTGATTGAAAAACAAAATATGAATTCTATTAGTCTTGGCAATGTAAAAAAGTGAAGTCATATTGACAGTGTACTGGAAGAGGAAGAGTACAAGTCTTTAACTATTGGAAAGATAAAATAATTATGCCAATGCAAGACCCCCCTCCCCCCAGCCCCTCATACCAATGTAGGAGAAAGAGAGAAAGCATTTGTCAGTGAGTAAACGTTAGAGGTTGCTGTGTACATAAAGGTAATATGGAAATGTCTATAGGCTTTCACACAGATTTGTACAGAAAAGTCAGAGAAAAATGAAAACTTCTCTTATCTCTTATCTCCTTATGTGATAAAAGGAATAACTTTGTGACTGTCTCCTGAACAACTTGTCAGAGGCCCTTCATTCAATCTTGTACATGTATGTTCCCAGTTTCAAGGATCAAGCAGCCCACAACCTTGCATTGTAGGACTAAAAGATCTGACTTCCTACAGGCTTATTAGGTTTTCAAGGTGACATCCTAAAGAAGAGAGAGTTGGGACACAGTCTCCTTCTTTCTCTTTATTAAACAAAGGAGGCTTGATCTTCTTACCCTTGTGATTTGAAAACTTGATGATGTTATCTTATGAAACATCATCTTACAAAGTGAGCAGACCAAGGATACAGTCCATGGTTAATGGAATAAAAAATTAAAATTTAAGTATAATATATGTTATGAAGGCATAGGTACTAAAAATAACAATCTAACTAGAAAAATTGAGAAAGAGTGGTGAGAATCTTGTGAAATAAATCCTCATCTATCATGACTGGAAAATCAATGGAAATTATCTAAGGGTGATAAGTTAAGAATTAGCTATGTAAGTGTATTACTTAGCAGTATGAAGGTAACCTATAGAGCAACTTAACACAGAAATATTAAAAGGCAATGGCTTTTAGGAGCATAATTAGTGTGAAGGAAGATAGAGCTGTTAATTGTTATCACTTCTGTTGATTTAGAATACTTAACAAATGAATATTAAAATTTGGTCATTTTAAAAAAGAAATATTTGAAAATTAAGAAATGAATGCTCCTGATACAAGTTAAAATGAAAATGTAATGTGCTTTGACACTTTCATTTCCAATTAATTAAAATTTTCTATAGTCTTGAAAGAAGTTGCTGTGGCTGATATCGAAGAGATTACTGCCTATGTTCTCCTCTCGGATTCTGATGGATTCCTGTCTCATGTTGAGGTCCTTTATCCATTTTGAGTTTATCTTTGTGTACAGTGTAAGAGAATGGTCGAGTTTCATTCTTCTACATATAGCTGCCCAGTTTTCCCAGCACCATTTATTGAAGAGACTGTCTTTTTTCCACTGTATATTTTTTCCTGTTTTGTCGAAGATTAACTGACCATAGAGTTGAGGATCCATATCTGGGCTCTCTACTCTGTTCCACTGGTCTATGTGTCTGTTTTTATGCCAGTACCATGCTGTCTTGGTGATAACAGCTTTGTAGCAAAGCTTGAAATCAGGTAACGTGATGCCCCCAGTTTTATTTTTGTTTTTCAACATTTCCTTAGCGATTCAGGGTCTCTTCTGGTTCCATACAAATTTTTGGATTATTTGCTCCAGCTCTTTGAAGAATACCAGTGGAATTTTGATTGGAATGTCATTAAAAGTATAGATTGCTCTAGGCAGTATAGACATTTTAACAATGTTTATTCTTCCAATCCAAGAGCATGGAATGGTCTTCCATCTTTTTGTGTCTTCTTCAATTTCTTTCACGAGTGTTCTGTAGCTCCTCGAGTATAGCAGCAATGGCCACGGTTGCCAAACTGTGGAAAGAACCAAGATGCCCTTCAACGGACGAATGGATAAGGAAGATGTGGTCCATATACACTATGGAGTATTATGCCTCCATCAGAAAGGATGAATACCCAACTTTTGTAGCAACATGGACGGGACTGGAAGAGATTATGCTGAGTGAAATAAGCAGAGAGATTCAATTATCATATGGTTTCACTTATTTGTGGAGCATAACAAATAGCATGGAGGACATGGGGAGTTAGAAGAAGGGAGTTGGGGGAAATTGGAAGGGGAGGTGAACAATGAGAGACTATGGACGCTGAAAAACAATCTGAAGGGTTTGAAGAGGTTGGGGGGGTGGGAAGTTGGGGGAACCAGGTGGTGGGTATTAGAGAGGGCACGGATTGCATGGAGCACTGGGTGTGGTACAAAAACAATAAATACTGTTATGCTGAAAAAATTTTTTTTTCTATAGTCTTAAGAGAAGTCTTTATGAATCAAGTTCTATGTATTTTGTCCTATATACTGATCACACTGTGTGATCAGTTGGCATAAAAATAAAACCGTATTTACTTGGACTATAGACTTGAAACTCTATTTTCTTTTAAAAGAACTTTGACATGAAGGAAGACATAGGAAGAATTATAATGACTTCACAATGCTAATTAAAATATCTCTAATAAAGACCGCAAGTTGAGCACCATAGTTTAAGGATTAGCTTAATTATTTCCATGTGGCTAGAAAGTTTTGAGATTTTATATGTAAAAAGAGGATAAGAAAAGGAAAATTCCAGTTGACATATTTTCTAGCCAATGAAAAATGAAAGGTTATTACCTGTTCTTGAAGCAAGTACAAGTAAGTCATTCTGTCAACAGTGACTATATATAATCTCTGTCTCTCTTCTATGTTTTTTTCTCTCTCTCCCTCCCTTTATTTCTCTTTTCATCCATCTACTCTAGGTGAGCACACCTTTATCTGGTACTTACCATAAAAGAATATCCTCAAACAATCGATGTCAAGCAACATTTTAAAAAGCAGTAATAATGCCTACTGCTATTTCTTTCTCTTTTTAATAAAAGTTTTAAGCAGTTAATGTCAGACTGTGTTGTGAGATACACTGTTTTATAAATGTATCATGTAGAAAAGTTGTCTGGCTAAGTCCTTTAAGAAATCAAGGAGGAAAGAGCTAATAGTTTCCTGGAAATTGTAGTTGGCTTTAATAAGCAGCCATATTTTTCTCCTCATCCCAAAATTTATCATACATTTTTGTTCTTAATATTTCCTTTAATTGTCCATTGGCTATATTTTTCAGAGGCAGTAACTTTGAACAGGATTTGATTAATGCAACAGACATGAGAACTTACCAAAATAAGATAGCACTTGCTTAATTCCCCATGGTGAACTGAAGTGTGTACATTTGATTTCTGCTCTCTAGTAGCTTGTACTACTCTGGTTGTAAGGCATATAAGTAACTGTGGGGAAGTGCAGAAAGCTATCTATTTTAGAATAAAAGGAATAATGTAGTACTATGGATGCAAGGAGTAAGGAGAAGTGAATTAGGACTGAGATAAGAAATTTCAGGAGGCTTCCTGGAAGGGAGTGGTATTTGACAGAGCCTTTATGAGCACTGATGGAAGTTGGTGAGGAAGATTTTCCAGGTAGAAAAATAGAGTAGGAATAAAGGTATAGAGATGGGGAAACGGATAAATTCAGAGAAGTGAGCACTGCAACCTAAAGTTTTAGGTCTAGTTTGTCAACATTTTAGAGGTAAGACTAAATATCACTCATTTAGAAAGCATGAGGTAATGAAAGCTAAGATGAGATCAGTAGGTAGAAGTAAGGTTGTGGAGAGTCTGCAAGTCAAGCATCTTGGACTTGATGAACCAGGAGTCTTCAAGGTTTTGAAGAGGAGAGTGAAGTGAAGGAGAAAGAAAAAGCAGCAGTGAAGAAGATCAGTGGGAAAGTCAGCAGCCTAAATAAATAAATATTTGATGTTTCTCCTAATTTTACTTGTTGCTCTTTGTTCTCCTCCTAAATCCATGTCAGGAATGCAGATTTAGAAGGGATTATGTCCTGCTCACACCTGTGCAAATTGACACTGTGCATCTCTTAAATAGAGTTCATAGAAATCAATGAAAACATGACCAATTTTGCTCTCTGCATACGCCCTGTGTACTCTGATTTTCCTTCCACTATTCCTGTTCTCTTCTAAGCATCCTGAGGAAAACCAGCCCAGCTAGCACGTGATATTTTTCCCTGCCTGATTATTTAGTTGTTGCAGCAAACCCGGTTTCTCTTTAGCTTACTAGAATTACTGTCCTATTATATTCCCTGGTCAGGCCCTGAAATAATCCCAGTAAAACACAACCTAGTCTGTAGACAATGGAACAAAAAAGAGTTAAGAATTAATCTATTTTATATAGCTAGAAAGTCATGCCGTCAAGTTCAATTTCAGAAAAATACTTAAAAAAGGCAGATTGATAGGTTTTTATTTCCCTAATTCACACACTAATCTTGAGGAACAATTGGTATGATAATCCATTATTTACTATTTCTGTGTGGGAACAATGTTCTTGGCAAAGATGAGAAAGAGAATAAAAAGTTGCATTTTATTCGAACTGCTCACAGTTGCAGTAGTGACTAGCTGATATTTAATTAAGGATCAGTCAGTATTCTATTATCAAGCATTAGGATTGGCCCTTAAAATCATACTAGATAAAAACTGGAGAAATAAGGTTTCAGACCAGAAGTGCTTTCTGAGAAAAATCATTTACTTTAAACTGATTATTTTGGTATAAATTTTCAAAGTGGTGGCTCTAATAGGATTATTGAGCAGAGAATTGAATGCTTTTTCATTATTAAAGAAGTACCATTAAAAGTTGTGGTTTTTCAGGTGGCTTTTTATTTCCTTTGCCTCTTGGTTGATGCTTTCTGTGAAAATGCTTTGTGGCTCAGCATTTCCTTTGTAGATTATTAATAAGCTCTGAAAAGTTTTGGCATAAAAATAAAACCATATTTCCTTGAAACATAGAATTGAATCTCTATTTTCTTTTAAAAGAACTTTGACATGAGGGAAGACATAGGAAGAATTATAATGACTTCATAGTGCTAATTAAAATATCTCTAATAAAACCACAAGTTAAGCACTATAGTTTAAAAGTCATTTCTGTTACATACTATCTTTGCTTCTTCATTTTAAAGGAGATCTTAACATTTATTTGGGCATATTTAATGTGAAATTTTGAGACCTCTTTATCCACTCAGAATTATTTATCTAATTTTGCTTAACCCAATATTGACATAAGCAGATCCTTCATATGCTAACAAAATTCATAAAAGAAATTTTTACATGTTAATGTGAAAATTAAGGATATTTGCTAATTTACCTTGTTATTGGTTAATAAACATTTTTTGACTATGTCCAGTTTCAGTTTTGGTTAGCAAGGCAAATATTGTTTTTCTACTGGACAGATGAGGTGGCCACAGAAAATTAGGTGATTTTGTCAGTATCACATCAAGAACAAATGATTGAGCCCAGGAATCAAATCTTCAGATTCTTGGTTCAATAGCCTGTGAAGAATGCTGCCACTTGCTACTAAATCAAATTGACAGTGTAATTTGGCATAATAGTATGGACACTATTTTGGGGAAAAGGCAGAATGACATTATTATAACAAGCTTCGAAATATGGCATGTTCTGATCACATGAACTATCATACATGGCTAAAATATATTGATGTACAAAAGCAGATTGTATTGGTGAACATGGAGTTAGGCCAAATTACTTGAGTTCTGTAGTCTAGTTGGAGCCAAAAATGTGTGTGAGTGTGTATGTGCGTATGTGTGCATAGATGTTTGAATGAATTTAATAACATAGCATAAATTTTACCATTTATTCATTTATTTATGTAGTTACTTATCTTTAATATATCTTGCCCTAGGTAGACCATGAACTCTTTGGTGGGTGACAGGGACCATTGATTCTTTATCATTTACTCCTGCTGTCTATTACTCTGCCTCCCTCAGTAGTTCTTTAGTCAAAATCTGTTGAATTAATTGCATTAATAAATCATTATTCAGAATGAAGGGAGCTCTTTGGTTTCCTTTTCTCCCCTAAAATACTTATAAACATGTTTTTGATATCTGTATGTAATAGTGTGGCTGGAAGTGGGCTTTTTTAGGTAATGCCCTAGAAAAGGCCTTCGAAGTTGCATGCCCTCGTATTTTTTAACAGGAAATGTAAATTGGACAGAGGGCATTTCCTTCCACAGTCTAGGTCCTAAGCCAAATCTTGCTCTTTTCCCCAATGCATGTTAAGTAGCCCAAAGATCCATTTTTACAATAGATTAAATATTTGACATTTTTCACTAGTTCCTATTCATATTCTGAAAGATTTCCAGTGCCGCCCAGACATGCACGTAAAAGTGTTTCAGTCCCATATGTTCATTCTTCACGGGATATGTATTCCATTACTCGCAATAAAAAAGTAGAAAATGTGTAAATCCCTTATATAAAGCCCTTAGCCAGAAACAATTCTATCTCCATGGAATTTCATAAATCTTTTCTGATTTATAAGCAAGAACTATACAACACTCCAGTGATATTTCCAAAGCAATTCCTTATCTTTTCCTTGAGATTTCTTTCTCTATTCTTTTAATATTTCCAAATGCTCAATGTTCCCAATCACTAGGCCTTAGAGAAATTGCAAGTGAATTTAAAAATATAATAAAATTATAATAAATCTCTATTATATAGAGTGTGTAAAGTACTGTTACCACCACAGAGGAAAAATAAAAGCATGTACAGCCTGATTTTTCTCCTTCAAGCTTGGACAGTTTTTAAGTGCCCTACTTGGCTGCCATGAGAGAAGAGATTCTTTGAGTCTAATGCAGGACATACCTGTTGTAGATGTCATAAAGGAGAGGGAGAGAAGACAAACTTCTGATTTTGGCCGAGAGCTAGTCCTGACAAATATTCTTATAAAAAGTAAAGTCAGAAAGACTGAACTGGATGGAACATAAGCTTGCAAAGGGCTTAATGAACATGCAATAAGTGAATAAAAAAAGAAAGAAGGGGAGAAAGAAAAGAAAGGAAAGAAAAGAAGAAAGAGGGAAGGGAAGAAAAAACAACTAATGAGAAGTATGAATGTTTTATCTCACTGGGAGGGCTTCGGTTTTGATGACTCCTCTTTGCCATGTCCTCAAACATTATTTCAACTTAATTGTAGTTGATTTTCTGAGAACACTTTAAATATCCTATATATATATATATAAAAAAACCCCACACATAAAACAACCTAGTAGCTTTAAAGGTTGTTGAAATTTCCATTAAAGAGGTTTGACTCTTTAACTAAAGAAGCCTGTTAAGTGTTTACTGGTGCTAAATGCAACATCAGCTTTTAAGAGAAGTGGAAGCATGTTTCAAATAACCCCTGTAGAGCACTGTTACATTCTAGAGGTTTCATTTATAAAGGTATGTTCTCTGTGTTTTTCAGAAAAAGTGATAAATAATTCTTTTATAATTAAAGAATAAATGACGATAGCCGTGATCTTAAAATTTAGGTAGGAACATTATATGGTTTTGTTTGTTGCTTGAAATTGAAAAGTTAAAAGCAGAGACTAGATAGAAGGAGATAGGCATCTTTTTCTCTCATATCACTCATTCTTTCTGTTGGCTGATAGAGGGGGGGATTAGATTCAGGGTTCTGATAAAATGTAAATTGAACAAAATGTCCATTGCAATCACGTTAGCAGGGAATTAAGCTGTACCCTTTCCACTGAAAATCACTGAACGACTTAAAAATTGAGGAGGACCACAGAAAAGGGACTGGTGATGCCAAACTTTATTATATAAAGTCTTTGAACTGAGAATAAGCTCCAGAAGGGATATGATTGCAAAAATGATTCCAGCATTGTACAAGTTGTACAAGATTATACAAGTATGGAAACTAGGCTAGGAGTTTAAAAAATGGTTGCTTATGAACTTTTTTTAATATTTAGAATTAAATATAACACCCTTTCAAATATATAGTTATGTAATATATGTATAATTATATATTTGCATCAATCTATATAGTATACTTGACTCTTATTAGTCACAGTAGTTTTGTTCTATGTCACTGTGAACACTGAGGCAGTGAATATTGAACCCTTTCTCCTAGGGGACGTCTCTAGAGCCTCTGATCACAACATTTCATTGAATGATCAGTACATAATCTTGTTTTATATGTGTTTCTGTTTGAACATACTTTATATAATAGACATTATTCATTAGCATTGAACTCATGGCCAACTTCTCTATAACTCATGCCTCAGTGAAGCTTATCTCACCCTAAGGCACATCATAGTTTTCTCATGCTTAGAAGTAGAGGCAGCACAGAAGTACCGTTCTTGGGGGTCATTGTACACACTGAAACCACCAAAGAAAAGCACAAAAAAGTGAAAAATGTGGCATTAGATATACCCCTAAAAAGAACACTCAGAGTATGAGAATTGAAATCAGAAGGCAAAGTGTTACCTTGTTTCATCTCAGCTGGGAACATACATGTCAGGTGACTCAAATTTTTCATAGCTATGCAAATGCCCCTGCCCACAAATGACTATGAAGGATCCCAAGTACAGATTTTGAGGTTACACATGAATTTTAGCTAGCAGGCAAATTCACAGATATAGAATCCGTGAATAATGAGGAACAACTGTGTGTGTGTGTGTGTGTGTGTGTGTGTGTGTGTGTGTATGCATCTGGTTAAAGAATTGTTTACTCTTCAAGGGTAACTGTTCTTTGAAAATAAAACATTTTACTAAAAAGGAAAGGAAAGCTGATTTTAAACACATATTTTTCTATGGATTTTGAAAAATTCATAGTGTCAAATGTCCACCACTGCAGTTCCACCAAACCAAAGTTCCCCTGGGGTACTCCTGTGTAGACAACCTCTCTTCCTACCTCACAACCCCTAGAAATTACTGATCTCTCTTCTGTACTGATAGTCTTCACTCTCTAGAAAGTCTTCTAAAATGGGGGCACCTGGGTGGCTTAGCTGGTTAAGCATCTGCTTTCAGCTTAGGTCATGATTCCAGGGTTCTAGGATTGAGCTCTGCATTGGGCTCCCTGCTCA
This sequence comes from Lontra canadensis, assembly GCF_010015895.1. Lineage (NCBI taxonomy): Eukaryota > Metazoa > Chordata > Mammalia > Carnivora > Mustelidae > Lontra > Lontra canadensis. The sequence continues at coordinate 2,171,736 of NW_022631031.1, forward strand.
GCAAAGAGTCTGCTTTTCCCTTTGCAGCTCCTTGCCCCCAACTCATGCCCTCTCTCTCTCTCTCTCTGAAATAAATAAATAAAATCTTAAAACAAACAAACAAAAAAACCTCCCACAATTATTAAAAAAATCTTCTAAAAGAGAATCATATCTTACGTAACCTTTGGGTCTGGCTTCTTTTACTTAGCAAATTAATCCATATTGTTGTGTGATTCATTTCTTCCTTACTATTACTGAGTATTCCATCATATGGATGTACACATTCATGTATTTGCTGAAGAATATATGGGTTACTTCAAGTTTTTGGAGATTATGAACGAAGCTACTTGAAATTATCATATACAGGTTTCTGTATGAACTAAAATTAGTTTATCTTGGATGAATACCTAAGAGTAGAATTGCTGTTCTATTTGCATTTCCACCAGCAACTATGAGAGTTCCAGTTGCTACATATCCTCACTAGCGCTTGTTAGTTTCATTTTATTTTCTTTAAATTTCAGCCATTTTAATGAGCCTTTAATGATATCTTACTGTGATTTTATTTTATATTTTCTGAATAGTGATGTTGAGCATCTTTTCACAGACTTATTTGCTATTCATATATCTTTTTTAGTGAAGTGTTTATTCAAATCTTTTGCCTATTTTTAAAACAGTATTGTTTGTCACCATAGTGTTTGGTTTGAAAGTACTTTAAAGATTTTATTTATTGATTTGTCAGAGAGAGCAGCAGAAGGAGAGGGAGAAGCAGGCTGTCTGGTGACCGGGGAGCCTGATGTGGGGCTGGATCCCTGGACCTTGGGATCATGACCCGAGCCTAAGGCAGACGCTTAACTGACTGAGCCACCCAGGTGCCTCAAAAGTATTTTAAATATTCTAGATGCTAGTGTTTTGTTAGACATGGGGCTTCTTTTTGCATTCTTTTCAGAGAACAAATTTTCTGATTTTGGTGAAATTTAATTATCAGTTTTTCTTTTATACATTGTGCATTTTTTGCCATATCAAATATATCTATATATTATCTATCTATCTATCTCTCCATCCTAATCTAAGGTCACAAAGATGTTCTCCAATGCTTTCTTCAAGAAGTTTTATAGTTCTACATTTTACATTTAGGTGTGATTTATTTTTAGTCCATTTTTGTATAAGAAGTGAGGTATGCGAAAAGTTGTATTGTTTTTTGTGATGGATGAAAGTCCAACTGTGCCAACACTACTTGTTAAAAAGGCTATCCTTTTTCTACCTAATTGTCTTTGTGTCTTTGTCACAATTGTTATTTGTATACATCTGTGGGTCTAATTCCAGGCTCTGTGTTTTGGACCTTCAGTCTGATTGTCTATCATGACAAAGATACCACCCTGTCTTAATTACTGTGGCCTTGTAATAGATCATGAAACTAAGTGGCATTCAGTCTGTCCTCAAATGAGGAGCATCCCCTCTTGAAAGGGAGGAGAATCAAAGAATTTGATAACATATTTTAAATTATCGCAGGGATTTTTTTTAACCAATAAAGATATTTTAATGCTGCAAATTTTCCCCAAGCACTGCTTTAGCTTCACAAATTTTGACATTTTATTTTAAATCCACTCATTTAAGAATATTTTTAAAATTCTTTTGAGTCTTTCTCTTTGTTCCATGAATTATTTAGGTGTACGTAGTTAAATTGCCAAATATTTAGGGATTTTCTAGTTACCTTTCTATTGCTGATTTTCGGTTTAATTCTGTATGGCCTGAGAATAGTTTGTATGATTTCTGTCCTTTTAAATATGTAAAGGTTTGTTTTGTGCCTAGGAATATGGTCTATGTTTGTGAATGTTCTGTGTGTACTTGAGAAAAATATCTATTCTGCTATTGTTTGATAGTGATAAATAAATACCTATTAGATCAAGCTGGTTGATAGGATTTTCTGTATTTTTTTGTTTATTTTCCACCCATTTGTTCTATCTGTGATCAAGAGAGAAGTACTGAAGTCTTTGAGTGTAACTATTTCTCTTTTCAGTTTTATTAGACTTTTGCTTCCTGAATTTGGAAGCTTTATTGATGGGTACATATACATTAAATTTTTTATTCTTTTTCTTTTTAATTTTTTATTTTTTATAAACATATATTTTTATCCCCAGGGGTACAGGTCTATGAATTGCCAGGTTTACGCACTTCACAGCACTCACCATAGCACATACCCTCCCCAATGTCCATAACCCCACCGCCCTTCCAACCCCCCTCCCCCCAGCAACCCTCAGTTTGTTTTGTGAGATTAAGACTCACTTATGGTTTGTCTCCCTCCCAATCCCATCTTGTTTCATTAAATCTTCTCCTACCTTAACCCCCCATGTTGCATCTCCACTCCCTCATATTAGGGAGATCATATGGTAATTGTCTTTCTCCGATTGACTTATTTCGCTAAGCATGATACCCTCTAGTTCCATCCATGTCGTCGCAAATGGCAAGATTTCATTTCTTTTGATGGCTACATAGTATTCCATTATGTATATACACCACATCTTCTTGATCCATTCATCTGTTGATGGACATCTAGGTTCTTTCCATAGTTTGGCTATTGTAGACATTGCTGCTATAAACATTCGGGTGCACGTGCCCCTTCGGATCACTATGTTTGTATCTTTAGGGTAAATACCTAGTAGTGCAATTGCTGGGTCATAGGGTAGCTCTATTTTCAACATTTTGAGGAACCTCCATGCTGTTTTCCAGAGTGGTTGCACCAGCTTGCATTCCCACCAACAGTGTAGGAGGGTTCCCCTTTCTCCGCATCCTCGCCAGCATCTGTCATTTCCTGACTTGTTAATTTTAGCCATTCTGACTGGTGTGAGGTGATATCTCATTGTGGTTTTGATCTGTATTTCCCTGATGCCGAGTGATATGGAGCACTTTTTCATGTGTCTGTTGGCCATCTGGATGTCTTCTGCCCATTTCTTGATTGGATTATTTGTTCTTTGGGTGTTGAGTTTGCTTAGTTCTTTATAGATTTTGGACACTAGCCCTTTATCTGATATGTCATTTGCAAATATCTTCTCCCATTCTGTCAGTTGTCTTTTGGTTTTGTTTACTGTTTCCTTTGCTGTGCAAAAGCTTTTGATCTTGATGAAATCCCAATAGTTCATTTTTGCCCTTGCTTCCCTTGCCTTTGGCAATGTTCCTAGGAAGATGTTGTTGCGGCTGAGGTCGAAGAGGTTGCTGCCTGTGTTCTCCTCAAGGATTTTGATGGATTCCTTTCTCACATTGAGGTCCTTCATCCATTTGAGTCTATTTTCGTGTGTGGTGTAAGGAAATGATCCAATTTCCTTTTTCTGCATGTGGCTATCCAATTTTCCCAACACCATTTGTTGAAGAGGCTGCCTTTTTTCCATTGGACATTCTTTCCTGCTTTGTCGAAGATTAGTTGACCCTAGAGTTGAGGGTCTATTTCTGGGCTCTCTATTCTGTTCCATTGATCTATGAGTCTGTTTTTGTGCCAGTACCATGCTGTCTTGATGATGACGGCTTTGTAATAGAGCTTGAAGTCCAGAATTGTGATGCCACCAACTTTGGCTTTCTTTTTCAATATTCCCTTGGCTATTCGAGGTCTTTTCTGGTTCCATATAAATTTTAGGATTATTTGTTCCATTTCTTTGAAAAAAATGGATGGTACTTTGATAGGAATTGCATTAAATGTGTAGATTGCTTTAGGTAGCATAGACATTTTCACAATATTTATTCTTCCAATCCAGGAGCATGGAACATTTTTCCATTTCTTTGTGTCTTCCTCAATTTCTTTCGTGAGTACTTTATAGTTTTCTGTGTAGAGATTTTTAGTCTCTTGGTTAGGTTTATTCCTAGGTATCTTATAGTTTTGGGTGCAATTGTAAATGGGATAGACTCCTTAATTTCTCTTTCTTCTGTCTTGTTGTTGGTGTAGAGAAATGCAACTGATTTCTGTTCATTGATTTTATATCCTGACACTTTACTGAATTCCTGTACAAGTTCTAGCAGTTTTGGAGTGGAGTCTTTTGGGTTTTCCACATATAGTATCATATCATCTGCGAAGAGTGATAGTTTGACTTCTTCTTTGCCAATTTGGATGCCTTTAATTTCCTTTTGTTGTCTGATTGCTGAGGCCAGGACTTCTAGTACTATGTTGAATAGCAGTGGTGATAATGGACATCCCTGCCGTGTTCCTGACCTTAGCGGAAAAGCTTTCAGTTTTTCTCCATTGAGAATGATATTTGCGGTGGGTTTTTCATAGATGGCTTTGATGATATTGAGGTATGTGCCCTCTATCCCTACACTTTGAAGAGTTTTGATCAGGAAGGGATGCTGTACTTTGTCAAATGCTTTTTCAGCATCTATTGAGAGTATCATATGGTTCTTGATCTTTCTTTTATTAATGTGTTGTATCACATTGATTTACGGATGTTGACCCAACCTTGCAGCCCTGGAATAAATCCCACTTGGTTGTGGTGAATAATCCTTTTAATGTACTGTTGAATCCTATTGGCTAGTATTTTGGTGAGAATTTTTGCATCTGTGTTCATCAAGGATATTGGTCTGTAGTTCTCTTTTTTGATGGGATCCTTGTCTGGTTTTGGGATCAAGGTGATGCTGGCCTCATAAAATGAGTTTTGGGAAGTTTTCCTTCCATTTCTATTTTTTGGAACAGTTTCAGGAGAATAGGAATTAGTTCTTCTTTAAATGTTTGGTAGAATTCCCCCGGGAAGCCGTCTGGCCCTGGGCTTTTGTTTGTTTGGAGGTTTTTGATGAATGTTTCAATCTCTTTACTGGTTATGGGTCTGTTCAGGCTTTCTATTTCTTCCTGGTTCAGTTGTGGTAGTTTACATGTCTCTAGGAATGCATCCATTTCTTCCAGATTGTCAAATTTGTTGGTGTAGAGTTGCTCATAGTATGTTCTTATAATTGTCTGTATTTCTTTGGTATTTGTTGTGATCTCTCCTCTTTCATTTATGATTTTATTTATTTGGGTCCTTTCTCTTTTCTTTTTGATAAGTCTGGCCAGGGGTTTATCAATCTTATTAATTCTTTCAAAGAACCAGCTCCTAGTTTCGTTGATTTGTTCTATTGTTTTTTTGGTTTCTATTTCATTGATTTCTGCTCTGATCTTTATGATTTCTCTTCTCCTGCTGGGTTTAGGGTTTCTTTCTTGTTCTTTCTCCAGCTCCTGTAGGTGTAGGGTTAGGTTGTGTACCTGAGACCTTTCTTGTTTCTTGAGAAAGGCTTGTATCGCTATATATTTTCCTCTCAGGACTGCCTTTGTTGTGTCCCACAGATTTTGAACTGTTGTGTTTTCATTATCATTTGTTTCCATGTTTTTTTTCAATTCTTCTTTAATTTCCTGGTTGACCCATTCATTCTTTAGAAGGATGCTGTTTAGTCTCCATGTATTTGGGTTCTTTCCAAATTTCCTCTTGTGATTGAGTTCTAGCTTTAGAGCATTGTGGTCTGAAAATATGCAGGGAATGATTCCAATCTTTTGATACCGGTTGAGACCTGATTTAAAACCGAGAATGTGATCTATCCTGGAGAATTTTCTATGTGCACTAGAGAAGAATGTGTATTCTGTTGCTTTGGGATGGAATGTTCTGAATATATCTGTGATGTCCATCTGGTCCAGTGTGTCATTTAAGGCCTTTATTTCCTTGTTGATCTTTTGCTTGGATGATCTGTCCATTTCAGTGAGGGGAGTGTTAAAGGCCCCTACTATTATTGTATGATTGTTGATGTGTTTCTTTGATTTTGTTATTAATTGGTTTATATAGTTGGCTGCTCCCACATTAGGGGCATAGATATTTAAAATTGTTAGATCTTCTTGTTGGACAGATCCTTTGAGTATGATATAGTGTCCTTCTTCATCTCTTATTATATAGTCTTTGGCTTAAAATCTAATTGATCTGATATAAGGATTGCCACTCCTGCTTTCTTCTGATGTCCATTAGCATGGTAAATTCTTTTCCACCCCCTCACTTTAAATCTGAAGGTGTCTTCAGGTTTAAGATGAGTTTCTTATAGGCAACATATAGATGGGTTTTGTTTTTTGATCCATTCTGATACCCTGTGTCTTTTGATTGGGGCATTTAGCCCATTAACATTCAGGGTAACTATTGAGAGATATGAATTTAGTGCCATTGTATTGCCTGTAAGGTGACTGTTATTGTATATTGTCTCTGTTCCTTTCTGATCTACTAGTTTTAGGGTCTCTCTTTGCTTAGAGGACCCTTTTCAATATTTCCTGTAGAGCTGGTTTGGTGTTTGCAAATTCTTTCAGTTTTTGTTTGTCCTGGAAGCTTTTAATCTCTCCTTCTATTTTCAATGATAGCCTAGCTGGATATAGTATTCTTGGCTGCATGTTTTTCTCGTTTAGTGCTCTGAATATATCATGCCAGCTCTTTCTGGCCTGCCAGGTCTCTGTGGATAAGTCTGCTGCCAATCTCATATATTTACCATTGTATGTTACAGACTTCTTTTCCCGGGCTGCTTTCAGGATTTTCTCTTTGTCACTAAGACTTGTAAATTTTACTATTAGGTGACGGGGTGTGGACCTATTCTTATTGATTTTGAGGGGGGTTCTCTGCACCTCCTGGATTTTGATGCTTATTCCCTTTGCCATATTGGGGAAATTCTCTCCAATAATTCTCTCCAATATACCTTCTGGTACCCTCTCTCTTTCTTCTTCTTCTGGAATCCCAATTATTCTAATGTTGTTTCGTCTTATGGTGTCACTTATCTCTCGAATTCTGCCCTCGTGGTCCAGTAGCTGTTTGTCCCTCTTTTGCTCAGCTTCTTTATTCTCTGTCATTTGGTCTTCTATATCACTAATTCTCTCTTCTGCCTCATTTATCCTAGCAGTGAGAGCCTCCATTTTTGATTGCACCTCATTAATAGTTTTTTTTATTTCTACTTGGTTAGATTTCAGTTCTTTTATTTCTCCAGAAAGGGCTTTTATCTCTCCAGAGAGGGTTTCTCTAATATCTTCCATGCCTTTTTTCAAGCCCAGCTAGAACCTTGAGAATTATCATTCTGAACTCTAGATGTGACATATTACCAATGTCTGTATTGATTAGGTCCCTAGCCTTTGGTACTGCCTCTTGTTCTTTTTTTTGTGGTGAATTTTTCCACCTTGTCATTTTGTCCAGATAAGAGTATATGAAGGAGCAACTAAAATACTAAAAGGGTGGCAACAACCCCAGGAAAATATGCTTTAACCTAATCAGAAGAGATCCCAAATCGTGAGGGGGGAGAAAGGGGATAAAAAGAGGTTCAGAAAGGAAAAAAAAAAAAAAAGAAAGAAAGAAAAGAAAATGAATAAAGAAAAAATGTAAAAAAGAAAAAAATATATATATATTAGAGAAACTAGTTAAAAAACGTTAAAAAAGAACAGAGTAAAAGTTAAAAAAATAGCAGAAGAAGAGAAAAAAAAATTGAAAAAGAAAAAAAAATTAAATTAACTACAAGGCTAAAGAATCATGTGGAGAAAGCCAGGAGTTCTGTGCTTTGCTTTCTCCTCCTCTGGAATTCCGCTGCTCTCCTTGGTATTGAAACTGCACTCCTTGGTAGGTGAACTTGGTCCTGGCTGGATTTCTTGTTGATCTTCTGGGGGAGGGGCCTGTTGTAGTGATTCTCAAGTGTCTTTGGCCGAGGCAGAATTTCACTGCCCTTACCAGGTGCCAGGCTGAGTAATCCGCTAGGGTTTGCTTTCGGGAGTTTTGTTCCCTTAGCGCTTTCCGTAGAGTTCTGGAGGATGAGAATGAAGATGGCGGCCTCCCAGTCTCCGGCCCGGAGGAGCCGAGAGCTCGGGGCCGCACTCCTCAGTGCGCCCTCAGAGAACAGCACCCAATTACTCCCGTCTGCCTGGCCTCCAGCCGCGCTCCGAGCTCACCGAGCCTGCGACCAGTTCAAGGTAAGCCCGAGCTGTGAGCTCACTCCTCGGCTCTGTCTCTGTAGCCAGCTTCCCCGTTCTAATACCTGTAAGTTCTGCGACCCTCAGACATCCCCGATCCTTCTGTGATCCTGCGGGACCTGAGGCCACGCTGACCCCGCGTGGGTTTCACCCCGGTTAAGCCTCTGGAGTGATGTCCCTCAGTGGAACAGACTTTTAAAAGTCCTGATTTTGAGCTCCGTTGCTCCTCCGCTTGCCGGGAGCCGGCTCCTCCCCCCGCGGTCTATCTTCCCGCCGCTTTGGATTCACTTCTCCGCCAGTCCTACCTTTCAGAAAGTGGTTGATTTTCTGTTTCTAGAATTGCTGTTCTTCTTCTCTTCGATCTCCCGTTGGATTTGTAGGTGTTTGCAATCTTTAGATAAGCTATCTAGCTGATCTCCCGCTACCTGAAGTAGTCTCAGCCTGCTACTTCTCCGCCATCTTGACTCCTCCCCACATTAAATTTTTTTATTTCTTCTTGCTGATTTGACCTCTCGTAATCATATATTTGCCCTTTCTGAGTAATTTCCTCTGATCTGAAATCTACTCTTTCTAATATGAATATAGCTATTTTAGCTTTGTTTTGATTTGTGTTTATTCACTAAATTTATTGCCATCCTTTTGCTTTTTACCCATATGTCATTATATTTAAATTGGTTTTCTTGGAGACACAATATTCTTGGATCTTGGTTTCTTTTTATTCAATTTGACAGTTTCTGAATTTTAATGTTCTTATCATTTTATTAAATGTAATTATAATGTGGTTGAATTTGTGTCTACCAATTTATTATATTTTCAGTTTCTCCCATTGTTTGTTTGTTTGTCCTGCTTCCCTGTTGTAGTCCGTTTCTTTCTTTCCTTCTTTCTTCCTTCCTTTGTTCCTTCCTTCCCTTCCTTCCTTCTTTCCTTCTTTCAATTATTCAAATATTTTTAGCATTTCTTTTCATTATATCTAGTTACATTTTAATACATTGATTACTATTTTGTTTAATTATCTTCACATTATTTTAATGTTTTCTCTAAGGATTTACAATATACACACATACATACACTTTGCAAGGGTTAATTTTATATTTCAACTTCACTGGGCTGAGGGATGCTCAGATAACTGGTAAAACCTTATTTCTGGATGTGTCTGTTAGGGTGTCACTGGAAGAGATTAGCATTTGAATTGGTAGGCTAATGTGGATGAGAATCCTCCAGTCTGCTGAGGGCTTGAATAAAACAAAAAGGTGGAGGAAAGGCAAATTGGCCTTCTCTACTTAGGCTGAGACATCGATCTTTTTTTGTCCTTGGTCATCACTGCTCCTGGCTCTGGGACCTTTAGACTCAGACTGTGGTTTATGCCATCAGCCCTCTAATTCTGGGCCCTTGGATTCTTACTCAGGCCTTTAGACTTGGACTGAATTACACCAATGACATTTCTTCAGCTTGTGGACAGCAGATTTCTATAATAAATTTCTCTCTCTCTCTCTCTCTATACATATGTACACATACATATAAATGTATATCTATAAAGATATGCATATATGTACATATTCTTTACATAGAAAATACTGAATAAATGTTAACTAAGCAGCTGTGCTGTTATTTTAAAGGTCCTAGGATTTCTGGATTTTCTTAGGTGACTCTAATCAATGTTCATTTTAACTTGATTCATTTATTAATTGCCTGATAATTTAAATTTTATCTTTTTTTTTTAAATTTTATTTATTTATTTGACAGAGATCTCAAGTAGACAGAGAGGCAGGTAGAGAGAAAGGAGGAAGCAGGATCCCCACTGAGCAGAAAGCCCAATGTGGGGCTCAGTCCCAGGACCCCGAGACCATGACCTGAGCTGAAGACAGAGGCTTTAACCTACTGAGCCACCCAGGCACCCCTAAATTTTATCTTTTATGTACTTTTGGTTCCGTCTCTTAAAGAAAACATGGAAAGCTCTTTAGCCCTCACTCTGTCTAGATCATAAGAAATTGATTTCCTCATGATTTTTTGATAGATAGCCAGTTCCAAAAAGTCAGGGTCACAAACTCTGCTACTATTATATAACAGCCTACATGGTAGATAGACTGGTGGCTCCTGGAAGATGTCCACATCCCAATCCTCAGAATCTACGAATATTTTTTCTAAAGTGGCAAACGGAACTTTACAGATGTGATTAATTTAAAGATCTTGAGATGGGGATATTATTCTGGATTCCCTGGGTAGGCCCAGTGTAGTTAAGAGTGATCTTAAGAAGGAGACAGGAGGTCAAAGTGAGAATATCACTGTAAATTTAATTTTATATAATATACAAATACACATGTGTATGTTTTTTTAGTTACTTATTTTCTGAGATCTCAAATTTGCCTATCTCAGGCTTGCTAATAAGGTATTTTCAGGAATATATCTTCCAACAATTGAGAGGACTTGCCTTACATTTTCTGTCAGTGTTTCTTTCTTATTCCCTATTTATTTATTTAATTATTTATTCATTTTGCTTATTTACTCATTCACTTTAAAAAATTCGATGAGTACTATTTCTGAACACAATAAAGCCCCGACTGCAAGTGGATTACAATTTAGTGGGAGAGATCAGATGTTAATGAATAACATTAATAATAAGGCAGAATTAAATCAGTACCACATAAAAATATATTCAGTGGGCCTAGGGAGTGTAAGACGGGTGATGAATTGTGCTTGGATGGATAGAAGGAGAAGGGACTTGAGTTGGATCCTCAAAATATAAAGCATTTCAACAAGGGAGAATGAAGAGAGAAGAGCTATTTAAATTTTGCTGCTTATGATCCAGCAGTTCATCCTCTTTCTTTTCTATCATTTTACTGTATTGCTGTAGTTCTCAAGAATTTAATGTTTTTAAAGTCAAAATAGAATAAAATACGACCTTAAACCACATTTTGTTTTTTCATGTTTTATTACGGTTTTGTGAGACACCTGTGATACAATGGGAAAAAATAATTAGGCAGTAACAATATGTTTTAATACACAAGTGGCATACAAATTTGTGCTTGGCACTTGTAACCATCTTAGTCTAGCTGCCTGCCGTAACAAAATACCACAGATGAGGTGGCTTAAACAACAACTTATTTTCAAATAATCCTAAAGGCTGGAAAGTCCAAGATCAAGGCTCTAGGAAGTTCCTTTTTCTGTTGAAGGCTCTTATCCTGGCTTGCAGGTAGCCACATTGTCCTCACATAATTTGTCCTCTGTGTGTGTGTGAGCAGGAGAGAGATAGAGGGAGATCTTTCTTTTCTTATAAGGCCATCAGTCCTGTAAGATTAGAGCCATGCCCTTATGACATCATTTAACATTAATCATCTAGAGATTCAAATTTGGGGGATTAGAGCTTCAATATAGGAATTTGGAGGGATGTAATTCAGTTCATAGAGGTCGTCCAAAAAAACCAATGGAATTAGAATATATTTTGTTAAATGTAGAGAGTACCTGCTAAGTGTTAAGTGCATTTCTGGTTTTGGAGATAATTGTGGGACTTGCTTAATTATATGAGTTAATATTTTATTGGAGAAAGGCCAAAGATTGAAAGATGACAACGAAATAATAACATGTTGTGGCTTAGGACAAAGTCTGTGAAATAAACAAGCAGTGTGATAAGACAGACAAACTAGGAAAGGAAAGAATACTCCTTTAGATATGTTAACACTTCTAGCCTCTCTAAAGAGGTGATACTTGAACTAAGATGAAAAGAATGAAATAGAGCCCGCCATGTGAAGATAAGAGAAAATAATTTTCTGGGAAGAAGAAGCAGTAAGTGCCTAAAACTTGAGGGGGAAAAGTATATCATGTTCTAGGGGAAATGAAGGGAAGCCAGGCTGACTGAAGTATGATGAACATTTGGGGGATAGGTTTAAGAGTAGCTTGTGCAAATGGGCCAGGGTCAAGTTCTTTAAGGTCTGAGGAGTGACGGTGGGGAATTAGAAATTTATTCAGAATATAATGAGAATCATAGCAGGGTTTTAAAAAAGAGGATTAACATAATCTTACACCTGTTTAAAAAAGATTATTCCATCTTGCTGTGTGGAGAATAAATTGTGGGAGGAAATAGAGATGCCAATAACTTGTATAATGCTTTTTTTGTAAATTAGAAAAAGATATCTATTAAGACATTTTATTTCTACCTGTCAGAAAGTATGTATTATTGTATTATTCATATTTTGTTTGAATATGATAGCTTTTCCAACTTAAGTGTTTTAATAAATAAAAATATACCATGTCTATTAGAAGAATGATACCCCTTCATATACATGAACAATACTTAGAAACACTGATAGAAGCAGGGAGATCAAGTGTCTTGCATTGATCCAAGGGAGGGAGGGGGATGAATCTCTATGTCTTAGTGCCTAATGGCAATGGAGAAAAGCAGCAAGATTCAAAATATATTTTGTAGATAAAATTACAAGGCTAATGATGAACAGAATTAGGAGAAGAAAAAAAAGAATCTAAGATTCTATAGATTCTAAATATAAACAAAGAATCTAAAGATCATATAGATTTGAGTCACTGTTATATAAAAGAAAAGGGTTTTTATTTTATTTTTGTTGTTTCTCCTGGTGTTGGTGGTAGTGGAGGAGAGAATCAAGCCCTTTTTTGATTCCCTGATTATTGGAAGTATAATGTTTGTGAGAGAGCAAGACAATAAGATAGAGTCACAGTCATGAAGGACCTCCCATGGTAGCTAATAGGAAGTGACCCATGTAACAAATCATTCATTATAAGCTGCAGGATTTTAAAAAAAAAAAAAAAAGAAAAGACATGGAGTATAACCTTTGGGTTCACGTACTTAACGTTCTGAATTTTGATAATCTTAAGCAGAGAAAGTCGTGGTTTGGTTGAAGAACAAATTAGAGGAGCAGCTGCTTTGGTGCTGGTAGGTAGATGCCCATCCGGTTGCCCAGGACCTCGTTTCACTGCCTTCCAGAAAACTCAGCTCTGCCTAGTGACCTAATGAAAACTTCATAGCGACTGTGTTATTATTTTCTTTTACAGATGAAGAAATTAAGGGTATTGTAAGTTATAATGTTAGTCATGAAATCAGGTCATCTAGAAGATCTTTGCATAAATTCTTCGCTAATTCCTTGCTACCTTAGATTTACTACCTAAGGTAATTCGGTGCCACCTGAGAAACTTGTTGTGGAACCTGTACTTCTAAATATTAAGGAGTTGCCACTGAAAAGGGGTTGATTGGAAAATTCCTGTTATCATATATATACTTATTCCAGTACATTCAAATAAATAATACATTAGTCCACAGGCAATCCTTTTCATAGACAAAAATCACTGATGAAAACTCCATATCCTTGAAAAGATGCTTCTGGATATGCTGAGGCCTGGTTTTGCTCAGTATACAAGGACATTTAATGCACCATTGGGAAATGTTTTCTTTGGAGAAGAAGAGTTCAGATGATCAAGTAACCAGGTTATGGAATACACATGTTTAGGGGTTGTCAAAACAAATTTTATATTTACAAGGAGGGGAAGTCACTCTCCTCTGGAATTTCCCAGAAGGGATTGCTGCAAATTGATAGTAAGATATTATACTGTTATTGGCCAATTAAAGGAAAAGGCTTATTTGGGGGGATAATAACTTATTGAACTAAATATAAGATAAAATTCTCATCAGCATCAAATCATCTATAAAATTCTCTGGAAGTATGTTAAAAGCCTTAGTGAAAGTAAGAAGAAATAGATATTTTAAAAAGTTCTCTTTCTTTCTCTTGCCATGGACTGTGAAGGCAGTTCTAAAAATATCAACAAAAACAAGTTTTTATATGCATTCATATAAAAGTAAGAATTTTATCTTGGAATATATATATGTATATATTCCAAGTATATCATATATATATGTGTGTATATATATATATACATATATATACATATATGGATGTGTGTGTGTGTGTGTGTGTGTGTGTGTATATATATATATATATATACCTTAAGGATATGTTACACTTCAATGAAAGAAAAAAAAATCTGCCCTTGTGAGTGTTAAGTCACCTCTCCAAGTCAAAGACCACAAGAAAATGTGTATATTAAATTTGGACAAGCTAATCATGATTTTATTAGCAACTCAATTCTTTTTTTTTTAAATATTTTATTTATTTATTTGACAGACAAAGATTAAATGGGCAGAGAGGCAGACAGAGAGAGAGGGGGAATCAGGCTCCCTGCAGAGCAGAGAGCCTGACATGGGGCTTGATTGTAGGACCCTGGCATCATGACCTGAGCCGAAGGCAGAGGCTTTAACCCACTGAGCCACCCAGGCACCCAGCAACTCAATTCTTAATCTCACTTTCAACAAGAAAGAATAAAGAAAAAGAAGCTTTAATAATTAATATTTAGTTGTTTCTTTCTTAATAAGTAACTTGAATTTTTTCCAGTCCTTTTTACATCATGAGTTTCTAAAATTCTGTCCCAAGTGCTACCTAAGGCTCAGTGTCCAACTCAGCTGCATTCTGAGTTATGCGACCAATTTCGCCAGAGTCTGGAAAGGCAGCTTTATTATTATATATAAACAAAATCATAACCCCAATACTAAATGATAATATTTTGGTTGAAACAGTGCTTAATAAATGTGGATCCAAAAGACAATATTAAAGAAAACTAAATTCAGGTGGCTTTTGCCATTTCTTCTTACCTGTGTTTCGTTTTGTTTTGTTTTGTCTTTCTGGGAAAGTGAATCATATCAAGATGAAAACATTTAATGAGGTAAAAATTTTAAAGATGGTTATAATACAGTTTGAATTTGAACATTCTCAGGACAGATTACATGTTCACACATAAATAATGTATACATTGACATGCATCTGTGGAACTGTAATTTTTAAAAAGATTTAATTTACTTATTTTAGAGAGAGAGAGTGTACACCATGCACACAGGAATGTGGCAAGCGGAGGAGCAGAGGGCGATGGAGAGGGAGTGGAAAGAATCTCGAGCAGACTCCACACTGAATGCTGAGTCTGACTTAGGCTTAGTCTCAGGACCCTGAGATCATGACCCTAGCAGAAATCAAGAGTCAGCAGCTTAACCAACTGAGCTACCCAGGCACCTGACTTCTAATTATTTTAGACACCTGGTTGGATGTGCAACTTCTTTCCTTATTCCTGTTTCCTTTAAAGACAAAAGAACATTAGAGGAGACCACTGTTTTTCTAATACAATCCGACATTAAGAATTCTGTATAAAGAATAAGATGAGAGGTTAGACATTTGTCATATGGACTTAATTTAGGGAAGAATGATTTGGGCATTGTAGATGTGGAGCCTGTGCATTTGGGAAGTCTTTTAATTTTTTTAAGTCTCAATTATGCATAAAGTTAACTTATTTTCCTTTTAATTCTATCAGCTGTGTTCATTTTGTCAGGACTTGCTTTACTCCACCCATGGGTTCACCTGAGACCACATGAATGTGCAAGAGTGTATGTATATGTGTGTGTATGTATGCAATGTGGAGTACAGAGTATGGTTACTCAGTAAGCAAATAGATTAAAATATGTAAATGAATATATACATTCAAATGTATAGTACTATAATGCATAGTCTGTGTGTGCGTGCATGTGTGTGTATACTATGTAATCAGGTAATCATTAATTTGTAGAATGTAATCATCGTTGGGTCGTATCAACTTGCTGTGACATTTCTAAATTATAAAGTGTTTGCTGTGACAGTATTAAGAGAAACTGAGCTGTACATGAACACTGATCGCTAGGAATTTTGGAGCGAAGATATGGTTCTTGGACTAGAATGACATTTCTATGCCACGTGACCCAACTCTGAATTCTATAAAAGTATATGTAAATGCTGTTCTACTCAGGGAAAAGACTGCAATGAGATTCAAACCAAGAGAAATGGGTCCTGGCCAAGAAGAAAAATGGCCCACAGCAGACTAGCTGCTGGGTTACTTGGGCAACGATAGCTGTTAAATAAATGTCATGCCTCTATTTTTCACAAATGAATGAGTCACAAATTGTTTGAAATAAAATTAT